>NC_073311.1:14950138-16150138 GCF_027595985.1 Sorex araneus
TCATTTTTCCCTTCACTGCATTCCTGACAAATATAAATCTGCTTTCTGAATTTATGGACATGCCTCTTTGGGACATTTTATATTAGTGGAATTGAAGTTAATGTTCTGAATGGCTCCATAAATGGTATTGGTGGGGGAGGTGGAAAGCTAGGGAAACAGCAACTGCAGTGAGAAAGTGAAAGAGAGAAAGAGAGGAGAGAGAGACACACACACACAGACACACAGACAGACACACAAGGAGAATGATGATGTTGGCTTCTCCAGAGTTTAGAGAGCACTGAATGACTTTTTGAAAAGAGTTTTATAAGGATAGTTCTAAATTGCTTTGTCCTGGTGTTCTCTCCTCACAGTGTTATCATAAGATAACAGCTTTATACTTCTGGTGGTCTTTGATCATGTTCTTATCTCAGCCTTTTGTTCCTATTGAAGCTGCTTCTCTCCTGAGAGGGTTCAGCCATTTCTTGGTGGTTCAACAACATTCCTCAGATTCTGCACACCTGAAGGAGGTCGTGCTTCTATGCCTTTGGGCTACTTTAGGACTACTGATAACAACTTCTTTATATCCCTTTTGGTTTTATTACTTACCAAGAAGTTCATTGCCTGTACCAACCTGCTTTACAGATAAAGGGCTGCTTAAACAGAGGCAGTCAGCCTTTTCAACTCATTTCATTGTATGTAAATCACCTTATCCACAAGTCAAGCTTTGAATAAAGTTAACATCTGATACTGAGCCAGAGTATTTTAAGTGTACTGGAATCTTAGCTAGGAAAACTGGCTAGAAAGCTCTGTTCTCTCTGCCTGAATCAGACATGGTCATTGGAGGAGTTCTTAATATCTTCTTTACCGTCATAAAATGTAGACATTTGATTAGATGTTGTTGCCGATGACGCCTGTGAAGTGGAAAGAAGAGAAGTGGCAGCCTTGAAAGAGATGTCTACTGCCTTCCTCTCAACCTCCCTTGGTCCCCTAGGGAAGTTTAGGACTGAGGAAAGTCAGGTTTGAATATTTGCATTTGAATATTTACCTGAGTCACACTTGTTCCATGCAGCATGAGGAATTATTTCTGCCATCTTGTTTCATAGGGAGCTATGGAATGAGGAATTGCTCTCTTCAGGAAATGAAATCATTCCTAATTTCTGCATAGGTTTTTTTTTTTTTTTTTTTTTTTTTTTTTTTTTTTTGCTTTTTGGGTCACACCTGGCAATGCACAGGGGTTACTCCTGGCTCTGCACTCAGGAATCACCCCTGGCGGTGCTCAGGGGACCATATGGGATGCTGGGAATCGAACATGGGTCGGCTGCTTGCAAGGCAAACGCCTTACCCGCTGTGCTACTGCTCCAGCCCCTGCATAGGTTTTTTTAGTAACATTCCCTTCCCTCACAGAAAAGAATTTCAGAAGACCAATAATAAAGTAATACAATTTAGAGATAATGAGGAAGGAATGAGAGAGAGAGAGAGAGAGAGAGAGAGAGAGAGAGAGAGAGAGAGAGAGAGAGAGATGAGAGAGAGATGCATGCAAGTGAGAATGAGAATGAGTTTCTTTAGAGGGGAGATAATGTGAATAGCTTTTGCGACAGATTTATGTATGGATATTTTTCAAATTGCTGCTTTGGCCTGGAGTTTTCTGTAGACATAAGAGTTAATCTCATGTTTTTATCGCAGTCTTCTGTCTCTGCTGAAGTTTCTCGGCTCCCGTGGAGGTCCAGACTTCTCTGGGGAATCATTAGTACCAGCTGGGTTCAGATCAGGTCTTAGTTCCTGTGTCTACAAAGCAGGTCAGCCATAATGCTTTTGGACTACTTTTGGGTTACCAACAGAGTAAGTTTTAAAAGTCCTATCCTATCTTGGTTTTATTACTTCCTGAAAACTCATTGTCAGCCTCCTACTCCCCACCCCTCATCCTTGCCCATCTATCTGCCTACTGTAATGTTAAAACTAAGCTCTTAAAATGTACTGAAGAAAGCATAGGCAAAACATTCCATGTATGATATTGGCCATGGTGGTATCCTCAAACCCATGAGAAAGTGAAAGAGAAGCAAAAATAAACAACCGGGGTTGTAACCACAAAGGTCCAAATCTGTGTAGATTGAGGACCAATCAATCAAGAGGCATAATTCTAATTGGGAAAGAAATTTATTGAAAACAATGTAGAAGGTTATACATCATGGTGGTCGTATCTTCTAAAAGTGGCCATCTTGCTTACACTATCACAAGAAGCATTTTTATAGAGAAAGAGAAGAAAGAGGCATGTTATTAAAAGGGTGGGTGGCAGACCAGTGGGCACAAGAATGATCAATCTATTCCTTTGTGCTCTAGTCTGGGAGACATTGTGTCCTTGTAAATATAAGTAAGAATGAGATTTTGAGAAAAAGGATAAGGTAAGGACATTTGTACTTATGTCCAATCTTTTGGTGGGGAGTAGTAAGTTTTCTATTTCATATTTCACTGGGCAAGCTTCAATATTATATAAAAGTTAAAAGCTTCTGCAAAACAAAGGGAGCTATTAAACCAAAAGTTATTGTACTGAATGGAGAAAATATTAGTACAACATATATCTGGCATAGGGCTGCTATTAAACAGAAATAAATAACACAAAAAAAACCCTCATCAATAAACAAACAAATTCATCAGAGAATAGGGAGCAGAGCTAAAAAAAGATACTGCATCTAAGTGGCCAATAGGCGCATGAAAAAATGGTCAGCATGATCAAGTAAATTATTTCCTGATAATCACAGGAATTTTCAGGAAGTATACATCAAAACTACCATGAAGCTATTAGTTCACACAAGTAAAAATGACCTAAATCTGAAAGGCCAGAAAAAACAAAAGCAAGTGGAGATGTGTTGGGAATGTAAATTGTTTCAGCCTTTATTGTAAACCATCTGGAGATTGCTTTTAAATATTGGAAATAAATGACCACATGACTCTTTAATTCTATTCCTTGGCATCTATTCCAAGAACACTAATTTGAAAAGATAGCTGGATGCTCTCTTTATTTCAGCACTATTTATAATAGCTAGGATATACCACCCGCCCAAGTACTTAACGAGAGGTGAGTGGATAAAGATGTGATATGGATAGATACTCAGTGGAATATTAGTAAGCTACAAGAAAAGATAAAAATGTTCTTCTACTATAACATGGATGAAACTGGAGAGGTTCATGCTTCATGCCAAGTGAACGGCTCAGAAATAGAAAGGCAAATATTTGATGGTGGAAGTCATGGGTTCTATACAAAGCAAGGGAAGAAAAAATGTCCAATTTGAAAACAAACCTCTAGACTCTGATTATGGATTTGACACCAACTGCTGGGAAGAGTCTAACAAACTGTATCTAAGGGACTGAGATTGAAGGTGGGGGGTGGGAGTGGTAATATTGTATCCCTAAAGCTTAAAATAATTCTCTACTTATAAACAAATGATAACTCAAAAAGTAAATTGAAAAATAATATATTTAGTAAGATAAAATTAAGAGATTGGACTAGATAAGGTGTTTTCAATATATGCTCTATAGAGATGTATGTGGGGATGTCTCAGTCACTATTCTGTCCTTTTACCAAAGCCAGTCCACTTCTATTGCTTTTTAAAGTAATTTAAAAAATTGCAGAAAGTTTACAAATGCATTAAAACAAAAACACCAGAGGAAGGGCAAACTGTTCCCAGTCTTAATGCTTAATGATACCAAGTATCTGGAAATTAAAGGAGAGAGTAATAAGTCAAGGGCCAATAACTAGAAAGGTGATCCTTAGGTACAGTATCTCATAGAGCCTGTTGGGCTGATCCCTACAAAATGAAGGCCATGTTTTAGAGGGACACAGACATTTTCCCATGGGGAGTAAATATTACGTAGATTGGGGCTGAATTTTGGAAGTTCTCTAGGACTGGATGATGTTTGTGTCCACACACTTCTGTAAATATTAATTAAGAGTCATGGTTTAAATAGCTGACATGATAAAAACAGCCTTTAGGAATATAGACAGCACATCCGCAGGCCACTCCACTCTTGAAATAAGTCTTCAAGAAGCAGATAATTTGATTAAATTACCCTGCTCATTATTCATTCAGTATTTGGGGTCATGACATTTAATTCTTGGATTACATGAAGATTCTTTTTTTTAAAAAAAACAGTTCACTTATTTTTTTTGGTCTTTTTGGGTCACATCTGGCGATGCACAGGGGTTACTCCTGACTCTGCATTCAGGAATTACTCCTGGTGATGCTAGGGGTACCATATGGGATACTGGGAATCAAACCCAGGTCGGCCACGTGCAAGGCAAACGCCCTACCCGCTGTGCTATCGCTCCAGCCCCTATGTGAAGATTCTTTTGGAGTCTGTATACCAGTGCCTTCTGGTTTGGATGCTCACAAAACTGGGGCAGCAGATCCTGGCATGAATTTAAATTCTAACAGTCTTGCTTGCTTATTTGAGCTTGATTTTCCCTTGTCTTAAGTTTGTTTAATAGAGGGAAAATTAAGTTTAAACTTTTTATAAATACTTTAGTGGTTATCCGCAAGTGGTGGGAAGGGGAGTGCTACTGGTAAATCCAGGGCACCTCTGAACGTTTTGACTGTGTTCCAAGCTATTCCTAGATGAATAGCGGTGGAATCGGAGAAGTTTCCTGGTTTCTAGCATATTTATGGATGAAGATTTATTCCCTACTGAGCTTGTTCCTTGAATGGAGTAAGAACAGTGTCATCCCTAATCCATTAGACTGACATCTCTAGTAATTGCAAGCCAAACAGGTTTGTGTAGTAAAGATTTGTTGTGCATTTGTGTATGTGTTAAAGAAAGACCAAGAGGGATAGAAGAGTAAGTGAGGGGGCTGGAGAGATAGTATAGTGGGTAGGGAATTTCCTTGCATGCAGCTGATCCAGGTTTGATCCCAGGCATTTCATATGATCCTCGAACCCCACCAGGAGTGATCTCTGAGCACAGAGCTATGTGCTGAGCATCAAGGGTGTGGCATCCAAAGCAAAAATATACAAATAAACCTTTATAAAAGGTAGAGCATATAAGGAGGGAAGATGTTGAGTATTTGCTGAATCTCTAGGGTATTTTAAGATCTTGAATTGCCCTAAGAGGGTTTTATTTGGTAAGCTGATGTAGCATGTCTATTAAAACAAGCATTTGTTGCTTGAGAAAATATTTCTGATTTTGTGGTCCGTAAAAACTTTTTATATTTTCATTAGGAAAAAACAGACAACATGTTCCCTGAGTCTAAGTGGAAGACATTAATAATTGGAGAAAAATTAGATGATAATTAGGGAGTTTACTTTGAGGATGGGGTGAGGAAGTTTGGGGAATGAAAGGAGATAAAATGGACAAATCACTTTTAGGGTACAGATTGTGTTTGTTAATACTTAGTACAGCAGTAATGATGCAGTTGTTCAATTTGGCAGCCTGAGTTAAACTGTAGGTATTGATTAATTCAGCCACTGTGTAAGCATACCTTGCTTGCAAGGATCTGATTGTGTTGTAGAGAAGACAGCAAATAACCAACTGTTGTAACACAGGCAGAAGCTAATTAGACAAGCCCTTTTTAGAGCACACAGGCAAATGAAGAAATGTAACCTAACTTTGTGGGTGTAGGGATCAGTGAAGCATTATTTGGAAGTCTAATATAGGCTCTCAACTAAACTGAATATTAGCTGGGAGTTTGGAACAGGCAGGTGATAAAAGGAGGCTTTTTAGCAGAGGACAAAGCATGCCCTAACTTCTAGTGGGTATAGGTATGGAGAATTGAGAATGTTAATTTAGCATCCCTGTAGCGCTTTTTTTCCTCTCTCTTTCTCGCTCCTAATGCCCACCTCCACCGCCCAGCTGCACCCTTTACTGCTCTTGTGGAGATGAGAGTGGGAGTGGAACTAGAGAAGAATGTAAGGAGATGCTCTTAGAAGAGCAAGCAGGGTCCAGATCATGAAGTGCTCATAAAACCAGGGTGAAGGAGCTTTGTGAAATGGAAATATTGGAAAAGAAAAGGTAACATCTGTAAACACATCTAAATCCTGTAGCTTGCACTTACAATAAATATTTTTAGAAAGTGATTTTAGGGGAAGAGAGAAAGATCAAAGGAATAAAGTGAACAAATGAAAGAAGGGAAAATCAATATTTTGGGCTCAGGTTTTGAAATTAGATTGTTTCCCTTTGCAGCCTAACTCTGTTTATTATCCAAACAATAGAGAATTTTGAAACACAAGGCTTGGTACAGGGTTTCCTGTAAATTCTATGGCCTACATGAAGATTTCAGATAGATTATAAGAGGGGTCAGCTCAAGTATATAGTTAAGTGCTCACTTAGAATCTTTGATAGGTTCTTGGAAACGGTTACATTAAGTAAGTGAAATGACCTTGTTCAAGGACTAGCTGTGGGATTTGGATGGTTCATCTAAGGGAATGACATAGGGTCAGGATCAGCCTGTACCACTAAAGGGTGAAGCGGAACCTAGTAATGGTTCTGGCTATGCAGCAATTCTTGCCCTGGTATTACTACAAATTAAATTTTGTGAGATTTCAAAAAGCAGTTAAGATGTCCAGTGGTATTTGCCGTTGCTTCTATCGTAGCCAAATTTCATCATTTTGTTGCTAGTTATAAAACTGTGTAAGCTATTATGAACGTTTGCTAAGAAGTAATCAATAGTTCATAAAATTTCCATTTTTGGTATCTATCACACTGTCTTATTGATTTTGAGTGAAAATATAAAGTGATAAGTAGAGAAGATAGTTGCCTTAGCTCGTTTCTGCTGCTTCTTGGGGAAGACAATTCTTTATGAAGATTGCCTGGAGAGATGACTGAGGCCAAATTGTGATTTTAATTTGGTTCCATTTCCGTGGTAGATCTTGACCTTGAATGTGCTGAGGTTCTGTATGTTTCTTTCCTGCTAAGACTCTACTTTTTATCTCAGAGTGATATTTTATTCTCTGCTTAACTCTAGGTTCTGGTCAATGGAGAGACTTATTAGGATTTCTGAAGCAAGTAGGGGTACTTGGTTTCCTCAGAGAGTATCTACATCATAACTGAATTTCTGACATATATAAGTGCTCATTAGAATGAATTTGCTATTCAACTAATCAACATTTAGGAGCCAGAGCAATAGTACTGCAGGTAGCATGTTTGCCTTCCATGCAGCTAACCAGGGTTTGATATCTGGCATTCCACAAGGTTCCCCAGCACCACCAAGAGTAATTAATGTGTGTAGAGCTAGGAGTAACCCCTGAGCATTGCTGGGTTTGGCTCCCAAACAAACAAACAAACAAACAGAAAATAAAGAACTTTAAAAAAAATAAAATTTGGTCTAAAAAGCCTATTTAATGTTTATTTATCTTCCCTCTGGAAGGCAAGGCTTTTAAAGGCTTGCCTCAGTAGAATTTTGGCAATCTATCATTGTTCTTAAGAGTATTAAGTTGGTTTAATTTTCTTGCCTTCTGGTTTCATTCTGGACTGGAGCGATAGTACAGTGGGTAGGGTGTTTGCCTTGCACGTGGCCGACCTGGGTTCGATTCCATCGTCCCTCTCAGAGAGCCCGGCATGCTACTGAGAGTATCTCACCCACAAAGCAGAGGCTGGCAAGCTACCTGTGGTGTATTCAATATGCCAAAACAGTAACAACAAGTCTCACAATGAAGACGTTACTGGTGCCCGCTCGAGCAAATTGGTGAACAATGGAATGACAGTGCTACAGTGCAGTGCTGGTTTCAGTCTACAATATCTCTTGGGACTCCCTATCTCCAGTTGTATTGATAAAATATATTTCTTATGTAATTAATGCTCTTGAATTTTTTTTGTTTTATTTTGTTTTGAGGCTACACCAGTTGGTGCTCAAAGTGTACTCCCAGCTTTCTTGACAAGTGCTTGGGGGACTTATACAGGATCAAGGATTGAACCTTAATCTCCTGCATGCAAAGCAAACACTCCAGACCATTGAACTATTTCTTCTGATCCTTGGAAGTTTGCTTTGTTTATGGGTCGACTTGGTGTGTGTGTGTGTGTGTGTGTGTGTGTGTGTGTGTGTGTGTGTGTTTCTGGATTAAATCCAACCTCAGAGATGCAAATCCATGCTATAGAGATGCAAAAAATGTGTTTTATCACCGAATGATACCCCTAATTCCCTTGGAAAGATCTTAATGTAAATGTGGTATCTACTTCTTATTGGGACAGATAAAGATTGAAATTACAGTATGTGAAGCCGTTGTCTTCTCTTGCCTGGATTGTTATTGACTGTCTCTAGTATGGTTTCAGGAAGAACCAACCTCATAGAGAGTTGTGAATGTAACAGTGCCTCTCAATATCTGCTACCTCTAATTTTGCTTCTATTTGTAGCTTTTATTTGATTATTTTTCTCTTGCAGCTTTATCTGTACTTCTACCTGTGTTTGACTTTCTCTGCACAACAGGTAGTAGTAGAACCTGTTAGTAGAACTAATGTCAAGTAGTAGAACCTCAAGTATAAACCATCCCTGCTGTTCTCCCTACCAGAATCATTAGAAACAATTATTTCTCTCTTACATAATACAGTGGTTAATTCTCAATATCCATCTTACTTCACTTTTTAGAAACATTTGATTTGGTTGACTAATTTCTCCTTCTCCAAACCTTGTTTTGTTTGTTTGTTTGTTTTCCTTATCTTCCTTACCAGTACTTTCTTGTTTTGCTTCATCTTTCATGCCTACTTCTTTTCATTCTTTTTTGTTGGCTTCCTACCTTCTTTTCAGAGCTCCAAGGCTCTGTCATCGCTTATCTTTTCTTTCTTTTTTTTTTTATTGACTCTTCCTCTGGGTAATTTTACCCATTACCTTTACTTTAAATAGTATCTATCTGGAGAAGATTGTCACATTTATCTCCTGAGACTCCAGACTTCCTTGAGCTCTAGACTCCTGTAGTTAATTTGCTACTTGGTAGCTCTACCTAAATGTTTCATACATATCTTAGTAATATCAAGTTCAAAACAGAACTCTTTGTCAGTCAAAACAAACTCTCTCTTTGCTACGTCCCTATATCTAATTTTTTCCTTTTTTAATTTTTGTGTATTAGAAGGAAGGTTTTTATATAAATACTGAAGCAAAATTAATAAACATTAAGTAATAACTCATTTGTCATTTTTTATAATTTATTTTTGATCAATAAATTATGTCAAAATATATTTTGAATATTTTAAATGTATGACTCTTTTAAGATTATATTTTTATTATTCAATTTGGATTTATATTTTGTTATTCATTTGTAATTATGATTCACTTTAGTTAGAGAAGGTGATCTGTATGAAATTAAATTTTAGTTGTTCTTGTTTTCGTGTGGCTTACTATATAATAATCATTTTTAAAATATTTGATGTTTGCCTAAAAGTTTTGTTCTTAAATTAGGTTGTATTGGCATCTATGTATATTAGACTTGCTAATTATATAATTTTGAATCTTTATTCTAATAAAATATTCTATTCATATTATTAAATTTCTAAGTATAAACTCCTTTTATTCTAGTTTTTTATACTTCTTGTATCTCTTTTTTCCATTTATTTCAATATTGTGCTTTATTATATTTTCAGTTTAAATATTTATTTTCAAAATTATGCTTATATAATTCTGATTTTCAGAGTTATAATCTGGCTGTTTTTAATGTTTGTTCTTACATATAGTGCAATGTTTTCTCAAGTGTTTATAATGTTTTATTGTAAGTTCATCTTTAATTATGTATATTTTGAGGAGAGGGGAGAGAGAGGAAAGAGAAAAAGAAAGGGAGAGAGTATGTATGTGTATGAGAGAGAGAGAGAGAAGAGAGAGAGAGAGAAGAATAAATAATTTTGTGGACAAAAAAATACCCTTAACTCATTGCTTCTGCTATGGTCCTTAGGAGTCTTGTCTGAAAGTTATTTTATGTTATATTAACTTGTTAGCTTTAGACATTGAAATATAACACACCAACATTAGTCCTGTTCTGTTATCTCAAAAAAATAAAATCTCAGAAAGAATCAAACATACTTTATCACTATCTCCCTGTGCTGCTGGTGGACTTCTTACTAGTCTACCTTTTAATTTTCACTAGTCTATCTTTTAATTTTCACTAGTCTACCTTTTAATTGCATTCACAGTACTTGAGGGCTGAGGCCTTATGAAAGTATTTTGGTAGCACTTCCCTGCATTTCATAGGCCAGATGATTTCTTTGCTTCTTGTTTGTCTTTCAAATCCTTAACTAGTTTCACAAAACATTTTGCTTCTTAAAAAGGTATTTGCTAAAAAATTTTGGCAAATATAATACAACTATAATTGTCTATCCATAAATTAAAGTATGCAATGTTATCATATATGCTTACATTGTGGATAATTACCAAGATCAAAATAATTATCATATTTCATATCTCATATAGTTAGCTTTCTTTAAAATGTTTGGTAAAATTGCTTCATTTTCACTCTCAGAAATTTTAAAGCATACAATCCTGTATTATAATTTTTTTCTTGATTTGGGTGTTTGGGCAACAACTGACTTGTGGCACTCAGGACTTATTCCTGGCTCTGTCCTCAATGATCATTTCTAGCAGTGCTCATGGGACCATATGCAATGGCTGGGGATTGTATTTAAGGTAAGCATCTTATCCACTGTATAATCCCTCTGGTCCAATGCTGTAGGGAGTCATTTTACCTTACTGATCTTATCCTGTCACTATTTGTTTAATCACTAGCTAACCCATGCCACACCTAGCAAAGGTTGCCACTCCTAATTTTACTGATCTTATCCTATCAGCATTTGTTTATTACTAGCTAAATCCCGTGCCACACCCTGCATTTCTGTTGGGGGTCCTGGCACCACCTCCTCCCAACAGGGAGGTATAAATACTGTAACTGCCATAGAATAAATGCCTTTTCTCCCTCCTCTGGGCTCTGCGTCTGTTCTTTCGGCTGTGCCCTACGAAGGGTTCTCCCTGCTGAACAGAACGAGACCTCCACATCGACTTCCACACAATGCTGTAGTGTTCATGATCACGAAATCACCAATTTCTCGGGCGGACTCAGTAACCTCTCATTTTGTCTTTTCCCTGAGATCTTAGAAGTCTATCTCCACTTGGCCCTCCTAATGATGTCACACTGGGGTCTCTTTCAGGGTCAGGGGAATGAGATCCAGCTTGTTACTGGCTTTAGCATATGAATACACCATGGGAAGCTTGCAAGGCTGTCCCATGTGGGCAGGAAACTCTTAGAAGATTGCCAGTTTCTCCCAGAGGGAGAAGTAGGCTACAAGATATCGCTTCTGGGAACTTGCTTTTAAGTCTCCTCTGCCAGGAACCCAGGTTCCTGGATGTGAGGGCCATCTGGCTGCGGACATCTGTCACCCCATTGATCACCAGGGTTGATTAGGCTGATCTGGCTGGCTAGGTGGGTGTCCCCTTCCTCCCTCGCCGCTCCACGTGCTTCCCTCCCGAAGCTGGTGGAAGAGGACGGCCTTCCCCAAATAGAGACGGACCGGTCTTCAGTCGAGG
This sequence comes from Sorex araneus, assembly GCF_027595985.1. Taxonomy (NCBI): domain Eukaryota; kingdom Metazoa; phylum Chordata; class Mammalia; order Eulipotyphla; family Soricidae; genus Sorex; species Sorex araneus. Next base: position 14,961,603 of record NC_073311.1, read on the forward strand.
GTATACGAGTAGCTGCACTCCCCCTGCTAGAACCTCCAAACAAGCTCTGCTGTAGTGTTAATGATTATAATTATAATTTAGGTTATGCATTTAAAGTAGTGTTGACATTTGTGGTCTTGGTGTACAGTCACCTCGCCTCACCATCATCAAATTTCTCCCTCCCTCATTTCCCTAAGTAACTTCCAGTCTGCATACAACCTCTAATCTTGTGCTCTCATTTTGTAACGCTACAATTTGTTATCAGTTGATACTGTATATATCTTGTTTTGTTTTCTTATAACAACACAGATCAATGAAATCACCTAGTGCTTAACCTTCTCCTTCTGGCTAATTTTGCTTAGCATGAAACCCTCTAGTTCCATTCAAGTTGCAGAAAACCACTAATTCATTTTTTTCTTGTAGAGACAGAGTATTCTGTTGAGTATATATATCACAATTTCTTTATCCTTTGGTCTGCCATTGGACATTTGGTTTTTTACCATGTCCAAGCTCTTGTACTAAGCACTGCGATGAACATTGAATGTGCATAGCATACGTATTTTCTGAGTAGTGTTTCTGCATCTTGGGGATTGACAACAAGAAGTGGAATCACTGGGTCATATGAAAGCTCTATTCTTAGTTTTTTGAGAAATCTTCATACTGTTTTCCACAGTAGCTGAAAGACACAGAATTCCTACCAGCCACTCAATATTTTTAGCCATGTCCCACCAACAGTGGTTGTTTCCAGTATTTTCTGGGTGGCAGAGGGAAGAAAGCAGGGCAGAAGCTAGAGTGCTGCATGCAAGGCTGAGGTCTTACTGGCTATACCATCACTCCAGCACTGCTTCCAATATTATGGATATATGCTGTCTTCATTGGAGTGAGACAGATATGTTTTGATTTTCATTTCCCTAATAATAGGCGTGAATACTTTTTTATATGCTTATTGGCCATCCACAGTCCTCTTAATAAAAGTGCTATTCATCTTCCCTCTACATTTTTTGATGAGGTCGTTAGTTCTTTTGTTACTGAGCTTTGTGAGTGTTTTATATATTTTGGACATTAGTCCTTAATCTCACCGGGTGCATGTGAATAGTTTTTCTCATTCAGTATGTTCATTTATTGGAAGAATTAACATTGTCAAAATGACTATGCTATCCAAAGCATGTACATATTTAATGTAATTAAGTCCTGATGACATTCTTCTAGTACTTAGAATGAATATTACTAAAATTTATATAGATGCATAAAACTCCACAAATAGCTAAGAATATATGATAAAATATTGTTGGATATATGTATTCACACATACACACATATATAAACATTATTTGGTTATATTTGTATTATTATGCAGTATGTTTCCTTTTTTGGTTTTTTTTTTTTTTTGGCCACACCTTGCAGTGCCAGGAATCTAACTTGGATTTTCCACATACAAAAGCGTGTGCTCCATTCCTTTGTGGTACCTCCTTGTCTCCTTGCATTTTATTTATTCATCCATAAAAGGCATTAGATTTTCCCCATATCTTGGCTGTTGTAAATAATGCTAAAATAAAATGAGTATGCAAACATTTCTTAGAGACAGCTTATTTTATTATTTCAGATATGTGCCCAGGATCGGACTTTCTGGAATACTCTAACATTTTGAGGAACTGCCTTATTGTTTTCTATAAAGGTCATACCAATTTATATTCCCACAAACAACATTTAAGTGTTCTTCTTTCTCAGAATCCCCAGTAACATTAGCTATCTCTTATCTTTTGGTAATAGCTGTTAGGAGGGGAAATGTAATTGTTGTTTTGATTGGCATTTATTTGATAACCAACATTGTTGGTCATCTTTCAAATATTAGTGGTTATTTCCATGTGTGTTCTTTTTTAAAAAATATTCAGATTTCTTCCCGCACGTTGAGGGAGGAGACCATTGTTGGTGTTGCTTAGAGGGAACTTGTGTTTCTGGGGCATCAAACCTGGAACTTTTCCACATAAAGTTTGTGCCCCAGCCCTTTGAGCCATGTCCCTGGTCATTCTTTCTCCATTTTCAAATAATAAATTTTGCTATTAACTTGTATGTGTTCTTTTATCAGTGGCCTTTAGCATTTTAAATTTCTTTTTTTTTTATTGAATCACCATGAGATGCAGTTACAAAGCTTTTGTAATAGGGTTTCAGTCATACAATGTCTCAACACACATCCCTCTACCAGTATACATTTCCCACCACCAATATCCCCGGTATTCTGCCACCCCACTCCGCAGCCTGCCTCTATGACAGGTACTTTTCTTCTCTCTCTCTCTCTCTCTCTCTCTCTCTCTCTCTCTCTCTCTCTCTCTCTCTCTCTCTCTCTCTCTCTCTCTCTCTCTCTCTCTCTCTCTCTCTCTCTCTTTCCTTTTGAGCATTATGGTTTGCAATACTGATACTGAGACACTATCATCTTTGGTCCTTGACCGACTTTCAGCAGACATCTCCCATCCAGAGTGGTCCCTTCCAACCACCAGGGTCATAACTGGTCTTATCTATCCACCTGCCTTCTTCCCCAACCTATGAGGCAAAAGAAATGGTGACCAAGAATCAGAGACAGCCCTCAGGATGGAGAAAAATTGTTGACCCAAACCCATCAGTCCAGATACATAAGGCACTGGTGGAACTTTATAAGAAAAAGCCTCTAGCCCCATCAAAAATGAGAAGAAATGAACAGAAACTTCCTCAAAGAAGAAATATAAATGGCCAAACAACACATGAAAAAATATGCTCTACATCACTAATCATTAGGGAGATGCAAATCAAAGCAATGAGATATCATCTTATACCAGAGACTGGCACATATCAAAAAATAAGGGCAACCAGTGCTGGCATGGATGCTGAGAGAAAGGGACTCTCATTCATTGTTGGTTGGGAATGCCAGACTTTTTGGAAAACAATATGGGCATTCCTCAAACGTCCGAACAATACTACTTCTGGGAATATATTCCCGGCTTGCAAAAGCACACGGCAGAAATGCCATCTGCACTTGTATGTTCATTGCAGCACTGTTCACATTAGCCAGAATCTGGAAACTACCCGAGAGCCTCAGAACAGACAACTAGTTAAAGAAACCACAGTACATCTACCCTATGGAATACTATACAGCTGTTAGAAAAAAATGAAGTCATGAAATTTACTTATGAATGGATGGACATGGAGAGTATCATCATCACATCATGAAATCCCGTTAATCACTGATTTCTCGAGTGGGCTCAGTAACCTCTCCATTCGATCTTTCCCTAAGATCTTCAAAGTCTCTCTCGACTTGGCCCTCCCAACGATGTTGCACTGGAGGCTCTTTCAGGGTCAGGAGAATGAGATCCAGCTTGTTACTGGCTTTTAGCATATGGATACACCATGGGAAGCTTGCAAGGCTGTCCCATGTGGGCAGGAAACTCTCAGAAGCTTTCGAGTTTCTCCCAGAGGGAGAAGTAGACTACAAGGTATCGCTTCTGGGAGCTTGCTTTTAAGTCTCTGGATGTTGGTTGTTGATGGGATTACACACACCTGGGTTCCTCTGCCGGTACCTTCATGCGTGAGGCCTGTCCAAACGTGTGGAGAGGGGCCTCGAGTATGGCTTTAGCTAGATTCTGGTGGTCTTCAGCCTCTGGGAGCTCTGCTCGGGGAGGGGAGGAAAGCTGGAGCCCATCCCCTCCGAAGGGCCCCGGGGAAGACAGCCAGGCGAGCGGGCAAGAGACTCTCTGCCCACAAGAGAGTATCATGCTGAGAGAAATAAGTTAGAAGGAGGACAGATGTAGAATGACTGCACTTATTTGTGGGGTATTGAAAAAACATACCCAAGGACAGTAGAAACAAAATCCCAGGAGGATTGATTCCCAGTCAGAAGCCTTTAGCCTTTTTATATCCGAGAACTGGCATCTGTTTGAGGACTGACAGTTAATTACCACAATGGTCAAACTAGTGGTTTAAACCTTTATATATTTTTTATAACTGTAGACTGACACCGTTTCAAAAATTAGCAGTTGGAAACACTACATGATATCTTCTGGATGATATCCTCTTATCAAGTATGTGACTTGCATGTATTTTTCTTCCATTCTGTAAATTGCCTTTTAAACTTAGCATTTCCTTTGTTATTCAAGATCTGTAGTTTGATAAAATACCACTTGTTTATTTTAGGTTTGTTTCTGTGTTTTTGAGTCTTTTTTAAGAAGCCATTATCTTTTTTCTATATCTTTTGCCTACATTTTCTTTTAGGACTTTTAAGATTTCAGATCTTAAATCTAAGTGTTTAATACATTTCAGTTAATTTTTGCAAGAGGTATAAGACAGAGATCTTATTTCATTATTTTTATGTAAATTAATTTTGCATATAATCTTATTTTGCATGTAGATATTCATTTTTCTCAACACCATTTACAAAAATACTTGTCTTTTGTCCATCACATATAGTTGGAAATCTTGTTAAAATTAAGTTGACTATATATAAGACTATATATATGCATAAATTATAAAACTATATACATGTTAATATATATGTACATATACATATATATGTATATATGTAGGACTGGAGTAATAGCACAGCAGGTAGGGCATTTGCCTTGCACTCGGCCGACCCAGGTTCAATTCCTTTGTCCCTCTTGGAGAGCCTGGCAAGCTACCCATGGCATATTCAATATGCCAAAAATAGTAACAAGTCTCACAATGGAGACATTGTTGTTGCCTGGCCTGCTCGAGCAAATCGATGAACAGCTGGATGACAGTGCTACAATGCTATAGTATATATATATATAAAGTGAGTGATGCCCTGAAAAAAAATGTGATAGATAGGGAACTAAATGAAGGTAAATCTGAATGAGTGCTACAAATGCAATGAGGAAAAAAAATGAAAAATATCCTGAGTCCACTAAATCAGAGTTGACATTGTGAAGGAAGTCTGAATAGCATTGTGAGTGAAATCTGGGTTCATATGTGTTAAGCCACCACTTGGCAGGCTCAAGAGCCGATAGTCACATGGAGACAAGATAGCAGTTTCAAAGACTTAGTCACACAAATCCACACACATTCAAGGACTCAGGTCTGAGGGTACGAAAGCTGGAACCACTCCCTGGGCTTGGAACCTGGAATATTGGACTGACTCCCTACTTAGACATTTTACTTTCAAGGCAAACAGAAAGTATATCATGTCTCTAATTTTACATGTAGCCAAAGCAGATGTACAGAAGCAAACCAAGCAGTTAATCCCGCCTATTCACTGCAAGTTACAAACTAAGCATTGCTTCCACGCATGCGGAGGACAGAGGTTAGTCAAACATCTATATATAAGTTACCTCCTTATTGTGGTTTGTCATTGGAATCTGTGTGTCACTTCTCTTGAGGTTTTACCTCACTTAATTTTTAAACTCACCACCTTTTGGTACAAAATGGAATCTAGTTTTGAAATGAAAGTACAGTGGTCCTATTATCTCTCAATACGGCTCTCAAAATTTGACAAATCTCAGACCCTTAAATCTTCCTAGAGAATATTTTAGTTTAAAAAAATCTATTTTTAATGTTATTAGAGCATTGAAGCTCTTTTGATGGTCATTTTATCTTTTTTTTTTTTCTTTTTGCTCTTTGGGTCACACCCAGCGATGCACAGGGGTTACTCCTGGCTTTGCACTCAGGAATTACCCCAGTGTTCAGGGGACCATATGGGATGCTGGGAATCGAACCTGGGTTGGCCTCGTGCAAGGCAAACTCCCTACCCACTGTGCTATCGCTCCAGCCCACATTTTCTCTTTTTTTGTTAAAAAAATACAGATTCTCTTTAGACATTTATTCCTATTTTTAGGATTTAATTCTCCTTTCAGTTTTGGATGATGACTTTCAACCCCTTTATTCTCTATTCCGAGTTCTATCCTCCTCATGTGATTTGTCAACATTTCCACCAGGATGTACCATAAGCCTCTCAAATATCAAAATCGAATTTAATTTAGTTTCAATTCTTTTCTCACTTTATATTTTAATCATAAGTATCTTTGTCAAATTAGACAGGAATAAGTTTGGGTCATTCGGTTGGTAATTATCTTAAGATATAAAGCTTGTCAGTAGTAAAAACTGTTATTATACCTATTAGAATTACAAACTAGATGATGAGCCTCTTCTATAGCTGTTTTCTCAGTAGTATTTTCAATGCCTGTATTTCTTGGGCAGATTTATTTATTTTTTGTTCTTGTTTTGGGTCCACAGCCTGTAGTGCTCAGGGCTTCTCCCGGTTTTGTGTTCAAGGGTCACTCCTGGTGGCTTCTGGGGACCATACAGGATGCAGGGGGTCGAAACTGCGTTCTCTATGTGCAAGACAAATACCCTCTCCACTGTACTTTCGCTCCAGCCCAGAGTTCCATTACTGTCCTATGAAAAATAGTGCTCAAAATTTAAAGGCAAAAGAATCATAACCGGGGGCCAGAGCGATAGCACAGGGGTAGGGCGTTTGCCTTGCATGCGGCCGACCCGGGTTCGATCCCCAGCATCCCATATGGTCCCCCAAGCACTGCCAGGAGTAATTCCTGAGTGCAAAGCCAGGAGTAACCCCTGAGCATTGCTGGGTGTGACCCAAAAAGCAAAAAAAAAAAAAAAAAATCATAACCTCCTTTTTCTTTTTTTCACATGTTCTAAAAAGAGGAGTGTTAAATAAGTAATAATATATAGATTTTTGTTGTTGTTTGTAAAAAACTAAAGCTCACGGAGGGGTGAGTGTACTCGCGGGCTCTCCCGGCGGCTCTGTCTCACCACCCGCGTTCGGTGCCCTGGAACTGCAGTGTGTGGACTGGATCCGGACGGCCGGTGGTCAAGGACAGGCGAAGGAAGAATGAGGACCAAGCTAGTTGTGATTAGTTACCGTTTATTCAATCTTCCATCTTTCTCATCTCCCGCACTCCCAGCTCCGCTCCGGCCTCCCTCTGGATCAACTGCTGCCTCTCCCTGGCTTCTCTCTCTCCTCCTCCTTCTCTCTCCCACCTTGCCCTCTAGGCTACACCCAGCCAGGTAGCAAAATCAACATAAGAAAGCCCTTCCTGAGGGCAGGGCATTCCAAAGCCCTTCCTGACTCCCAGTAGGCAAAATACCTCTTAAGGGTTTTTTCTCCTCTCCCCATTCCAAACACTCATTAACATCTTAATACTAGTTATTTTTGCATGGACATAGCAAGAGATACATTGAGGTTTGCAAGGCAGCTCTCCTGGCAACATCTTGCCACAGATTCAGACCACAGCACTCAGGCCAGATTAATCATTCCTCACCCTAGCAGGGTCCGAATCTACTTATCACTGTTTGGATCATGACAACATTTGTCCATGATCAAGCTCTTAACTTATAGTTAAGCATTAGGCACTTTGGCCAGGCCCATCTTGATGCCAGGGTAGCACACAACTCACCGCTTGCCCTGGGTCCTTCTCGTCCCACGTAGGGACCCTGCTTTGGGGATGCTAGGAAATAAGGGCAGCTGAGGCTTAGGTCAAGAGAACAGATGCCCTGGAGGAAAATATCATGTAGAGTCAAATGACTCCCAGGTTACAAAAGCATAACATTTGTTAAGTCTTCCTGTGTCCACACAAAAGGACTTGCTCTGAATAAACTATGCAAAGGACTCAAGATGAAGAGAAAAACATTATTTACAAGTCAACAGAACACTAAGAAAGTGTGAGGACTGACCCAGGAATTCCAGGACAGGCCATAGGAATCTATTTAACTGTCTTAAGATTCTTTTTACAGGAACCTGCATTGTGAAATAATTTGTCTATCTGACCCTGAGCAAGGAATTTGGAACCAGGTGCCCTGGGTCACAAAAAGAGTGGTGGTCAGACCAGATAACCGGATACATATCATAAGGCCCATATCACAAGACCCATGTCACAAGACCCAGGACTGCCCCAGAACCGGGACATTCCTGAGTATTGGCGCAAATACTGTTCTCTAAAACCATAGGCTAAGGAGTGATGTCATTTTAAATAGATTGGTTAAGAAAGTTTGCAATATTACAAATCTATTAGCTATGAAATGCGCGGGCTCTGCTGTAACGGTCGGGGAAGGCCTATATAAGATCTCCTTTGGAGAAGCTCGGGGTCTTGCCCAACCTGCTGGACCTGCGTGTCCGTGTAGGCGACTGGACCCTGGCTAGCCAGTCTCACAATAAACCCTGCTTGCTGTTTGCAGTCTCTGGACTCTTTGTCAGTAAGGGAGATTTCGATCCGCGCCCTAACAGAAAGAAGCTACAAATAAACAAAGAAAAATAGGAGCACTGTAATGGGAGTAACCCAATAAACTTAAACTACCTGAGGCTATGTTATCCTACAGTTGTTGTTGTTGTTTGTTTGTTTAACTTTGTTTAGTTTGGGGCCGTACCTAGCAGTGCTTAGGGCTTACTCTTGGATTTGCACTCTGGGGTCACTCAAGAGTAACTTAGGTGACGTTATGTAACACTGAGGAATCTGACCCTGGTTGGAGCATGCAAGGAAACACTACTATCATTCCAACTGATGTGTAGGACATCTGAAACAAAGATATTAAGTAACATTAGCATGGTGATAGATCCTCTCATTAGTATCACTTGTATCACTTGTCATCTAGTTGCTCATTGATTTGCTGGAGCAGGCAATGTCTCCATTTGTCCCTGTCATGTGCTAGTGTAGTCCAATGGCATCTGCCTGCTCCAGGAACATGTTCCTCATTAGTATAGATAACAGGAAATATGCGATTTTTTTCTTTAAATGAATTTGTGCTATGAATTCTTGAACTAATTCTATATGACTTATATTCTATTCACCCAGATTGCTTATCTCTCAAATTTATGAGTTTTTATTGACCTGGGTCTTTGTTAATGCTTTTACATATTTTCAAAATTTAATTTACTTTTCAGGAGCTGGAACAATAGCACAGTGGGTAGGGTGTTTGCCTTGCACGAGGCCGACCTGGGTTCGATTCCCCCACCCCTCTCAGAGAGCCCAGCAAGCTACCGAGACTTCCTGCCCACTCAGCAGAGACTGGGAAGCTACCTGTGGAATATTTAATATGCCAAAAACAGTAACAAGTCTCACAATGGAGATGTTACTGTTGCCCGCTTAAGCAAATCAATTAACAATGGGATGACAGTGATACAGTGAATTTATTTTTACATATTCAGGTGAAATGCTACAATCACTCTGAATTCCTAATCCTATGAATTATATTCAATTACTCCTTCTCTCATACTACTAAATCAATAAATTTTTAGAACTCTCCTGTGGTAATTAACATACTAACAAGTTGTTGTATGTGTCATAATATTAAATATATACACATTGTTATACAGATATTTATAGAATGTTTTTTAATCTTATGTGATTGAATTTCTATACCCATTGAATAACAATACCCTATAGCTCCTTCCCTATGTCACTGGAAAGCATCATTCTGCTTTCTATTTATATGAGTTTGATTATTTTATCTGACTCATACAAGTGGAATAAATTATGAAAATCTTTTTGTTGGTTCATTTTACATAGCATAAAGTTCTCAAAGTTTATCTTACAACCTGTGGCAGAATTTACTTCCTTTTTATGACTGAATAAATTTTACTTTTCATGTTCCTTTTCTTCTCCCCATCTTCCTTCTCTTCCTCCTCCTCCTCCTCTTTCTCTCACTCTCCCCCTTTTCCTCCTTCTCTTCTTCCTCTTCTCTCTCCTCCTCCTTCTCCTTCACTTCCTCTTCCTCCTCCGTCTTCATGTTTGCCCCTGGAAGTGTTCAGTACTTACTCCTGGTTCAGTGCTTAGGGATCACTCTGGCAGGGCTCTGGGAATCATACATTATTCTGGGGATCAAACCCAGGTCAGCCACGGGCAAGCCAAGTGTCTAACCTTCTGCTAGAAGTCTATGACCTCCCATTTATTTCCTGATGGGCGCTTACTTAGGTTGCTTTCACACTTTGCTACTGTGAATAACACTACAATAGATGTGAGTATACAAATGCCCTTTTTTTTCATTCCTTTAGAGAAATATCTAGGAGTGAGATTGGTGAATTATATGTTACTTATCCCCCAAAAACTTCCACAGTGTTTTTGTCCAGAGTGACCTTAACATTTTGCAATTCATCAACCATGTGCAAAAGTTCTAATTTCTCTACATTCTTGCTAATATGTATTGGTTTTAAACTTATTATAGTTCGGTAGGTACAGTGGTATTAAAGTTTATGGTATCAATGTACACAACAACCACACTTATCTACCACCAAATTCTCCCAGACCCTCCACCACTGTGCATACGTCTTCTTTAGCCCGATCTTCTTTCCCATCCCTTTCCCTCACCATTTGGTGATTAGTTTTGTATACCGAGGGCCAGTCATTGCTCAATATTGTCTTTTATCTGTTTTAGCTCTTCATATTCCATAGATGAGTGAGATCATCTGGTCTTTGTCCTTTTCTTTCTTACTTATTTTGCTTAACTTATCATAACTTCCAATTTCACACACATCACAGCACACTGCATGATATCAGATTTTCCTTATAACTGCAGAGTATTTCATTTTGAATATGTACACAAATTCTTTTTTCCACAATTATTTATTTATTTATTTATTTACTTTAATTATTTAAATTTGTTTTTTAATTAGTGAGTCACAGTGAGGGTACAGTTACAGATTCACACATTTTCATGCTTGTTTTTCACTCATGCAATGTTTGAGAGCCCATCCCTCCACCAGTGTCCATTCTCCACCACCAATGAACCCAGTATCCCTCCCACCCTCCAATCCTATCCCCCCACCCCACCCCACCTCTGTGGCAGGGCATTCCAATTTGATATCTCTCTCTCCTTTTGGGTCTTGTGGTTTGCAATAGGGGTATTGAGTGGTCATCCTGTTCAGTCTCTAGTCTACTTTCAGCATGCATCTCCCTTCCCGCGCAGGATCTCCAATCACATATTACTTGGTGTTCCTTTCTCTATCTGGGATGACTTTCCCCCAGCGTGTGAGGCCAGCTTCCAAGCTATGGAGCCAACCTCCTGGTATTATTCTTGAGTATTATATACTACTATTCTTGAGTATTAGTCTCCTACTCTGTTGTTTTATATTCCACAGATGAGTGCAATCTTTCTATGTCTGTCCCTATCTTTCTGGCTCATTTCACTTAGCATAATACTTTCCATGTTGATCCACTTATATGCAAAGTTCATGACTTCATCCTTTCTAACAGCTGCATAGTATTCCATTGTATAGATGTACCAGAGTTTCTTTAACCAGTCATCTGTTCTCGAGCACTCGGTTTTTTTCCAGATTCTGGCTATTGTAAACAGTGCTGCGATAAACATATAAGTGCAGATGTCATTTCGACTATACTTTTTTGTTTCTCCAGGATATATTCCCAGAAGTGGTATTGCTGGATCAAATGGAAGCTCAATTTCTAATTTTTTGAGAAGCGTCCATGTTGTTTTCCAAAGGGGCTGGACCAGTCGGCATTCCCACTGGCAGTGTAGAAGGGTCCCTTTCTCCCCACATCCTCTCCAACAGCAGTTGCTTTTGTTCTTTTGGATGTGTACACAAATTCTTGATGCATCAATTTAATGTTAAACATTTAGTTGTTTCCACATCATGTCTATAGTACTAAGTGCTTTAATGAACAAAAGTTAATCGCATATGTCCTTTTGAATTCATATTTTTGTATTTGGTGGAGCCAGGCAAGCTCCCTGTGGCATATTCACTATGCCAAAATCAGTAACAATGATGGGTCTAATTCCCCTGGGCCTGAAAGAGCCTCCAATGCAGTACCATTGGGAAAGAAGAGTAAAGAGAGGCTGCTAAAAATCTTAGGGCTAGGATGAATGGAGATGTTACTGGTGCCTGCTTGAGCAAATCGATGAACAACGGGATGCTACAGTGCTACAGTATTTGGGGGAATAGATGCTAAGAAGTGGAATAACTAGGTTATATGAGAATTCTATTCTTACTTTTTTGAGTAAGTATTTGCCATACTACTTTCCATAGGCTGAATCAGATAATGTTCCTCCCAACAATGAGTAAGAGTTCCTACATCCACACCAATAATGATTGTTTCCAATTTTTTTTAAAAAATTTTATTTTATTCTTTAATTAGTGAATCACCATGAGGGTACAGATACAGATTCACACATTTTAGAACTTGTTTTTCCCTCATACAATGTTCACAAACACATCTCTCCACCAGTGCCCAAGTTTTCAATTTTTTTGATCTATGCCATTCTCACAAGTATGAGATGATATCTCAATATTATTTTTTTATTTGTATTTATCTAATAATAAATAATGATGTATACATTTTTATAAGCCTGCTAATCATCTGTGTATCTTTGAGAAATAGTCATTTATCTCCTGTTCCCTTTAAAAATATATTTAAATTTTTTATTTATAATTTTCAGTTATTTTTAGGGTTTTTGATCCCTGCCTAGCTGTAATCAGATCTTACTTCTAGCTGTGCTGGTGGGGAACATAAGTGGTTCTGGATATTTAAACCAGGGTCCACTGCATGCAAGTTTAGTGCTTTAGTAACCTGGTACTATCTCTCTGGTCCTCCATCTATCTCCATTTTTTTTTTTTTTGCTTTTTGGGTCACACCCAGCGATGCTCAGGGGTTACTCCTGGCTTTTGCACTCAGGAATTACTCCTGGCAGTGCTTGGGGGACCATATGGGATGCTGGGGATCGAACCCGGGTCGGCCACGTACAAGGCAAACGCCCTACCCGCTGTGCTATCGCTCCGGCCCTCTCCATTTTTTTTTTAATTGCTGTTTTCTAATTTTTTGATAGTGGTCATTCTAAATTTCTCATTATGCTAAGACACTGTATCACTGTATCACTGTCATCCCATTGATCAGTGATTCGCTCAAGCGGGCCGAGTAACACCTCTATTCGTCCTAGCCCTGAGATTTTCACAGCCTCTCTTTACTTGTCCTTCCCAACAGAGCCGCATTAGAGGATCTTCAGGGTCAGGGGACCGAGACCCATCATTGCTACTGTATTTGGAATATGAATAGGCCACAGGGAGCTTGCCAGGCTCTCCCATGTGGGCAGTAAACTCTCAGGAGCTTTCCAGGTTCTCCAAGAGGGAGAACTAGTCTATCAAATGTCACGCAGCTGCAAATGCAGCCTTGCGCTTCTGGGGGCTTGGTTTTCTAGTCTCTGGATGTTGGCTGTTGATAAGATTACATGGTGCCGGGGGCAGTTTCTGGGTGTGACCAACTAGCTATTGGAAAGTGGAGAATCTGGGTGGAAGAGGCCCAGTCCTGATCAGAGCAGCCTTGGAGATCCAGGCCCCAGGTCCCACACACCTGGGTTTGTTTAATTTGCCTTGTATTTTAGTTAGTTTTTTGTATCTCTGTTTCTTTACTTACTACAGAGGAGGTACTGCCTACTTATAGTTGGCCTACTTCCTTAGAGTAAGTCTACTTTGAAGTGCCTTATTCATAGAAGATACCCAATAAACACTAATTTAATGTTTACTAGCAGGTAAAAAATTCTATGTGTGATTCTTTATGCTTCTAACAATATGTTCAGAAAAATATGATCATTCTTATAGTATCCATATGCTCTATCTTTTTAGCAACATGAACTATATTTATTATATATATAATATATAAAAAATAACTATTGTTATTTTTTTATGGAATTTGACTAGTAATTTTATTTTTCCTGCAAATTGAAGATTTGGGTAAAATTAAACACAGTGCAATTATTATATTTTAGTTTTTAAATGAAATTTTATGTTATATATTAGTGCACAGATACTTATATGTAATAAGTATATTGACATATTATAATGCATGATAGACAGTATATTTTGTATATGATAAATTGTACTTGACAACCAATGATAACTCATAGTAAGTGAAGGAACTTTTTGAAAGCTAGTGGGGCTATATGATTTACTGAACATGATGGATAAGATTTTTTTTACATCTTTTTCTTTTAGTGTTGTACTCTAAAGTCCTCAACATTTTCTATTACAGCTTGCTAAAGTGTGTCAATAAATCTCTACATTTTACTTTCAGTGTTATTTTATCTTTCTTTTGGACATTTGCTCATACTTTACTCTTTTGAGAATTTTTTAAAGCCTGTTCATCCCCCCATAAGATTGTCTGCTATAGCTGATGACCAAAGAGATATGTTCAAAATAGAAAATAGAAGGACAGCAAGGTTATTACGTGTGGTCCAGTTATATCAGCTTAGCTTGAAAGAGTTTATCCTGCTTTTGTCCCTTATGTCACCTGATCTTTGGAATCTGACTTTAGTTAAACTGAGAAAGCATAAGCTCAATTAAAAGGTTGCTGCTAAAGTTCTTAGGACTTGAATTTAATCACACCTAGAGGGACACATTTGAATATTAGTATCAGTGCCAGTGAAGAAATTCACAATTTGTACATTGGGAAACTGAATTCCATAACAAAAATGACAATTGGAACAGGATTAAAATCCAATATTTATTTTAATGATCACATAAATAAAATGTTTTTGTTGTTATTCATTTGTTTTTTAATTGAATCATTATGAGACACACAGTTAACAAAGTTGTTCACAATTGTGTTTTACTCATACCATGTTCCAACAGCTGTCCCTTCCCCAGTGTACATATATATTTATCATCACTAATATCCCCAGTTACCCTTCCCACCCCTGCCTCCTCTATGGCAGACTCCCCCCCATCTCTCTCCCTCACTCTCTCTTCTCCTTTCTCCTTCTTTATCCCCCCTCCCTCCCCTTTTGGGCCTTATGGTTTGCAATACAGACACTGAAAGATTACCATGCATATCCCTTTACCAAGTTTTAGCACTTAGTTCTTGTCCAGAGTGATCATTTTCAACGATTATTGCTAGAGTGATCCCTTCTCTGGGCTGGAGCGATAGCACAGCAAGTAGGGCATTTGCCTTGCATACGGCCGACCCATATTCGATTCCTCCACCCCTCAGGGAGAGCCCAGCAAGATACTGAGAGTATCTTGCCCGTGCGGTAGAGCCTGGCAAGATACCCGTGGTGTATTCGATATGCCAAAAACACTAACAACAAATCTTACAATGGAGATGTTACTGGTGCCCGCTCGAACAATTCGATGAGCAATGGGATGACAGTGACAGTGACAGTGATCCTTTCTCTAGCCTAACTGCCACACACAAAAAAATCTTAAGAAAAAGGCCCTGAAAGATTGTAGACTATTCTAATAGAATGTTTGTGTTGCCTTTTATTAGTAGTCAGTGTTGGTAACTATGCTTGATTCGAAGGAAGGGACTGTTTTCTATCGTCTTGCTCTTGTCCTTTTGATTGTGTATGCAGCAAACTCTGCTGTCCTCAGACGTCCCTTGTCAGTGCAAGCAATGAGGTCACATTAACATAAATACCTGCAATTTCCTTCTTGGTGTATTCACCTGTACAACTGCAGAACTTCAACCTTTTTGCTTCCATTCAGAAACTCTCTTGTTTATTTTTAGACATCTTCAGGAGAGTTCTCATGAGATCTGAAGAGCGAGGTCATTAATTTGCTTTTGTCTCTTTGAAGTCTGCTGCTGGTGAGTCACAGAGGGAAGTGTCTCACTGTCATTTGCTGGTGTTGTGCCGAGTGTCTCCGTTCCTTCTGTTGCCCTTTCTCCAAATGTTCCACATTTTAGCACTTGGGCACCATCAGCTTGTATAAATCACAAGGTTCCAGAGAATTCCTCCTAAATAC
This sequence comes from Sorex araneus, assembly GCF_027595985.1. Classification (NCBI taxonomy): domain Eukaryota; kingdom Metazoa; phylum Chordata; class Mammalia; order Eulipotyphla; family Soricidae; genus Sorex; species Sorex araneus. The sequence continues at coordinate 14,977,264 of NC_073311.1, forward strand.
AGCCCCTCTAGCTCTAACCTTCAACCTCCATCTTCATACACACACACACACACACACACACATACACACACACAGCCAATCCAATCATTACAATTTCAAGCAACTCACACATTCAGAACCAAACTTTTCCAGCCCTCACAAAAGTTCTTCCTCATTTTCACTTAAGTAGAAGGGTTGGGTAGAGTATGATGAGGACACGTTACCTTGAGTTCCTAACACTTGTTCAGGTTTCACCATGAACAACTAATATGAAAGTATGATGAAACAGAAAAGAAAGATTTGAGTAAAATGATTTGGCTAGGAAGGAAGGAGGGCATAAAATAAGAAAAGGAGAGCTCAGTCTCTATTGTCTTATGGAAGATGGAAAGAAATAAAAGTAGCATGTGATGTGGGAATCTGAGGCTTCAATCCTTGGCTTCTCTCACCACACACACACACCCTGAAAACAAAGGAGAAGGAAGTTGGGTGTTCTGTAAGTGTCCCTAGGAATTTCTCTGTGTCTCCCTCAAACATGGTCTTGGAGGCCATCTGAGCACCTTGAGGTGTGCCCTGTAGTTCCTGGTCCTCCAAGATTGGAGCAGCTCTGCATCCTGGGGACCTTATATTGAAGTCTGATGCCCCTTTGACAGAGTATCACTGGGATTGGTGTTCTCTGGTTACATAGCTAATGGTTTGGGTGAGGTCATGAGAGCATAAGAGAGAAGAAAAGGGCAAGTAATATTAATAAACTGCCTGGCAGTAAGGCCCCGTGCCAGGCATCAATCCTAATTTATGGTAGCAAGAATCTTCCTCAGAATTTTATGACTCCATCTAAGTTCTCTCCTTGTGCTTCAATGGATGGGGAGCAAGCATAGGTCCATCTTAGGTGACAACCGAGTGAACCTTTAGCTCATTATATGATCCTTATAATTCTTTAATATCTCAGAATTATATTCACTGGCACCATGACAGTTTAATAATTGCCATGGCAACCTATGAAAATGGTCAAATATGATCAGGACCTCAGGCTCAAATTTGTCCCATACAGTGGGGAGAAGGGTGGAAGGGATAGGAAAGGCAGGAGGTCTGAGAATATTAAATAAATAAAGGGAAAATAAAGACAGCAGTGCTCCCCTTTGGACCCCGACTCCTTATCCTGAACTCTTCATCTTTCCTACTTTCTCTTACTCTCTTTTTTTTGGGGGGTCACACCTGGTGATGCACAGGGGTTCCTCCTGGTTCATGCACTCAGGAATTACTCCTGGTGGTGCTCAGGGGACCATATGGGATGCTGGGAATCGAACCCGGGTCAGCCATGTGCGAGGCAAACGCCGTACCCGCTGTGCTATCTCTCTATCCCCCTCTCTTATTCTTAAATAAATGCTCTACTTCAAAGCCAGCAGGGTGATCGTTTCCTTTGCCTTATGAAATAAAGTGATGGCTTCGAATAGTTTATGTTATCCATGAAATCCTTCTTGGGGAGACAAGAATCAATGAGGGGAAGGGGCTATATCCCATATGCCCTGCAGGGCAGATTATTCTCATCTCTCTCCTATCCCGAGTGACTTCAAGATGTCTTCAGCTAAGCTGGACTGTCCTCAGCTTCTGGAGCCAGTCATCTCCTATTGTCAGTTGTACTATGCCATGGCAAGATCAGATATCTGAAGACGAAAAACAGATGGATCGTGATGAATATGATATATTGTGTCCTCACACATCTTGGTAACAGGTGCTGCTCAGTCAGTTGGGGTCTTTTTGAGGACATTTTCCCAGGCCTCCCTCTGACCGTATGCACTCCGGTCCAGATGGTGACATGCTTCCCCAGAGTCCTGATCAACTTAACGGGAGATGGCAGCGCTATGCTGATTTTGCCTAGGGTCTAATACAAACACAGTTTATTGTATTGTCGCTTTTTTTTTTTTGACTTTCTAATTCAGGAAAAAGGAACCAACCTTATGTGAAAGTCATGTTCACAATGTGGTTTCAAAATCTCTCACAGGAAGTCTAAATTTACGTGATTAAATTAGCATTCATAAATGTCAAGGCAAGGGAGCTAATTTGTTTTTATTGTTAGAAAAGCATAGAGATGACTTTGGGTAATCTAATGTATTAGGTCAGTATTTGGTCTATCTGACTTACCTTTGTGAAGATTTCTGCTTTATTCTATTGGTGGCTAGCAGATTTGTTATGCCAGATATTGGGTACGGGTTCACCTTGGTAAGAGATAGAGGCAAGTTGTGTTCATCTGAGGTTAATGCCACATTGCATTATATTCTGGAACTAACCTACTTTCCAATAAATTATGGCTTACAGGAACAGTACATATTTACTTAAAGTTATCTCTGCTTATACAGTGTTTTTTTGATGCATTTATGCAAGTGTTGATTAAATCCTTCATGTTGCTTGAATACTTATGATCACTGAATTGTTGGTTAAAAAAAGCAAAGTGGCTTTTTTTTTTTTGGACCCGGCTGTGGAAGGAGCATGATGGAGGGGCCCGAGGGAGCGCCCTCGGACCCCAAGCAGCCCACTGAACTAATTCCGGCATGGGACCAGAGACCCCACGGCGTGCTGAAGCTGTGGGACCCGGGCATCCCCCAATTCTTTTAACCTGTCTCTCTCTCAACTCCTCCCTCCTGAACATAGCGCAGGGGCCGCGGTTTTCCTGAGCGCAAAACGGAGTCGCCGATTCAGCCAAAACAGGACGTGAGCGCGCTTGCGGGAGTCCCCAGGGGGCGGGGGCGGCGACCCCCGCCCACCGCAGTTAGATACTTAAACCCACCTCCCCCACGTGTGCTTCCTTTTGGACCCGGCTGTGGAAGGAGCATGATGGAGGGGCCCGAGGGAGCGCCCTCGGACCCCAAGCAGCCCACTGAACTAATTCCGGCATGGGACCAGAGACCCCACGGCGTGCTGAAGCTGTGGGACCCGGGCATCCCCCAATTCTTTTAACCTGTCTCTCTCTCAACTCCTCCCTCCTGAACACAGCGCAGGGGCCGCGGTTTTCCTGAGCGCAAAACGGAGACGCCGAGCCTCTCTCTAGGTTTCTCCATCTTATGAGCACCATAAAAGGGTAAAAGTTTATAGTGATGTTATTTCTGGTTGTACTTTCCCTGGACTTTATACAGAAACCCAAAACGGCGCGGCCGCTGCCGCGGCCGCGCAACTTAATGTCATCTTAGTATGAGCAATATGTAATGGTTCCTTTCTAATGGGGCGGACTTTTGTGGGAGATCCTAATAGTAAGTCTGTTGCTGAAATATTGAAGGCAATCAAAGTGGTAGCCATCTCACTAGACTGAACTAAGCTATATCCCCACGCCGGCTGAGAAGAAATTTTCTTCTTTCTCGGGAAGAAACGCGGTGTGTCATCAACTACAGTGTGATGTCCATTAAGCAAACAGACCTGGTGGCGTGGGAATGGGATATAAGGGGAAAAATTATGTACAAGGAACAGCGGGACGCTGGTGGAATCTCGAGCCGGAGCCGACACCAGCGCAAGACCGTCGGTTCCAGAGACTGCTTGCAGATACTCTACAAGTCTATCAACTAAGCCAGAGCCCCACGCCTGCTGATGACGGGAAATAACCACACTTTTCGGTTTTTTTTTCCCTTGTCAGGCAGCGTGGCGATTACTAAAACAGGCGTGAACTCGGTGGCGCGGGGCAAGGGGGAAAAAGAAAAACTATGTAACAAACAGCGGGACTTAATATCTCTATATTCTTAGCAATGGAGAACTATCAAATGCCTCCTTGGCAATAGGACTGCTTTTCTTTTTTGGGGGAAACCCCAACAACGGTAGTGAGTTGTGTGTTGAAACATGGAATGTAATCGAAATAAGGCGTAAACGAAGTGAAACATATCATGTGCAAGGGTTGGGACTGGGGAGGTGGGAGGGGGCGGCAGGTATACTGGGGGGGTTGGTGATGGAAGATGGGCACTGGTGAAGTGAAGGGTGTTTGAGAACTGTATAACCGACATAATCCTGAGAACTATGTAACCCTCCACATGGTGATTCAATAAAATTTAAAAAAAAAAAAAAAAAAAAAAAAAAAAAAAGCAAAGTGTTTCAAGACCAAAGCATAGACATTTCTGGAGTTTAAAATGAGCAAAAAAGAATACAGTCAAGATTGGTTGAGAGATTTATAATAGTTTCCATATTTTTCCAGCTAATTGAAAGCAATTTTAACTATTTGAATTTTACTAGTCACCTTTCTTGTATTTTAAAAGTAGGGTTCACATCCAGAGGTGCTGGGGATCACCAGGATCCGCTAGTGTTTGAACAGGGAAATGCAGTGCCGAGAGGCCAACTCAGGATCCTGCACCTTCTAGGCCTTTGCTCTGTCTCTTCCTCTCTGCCTTCAGTGCTTGCATTTTAAATCTTAATGTTTAAACATAAAGTTTGGAATTGTCTAGAACACAAAAAAATCTAAGTTCTAGTACATGTGTGCACACATGTATGTGCATATGGATACTCGGGTAACATGCTCATTTTGTGGGTAAAAGATTAGAAAAGGGAGGGAAATAAAAAATCATGCTCTTCATAAAATATAAAATGGTCATGTCTCAAAATTGTATTTAAGGGGCTGGAGTGATAGTACAGTGGGTAGGGCATTTGCCTTGCACAGGGCTGACCTGGGTTCAATTCCCAGCATCCCATATGATCCCCCAAGCACCACCAGGAGTAATTCCTGAGTGCAGAGCCAGGAGTAACCCCTGTGCATCACTGGGTGTGACCCAAAAAGCAAAAAAAAAAAAAAAAATTGTATTTAATTCATTAATGTCTAAGCCAGTGAAATGTTATGACTAATTTAAAGAATTTCAGCTCTGGAGATTTTGTTTTCTATCGGGCAAAATCCATTGCATTGCGTGGGAGGAATCATATTCATAACTTTGAGAAATTTTTTCATTACCATCCTATTTTTTGGTAGTAATGAAAGAATTGGAGCACACTTGGCAGTGCTCAAGGGTTATTCTTAGATTTGTTCTCAGGAACGACCCTGGTGATGCTAAGGAGCCAGATGGAGAAGTAGGGATCAAAATGGGACCTGCTGCATGAAAGGCAAGTACCTTAACTCCTGTAGTATCTTTTCCATTCCTCTATCAGATTTTTAAGTAGGGTAGTCAAGGTGAGTCAAAGATGCAGTTTAGCTTAATGGTTGAATTAAGAGAACAACACTTTTTTTTTTGCATTCCTTTAAAAAAATAAATGCACATTTAAAAAATTTATATATCAGTCACAATTTGTTTTCTGAAATTTACTTGTCTACTCATTTATTTGGGGGGATGAGTAGACAATGCCCAGGGCCCTTGAAGGGTCACTCTGTGCAGTATTTGACCGACTGGGCCAGACTGTCCAATGCTCAGGCCTGGCAGTGCTGTGGGTCACTAGGGCCATACCGGGCAGTGTGGGAACCATGAGCTGCAAGGGAGAGAGCTTCAATCCTAGCACACGTAATTTATATATTCTTGACCGCTGAGTTCTCTCCTTGGTTCCTTTCCTGATTTTAAATATTTAATATATGTTATAGTCAAAATTCTATTCCCTGTAAATTCTATAATCAAAGTCATATCCCCCATATAAATATTTTGAACACAGGATCTTAAAGGAAGATTAGGGTAAAATAAACTATAAAGTGTGCCCCCTAAATCATATATGACAGCTTTCTTTATAGGAGAAGGAATGCCAATTTTCTTACACACAGGCTAAAACCCTAAGAAGAGAGTGTGGGGATGATCATCAGCAATTCAGGAGTGCTCAGGACAAAATAAACTTCTAGGGACTGGGTAGGGCCTTTGCCTTGCAGGTGGCTGACCCAGTTCAATTCTCAGCATCCCATATGGTCCCAGAGCACTTCCAGGAGTAATTCCTGAGTGCAGAGCCAGGAGTAACCCTTGAGCATTGCTGGGTGTAACCCAAAAAGAAAAAATCAGAACAAACAAACAAACAAACAAACAAAATAAACCTCTAGCACATGGATTTTCAGACTTCTAGGTTCATAGGTAAGAAATGAAGTTCTGTGTGGAGCCACTCGGTCTGTACTATTTTGTCACGGGCCCTGTAAAACTAAAACAATATTTAGCTATCATAACAGAAATATAGTATGCAATTTCAAAGGGGATATTGCTTTCTTGCAGAATTAACAAAATTGTGGGCACCTGTAAAATGACTGACCAGCGAATCGGCGCCTATTTATTGATGTCATCTGCAGGCCAATCTCATTTGTCCATTCTCCTTACGCTGGGAGTTAGGTGAATACTGCGGAAAAAGGAAGCCCCTCTCGCTTTTCGTTGCTTCCAGATATAGTCTGTCAGTCAATCATCCTTCTCACTCAATCCTTCCTCACCTCCACTGCTTCTCGCACTAAAATCTGATTTTTTTATTAGGATTTAAGTAGAGAGTAAGTTCCAAGTGGTGCTCAGGGGCTTTTCCTAGCATAGTGCCAGGGCTGAGCTGTCATAGTGAGCTCTTCGATTTTATTTTTATTTGGTCTCGTAGCACTGTAGCACTGTAGCACTGTCATCCCATTGTTTATCGATTTGCTCGAGTGGGCTTTAGTAATGTCTCCATTGTGAGACTTGTTACTTTTTTTGGCATATCGAATACGCCACGGGGAGCTTGCCAGGCTCTGCAGTGCAGGCGGGATACTCTCAGTAGCTTACCGGGCTCTCCAAGAGGGGTGGAGGAATCAAACCAGGGTGGGCCACCTGCAAGGCAAACGCCCTACCCACTGTGCTATCACTCTAGCCCTTGGTTTCTGCAAAAAGTAAATAAATAAATAAATAAATAAATAAATAAATAAATAAATAATTGGAAGGAAGAAAGAAAGAGAAAAAGAAAGAGAAAGAGAGAAAGAAAGAGAAAAAAAAGAGAAATCAACACAATATTGATTGTTCTTCAACTATCCTGCAAACCTGGAAGGTCCTCTACAGAAACAGGTCTGAGTGCAGCCCTATCTGCAGCTTGTCCTGGAGACATTTATCTGGGGCAGAAACTTCCCACTTTCCTTAAGGATTGCACTTCTCCTTTGGTCTGGCCTGAAGGCATCAGCATCCTCAGGCCTTTGCCTTAAGGCTGCTGCTTTTTCTCTTTAACACCTGTCTTATACAACATGGATTTTGAAATGCCTAAAATGTTCCTTAGGTTGAAGAGGAGGGCAAGTTTAGAGTCAAGAACTGAAGGGCAGGTTAAGGGTTAACCGCTGGAGTTGCCCTTTGTAACTACTTGACTGCTTTGAAAGATGTCTTCAGGACCTTCCGCTGGGCAGGACTCTGTCACCAAATGGGCCAACAAACTGCCCTGAGGAACTGTAAACAAACATCTGCTCAGAATGGTCAACAAATGTTGAAATTAGCATATTAAGTGAAATAGGTGTGGTTTTCCCTTTTGTATGGTTTTCCTATGGTTTCCTATGGTTTTCCTATTGATCCAATACCTGTGATTTTCTTTGATATGTATGATTCTCCTTTGATTCAATACATGTAATTTTCCCCCAATACATGTAATTTTCCCCAATATATCCCCTTTGATAGATAGATGTGATTCCCTTTGATATGTGAGATTTTCATTTGTCAACAAATGTTTAGATATGCAAATTAAGTGACCTATGTGATTCCCTTTGATATGTGAGATTTTCATTTCTCCCCCAAAAGGGTATAAATACAGCCTGCTTTCTGGAGGTCGGGGCCTTCGGTTATGCCACGCTATTGAGGCACAATTGAAGGTCCCAATATAGCTATATTGGCTTAAATAAACCCCATGCATTTGCAGAAAGAGTTGTCTTGGTTTTGTTCTTTTGTCTCTCCGAGCCTCCCCCGGGCAGAGATCTGCCGCCCCTAACATTTGGAGGTTCCACCGAGATCTGACTCTGCCTGAGGGACGCCGGACAGTCCCGAGCTTCTCTTTGGGGTAAGTACTGGCGCCTATTTTTTCAGTACTGACTTTATGTGCGCAATTATTCTGTATCTGTGTATCTGTGGTATACCGGTCCTGGGATCTGAAGTAGCTTTGTGTCTGACAGACGTGTCCGGTTGACATTAGCTACAGCCCTGGGGGACGCCCCAGGATGATAAAGGGAGACCCAGGGACGCCTGGCTTGCCTCCATCTGGTAGGTCCAGAGGATCTACGTCTGGTCTATCCCAGGACATCGGCCGCTTTAAATCTGAACATCGGCCGCTTTACTATTTGTCCCTCCTTCTGGCATTTGGTTTTGTTCTATCACCTTCGGACTCCTTCTCCACAGAGATCTCCTGAGGATGGGACAGTCCACCTCCACCCGGCTGTCTCTGACTCTCTCTCACTGGTCTGAAGTCTGCTCAATGGCTCAGAATCTCTCTCTCTCTCTCTCTCTCTCTCTCTCTCTCTCTCTCTCTCTCTCTCTCTCTCTCATAGTTAACTCTTTGTTCTGCTGAATGGCCTTCCTTTAAGGTTAACTGTCCCCCTGAGGGATCTTTTCACCTCCCCCTTATTTTGCAGGTGAAAGGAGTCATTTAAACCTTTCTTACCCCCTCTGGCATATTGACTCCCATACCTGCTTCTTGCTTCTATCTCAATTCTGAGATTGACCGCTCCACAAGCTTCCGGCAACCCCTATATTCTCAGCTAAAACTCCCCTTTCTCTGCCTCTGCACCATCTGTTTCTCTCTCCTTCTGAAGTCCCCTAAGGGATAAGCGCTTGCGTACTGTTTTGTTTTAGGTTTGATCGCAGGAATCTTCCTGTACGTCGAGATGGGACAAAACACATCAACTCCCCTGTCCCTAACCCTAGCACATTGGTCTGAGGTTCGGGCTAGAGCTCATCTCTCTCTCCCTATAAAAGAAGGCAGTCTATCCCTATGGTTGATAGGAAGAGACTAGCTCTCTGCCTCAGAAGTAGTCTTGACCTTAAAAGGGTAACATCTGACAACCTCAGGTTTCAGCAACTTTGTCATAATTTGTTGTTTTGCCATTGTATATCAACAAAAGCGCTTTCTTGACCCGTTTTTAACAAGCAGGAAACTGGCTGGTCAGACAGAGAAACGGGGAGCAATGTTCCCAATCGGCCGACAGGGCTCAATTTGCCCTGGGGACTGCTCTTTCCTTTCTCTGTCTATCAGTTTTTCTCCCTGCCGTTTTTGAAGGGTCAGATCGATCGATCAACTGCAAATGTGTTCACGTGTAGTGGTGTTTTTTAGTCAGTTCATTGTCTGACTGTCTGTCTGTCTGTCTGTCTGTGGAACACTCGAGTGTTAGAGCTAGTTTGAAGTCATTAATTCTTAGAACTGAGCAAACAAAATCAAGGAAGTCAGAGTGATATGTAGTCCAGCAATTTAAAAGATTTAGGTATCTTTGGAACTTGTTAGATCAGGTTTGAACAAAGATTTCTAATCAGAATGTGGTAACCACGAAGGGATTGAAATTCTCAATCTAGATTTCTTATTGGAAGAACATTAATGTTTATTAACAGTTGTAACTCTTCTGAAATTCGTAGTCTGTACTATCTAGGAAGAGCTGAGGAAGTAGCTCCTAAAACTAGCCTAAAACTAAAGTGAAATAACAATTCAGAGGATGCAAGGCTTTATCTTACAAGCCTCAGCTAATTTTAATGAGGAATTTAGCTGTTTTTAAAGCAACAGAGGTATAGAAACCACCAAAATAGACAAAGTTTTCTTATGTTTCCATAAACATTGATGGTCTGAGTGTTTTTTTTTTTTTTTTCTGTGCTAAAATCAAAGGTTGGTTTAAAAAAAAATAAAGGGGGGGGTGGAGGCTCTCTCTCTCTGTATTTGAAAGCATGTCTGTATGGTGGACTTGTTTTAGTTAGAAAGCTCATGATTTGAACTAACTAAGGTATGAGAACTATTGAACTTAAGTCAAAGAAGGTTTTACTGTGTTTCACAAAAATTGATGGTCCAGAGGTCTTATGCTAGAATACCAATGTATATAATTGTATCTGCACTGGATTAGAATTATTTGACCTAGAGAATCTTGTGAGTTGAAATAACTGATATATGAAAACAGGCTCAAAGAGTAATGCTTCGGTTTAAAATATTATTTTCTAGAGTTGCAATATTGGTTGAAAAACTTATCGTACCTGTGTTTTATTAGATCTCTGAGATTTCCGGTAACAAAACTTTTTAAAGCTACTTAGCTCAGGGTAATGAAGGGTTAATCTTAGATGTCAGTTTGAGAGATTTTTTTTTTTTTTAAGATTTTCCCTGGGTCTACCCATCCCCCTGCTTTTCCAGCTCATCAGGCTCTGCCTCAGTCGGACTGGATATGCAGACCCTCCCTCAACAATGAATTCTAATTACAGGTTTGCCCAGCAAATAAGACTTGCTAATCGGGTTTCTTAACTCTTCCAGGTATCTGGTTCTTGCAACTTTGTGAATGAGAAAGGGTCTGGGAAAACAATTGATTCTTATATTTGCATTAGAATCTGACAAACACACAAAAAAGAAATAGTGTGAAACCCCTTGTAGGAGGAAAAGTCTATGCTTATATTTTAACAGATAACACCTACTAATGTACTCTGGGTCCTGCTATGGCTTGGCTTCATCTGGAGTAAACTTCATTTTCCTGATAAAGACCCCAAACCACCTCAAACAGATCTCAGCTGGAAGTCACAAGGAAATCTGAGGAAGAAAGGACAGGCCGAATTGGCCTGAGGACTTAGTCTGGGTTTTACGGTACCAACCTTATCCTGAACCTAGAGAACTTTGTATGCAAGTGTGAGATCCTTAATGTTTTATGGTAATCTATGAGTGTTTTAATCTTTATATTTGTGTTTTCCTAGAAATCAGAATTCTAGGATGTCTCCTGGTTAATTTCTAATGTGAACTGAACCTTTGCCCAATGAATATGTTTTAAGAACTTTAGGTGTGAGCATCTTTAAATTTTTTTTGAATATCTATAGAATTGACCTAATGCTTTTGAAATAGCACTGCAAGTAATTTTGTCATGTTAAATGAGATGATTGGTAACTAGTGTCCAAATTTGGGAGATTAGGTTGTACTAAGTTCAGTAAAATGAATACCTATAGAACTAACCTAATGCTTTTGAAATGGTACTGCAGAGTAGTTTTGTCATGTTAAATGAGATGATTGGTAACTATTGTCTAAATTGGGAGATTATGTTGTACTAAGTTCAGTAAAATAAAAGTTTAAACTAACAGGATGACTATAAGGAATAGAGATGTATGTCTTAAGTCAGAAAGATAATGGATGCAGATATCATCAGTTGAAAAAAGGCAAGGAATCCTGTTAAAGTGAAGTTGATTTTGAAATGAGTTGAAGTAAAGTTACAGGACAGAATGAATATAGAGGAATGTGTAGAAGGTTTGAAGTTGTGTTTGAAGGAAAGAAATTGATCACTGTTTTAAGAAACTCTTTAAATCTCATGCGGAATTGTTCTAGTACTCCCAGTACAGTGCTTTTATTAATGGGAAGTCAAGGTTCTCAACATAGAATTGAATGGGTTAAATACGATGTTAAATTGTACACTTTTCCTCTACAGATTTTAGCTTCTTTGACTAGGACCCACAACAAATGAGTGTGTTGCATCTCACTGTGAGTAAAGTAAAACGTTTGCTTTTCTCTTCTTTTGTACCTTCAGTATGTTTTTGATGTTTCATGGCACTGTGTTGGTTTGCATAAATCCAGATAAAAGTCTTTCCTCTCTGTAATAGGGTCCACCCCTCATGCAGACAGGAAAATCAGTTATGGGACCCCAAAACCCTCTTCCAGGGAAACAGCAAGGGATTGGTCTAAATGACAGGAGCATGTATCTAACAGGTACTGTTTCAAGTACCCTACAAACCTCAGGGAGACCCTAGAGGCAGGCCGGCTCAAGGAAAGAATGGAAATCATCACTGCTATGGAGAATGAGGAATTCGGAAATCTATGTGACTGACATGGCCCGGCCTACTCTCAGCATCAAGAAAAACCCTGGAAACTAGGATCTCTCCCAGCCCTGAAGAAGGGAGGGGAGGGACTCCTTTCTGCCAGGATGCCTCTATGGCAAATGAGGCTCAAGGTCACCTCCAGTTCAACCTGAAGACCTGAAGCCATCCAGTTCATCGTGGGACATTTATGGCCAGGCCTGGGTAACTCTGACGTGCCACATAAGATTAATGCCGTTATTGGTATGCCTCCTGTCTTTAGCCAACCCCCAGGACTTCTCAGTAAATAATGGGCTACCCCAAATGGAGAGTTCTCCAATCTTGCTGTGTTTATGCAAAAGAACAAGTCAGATTTGTTAAGCCGTCAGGCAAATTTTAAAATGAAGGTGAAGAGAAAACCATGTTTCTGTAACTTGCTTTTTAAAGAATTAGATTCAAATTCTATAGAGTGATCTAGTAAATGTATTCTAATCTTGATCTATAAGGTATCCCTTTTGAGTAATTCAGGTACAATGTGTTTTGCTGACTGTAAAGTAAGCAGTCTAGTCTGTGAGACTCAATGTTGAAGATGCTGTCACTAGTCTGACCAGGGTATTGGAAGCCAGAGCTTTAGTGGGGGAACCTCAGCTCAAAGTGCAGAATTAATTACTTTCCCCCCAACCTGTCAATTGGCTACAGTGCCAAGAGTGGACATCTAAGTATTCACTCTTAGTTCTATGAACACAGTCATTTGGAGAGAACTAGAATTTTAACAGCTCTTAATTCTCGTTCCATCATGGGATTAATACCCCATCCAGAGAATACTCATCTAAAATACTCTGCAAAAGAGGGACAATAGGCATTGGAACAATGTTTTCAAAAGGAAATTGATAGATAAAGGGTTACACTAAGCTTCCAACACTAGTGAAAGCCATCTTTCATGGAAAGGAACCCAGAACTGTGCTTTCTGTTTCATTAATGAATCGTGGGCTGTGGAGAGCCGCCACGGGACCATGCTTCATGGACACCTGTTTCTTGTTAATTACACCGTGCCTCGTAGATAACACCTGATGAGGATTCAGGATGTCTTGTCACGCCACTAGCTGTAACTAGCTGCAGACACTTGGGCTTAAGCAGGCAGCGAGTGGTAGATAAGGAGGGAAGCTGCCTAGCTAGGTATGGTTTTCTTCTCATTCGTCCCTCGGTCCTCTTTCCCGAGAAGGTCTCTGAATAAATCACTGCAAGAAGAATCTCCGGGTTGCGTGATTTCTTACAGTGGGCCTCCTTTCCTAACACTTGTAACTTCAAGGAACTTATCAAGGAGAGGATTGGCAGCTTGACATGCAAATGATCAAACACTTATATTCAAGGTATCTACTGGCTCCAACTGATAGTTTCAGTGAATGGATAGCTTTTCCTATCTGAGAAGTAGCTTGGTGCTTCTATGTTACTAGAAAAATCTGGACATAAGAAGTCATTTTCTATCAACCATGGGTAAAGCAATTATTCCTTTCCATTGCTTTTATGATGGAAATGGGTATGGCATTACGTTGCTTTGGTTTCTGTTGCTTTAACTCTTATGTTTTCTAAGATAGCAAACTATATTTTTGTTACTATGTCAGAAAAGGACCTTCCACATCTCCAGGGTCTAAGTGCCATCCCTCAGTCTAATTGATCTGATCTTTTCTTTCAGATAACTTGAGGAACCCAACAAATTCATTGCCTGGGGCCCACTAAATTAAGGTAGCATGAGATTTCACCCCTTGGGTAGGCAGGGCCAGCGCCCCTCTGTCAGCATGAAGCAGCTCCAGAAGACAGAACTTCGACCACTTTCCCTTTAAGGATTAAAGGTGGTGGAATCTCTAGGGGAATATGAAGTAGGTAGCTAGATTAAGGAAACCCCTCCGGCCTTGAAAATCCCAACTGCCCTGTTGTGAGTGTGAACCCCATTAAAGGAGGAACTGTTCTCTTTTCAAAAAAAATTTTGGGGGTAGGTCAACTGCCACTGTTCCAACTTAGCCTTGAAAAGGGAAGTGTAGGCCAGAATATGATCTCTCTCTCTTTTCCAGTTATTACTAGTCTTTACAGGTATCAAGGCCAAGCTCCATGGGGGCTGGGAGTACACTGCCAGAGTGAACTCCTCATCCGTATGCATTGAGACATCTGGTTTCAATCAGGTGATAAAAACTGCCACCAGAGAACCCCATTGGAGAGGTCTGTGATCCTGAACACACCAACTGCTTTGAAGGAGGATGGAATCAAAAAGCTGCCTCCCCTCTTGGAACCAGAATGACATCCGACTAGTGGCATGTCCAGACAACAGGAGACACCCCCTTCACAATCTCTAAGATTAGAGATATTCACAAGGAGAAGTGGGGATTGAAGAGGAGGGCAAGTTTAGAGTCAAGAACTGAAGGGCAGGTTAAGGGTTAACCGCTGGAGTTGCCCTTTGTAACTACTTGACTGCTTTGAAAGATGTCTTCAGGACCTTCCGCTGGGCAGGACTCTGTCACCAAATGGGCCAACAAACTGCCCTGAGGAACTGTAAACAAACATCTGCTCAGAATGGTCAACAAATGTTGAAATTAGCATATTAAGTGAAATAGGTGTGGTTTTCCCTTTTGTATGGTTTTCCTATGGTTTCCTATGGTTTTCCTATTGATCCAATACCTGTGATTTTCTTTGATATGTATGATTCTCCTTTGATTCAATACATGTAATTTTCCCCCAATACATGTAATTTTCCCCAATATATCCCCTTTGATAGATAGATGTGATTCCCTTTGATATGTGAGATTTTCATTTGTCAACAAATGTTTAGATATGCAAATTAAGTGACCTATGTGATTCCCTTTGATATGTGAGATTTTCATTTCTCCCCCAAAAGGGTATAAATACAGCCTGCTTTCTGGAGGTCGGGGCCTTCGGTTATGCCACGCTATTGAGGCACAATTGAAGGTCCCAATATAGCTATATTGGCTTAAATAAACCCCATGCATTTGCAGAAAGAGTTGTCTTGGTTTTGTTCTTTTGTCTCTCCGAGCCTCCCCCGGGCAGAGATCTGCCGCCCCTAACAAGGTTACAATTCTTTCTTCCCTGCAAGTTTCCACCGATAGAACTTTTGGTAACACATTAAACCTCGTCATGATGAAATTTGCAGAATTAGGAAACCAGTGGACCCTAATGAACCATTTCAGTGGTGAGAATCATAATAATCATTTCAAGTCTCTGAAAACTCCTCCAGTGGCATGCAGCAAAGGAGGAACATATGTTCAAGAAAGTGTCCTAAATCTTGCTAAGAAAGGCTAGAGTTTTATATATTTCAGTCACAACCCAGTCTATTCCCATCTATGATATGAAAAATCTACCTGATATGCTCTCATCTGGACTGGAGTGTCCAAGGAGAAGAGAGAGCTTTTACTTCCCTGCAAAACCCCAAGGGGCCTACAATATTCCCTGTAGGAGACGCAACTTGCAGCATTTCTCTACCTTGTCTTCTCCTGGACTCCAGCTGTACTGCAGACAGGCAAAGCCAAGAGAACCAAGTTGCCCTTATCTCTTCCAGCCCCCATTCAGCTGTGGTAGGGGGATTGAGGATTGGGGCCTCTGGCAGTGCTTGGGGCCTCCAGGAGTGACAAGATGAGAAGATTCTAGGCCCCCTCTTCTAGCTGCCCTACAATATCGCTGGGATTATCCTCAGGGGGAAAGACAATATAAGACAAAAAGCTCCAAAGTCCTTTCTATGCAACAGATGGGGAAAAAAATACATTCCGTGCTGATAGACACTATAAATGCTGAAACTTCTAAGCTTATATTAGACAAAGCAGATTCTTTAAAAAGAAAAAAAAAGGGAAACAACCTGTTAAAAGAGATAAATTGGTACATTTATAATGATAAAAGGGCCAATCCTGAAACTGGGGTCAAAGATCAATATTGGACAAGGATAGCTGTCCTTGCCCCAAAGCCTAAAATAAGGACAGCTTATCCTCAATTTACTTTTTCTCAAAGCCTAACCTTTACTTTGTTTAGGTTTGTAGATAAGATAGAGTGTGCCTCAGGGAACCAGCCTGGGAGGGTTTTTATTGTTTATGTTGGCACCCACTATTCTTACTATTCTTTCCTATAAAACCCCCTTCTGACCCAGCAGACAAGATGCTTGCTTTGAAGACAGGAACTTTCCATCTTCCAGCTCTCCAGTGGCAGTAGAACCAACCCTGTTCTGGGTACCAGTTCTCTTTTGGCATTTGTAAAAATGTAACAGTCATAAACATATCTAACATCTCATAATATTAACTTAATCAGCAGTCAAGTAAGGATAGTAGGCTATTTGTAAAAGATTTAGGTGGTGGGGATGTAATTCAGCTTGACTTATATGTGCAAAGCCTGGGGTTAATCCCTGGAAACACACACACACAGACACACACACACACAAGCACACACACAAGCACAAACTCAGAGATATTGACTGTAAATAGACACAATCAGAAATATTAACTATAAACATTAATTCTGACAACTACTGAGCAATAATATGGACCAGAATTGTGCCAGTCTTTGAGGACTCACAGCTTGTCTTAAATAATTCAGTCAACATGGGTATTTAAAAAATTCCTAATTTAAGAATGGAACACAGTAAAGTGTATTATGGAGTATTTAAAGAAATAATTTTTTAAAAATGACTTTGCATAATAAAAACAAAATTAGGTTGCTCCATTAATAAAATTTTATGAAATTTTATTTTGCACTGTTATTTTATTTGATTACCACAACCCTTTATTTTTATACTGCTTAAGTTAAGTTGAGAAGAGTTAAGCCCAAAACATTGGTAGGTAAACATGTTTATATTTATCAAAGGAAAGTCATACCTTTATAATATGCGCATTTGTGATTCCAATAAAAAAATTATATACACACGTGTGTGTGTGCACACGAGCGTGCGCGTGTGTGTGTGCACAGAAATTGCATACAGAGAATATATTCTAAAAGCATATAAATAGAGATGCTTCAAATAGTTATTTTGGAATAAGTATAGTTGCAGGTATTTTGTTTTTTCTCCTTTTTTTTTTGCATGTATTTTCTGATTTTTTTAAATGAACATATATTGCTGTGGACATATTGACAAAGTAATTCTATTGACTTCTTACACCATAAGCAAAAATAACTCAAAATATATCACAAATATAAATGTAAGAACTAAAACTATATAACTAGGCTAGGGAGATAGTACAGAGAGATAATAGTGGGTAGGATGCCTTGCCTTGCATGTGGTCAAGTCAGATTTGATCTCCGACACCACATATAGTCCCCTAAACACTGCCAGTAGTGATTCCTGAGTGCAGAGCCAAGAGTAAATTTTAAGTACTGATGGGTGTGCCCAAAATCCAATAAACAAATGAAGTAATTAAACTCTATAGCAATAGCACAGCGGGTAGGGTGTTTGCCTTGCGTGTGGCCTACCTGGTTTTGATTCCTCTGCCCCTCTCTGAGAGCCCAGCAAGCTACCGAGAATATCTCGCCCGCATGGCAGAGCCTGGCAAGCTCCCCGTGGAGTACTTGATATTGCCAAAAACAGTAACAAGTCTCACAATCGAGACATTACTGGTGCCCGCTTGAGCAAATCAATGAGCAAAGGGATGACCATGACAGTGACAGTGAACTCTTAAAGAACTTAGTAAATCTTTATGACCTTGGGTTAAGCAATGTCCTTTTAATACAATAATAAAAGTACAAGCAGTAACAGTAAAGCAATAGATAAAATCAGCAAAATTGAACTATGTAGTACAAATGATAACGTTTTTAAAGAAAAGATCTTAAAGAAAAATCACATAATCGAAGGAATAGTAAGCAACTATATTTCTAATAAGGAACTGTAGCTAGAATATGTAAATTTCTCAGGCTGGAGTGATAGTACAGCAGGTAGGTCACTTAACCTTGTATGTGGCTGACCTGAGTTTAATCACCGGCATCCCATATGGTCCTCTGAGCACTGCCAGGAGTAATTCCTGAGTGCAGAGCCAGGAGTAACCCCTGAGCATTGCTGGGTGTGAACGAAAAAGCAATATTTATGTATATATGTATATATACACATATATATACACACACATATATGTAAATATAAATTTCTCACTTACATTTTTACATTTCAATGTAGCACTGTAGCACTGTTGTTCCATTGTTCATCAATTTGCTCGAGCGGGCACCAGTAATGTCTCCATTGTGAGACTTGTTATTATTTTTGGCATATCTAATATGCCACAGGTAGCTTGCCAGGCTCTGCTGTGCTGGCAGAATACTCTTGGTAGATTGTCAGGCTCTCCGAGAGGGGTGGAGGAATTGAACCCGAGTCGGCCATGTGCAAGGCAAGTACCCTATCCACTGTGATATCGCTTCAGCCCTACATTTCAATAATAAAATAAAAATAGAAAACTAGAAATGTTTAACCTCAAAGGGTTAAGCATTTCTCCTGGAATCTATGTAAATGGTCAATAAGGGCATGAAATAAATTCAACTCATTAATCACTATAGAATGTAAGTCATAAAACAAAATGCATTACTACTGAACATTATTCATAAGTTAGTTAAAATGAAAAAGACAAATAATAACAAGTGTTGGCAAAAGTATAGAAAAATTGACAATCTGATTTATTCCTGATGAATGTAAATTGACATACTTACTTTGCAAATCAATTTGCAAATCTCAAAAAAGCTAGAGTTACAGATCCAGCAATTATATGCCTAGTAATATGAAATGTAAAAATTTGCCTTCACAGAAAAAATATATACTAAGTTTTCTTAGCAGCTTATTCACAGTAGATAAAGAGAATTCAAAGTTCATGAATAGATAAAACAATACATTTTTATAATGGCAGTAAATAAGGATGATGTCCTGATGAAAACAGGCTATAATATGATGTATCACTGTAAATAGGTATGAGCTTTAAGGAGATACAAAGATATTCTATGATATTATAAATATTCACACTGTTGTAAACAAAGTTTACCTTGATAAACTAATATAAAAAATAAGAATGCTCAGATTGTTCACAATCCAGAAAATATATTAAAAATTAAATTGTATATTTGACATGCATAGTATAGATTATATCTATTATGAATTATTTTTCAATTAAACCATTGTATTTGCCATAATATCTTTAGAGTACTTTACAGTTAGGAAGGAAATTTTCTTAGATATTTCTCTTAAGTACTATACTACTCTTTGTTGCTATTTTCTTTTCTTTTTTTTTTTTGTTTTTTGTTTTTGGGTCACACCCGGCAATGCACAGGGGTTATCCTGGCTCTGCACTCAGGAATTACCCCTGGCGGTGCTCAGGGGACTATATGAGATGCTGGGATTAGAACCCGTGTCGGCCACATACAAGGCAAATGCCCTACCCGCTGTGCTATCGCTCCAGCCCCTGTTGCTATTTTCTAATAAGTTACTGTTCTCAAAAAAATTTTAAAAAGAGGAAACTGATTTTGATGATAAAGTGATTCATCCAAGTCTCCATAAGAGCTAAGATATGGTTACTAGATCTTCTGAATCTAAATATTTGCTTTTCCAATATGCCATGACTGCTAATACTGTATCTGCAGCATTCAAATTCCAGTATATCTCTTATACCTATCTAACTGATGTAACTGGTCTGGTACCTCAATTCTGTAAGATCCTTAACAGTATTCTTTGGAAATATTTGTAAGTCTTAACAGTATTCTTTGGAAATATTTGTAAGTGACACTATAGTAAAGAATTTATTTCTCAACAAAGCATTACAGTTGAAAGAATTACATATGAGTTGAATAAAACAACTTTATCATGATATAACCCATTTTGTATGTAGACCCTAAAATGGAATTGAGAGGAAGACAAAGTTTTATAAAATACATTTTTTAAGATCTTTTTTCTTCCATATTATATCAATTGTGCTGAAATTCCAAAATCAAGGAAAGAATGTAGAGCATATAGAAACATTAGCAGTTCTTTCAGGCCATAGTCATCCTTATAATCAGATATTAATATTTTTAAGATAAGTTAAATTTTATTTCAAATAATATAGAATAAAAATTACCAAAGAGTTCTGAAAATTAATCATAGCTTGGGGGAAAGTGCCTGAGAAACAGAGAGTGTTAATATACTTAAGAATCTAAGTAAAATTACTTGGAGTGTACACTAACTTTTTCTGATATTTGTTATAGCTCTCTTTATAAAGCACTGCATTCTGAACACTGAAACACAACACTTCCTGGCATGTAAAATAAAACGATTAGTTCTCTTTGACCCTATTCCAGGATAATTTGACTAGAAATTAATAACTGTCAACTGGAGATATTTTGCTGGCACTGAGGCAAAATGGTGTGTGATTCCTCCTTCAGATTACTCAGACTGCACATCTCATTTACATCTGAAGATTAAGTTACTGGCTGCAGTGGGGGAAAAGATTTTAATTTGCAAAACAATTATTGCTTTTTCTGAGGTCATGAATTTGGTTTTCTAGATGTTTTAGATGTAAAGTGCTGTCTCACTCAATTGCTGAGTAACAAGAAAAGCTAATGATATGGTTTTGGTGGCTGCAATAAAGTGTTCGGTGTTTTACATATGAACTGGGTTTTTCTAAAACATTTTAAGCAAAATTATTCTGTGAGCACAAGATAAAAGAACAAAAATGTACAAACAAATCAACAATACACACTTTACCTGACACTAAATACACTGACATTGTTTTCTTTCCTTTTTTTTTTGTGGTGGTGGTGGTGGGGGTTGGGGGCTGTCTGGATTTGGGCCACAGTCACACTCATTCAGTACTCAGGGTCTACTGTCTACTTCTGGCCTTATGCTTAGGGATCACTCCAGGCATGCTCCAGGGGACCAAATGCAGTGCTGCGGTTCCAACAGGGGTCTTTGACATGCAGGGCAATCATTTTAACTCCTACACTATCTTTCTGACCTTGCATGGGCATTTTCTTGAAGAAAAGGAATAGACGCTACACGATGAAATTTTACTGTGGTCAAAGGTTTTATTTGTGGTTTAAATTTTGCACAGAGCACTACCGTTTGTTCTCTCAGTTAATGTCTCTTCATCCTACCCTTGGTCTAAGAATCTACTTTTCTTCTTTATTCATATTTTTCGTGTTGCTCAGTTTTTAGGAATGGTAGTCTTCAATTTCTGAAAGCTTTGTAGCGGTACATAAAAAGGAAGAGTTATGTCTGTCTTTTTTTTAGTCGGTTGGCTTTGGGACCACAGCGGCTCTGCTCAGGGCCTATTCCTGGCTCTGCACAAGGGTTTGCTCCCTGCAGTGCTCACTCCAAAGACCCAGTATCATGGACAGAACTGCAGCCTCCAGGTCAGCCTTTGGAGATATCTTGCTGGCCCCAATTTGAGTCTTTTTATCTTTCAATCTGACCAAACTTATTTGTTGAGGGCCTTCCTCAAGTTAGTTGCTTCCTAATGTGTCCTCACTTGTCTCTTGACACCTCAAAGTGGTTTTCTTTTCATCACTGCATGAGAGGAATGAGGCTCACAGAAGTCTAGTGAGACTCAGAGCTAGTAACAGGAAGCACAAGGATTAAAGCCAGTTCCTGTTCTTGACTTCATTACACATTTATCCACCACACAATTCTGCAACCATTTTGTCTTCATTTTATTTGGGGTAGGGACAGGATTGGGCTACACCCTTCAGTACTCAAGGCTCACTCCTGCCTCTGTGCCCAGGGATCACTCCTAGTGATGCTCAGGCGGGCATATACAGTGCTGGGATCAAACCCAGGTATGTTGCAAGTGAGGCAAAAGCCTTACTCCCTGTACTAAATCTCCAGCTCCTGTTTGTCCCCCCCCCCCGTTTTTTTAACTTCCCCAACCAAATTGTTAGGACAACAATACAGTGTAAAACTGCACAGTTAAATTATCAAGAATACAATACTTTGTGAAAATGAATTTGGGATCTTGAGAGAGCCTTTTTTTGTTTTGAGCAAGAGTTTAAAAGAAGAGTTAGGAATGTGTATGTGACAGCACAGTGTCTTGGAACCTATTCATTTTGATGAAGGTACTGGCCCCTGAACTCCCTAGGGACCTCATAAATGGTACGAGACTTATAATCTTCTTTTTTTTTTTCCAGGGAGGTGCTCCCAGAAGTGCTCAGAGAGGCCTAGAAGTCACTCCCAGGTATTCTCAGCCTTCCTGGCTGGATAGTTGAATGATAGAGGGTAAGCATACAGTGGACCATGCAGTGTCAGGGGCCACCAGGGCCACCTTGGTGGTGTTTCAGGGGCCATGAAAACATGCTGCAGTATTTGAAGACCGCCGGGCCACACCATACAATGATCAGGGGATTTTGCCACGCTGGGACTAGCACCACAGCTCATGCCCAGATAAACTCACAATATGAGAGCTAATCATCTATTGAAGATTGTGGTTGTTCTTTAATGTCTGAATCATCTGGTCCCAGTTGCGCTTAAGTTGGTAGACGAAATTTCAATGTGCAACAGTTTAAATTGGAAAAACTGGACTTTATAAGACGTTTTTGCATTTGCATCTCATCTCTTCTATTACCAAATAAATTTAGGCAACTTGATCAATGAGTCTTTTTTCCTCGTGTAAAGTATGGATAGAAAAGTTTATCTCCTGGATCAATTTAGGCTGCATAACATAGTAGATATGCACAAATATTAGCAGGATTCATACTTCCCAGAAATCTGCTGAATACGGAGAGCCAAATAAAGACAGTTTGGATAGATTTTGTACTAGATTCTATGAGAATTCTCATCTGGCAACCTGGAGCTTATGTGTTGTTACTAAGCATGTCAGATCTTTAGTGTTATATGATTTACCAAAAATTTTGGTCAGTTATAAAATTCACACTGCATCACCGTCACCCCATTGTTCATCAATTTGCTTGAATGGGTGCCAGTAACATCTTCATTTGTCCCTGTTACGTGCTAGTGTAGCCCAATAGTGTCTGCTTGCTCCAGGAATACAAGGAGCATGTTGTTGTTTCTGTTTTTAGCATATCATATATGTCGCAGGTAGCTTGCCAGGCTCTGCTGTGTGGGGAAAAATAAATAAATAAAAAATAAAAATAAAAATAAAGAGGTCACAGCCTTGTGCTCCAGGAAAAATTGTGTCGTTTTCTTTAGGGAACTCTGTTTTATAGTCTCTGGTTCTTGGCTGTTGATGAGATTGCATGGTGTGGGGTTGGGGGGGGCAGTTTGTGGGTGTGGCTGCCAAGCTACTGGAACACTGGGGATCTGGGTGGAAGAGACCCAGTCTTGATCTGAGCAGGCTTGGAGATCTCAGCCACAGATCCTGCATACCTGGGTTCCTCTGTCGGTTCCTTTATGGGTGAGGCTCATATGAGCATGTGGAGAGTGGCCTTGAGCATGACTGTGGCTGGGTTCTGGAGGTTTTTGGCTGCCAGGGCTCTGCTTGGGGCAGGGTAGGAAACTCAACCCACCACCCCCAAGGGGCCCCCGGTGAAGACAGCCTTGCATGGAGGCAGGTGATTTTATAAAATCCTCACGACAGGGCCATGGCTCACCCTTCATACATCTATTACTTAAACTCCATTTATTACAATGAAAGGACCCAGAGAGATAATATCATCAAAGTTACAGAATTGTTACATTGGGAGGTCAGGATAAAGAGAGGTCTACTGTCTTCATTAGTTCTTCACTAAGGATTTTTTCTGACAGGTAGGAACCATATTTGTACTACGAGGTTGATGTCATTCAGATCAGTTTACACCCCTGATTCCTATTTCTCTCACTCCTTTGTTAAACATGTGCTTTAAATTGAAAAACCTGTCATTTAATGGACATTGCAAAATACATTTCAGTGATATTTTTGTAAGCTTGACAATTTATGCTGATTGATTTGTTGTGTCACTAAAACAAATATCATTTCTACATTTTCAATTATCACTTGCATTTCCTCTAGGGTCTTATACCAGTCTAGTCATCTAATGAATTAAATTTGAATTTATTCTACTTCAGAAAGGTGAGAGAATTTCCTATTATAAATAATTTAACTGAAAAAATTTACATAAATTGAATGCCTGGCATATCATTTTAATAGCATTGGCTATGGAAGGCAAACAGCAACCTAACTTGATGAGTTTTGGATGTTTTTATTCTTGCATTTTGTCATTGAAAGTACTTTAAGGCAATGTCAGTTCTTTAAAAGGTAAGATTATATTAAGAGAATTGTTCAGATGAGCATTTATAGTTTGATTTTATTATATGAATGATAAGTGATTCTGTTTGGCTTGTCCTTTAGTATGCATTGCCTGCTACCTCAAGAAAAAGAAAACAGAATAGAATAATGCTACTGATAAGAAACATTAAATAAGGTACTCAGTTGAAGGTATTGAGAAGTATTCATATACACAGTATCACTACTATATCCGACTCAGGAAATCAGTCCTGGTAATGAACTTTGATTGTTCCATTCAATTTTAGCTGGTGGCCATAATGAATCAAATTACTCTTTACACTCATTAATACTAAATAGGTCTCTTTCTAGCCTTTGGTTTCCTAAATAACTATCCATCCACATCTTGGTTAAAGACTTTTCTTAGTGCCTTTAGTAATTAATGGATGATCACATTTCCCTACACCTTCTTAAAAGGCCAAAGATCATTTACTGTGTTTTGAACAATATAATGAATACCTCATAGGACATGAAACTTCCTAGCTTCTGTCAATCTCTTATGTGGTCATTAATATATAGTATGTCAGTTAGAAAGATTCTGTAAGGAGAAATAAACCTTGTTAATCTCTAGAAGAACCAGAAATCACTGCTCCATCATTTTAAGTTAACGGCTGATGTTTTCCTGGAAGAACAGTGTATACACATTTAAAGTAGCAAGATCTCTGCAGTTTCAACAGCATGCTAAGTGAAACAGAGATGCTTTTGTAGCACAATATAATGAATCAGAAACATGAGAAACATAAAAAAAAATTAAAACATAAGCCTAAATGTCAGTTTGCAGAACAACAAACAACTCAACTATTTTACCATGTTTCATGGGAAAATGTTAAAACAAAATATTGGACTTAGATCACAAAAACCTAGAGCTAGATATACTCATTACTCATTTGTTTCTGTATATTATTAAAACAAACTTTAAAATGAGTTTTACAATTTAATTTCTTTGTCTACAGCTAAGAATATGTATATGTTATGAGCCATGTTCTATCTCTGTTCATGATTCAATACTTACGTCAATCACCTTAAATTTCACTTTATTTATAGATAAACAATAAAATAATCACTGTCACTGTCACTGTCATCCCGTTGCTCATCGATTTGTTTGAGTGGGCACCAGTAACGTCTCTCATTGAGAGACTTATTGTTACTGTTTTTGGCATATCCAATACGCACGGGTAGCTTGCCAGGCTCTGCCGCGCGGGCTCGATACTCTCGGTAGCTTGCCGGGCTCTCCGAGAGGGGCGGAGGAATCGAACTCGGGTTGCGTGAAAGGCGAACGCCCAAGGCTGTGCTATCGCTCCAGCTCAATAAAATAATATTACATATATTTCCAGATAAAAGTACCAATGTGATCTGTTGGCAATATAAATATAGAAGAAAGGTTACTTTTTGTATGATCATGATTTTATGTCAATGAAATTTTTAAAGTTAAATAATGCAACATTTTATTACTATGATCTTTGGATCAGGCATAAATTTGCTCAAACAAGTTAAATTAAATGATAGCTTTCAATAGTATATGTAATTATCATCTGCTAACTAAAGGAAATGCATAGCCAGTGTATTATTATTTTGACAGACTTCTGGCATAAAATACCCAATACTCAGACTCAGGTTTCTCCACTCTGTTTTATTTCATTTTCACAACGATGCCTTTGGTTGTCTCCATTTTGAATCTTTATACGTATTTCCTAGGCTTATTGTAAGGAAGCACCACAACAGAGTGAGTGAATTGTTGAACAAAATTATATACTGTCATAATTGTGGGAGTCAGGAGTCTGAAATCAAGAACTAGGCAGGGGTTGTTTCTTCTAGAGATTTGAAGAGAAAAAATTAATTCTATTTCTCTCTGGGCTTCTAGAATGTGCCAGAAATCCTTGGTGTTCCTTACTTCTAGGTATGCAATTCCAGTCTCTGGTTCATCATCCCATTAGTCTCTGTCCGAAATCAACCTCTGCTCAATAAGAATCCTCGTATAAAGATTCTCTTTGGATTTAGGGTTTGTTACCTTGTATCTTTAGGCATTTATGTCTCAAAACACATATCTGTAGCATTGTAGCACTATAGCACTGTCATCCCGTTGTTCATCGATTTACTCGAGCAGGCAGCAGTAACGTCTCCATTGTGAAACTTGTTACTGTTTTTGGCATATTGAATATGCCATGGATAGCTTGCCAGGCACTGCCATGCAGGACTTCTATCTCTAAAATCTCAAAATAAGGTCACAGTCAAAGGTGTTGGAGACCAGGATTAGGATATTTATTATACACAAAAATATGTCTATATATCTACATATCTATGCCATTTATGTAATCTCTTTTATATTTGGTGGTGGGTACTCCCAAGTGGAGTTAGGAGGCAAGGATGAAGGGACTCGGCCAACTTGACTCAAGTTTAATTAAAAGGCTCAAGGAAATGACGGTACTCAAGTCCTGTTGTGCTGGGGATTACCTGCATCACCTGAGCCATGATGGGAGCCTCTGGGGTACTCCCCACACTTTGGCATGCTTAAGGACCGTGTGGTGCCAGGGTTTGTGCCCTAACATTGTTGTATTTTCCAGCGACCCCAGGGACACATGTTTTTAAGAAACACCAATCTACCCATTCGATTCCCTATTAGCCCTCATTCCATGAACTGATTCAGGTGTAAGTTTCATCAGCTAGCTGGAAGAGATTCAATGGCAGTGAAAGGAATTCTTTTTGAAGTTAAATAAATTAAATATGTAACAGGTCTTTTGTTCTAAGATCTCTTCTGCTTATTTTCTCTTGTTAAAATGTGGTAACAATAGCAGCAATTAATTTTAGATGTTTCATTTTCAGCACATTTGGTAAAATCTGTACTAATCTAATAAAGCTTCTCAATAGATTTCTCTGCTAGCATTCTTTTTATGCCAGTGGCCAAAATTTTAATAGTGTCTGAGATTATAGCAACTAGATGATCTGGATTCAATCTTATGTCCTCAACCAAAAGATCTGTGGCTTATAAAGCTCTCTTAGTACTGATTTAACATTTCTCTAGCCTGGTCATCAAGAGGTAAGAACCTTTTCTACCAGATAAAAGTAGCATCATTTTCAAGGAAGGATTCCAAATGGTTTAGCCTTGACTATTGTTTTTTTTTTTAAATATATGTATATTTTTATTTTGAAACAACTCTCAAAAAGGGTCCTTTTACTCCCTAACAGTAAAGGCATAAGTATGGCCTTTCCTATCATTAAGCCAATTACAATGACTGAGAGTGAACATTTTGGTTGACCCAGTTTCATTCACATTCCCCGTCTTGAAGCATTTGCCAGCAAGAGGGAAGAGAGACTGTGAAGACAAACCAGAAGATACTGATAATTCTCTGTGGTTGGCCAGAGTACTTTGCTGAAGGTCTTCACAAAGCTGCTTTGTTTTTGGGATTGCACATTCCTGGCACTCAGTCACAGCTCTTCACAAATACTCAGTGGTCACTTTTGCCCATCTTAGAATTGATTTTATGCATCCATTCACCATGGGTCTGCAGAGATGCTTGATTTGAGAATGAAAAAAGATAAATTGCACACAGACAGGGGCCTTGGCAATGGCTTAGAGGAGCACATGCATTGCACACAGGAGCCCTGGTTCAATTTCCAATATCCCATGGTTCCCTGGGCACCTTTTTTTTGAAGGTGAAGCCACCTCACAAAGATTGATAAAAGTGGAGATCTTTCAAGGGTCTTGGAGAGATAATACAGCAGGTAGGGTACTTCCTTTGCATGTGACTGGCCCAGTTTGGATCCCCAGCATCCCATATGGTCTGGTGACCACCATCAGGAGTAATTTCTGAGTGCAGAGCTAAAAGTAACTCCTAAGCATCACTGAGTGTGATCCCCAAACAACAACAACGAAAACCCCACCAGGGCCTGAAGGAATTGTGTAGTAACTTAGGGTGCCTAATTTGAAACCTTGCAGCTTTGCAAGAAAATAGATGTGAGTTCAAATTCCCAAGTGCTCAATGTGATCCAGGCAGCTGTGATACAAGTCTAGTAGCCCTATGCTCTGTGATCCCTGGCAATGACCCTCCCATCTCACCCCAACCAACCAAACAACAAATAGCACACAGCTTCTTCCCACAAAGAGTTGCGGGAAAGAATAATTTTCAGCATTTCACTGACATGGATTATGGTGACTACTCTCATAGGGCTGTGGAGAAAATGCCGTTTGCAGAGATGAAGAAATAGGTTAAGATTCAGAAAGAAAAGAAGTACGGAGACAGCCTTTCAGGCAGAAATAATAAATGGGATGTAAAAAGGCATGGGCATTTGAAAGAGCACCACATGTTTGCAGATCAGTTTTCCGTGTTTAGACAAAAGTGCTGTTGGGGGATAGCACAAAATGTGGCTGGAGGCTACCTACCGAGTGAAGCATAAGATGAGGATTTCATCTTTAAGCAACACTCTTAGATGCCCAATTCTCCAGGTTCTTCCTTGTTCAGTGCAGAAAGTTTGTATAAACTTGCCTCTTGTTTTCTTTGGTCATGTTATCTTTCTGCTGAAAAACCAATGTAGTTGTTTATGACCTAAAACATACAGTTTAAACTTGTTGCTGTTTTAGAGTTAATGTAAGAAATAGGCTTAAGACTATGTCTGGAACCTGGCAACTGTCCACTTTTTTAAAACTTTTCCTTATTTTTTAAAAAACAACTTTCTACTCTGTTCAGACCAGACTGGTCAATGTTCCCTAGAACTGTTTTTTCCCCCCAGCTTTGTTGACTGCTTGTATTATCTTCAAACCCTGGAATCTTATCCATACTTCAAACTACCTCTCAAAAGTTTCTTTTAGTCAAAAATAATTTCTGATTTCTTTTTGTTTTGAACCTCCGTATATTAACATAGTGATTTATTCATGCAATGTCTTGTCTTATTTTCTATATCAGCTTGACTCCAATTGGTGCACTTTTTATTGATTTATCACTGCCTAAAATACTATAGAGTTTTAGGGATATGCAGTTACATCTCTATATGTGCATAACACTCATTGGATCCATAATCAAAGTTCCAGTGTCATCCTACCACCAAAAAACTTCCGTCAGCATATTTCTCTCACTTCCAGTTCCCTTTATTTCTGGAGATCACTATAGCTTTCACAGAATCTAGAAGCTTACTTTTTGCTAGTTCCTTTGCTTTATTTATATCCCACATCTAATGAAACTTTGCTGTTCCATCTATTTTTCCCCTAAAGAGCACAGTTTCACTAATTTTAATGGCAGTGTAGTATTCCATTGAGCATATAGTTTATTTATCTGCTCTTGTATTGAAAAGAATTTAGGCTCTTTACATGCTTTGACTTTTGTTATTTATACTATAAACATGGGGGAGGTGAAATCCCTTTAAAATTAAGGTTCACATAATGCGTGAAAGTGCTATTTCTGAGTCATATGCTATTTATAATTTTTTTTGGATGGGGTGGTCTTTGGGTCACACAATGTGGTACTCAGGGTATATTGCTAGCTCTATCAGGGGTCTCTCCTGGTGCACAGAGCACCATAAATGGTGCTGTTAATCAAACAGGAGTTGGCCATTTGTGAGATAATGACTTAGCACCTATATTATTTCTCTGACCTTCTACTTTTTTTGGCAGGTGGAGGCGTGGGTGGAAGTCACACTTTGTGATACTTAGGGGTTAGTCCTGGCTCTACACTCAGGTGTTACTCCTTACAATACTTGGGAGGCCATATGGGATGCCAGGTATTGAATCTGGGTCTGCCATGTGCAAGGCAAGCACCCTCTCCACTGTACTATGTCTCCCCTATTTCTTTTTTTAAGGATTTTGTAAACTGCTTTCCATAGAGACCATACCAATTCACATTCCCACCAAATTGGTACCTTGTAGGAATATGATTTTTATTCCACTCTGGAGTGTTATATTAAGGAGTGATATTTTTAATATAGGTTTTCTTGTTTTCTATCTTTATTGTGAAAGTAAGTTATGGTTATGATTATCTTCGAGTCACTTAAAAATAAAACTTTTATTTTTTGTTTAAAATTAGTAACTTTTAACCAATGAAAAGAAGGAACCAGAAATGACTATTGGAAAGGTAGGTAGGAAAATTATAATTGTGTAGTGGAGTATGTATATAATTATGTATATAATTTGATTACTGAAATGGAAGTACAATCAATCTGCCTTATCTGTGAAAGTAGACTGAAATGCTTTTGGCATTATTTACTGATTTTAATAATGTAGTTATAACAGACAATACCTTTGCAATATTCTTATTTGAAAATATGTATGTTAGGGGAAAGGATAATAAGATTTGATAGTACTAGCGGTAGAAGGAAACAAATCCAAGGATTATTAAATAACAAGAAAAAAACCTAAGTGGAAAATGATTAAAATTTCCAGGAAATCCTAATAGAAGGGATATATTAACCCCAAAACTTAAGATAACTTCATGCAAAAATTTTTAGTGGTATTATTTTTCAGACCTTGAAACTGAATGTAAAATTCATCTAGCTGACCAGAAAGTTTTGAAAAAGACAGTTGAGTATGTGAAGAGAAGCACTCTCTATGACAATATACTATACAGTTATATTTGAAAAAGTAGAAAGGTACAGAAATAGTGAACACAGATCAACAGTTTAAAGGAAAAATATCCATCAATTGACTCAAGAAAAAGTGGATTATTTTACACATGCCAGTATGATGGCTGGCTAATTGGGGGGGGGGGGTATAAAGAAAGGCCTTTAGACCAGCAGAACACCATATTTTCACCTGTCTGCTAATATCAGCAGTCTCAATCTTTGTTTTTGTGGGTCAAAAATTTTGGAAGGGTACAGATGACTGCGTGTAGGTTGGGATCACTCCTGCAATTATGTTGAACAGTGGTACAGTGGTTGCAGCTAGAGTAGCAACTGGTCTCTGGTTGGGCATCTCCAGTCTCAAGGCTCCTCCATGTAATTTCTTCTTATGGGCTTTTGGAGCTTCATCAAAACACACATGTTCATTTATCAGTATCATGACTCAGTGTCAGTAGGTTATTTTTGGTTTTGTATTCTATAAGGTGTTACTTATGGACTATAATATAGTCTTTTTTATAGAACTTTTAAGGACTACTTAATTATAATAAACTGTTTTAAACTTTTTTTTTTTGCCTTTTGGGTCACACCCGGCGATGCACAGGAGTTAGTCCTGGCTTTGCACTCAGGAATTACCCCTGGAAGTGCTCAGGGGACCATATGGGTTGCTGGGAATCGAACCTGGGTCTGCCGCGTGCAAGGCAAATGCCCTACCCACTGTGCTATCACTCCAGCCCCACTTTTTCACATTATTGAGACTAAACGGACATTTCAAGTGGTTGTAGAATTCTATGGTGCTATAATAAATGGTGATACTAAATTTTTCATGCTCTATGGAAAATACATTAATCTGAAGACTCTGGTATAATTCCCACCCAAGTCTGCCACTGTTCAAAATCAAACTGACATAGAAGTCAGTAAGGGGAGGAAATCATCCTCATATCTCTGATTAAGGTTAATAATTGTTATAAAGATTCCTTTAAAATGCTTAGTGCTGACTTGTAGGTTGAAAATGATGATCAGTGTTTTCTTCAGTATAAAACTGAGTCTAGAAAAAATATTACCCTAATAATTATTTTCAATCAAATAAATTTTTCTTTTAATTATGAGGAAAAAACATAGAAGTCCAGAAGTATAAATGCATTTCTATTTTCAGTTTTCCAAAGATACAAAAATTATTAGCCTTTGGCCAGATTGCTCATAGTTTCTGAAGTCTTTAAAAGCAAGTGTCACAACAAGCAGAAGCTGCAAGACTTTTTGCACTCAAGCTAAAGAAATAATGAATGTGTTATCTCTTATTGCTCAGTCTATTGGTTAACACTGAAAACCAAGTCATCCAGACTCAAAGGTAGGGGACACAAACCCACTCATTGTCAACAATTGTGAGAGGAACATGTGGGATGTGACGAATTTTTCCAGCCATCTGCAAAATAGAACCTGTCACACAATGTGCTGCAGATTCCTATCCGAGAATAACCAGAGGCTAAGTTTCTACATTTCTCTACTCTGAGATCTGGCATCATAGATTCTTGACTTTCAAACTTGAGCATGTGTCAGAATTGACTGAGGGAGTTTTTTTGAAACACACATCCCTGGATCCCATTCCAGACTTTCTGATTCATTATGTTTGGGGTAAGAGGGTGAGAATTTAAATATCTCATAAGCTCTAGGGCTCTGCTGAGCTAGGAGTCAGAGGTACACATTTTAAGAATCACCATTATATATGACCACATTTGTTCTTTGCTGACTGCTATCCTTTATGTGTATACTCTAGATTAGGTAGCAGAAGATCCTTTTCTGTGTATTAAATCCACTTACAGAGTTACTCCAGGTCCCATCTGCTTTCACGATGGCTTAGAAGATGCTAAAGTTTTCAAGAATAGGAGACGTTGGCCATTTTTATGAGACTCAATGGGATAATCTGTATCCCTCCAATTTGGAATGACAATATAGAAACTATTGGTAGAAGGAGCACCATAAAATATAGCATGCTGCTTTTTTTACCATTTAGAAAACTTCTGTCTTAGGAGCCAGTAGAGAAGTTTCTCCTACCTCTCATTAAGGAACTGCTGACAACCATGATGGCAAAGGTTTATACATTGCCAAAGCCTCCTCACCAAGTAAGTTTAGTGACTTAAGAATCAAATTAGGAGAGACAAGTCCTTAAACTCTCCCTTTATGGCAATAAACATTTCATGTTAGTATATGAGCTTAGCTAAAAACCATAAAAACAATGGCTGAAAAGACAGTACCATTTGGAAATCTCACTCCTTCACCCCCTTCAGCACCTCTCTCTCTCTCTCTCTCTCTCTCTCTCTCTTTCTCTCTCTCTCTCTCTCTCTGCTGCTAATCTCTGCTGCTAATGGCTTCTATAAAGCAAGTATCCAAAGCTTGGTTTCTCTAGAGGACATTGGTATTTGCTATTCAGGGCCTCACAGAGTTAGATACCATCATCCCTGATATAGGAGATGAATTCCTGCAAGTTTTCTTTCAAGTCCTATTAGCCTCTGAACCCAGTGGTACATCCTACAGTCCTTAAGGCAGGAGCTTTCATATTCTTCAACCTGCCCTAGAGTTGGCTTTTGTGGTGGTCTGTCTCACTGCAAACTCAAGGATATTAAATCCTTACTCACTGAAAATGATAGGGGTGGAGGTTAGTACTCTGACTCCTCTACTCTAGTTCTTCCCCTAGACACCAAGACACACAAATGAGAACAGATCAATTCATGTGCTACTTAACTGTATACCTGAATAGGAAGTGACTACAAGAATGTCTTCTGAGCAGTCTTCATCTCTATCAGACTCAAAGCTTTCTTTAAATTATAATATTTTTGTTCCTTCCCTTTATTAAAAAAATGAAACTCAGATAAAATAAAATATCATAAAAGAACATATTTTAATTTTTAAAATGAACATAATTTCACAAGACCAACATAATGTTCTAACTATAAAATATAGGGAGAGTAATGTTATTTATAATAAAATGGTATGTAGTACATATTAATATGTAAATGTTCAGTTAGGATTGTACTAGAAAACATAATGAGATAGTCAGATGCTTGCAGCCACTTAGGATGAATAATTGGATTGGAGATTAAAAAAAGCCAGAAGTCATTCTGTAGATAGAAAGGCAAATTAAAAGATAGAGCAGTGGGTGGACCCTAATGAAAAACAGAATAAGTAATAAAAAGCTGACTGATATGTAAGTAATAATTAAGAATGAAATGAATCTAACCAAGGTATGGATAACACCACCATAAAAATATGGGGACTTCATAAGACTAAGACATAGCTAAAGGGATAGATATACAGGTGCTAAACAAATTTCCACTAGATGAGACTCTGACTCTTCTATGCATCTAGATTGTCTGGCACTCTGATTCTTTTCAACTGGTGGGAAATGACACTCAAAGACAATAAGAGTTAAAAGACCAACACTCAAAATTTCCATATGCTTCATGGGGTCCCTGTTACTAATCAATCTTGTGAAGAACTTTTTTTTTTAATTGGGTAATACCCTCATATTACTGCAAAAACAGTAAGAACCATATGAGTGGAATTAAGTTTTCTCATGGTGTCATTGCATTTGTCTTTACTGAAACTTCACACTGAATTATCTACAGATGCAGAGTAAAGGATGCTATTCAAAGCTATGTCTTCTATGCAGGCTAATGGGATATATTTATTTCTGACTCAGTTCCGGGTTATTGCAGCTTCTCTTTAGTACTACTCTGAGTCATGTATTTAATCACTTTTCCTCTTTGTACTGGGAAAATGAAGACAGTCCAATCTCTGAAGTAAATGACATATATATATATATATATATAAAATTATCTCTTTATTTTTTTTTGGGGGGGGTCTGGCTCACACCTACTGGTGCTCAGCACTTATTCCTGGCTCTGTACCTAAGGATCATTCCTGGTGGTACTCAGGGGACTGCATGTGGTGCTGGGGATTAAACCCATGTTGGTCATGTGCAAGGCAAGTGTGCTACCCTCTCTTCTATTTGTCTAGCCCTTGATCTTAATATTTTTGTCTTTTGTTGTGTTTTGTTTGGGGGCCACACCTGGCTATGCTCAGGACTTACCCCTGGCTCTACACTCGGGAATCATTCCTGGAGGGATTGAGGACAATATGAAACCAAGCCTGGCTCAGCTACGAACAGCACAAGTGCCTTACCTGCTATTACATTTCTCCAGTCCCATGATTTTTAAATCTATTTTTCTCTTTTGTTTTTATTGCCTTTACATAATGTTTTACTAATGGATGCAATAACTCAATATTTTTAGCTTTAATTTTCTAAATTGTACATGAGCTATAATTTCTCCCTTCTATAAAGTCCCTAGAATTATATACATACGTATATACATATATACTTTCATACACACATGGATTTGTAACTGTGGTTGCATATGAGTGCCCCTATTGGTGGATCTGAAGCTATGAGGATGTAAAGCCTTGGAACTTTGCAGATAATGACTAGCCAAGAAAGCACCAGAAGGTGTGGATCCCAGGGATAATGAGTATAGTGCTATGAAATGCCTACCTGGTTGGACTGATCTTTAAGTATCATTTTCTATTTAATACTTATTTGTCCCTCACTTCCAAGAGAATTTTGGTGAATGCAAATTATTACTTATTCCCTGAATTTGGTATTAGAACATCAGTGCACATGGTTCCCCAATGGAGTGTTACTTTTTTAGCTTTTTAAATGTAGTAATAAGTACTGCATCCTTAGGCAGGAGTAGAGTTCTCTGTAGGATTTTACCACATTGATAGTTTCCCTGGATTGACATCATGAGCTGCTTAGACTAAGATAGGATCAATAAGCTGTACTTCAGAAACAACAAAATTAGCTGCTAAGAAAACAGCTTTATATTAATGCTATTTTTTACAGCATTTGCATTCTACAAGCCACCTTAAATATTAAAGTGGACTAAAAGCAACCCACTGGTGCAATTCTTAGTTATATTTCTCCACTATTATAGCTGCATATAATGACTACACTTTAATGTCTACTTTTTTTCAGTTCTTGTTATCTCACTCGCATTTCATCATTTAATTCTAACATTTATTCTGTTTTATTTATTAACATATTTATTAATAAGTAATTTGGGTTAATTTAATATCAATCACACTGAACTCAGTCACTTTACCATACCAGAGCCATTGGCAAATACTGATTCTGCAAGAAGTTCTATGAGGAAATACATCTCTTCCTAGTGAATAATAATATAATAATATGCTGTCTGTCATATACTAAATGATGCAATTGACCAACTGTCAGGGAATGTTCGCTGAAATCATTTCTATGATCATGCAGAATTACTCTGCTGGTAATAGGGATGCAATTTTGCTGAAAGAATGATCTCTTTAGAGGGTTACTTGGCTCAAGTAAGGAATGTATGTGCAAATTTATTTCTGTATGCATTATGCTCTATAACCAATAAAATTGCTTAAACAATATCTATTATTATATGTAATTATTTATTAAAATCCTGACACTAAATAATCTCTTTATTGCATTAATTTGTCCACAACTGTCTTAGAAGTGGGAGAACTGTCAGTGAAAAGGTAAAAGCTGGATAATTGAAAGGAGTGATGAGATGAAGTATAAATTAGTTTTAAAAATGGTCTCTGATGAAAGTAGACTATAGGAAGAACAGGATGGCCACTCAATACCTCTATTGAAAACTACAAACCCAAGAGGACAGAGAACAAAAGGGAATGCCCTGCCGCAAAGGCAGAGTGGGGTAATGGAGGATGGGATAGGGGTGGTGGGAGGGATACTGGGAACATTGGTGGAAAAGAATGGGCACTGGTGGAGGGATGGGTAAAAGATCATTGTATGATTGAAATGCAAACATGAAAGTTCATAAGTTTGTAACTACTATACCTAATGGTGATTCACTAATAAAAAAATTTTAAAAAATGGGCTCTGAGATCTGGAGTGATAGTTCAATAGGCTGAGTCCATGTTTTACATGCAGGAGACCTGGGTTCTGTCTTTGGCAACACATGATCTCCTGAATATTGCTAGGAGTGACTCCCTGGCAGTGCTGGGAGTGACCCAACCCCTTATCAAAGGAAAAACAGAACAAAAACATCTAGGCACTGAAATCCACTGAAAACTTTTTGTCTCAGATTAGAAAAAGCATTTCAGTTGTGCTAGTGTCTCAGTATAAAATGTGAGCGATTGCACAGTTAATGCAGTTATATATGAAAAACCAACTATTTTCTTCTATTTATAGTATGTGTGCCATTATCCCTTGGGAAATAGAGAGTGCCATTATCATACTGAAGAAATAAGAAAAATGAAGAGATCCTTTTGTGGTTTCGAGGTTTGGAACTTGGCTGTATGATTGCCCACTATTTCATGATGCACCATGAATAAAAGGACTAGAGAAGAAAAGGCTGTTTTTCAAATTTCTTTTGTGTTTTGTTTTTCCAGAGGCTGGAGGAATGAAGCCTTGAGTATTTTTTGGAAGGCAGGATAATTCCTCAGGAATGAGACAGAGGCTGACTACTTCTTTGGCTGATGGAGATGAGGGACTTAAGAGAAGTAGAGTCCAAGAGGTTTCATTCCCCATGTGACATTGGGGTGGCTTCCAGGAGGGCTCTACATTAGAGGATGTCACCTGGAGGCCACACCTTAGGTGGGCACTGATGACATAGAGGCTACCAGTATAGCCTTTCTCCTTTGCTTGTGGTTGTTCATGATGAATGTGTCCACAGAGACCAAGAACTCACTTCTTTTACTTCCCCACCTTTTCTCTTGAGTTTTTCTCCTAAGGGAAGGGAAACTTCTTAATATGACTGACATGCTGATGATGGCAAGTGGGGATTCGGAGGTAGATTTGCTTTGGTGTAATGAGGGAAGGTGACTTTCCCCTGCACTCTGAATGTGAGGCGCAGCTATTGACATTAGCATGCAGACTCAACCACAGTCACTCCTGAGAATTTCTAGAGGGATTAATATTATCTTTATTGTTCACATCCTGATTCCTTTTAAAGTTCTATGTATGCAGAAGTGTGGGAAGACTTTTTTTGTGGAAACTCTTTAAAATAAGCCAATTGATTTTAACTGCACTGTATTATACTGACATTAATAAATGTGTCATATTAATAAAATTGAAACTATTTTGCAATTAGTAGAAATGCAAGTTAACAATCTTTAGCTTACCACATAAAATAGACTGCAAATTTCATTGCTGTTTTGAGAATTTCTAGAGACTAGTAATTTTGACTTACTATTGTAAAGAAAGTACCCAAGTGACAAATAGACTCATCATTTAAAGATGCCAACACTGCCATAGTTGAAAATGTCATGGAGTTGATATGACTAATACAAAATACTCAAAAATACATGAGAAATAGAACCTTTGATTGGATTAGCATGTGATGCCAAAACTACAGGTTTTCCTTTTGATTATATCAGAATAATTAGTTGAAATGATGAGAATGGTATCTAAGATTAATGATAACATCAATAAGCTATTTGAACTCAATAGG
Organism: Sorex araneus; assembly: GCF_027595985.1. NCBI lineage: Eukaryota > Metazoa > Chordata > Mammalia > Eulipotyphla > Soricidae > Sorex > Sorex araneus. Next base: position 15,015,355 of record NC_073311.1, read on the forward strand.
CCAAAAATGAACACAAGGAACACAGCAATTAAGCACATTTGGTTTAAATAAAGCACCTTTAGTTCCCAGGGAAATTACCTATTGTGTTTATGTTTCCATTGGGAAATAATTCTTGGGATTGGGGCAATGAAAGCATTTTAAAGACAATGGGAACAATAACAAGTTAAAAATACTCCAGAAAGCAAGCAAGCAAGAAAAAAAACTCTATCCTGGCCATTATTATCTTAAATTCTAAGTAAAATAACAGAGTGAATAGTAAGGGGAAAAGGTATTATATATGCATCAAGAGAGCCGTGAAAGCCTGGGTGATAAACAGCATGGGCTTATACAGAGGAGATCATGCCAGACATATTCAATTGCGTTTCTTTGATCAAATTACAAAGTGGATGAAGGGAATTCAGTAGATGTAATATATCTGGACTTTGCTAAATCATTTGCTTCAGACCTTATGAAAGCTTTACTTAAATTTTTAATTAAAATTAGCTTAACTATTTACACTGACACATAGTCTGAAATAAACTCATAAATTAAAAACTGAAGATGAGATTTAGCAGCAATATCTGAATTCAGAAATGGGGAGATAGAAAATTACTGAATGGGCACTAGAGGAACAATTGGTCCCCAAAGACAGAACTAATAAAAGAATATATGGGTGAGGTGTTGAAAGGGTGTTGCAGAATAAAATGGACTTCTTAAATAATACAATTCAATTTTCATTTTAAGAGATCTGGAGAATTGAATATTTTGTAATAGAAGAAATGGCACAAATATAAGAACAGTTCAAATTGTCAGCATGCACGTGTGCTAAAAAAGAGGGTCTGTGGTCTGCCACTAGCTGATAGATTCCTAGAAAACCCTTTAGATATCAAAAGTTGTGTTGAAACAAAACTGCTGTAAATGACATTTTATTTTATACGTAAGTTTTTCTAAATATTACCTTAAACCCACTAAGGTCATTGATAATTGTTTTTGTGTCCTATTATCATTGACCCTATTATTATTTGCATACTGCTTTTATTCATCCTTATTATAATTATTGTCCCTATTATAATGAAGAAAGATGCTGTTGTAACAGTTGCTTCATATTTTTTTCTTACATGACTGCATTTGCACTCAGATATGATCCTGACTTAACTGATAGTCTGCTATGCAAAGCATGTTTTGTAATTTATCAATTATCATATTCAATTCAGAATATGAAAATTCACAGTAAAATAAAAGCTATGTTTGGAAGTCAATTGTTTAGCAACACACCCACAAAATACATCTCATTTAGAGTAACTGGCTATAAATTTAACTAGCTGACAGTAGATATTGCAATCTTCTAACACTGTAAAGTTCAGTGATTTTTAACCAAGTTTGGACCCTCCCACACAAAGGCCTTAGTTTTCACCAGAGTGAATGACTGCAAAAGTTCTCAGGCACCCTAACAGAAATGCCATTGACTTTGTCAGGGTAGGGAGATCTTGTTTCCCCTTCTCCTTAGTGTAATATCTACCTGCTCGCCATCTCTGCTCGCTTACAAATGTTGACTGCCTTGTAAACAGCTAAAGTCTGTAAACCAGGAAACATGATATTGTGCTAAGCAGGTACGCAGTCTTTCCCCTCCAGTAGCACAAAACTCTGTTTAAAGTAAATATATTGTTCCTATGAATCATGATTCTATTTTTATCATTCCATAACAATTTAATTGAAAAATAGCACATTGGGATTATTTTAGGATCAATAATTAACATAAATTGTTAAATAGAAAATGGGTAACAGAAATGATTCTGTCATTTTCAGGATTTGGGCTTATCAATTCTTAAAAATCATAATTCTGTTGTTCACGTAAAATTAATTCATATAGTGAACAAAAATTTAGTTTAGAAGTCTTAACTACCTTCTGAGGAAAAAAATAAGAAGTATGTAAAAATGTATGTCTATTTGCCAACTAAAGACAAAAATGAAAATTAAAGAAAAAATATTCCACTTTACTAGTAATTGAGATACCAATAGTAATTGAGATCAGATTTTACTCATTCTAGCTTTTATTTGGCTTAAATTCCTCCCCCATGCACATAGATCATAATTATCATAGTCTGATGTTCACAGTCAAGCTCCAAGTTTATAACAGTGAGATACATTTTCTGCTTGGACAAAACTTACTTGTTCAGGGAAGTTTTCCATCTAACCAGCTGTAGGAAGTTCTATTGTGCAAGGTTTGGAAACTCATTAAGTTTCCAGTTAGAGGTAAAGGTGGCCCATCAGACCATCTCTTCCTTGAATGCCCTGGTCAAACTAGACAGATGGCTTCTTTAGAGCCCAGGTGTTAAGATGGAAGTAGAAGGGAGGAGGAGGGGCACCGTGTAATCTAGTTCTATCTAATTGGTCATTTGACTACATGAAGCATAGCCAATTGAGTAGATTATGGAAACAAATAGGTTATATGTGGGGGATAAAAATGCAGTTAAAAGGTAGGGGTCATGTGAGCTCTTCTTTGACCCTACAGTTATGCCTAAAAGGATGACAGTCTCTCTTTGATCTGTACCTGGGTAGGTGACAGAAAAGCACAACACAGACTACATATAGATTTAATGTTCTGCTGCTCTCTAGTCTAGCCTTTTTAGTTGAGTATTGTCTAATTGAGTATTGTCTAGTCTGTGGCTACTGCACACAGACTAGACTATACTAGCACAGACTACAGAGCAGCAGACTACACAATACTCAAAGACCCAGACACTCAAAAGATAGTGTAGGTTCGTTCATCACTGGTAATAACAACATAGTCCTCAGGGAAAGTCTTGCTACCATGGACTTTCAATGGTTCCTTCTAAAAAAATGGCAGGGCCATTTTTTATCAATACAGAGCTGAGGAATGAGGACTATCATTGTTACTGTTTTTTGATGGTCCTCATTTCCCTGACCCTGAAAGAGCCCCCAATATGCCATCGGGCTACACTAGCAAGCGACAGGGACTAATGGAGACATTACTGGTGCTTGCTCGAACAAATTGATGAGCAATGGGATGGCAGTGATGCAGTGATACTTCTAAACAAGCTGACTATGTTTAGTTTGGAATTTTGTCACTTCCTTAATGAGAACATGCTCACAGTTAAGAGGGTCAATCATATCTGACATAGGGGACAGCACTTATTTATTTACTCATATTTTTTAGTTGAATCACCTGAGAAGCAGTTACAATGTTGTTCATGATTGGGTTTCAGTTATACAGTGTTCCATACCGACCCTTTACTAGTATGCGTTTCTCTCTACCAATGTCTCCAGCTTCCTTCCTGCCACACCTTACTGCCCCGCTCCCAGCCTGCCACCATGATGGATACTTTTCTTTTTTCTCTCTCTTGATTCCTTTCTCTTGCTTTCCTTTTTGGCATCATGGTTTGTAATACAGGATTAAAAGGTTATCATGTTTGTCCCTCTACCTTCTTTCAGCACTCAGCTATTGTCCAGAGGTTTCACTTACTTCTTGAGACAATAGCCTAAATTTCTGGTGGATTAAGTTTTTGGTGAGCTTGGTTCTGAAGTGATGGAGTCTGGCCAGTAGTCTTGGCAGTCACACTCATGAACCATCTCTGGTGCCATATATGCTCACCTACTGACTGACCCTGCTCCAGAAACTAATAAATAAATCTCAAAAGGGATCAACTCGGAGCAAAAAATGTTCGGACACCTGCTTATGGCTGAGTCATCTGGGGCACCCTGGAGAGGGTGGGAAGTCTATTACCCATCCAAACAGAGCCCCTGAAGCCACTTGTTCACTCCCACACTCCAAAGTCACAGCACTTAAAGAGTTAAATGTTGTGAACAATTTGAGTGCAGCACGGAAATGGTAGAAGGGGGTTGTAATCACATAATAGAAGTGGACAGAAATTTTAGGTCTTGGGAAGACTTAATTTTTTTTTTATGGTGTGCTCTTGATTTCCTATTGTTATACATTTGTAAGAATTTCAGGAGTATAGAATGACACTTCCATGTGTATGTGAAATCCAACTAACACTATGGGGTTTTTGTTTGTTTATAGTTTAGGGCTTCACCTAGCTCTGTTTAGGGATTACTTCTGGCAGGTTTTGGGACCATAGTATGGTATTGAAACTTGAACCCTGATCAGCTGTGGGCAAGGCAAACATCTGCTATACTGTCTATCTGGTCGCCCATCATTACCGTTTTTGTGTCACCACACTAACTAAATAACCACATTACCTATTCTTCTCATCCCTCTACCCATTTCCAAGACATTGCTCTTGTGTAGGAGAGCTAATTTGTGCAAATGTTTAGCTAAGGTAGGTATCTAGACCTTGTTTGATTGGAAGTGTTGCTGAAAATTATCACTATCACTCTGTTGGAGTGTAAAATGAATTTTTGCATTGTCTCTTGAACTTGGCAGGTAGTTATTTTAAAATGCTCCCCGGATTTTGGTTTTATTCTGATTTGGTAAGGAAAGTAGATCAGGAAACAATTGTCATTTTTTCTTAGAGTTGAAAGAATATGATATTTGCTGGGAGAAATAAGCAATTTCCAGGATTGGTAACAAGGCAGGAGAAGCAAAAGGAAAGTATGGGAACACATATTTCTTTTTTTTAAAGTAATTTTTATTAAAATAAGATTGCTTTATAACATTATTTCATTGAGGGTTGCATCATTATTAAGTTAACACCTGTACATACTACTTTAAGTTCATCTCAAAAGATCAGCCCCTTTTATCCAACTTATCCTGCTCCTTTCCCACAGCTCTTTTGGTAATCACTAATTTAGCTTTATTGTCTAAGTTTTGATTTTGTTTAGTTTGCTTGCATTCTCTCTATACCATGAGTGGAATAATATGGTGTCTGTCTTTCTCTGCCGGACTTATTTCACTAAGTGTAATGCCTTCTGGATGCATCCATGTTGTTGTAAATGGCAGGATTTTATTTTTTTATTTTATAGCTGAGTAGTATTCTGTGGGTATATTACAGCACATCTTCTTTATCCACTTACTGCTGATAGGCACTTAGGTGGTTTCCAGTTCATGGCTACTGTAAATAAAGCCGCAGGACACATAAAAGTGCAGATATCTTATCAGGCTAGTGTCTGTGGTTTGGGGGAAATAGTAGAAGTGGGATCAATCAGGTTGTGTGGAATTTTGTAGTTTTCCAAGGAAGAAATAGATAAAGCATAATAAGTTATTGAGAACACTTTGGATTGAGTTGTTTGAATAATTTTGATTAATGAGTATCCTGGTACCCAATTCTGAAGACATTAAGGCAAAAGAATAATACCTATGGAAGTGGAACAATCAAAGAGGAGAGGATTCTGAGCTTGGACTAGATTGATTGGTCTGCATGTGAAACTCACACTTCAGGAAAAATAATTTTCTAAGAATTGGCTGCTTTGAAGGTGGCTTAATTCCCTAATCAGTCAGGCCTCAGGGCCTTTGCTTTATTTATTTATTTATTTTAAATTTTTTTATTAGTGACTCACCATGAGGTACAGTTACAAACTTATGAACTTTTGTGCTTGCATTTCAGCCATACAATGATCGTTTACCCATCCCTCCACCAGTTTCCATTCTCCACCAATGTTTCTAATATCCCTCCCACCACGGACACCTCCACCTTTGCTTTTGTGTGTCCTCTTCCCAAAGAATGCTTTCCGAACACATCTCTATGGCTTCCTCCATTTTTTTCTATTAAGAAAACAAAATTTCTCTACAAAATAGCACTCTTTATAGTAAATCTTTCCACCATCAACTACTTAAAATTACATTTCTCCCAATAGTTTTTCTTTCTCTGATGGCTTTTACATTTTTATTTCTTTTTTAAGATACACCCAGCACTACTTGGGATTGACTCCTGATTGGTTCTTGGGGTTACTCCCCAGTGGTGCTCAGGGAGCTGTGTGGTGCCTGGGATTGAATGTGGGACACCCACATGCAAAGCATAAGCTCCATATCTGTGTACCAACTCCCCCACCTCTGTGTTATTTTTCTTAATAACTCCACTGTCTCACATAGATTTGCTAGTTTGTTTTGTTTATTGTTTCTCTAACATAACTAGAAAGCAAACTGTATAAACATAGGATTTTAACTGATCACCTTTCCCCCGTGTGGTTTTCTTTCATTTCTCTATGATTTTGAATGGTGCTGGCAAATAGTGGGCACTTGAAAATTTATGTGAATTGAATGAATAAATGAATGGATATTGATGTTTGGAATTCAACGGAAAGCTTCTCAAATCCCCAATAACAAACTCTTTGCTCTCTAGAATCCTTGGGTAATGGTGCTTGGGCAATGGATGGAAAATGGTGTCTTAGAATGAAGGGCAGAGAGGGAAATACCTCCAGGAAAATAAGCGTTAATAGGGCTTTAAAAAATCAGCAATAGGAATGAACATTAAATTCAAGAGCAAGAAGAGTCCAAAAAATTGTAGGTAAATATCCACCAATACTCTTTTTCTATGAATTTTTATAGATTAATAAAAATAATATAATTCTATTTATAAAATTATTAAAATATAATTTTATAATTAATAAACACATCAATTTTATTGATATATGATTTACAAAGATGTTCATAATTGAATTATTTAGGCATATAGTGTCCCAACACCAATCCTACCACCAGTGTTCCCTTTGTCCTCCAATGTTCCCAGGTTGCACTGTAGCATTGTTGTCCCATTGTTCATCGAGTTGCTCTAGTGGGCACCAGTAATGGTCTCCATTGTGAGACTTGTCGTTACTGTTTTTGACATATCGAATATGCCACGGGTAGCTTGCCAGGCTCTGCCATGCGGGCGGGATACTCTTGGTAGCATGCCATGCTCTCTGAGAGGGATGGAGGAATCAAACCCCAGTCAGCTGCGTGCAAGGCAAATGCCCTACCTGCTGTGCTATTGGTCCAGTCTGGAAAACACATAATTTTTTAAAAAAACTTTTTTTATTGAATCCCTGTGAGATAGACCCTTACAAAGCTGTTCATGATTGGATTTCAGTTATACAGTACTCTAACACCCATTCCTTCACCAGTGTACATTCCCCAGCACCAGTGTCCCCAGGTTCCCTCCCCTCAACCCCAACCCCCACCCCTGCCTGCCTCTATGACAGATGCTTCTCTTCTCTCTCTCTCTCTCTCTCTCTCTCTCTCTCTCTCTCTTTTTACTTCTTTGTCTCTCTCTCTCTCTCACTCTCTCTCTCTCCTTTTTTGGGCATTCAGGTTTACAATGTTGATACTGAAAATTTATCAAAATATCCCTTTAACTACTTTTACCCCTCATATCTTGTCCAGCGCAATCATTCCCAACTATTATTGGTCTCTTCTCTATCTTACCTACCCTCAGCCCTACAGTCACTTGTGGTTAGTTCCAAACACTGACCAGTCCACCTAACCCCTGTTTTTCCTGACCATGGATATTAGTCTTCTACTCTTTCTCTCTCTCTCTCTCTCTCTATCTATATATATATATATACATATACATATATATGTGTTCTACTGTATATATATGTATATACATATATATATACCACAAATGAAATGAATGCAGTCATTCTATATCTGACCCTCTCTTTCTAACTCAGTTCACTCAGCATGATACTCTCCATGTCCATCCGTTTATAGGCAAATTTCATGACTGCATTTTTCCTAACAGCTGCATACTCTTGCATTGTGTAGATGTGTCATAATTTCTTTCATCTGTTGTTGGGCACTCAGGTTGTTTCCAGATTCTGGCTATGGTGAATAGTGTTGCAAAGAACATAGGAATGCAGATGATGTTTCTGCTGGTAAACACGTAATTTTAATCAATGTTTTAAAAGTACAAGAAGGTAACTAGAGATCTGGGTTATATGTGCGTGGAAATGACCATGTGAGATAATCTTAAAAACTTTAAAGAAAGGTACTTAATGATAAAAACTAAATCTAAATCTCAAAGATAAGCATTAGTTTGTACAAAAAGTATAGCATATTGGGTTTTGTTGAAGAATATGGAGACAAGGTCATTACCAATATTATTATTATTATTATTATTATTATTATTATTATTATTATTATTATTATTATTATTTTGCTTTTTGGGTCACACCCGGCAATGCACAGGGGTTACTCCTGGCTCTGCACTAAGGGATTATCCCTGGCGCTGCTCAGGGGACCATATGGGATGCTGGGAATCGAACCTGGGTCGGCCGCGTGCAAGGCAAATGCCCTACCCGCTGTGCTCCAGCCCCACCAATATTATTTTTGGTATTTCTTTGATGATGTTCTATGTGCATTTCATTGATATATAAGAAACACAAAAACCTCAGCATAAATTTCACATCTTGTGAGTCAGCTCTAAGAACCTGTGCAAGAATGTGGCAGTATTTAGATAAATAGAAGCATTGCTATTGTTTCTAACTACTTGGCAAAGTTATTCTCTTTTATACATTCTCAAGATTCCACTTTGCAGATAATATTTCCTGGTCAAAGCAGTACTTTCTTTATTTTGTCACCTAATTTTTCAATCACCTACTTCTAGCTGATAGTAAAAGAAATGAATAATATCCCAAGTGTACGCTCACTTCTGTGTTTGTATTACCAATGGTAGGAGCTACTAGTACATAATAATAGGCTGCTACTCTAAGCTGAAGTAATTTAATATACTGTTATTTGTCACAGGTCTACTGTATGCCTATGAAACAAGAAAACACTAAACACTACATTTGATTGAAAACCTTGTTGATGAGATATAGTATACTTCTACCAGTTTAGTATAGATGAATAAAAGAACATTTTTCTATAAATGATAAAGAGAAAATATTTGAATGTTGAGTAAAGACTTGTAATTTTTATGTTCAGACTTTTGTCAAAAAGATGTTATCTTCCTAGCAGCATCATATTATCAAAGATGCAAACCTTAAATCAACAGCAGTTACACCTCCAGCACGTTATGAATTTTTCCTGATTTATAGCAATCATTCTTTTTATTTCTTTTTTCAGTAAAGCAGAGAAATTAAGGTTATTTTTATGTAAAAGATACACACATTGTGACAAAATATTGCATATCATTCACATCTTTTACCTCTTAAATTAAGTTGCTATTGAATTGAATATGATTTGAAAGCTCATTTTGATTAATAATAGAAATATTGTTAGTAAATAGGAGGTGGAGACAACATTATTTATATAAATATAAGGAGATGACAACACAGACATAATAGCAGAAATCAATTTTTATGGCTTTCATGATTTGTATTATACTGATATGTCAGAGCAACAAAAAAGAAGAGCTAAAGAAATTTGTGACAGTAGGGAGAAACTGTTTTATTTGTGTTGGTTTTGGGAGGCTCTTTCAATTTTTTTCCTTTGCCTTAAGTTGATATGGCTTTCTTTTGATAAATTTGGATAAATTCACTTTGAAATTATAAGTAAGAAATGACCTTGTAGAACCTAAAACGGTTTGCTTAGATGAAAAACAACTACTCTTTATGAGGTGCTTAAAATACATCATTCACTCTACTGAAATATTTTTCTATAGGACATCTAATGTAATACTGATAAATTTTCAGAGCTAAGTACTGTTACAACCTTCAGTTTAGTGATGAGGGATTTGAGACCCAATATCTGGCATGGTGCCTAACGTTTTAGACAGTGGAACAAGAACTTAAATCCAGGTCATTTGACTCATCAGAAATAAGCCATCAACAGATGGATGCGTAATATTATGTAACATAGACTTCTGATCAGTGGGGAAGAATGCCTCGTGGAGAGTCAAAAATCTTCTAGCATAACCAATCAATATAGAAATAATGTTCTTGATGGGTATGTTTTGCTGACACATTTATGGGTCATGAAGGTTTATTTTATTTATCTCATATATCTTATTACAAAGACTGCTATGTGCCAGGCATTGTTACAACACCTCTATAAATATTAACTATATGAGATGGGGACAACTATTATTCCATTTTATAAATGAGATGCCCACCGCATGGTCTAAATAAATTGTGCAAAGGAGCATAGCTAATAAAGTATACAGGTTTGACATAAAAAGAGTTTGTCCTTAAAGTATGTACTCAGCCACACTGTGTTAAGACTGCCTGTCCATATCAGTCAGTTATTGTCTTAACAAACAACCTCTGGATTCAGTGGCTGCAGAGAGCATATTTCTGGCTTGCTCACAGGACTTCAGGTTAACCACAGCTTGGCTGATCTATAAAACCCATAGCTGACTGGCTCTACTTTCAACTGTCAAATGACATTCACTGCAGGCTGTGGGGTGGGGGTGGGAGGGTGAGGGCAGGACAGCTACATTTCTGTTTTCTAAATTTTTTTTTCTGAAGTGAAGAAACTACCTAGGAAGAAATTTCAGAGTGCTTCAACTAAACTCAAACTGCCCAAACAAATCCAAGGTCTGCTCACATCACATTGGTCAAACCAAGTTGCCCCAGCTCAGTAAAACAGAGTAAATTCTTTACCCAAAAGGAGGGTTTATGGTGAACATTTCCTATCTAATAATGCAAGTATACAAGTTATTTTTCTCTTCCCTGCTTACCACTCAATCACTCACCAGATTTTTGGGTGGGCATGTATATCAGTTAAGACTACTCTAGCTGAAATTTTAGTTAAAACTCAAAATCTGTCTCTCACACACTCGTTCTTACATAATAAAGATTTATTTCTCATGTGTATGGCATTTGGGCATGTCTCCAATATGTTAAGTTAAAGACTATACTAAAGTCCTAATGTATTCCGAACCTGTCTTCCTTGTTGCCTGTAGAAACTTCTTTATCCAGCCAACAGATGCTGAAAGAGAATGATGAATAAGGCATAAATACTTGTTATGGATCAATTCTGGATGCTATAATCACAGTTCTCTATATTCTATTAGATCTATGTCATTCATATGGTCAGTCTTCATGTGAAAAAAATGCTGGGAAATGAAATGGACCTGTGAAGTCAGAAAGAGGATGAAGGGATTTTATGAAACCACCCAGCTTGTCTTTGTCTTAAACAGTAAAGTATTAAGAGACATTTATCCTCACTCATTGCTGTTGGCAGTGCTGCCCGATTCCAGGCTCAGTGGAAAACAGAATGGAAATTTCCCCCAAATGTAAGGAAAGATAAGATCATGCCATTTTCTGCAACATGAGTGGAACTGGAGAGTATTATGTTAAATGAAAGTAGTCAGTGAGAAAAGGACAAATTCCAGCAAATCTCATTTATCTGTGATATATCGAGAGACAAAATAGGGAAAAAGACAATATCAAATAATGACAAGTACTTGGCCTTGGACTACAAAACTCAGACTACTAAGAAGTGGTATGGGAGGAGCAAAGAGGGGACAAAAACCAACATAGGGACATTGGCTGGAGGTCATTGTCTTTGTCTTAAACAGTAAAGTATCAAGAGACATTTAATCTCACTCATTGGTGTTGGCAGTGTTGGTGGTGGGGTGCAGAAACTTCTTACATTAACAACCATAAAAATTAACACAATTGAAGCTGGAGCAATAACACAGCGGGTAAGGCGTTTGCCTTGCACGTGGCCAACCCAGGTTCGAATCCCAGCATCCCATATGGTCCCCTGAGCACCGCCAGGAGTAATTTCTGAGTGCAGAGCCAGGACTAACCCCTGTGCATTGGCAGGTGTGACCCAAAAAACAAAAAACAAAACAAAATTAACACAATAACCATGTGACCCAAACCATAGTAATTTTTTAAATGAAAGAAAAAGAAAAATAAATCGTACTTAAGTAAGTATACTTGAATACAAATACATAAACATTTCACCTTGTGTTTCATTGTACCAAAATATAGCCCCAACCAGGAAGACTTGAGTACAGTTTGTTTCTATACATTTAGTTGAAAAGATGATGCAATGGTATTAAATAATTTATCATATAAGCTTTATGATTGTGGAAGTGATACCATGTTTTCTTTTGAGGGGACACTGAATGGGCAGACTGATCATGCAAAATCATAAAGCTGTTTTGATGATTTCTACCTCCACCTTTCCTGTACAAGTCAGCTTGGTTTGCGAAAACACAGAGTTTGCATCAGAGTGATCAGTCAATATGTACAAATGGGAAGTCTGAAGTCCTAAAGCAAAGTATGAGTCTTTTGAGGAAAATATTTTGCCATTGCAAGGTTTTCCTGAAGTCATTTAGAATACACATTTCTTTTTTGATTTTATGAGTGTACTGATTTTCTGCAGGGTTTGAGAAAAGTCACATCTTTCAAAATTAATAGTCACTGTTTTTAAGAACCATAACCAGTTAAGATTCTATATCATTACTTAATCTCTTTTTGCGATTCTTTTCCTCCTTGTGTATTTAAAAAAAATAAAATTACTCATAAAGACGGGTGGAAGATGAAAGATTAAATCTATTTTTCTGTACTGCCAAATCGAACTCAATTTTGAAGCAGAGCTGTAGCTCTGCTATGAAAGCAAGTATTCAATTAAAGATGTTATTCATGATATGACTCACCAATTACTAATAAAATTATTATAACAATTGCTACAATGAGTGTGAGTTCAATTACATTTTAGCAAAATTACTACAAAATACAAAATTGATATGTCTTACCTTTTCATTTTCAGGAATCTGAAGCATCTAAATTATATCTTGTAGCTGTCAGCTTTCAATCATTATTTATCTCAGATGTATTATTGACTGATGAAAGCCAGGCTCTCCTAGCTACCCTTAAAATACTTGGACTAGTTGCTTTTGTATCTTGCATTTTTGACAAGTACTTTTTGTGTCAAAAACATATTATGTCACAGCATAAATCACTGCTTCAGTCCCTGCATGCTTGCTTTTCTAAGAGGAGATAAAATCTGTTAGAGTGAAAACCCATAAAACAAAACAAATTTAAAAAAAAATAGTCTGTTACATGTCATCCACAACATTTTTCTGCAATTTATAGCATTTACTTTGCACGAGTTATACACCAAATTTAATTGAGAATGTGGCTGAGGCAATTTTTGTTGTTAACATGATAATAATGATGACAATGCTAATTATGAGATTTCATGCTTTAAGTGATTTTGTTACTTTCTAGAGATTTCTTTATCTTGCACCTTAACAAAGAACATCTTAGGATGTATTAAAACTTAAATGTTTTGGGATTGTTTGTTTATTTAGCTTAGGTGCTCTGAGAAATAATCTTTTATTTTTTGTTTTTCTCCTCTTTTTAGTCAAATTGTTGGTTCAAAAAAAGAATTATTCTCCAGAGTTTAAAGCAGCTGGCGCCTCAGTATCCATATTTTTAAGCTGAAATAGCACAGTAAGATCATTGTGGATAGAAAAGAAGGAAATAAATCAGTTTGTGAGATATTATCATTCACTTTACATCGTGAAAAACAAATACAGCTGTCATATTCTAACATTCACCATAGATAAATTGAAAATGTATATCATTATTTAACATACTGAAAAAAGAGTATCTGCGACTATAAGATATATAGTAGTTTGGCAATGTGTCTTACTAAAGCAAAGTAAATTGGCCATTGGATGGTAACATTGTAGAGTACTTATCAAAGTGTTAAATCTGGGAGTGAGCAACATAAGGGTATTTATTAACCACCAGAATAGCTGCACTCTGAACAATTTAAAAAATATATAGAAAAAAGTACTTGAGTGGACTTTCATTATTTGTTTTCTGTACATTTTGCTCTTCTTTGGAAAAAAAGACTTTTTTTTTTTTTTTTTTTTTTTTAGGAAATAGACAGTATCTTCTCTTGAGGATTAGCATTTCAGTCTGACCCCTGTAGGACTATTCTGGGGAGTAGGGAACTGGTATTCATTCCCTTTTTCATAGTGTATGTGATTCTTCTTGGGGACAATAAAATATTGGAAGTGGGTATTTTCCCAGGATTTTTATTTAACTTAATTGAATTTAATATTTTATTTTTGTTTGATTTTGGAGACACACCCGTGTTTCGGTTCTTGTATTCTATATTTCTGGATCACTCTTGGCAGTGATCAGGGATTGAATGCAGTGCTGGGGATTGAACCTGGCAAAATAAACCTTGCTTGCAAAACTATTCATCTGATCTTTTATTTTATTTTTTTACTACAGCATGGAGCTAGAAGAAAACATACTAGCAATCAGTCCATTTTCAAAAAGACAATAAGGCCAAAATAAAACAAAAGCATGAAAGAAAGAAAATAATTTGATTTGCATTTGAAAATTCCAGAAGGCTCTGAAAATTCCAGAAGCTACTTAGGTTTGGTTGAGCTTCATTTATTTATTTTTTTGATTCCAAAAGTTCAGGTAAAAATATTTTTTCTCAAAACTTTACGGGAGGTAAACTTTTGTTTTATTTCATTTTATTACCTAGTGAGAAAACAAGTTTCTAGGTTCTCATTGTGCATTCATTTTGTCAATAAACATTTATTGAGAATTTCTTTATGTTAGACACTGTCCAGAGTGCTGGGACATGGTACTAAAAATAAAACAGGCAAGACATTTGCTTTCACATAGCTTGCATAAGTACTGGCAGAATACAGCTAGTAAATACAGAACTCATAAAGTAATAGTGTATGTGAGGAAGTGTAGTAACCAAGGAGAGAAACACATTAAATGTGGAAAGCAGGTAAGGACCCTGGGGTGGGACTGGAATTTAAAGTCAAATGCAGGAATGAAAGAGTATAGCGATTAAGAGTATTGCCTTACATGTGCCTGCCCCATATTTGATCTCCCTCACTGCTTATAGTTCTCCAAGCACCACCAGGAATGGCCCTGAGCACAGAGCCAGGAGCAAGCCCTGGAAACCATGAGGTGTGACCCTCACAAATAGATAAAATTAAACCAGATGTGGGAGATTTCTCAGTGAGCAGATGAGACTGAGCTTGGAAGAGAAGAGTCAGTGAGCCAGGAGCGTGGCAATCCCGTAACTTATCCAAACCATGCCCCTTACAGAACACGGCCACTCTGCTTTGATAGCAGGAATGGATGAGGACCCAGGGAAAACAGGACATGCTGACACTCTAACTCTCTGGAGATCCAATTATAAAGATTTTCAGGGCACAAAAAGGAGCAGACACAAAGACCCTAAAAGAGGAGTGTTTGGCTCAAAGTCCAGCAAGGAGGCCACAATGGGCAGGACCAGGTGGAAATTGATCACAGGAGAAAAAAATCAAAAAGCAGGGCATGTCTGCATTTGCTCTGACTGAAATGGGGAGTTCTTTGAAGGCTTTGCCACAGTGTGGCAAGACTGATTTGGTTTTAAAAAGGATAGCCAAGGATGTGACTCAGAGATAAAGCACATGGCTTACATGTGTGAGAGCCTGGGTTTGAACCCTGGAACTGTAAAATACACTAACAAACAACTGAATACATAATAAGGATAGTTGAGTGTTGGTAACCAGGAGTAGATGTAGTACATTTGTCTTGTAGCCATTTTAATGGCCCAGGTGGGAAAAGATGGTGAGTGGTAGTTGGTGTGAGGTACTAGTGGCCTGAATGGTCAGCCAGTGCTCAGTTCCTTGACAAATTGTATAGGTCAAATCAACAGAATTTACCATTTATGATGGATATGAAGGTGAAGGGTGAGAAAAAGAAAGCAGCCGGGATGATTCTGAGAGTAATGGAAGGCCACAGTTGATATTCCCTGAGATGAGAAAGAAATCAAGCAGTTGAGGCTTTGAGGGTAAAATTGATAAATTGTTACATATGGTAAGTTTTTCAGTGGTGTGCAATAGTCAAAACAGTTTTCCCAGCTCAAATTGAGGGACACTCATCAGAAAAACTTAATATTGAACATGAAAAGTCTAGAGACACAGCAGAGCTCTCTTCTTGCAGAAAAAAAAATGTAGTTTGTTATGACTTAAATTTTAATGAGTCTAAACTGAAATTCTAGGGGCCTTTTTAAAATAAATTTTTTAATTATTTTTTCTGTTATAGTTTTTGGAGACTGATCTCTGTCTTGAAGATTTGAACTAATTTTGCACAACTCTTCTTCTTCAAAAGGTCTGACACCTCTAGGGCACATTTCATTGTAACTCACAAGATTTTATATTATTTTAATACCATATCCCATGGAGCTTCTGTTTTCTTAGACTTTCTTTTGCTCTTTATCTTATTTGTATATTTATTTTTTCTTTTGGGGTCACACCCAGAGTTACTTCTGGCTCTGCACTCAGGAATTAGTCCTGGTAGTGCATGGGAGACCATGTGGGAAGCCAGAGATCAAACCATTTCAGCCATATGCCAGGCAAGGGCTTTACCCACGACACTCCAGTTCCTCTTTCGCTCCTTTTGAAAAATTTTTAAATTACTTTTTGCTTGATTCAATTTTATTTTCAGGACACACCCAGTGGTGGTCAGGGAGTAATTCTGTTCTGTGCTCAGAGGCAGGGATCTCTCCTGGCAGTACTTAAGGGACCATCTATGATACCAGAGATAGAATAGGGAATGGCTGCATTCAATATAAGCATCACACCTCAGTACTATCCCTCTGACCCCATTTTATTTTAAAAGTAATGTGTCCACTGCAGAGTATGTAGAAAATACATATGTACAGCAAAAAGAAACTTAAAATCTTATACCCAGAAAAAATAGCAGTTCAGTATATTTGCTTCACATATTATTTCTATGCACACATTATGTATGTATGCATATATGTTTTTTATATCTAGTTAACTGTAGGGGAATTGTTAGAATTCTATTACTAATTTGATGAATTATTTCTATTCACTGAAAAATATTATAAACTATCCTTGTGACTCACTCTTGTTTTTATATAAGCTTGTTTTTACAGGTCAAATGGAGATATAACAATTAGATAATTCAAAGTTCTCTCTGTCATCTGTTAACCTTATTCCATCTGCCTTTAGCAAAGGGATTCTTTCTTTGTTTTTACTTCAAATAAAAATAAATATATCTAATTTATTCTACATTATTTTACACTCAAATAATTTAAGAAAAGATTCCAAAGAGGAATCAAAAGAGCTATGCTTGGAATATCATGTTTCACTCAAGTGAGAGAAAGAATCTGGAGTTCCAACCTCCATCAATGATCAAGAATCAGGGATGCTGTCTCGTTTGCCAAGGCGTCAAAAATCAGATTGGCTGGACACGTAATGTGATTCAAAGATGACCGCTGGACTAGAGCTGTTATCGACTGGATTCCATGGGGAAGACTGAGTGGCTGCCCACTTATGAGATGGTCAGACTTCTTCCTAAAAACTCTGAATGAACGGTTTGAGGCTCCTCATGTTCCTGGAGTGAGCAGATGCCATTGGGCTATACTAGCATGTTACTGGGACGAGTGGAGGCGTTGCTGGTGCCCACTCGAGCAAATCAATGAGCAATGGTTTGATAAGTGATACAAGTGATCAAATAATTTATGTTACCACAATTTATAACACATCTAAGCCACTCAATATTCACTTGCTATTTTTACTGCATGCTTATGGTGCTCATTGTTGATGTTATATTGAATACCCATTTTCCCCGTTTTGGTATTATAAAATGATAGCTGTTTGGATAAATTATCCCCATATTCCACCTATACCCTCCATTGTAGCGATGCACTTTATTCATCCCAGTTATTTAAGTTTTGATTATCCACAATTGACTTTATTTTGGTACTTATTACTTATTTTGTTGAATAATACCACAAACCTTAACACATGCAAAGATTTATGGTAATATTATCACGAGTTAGAATGACTCAGAACAGGTTTTTCACTCTCCAAAATTTCATTGTGTTATCTCTTCTTAGTCACTTTCTTACCTTTGCTCTCAAGCTCTGACAAATGCTCATCTAGTAGCAAATACTATATTTTTTGAGAGAGTAAGACTATCTTTTTGAGAAAATCATATAAATGTAATCAGATAGCAGGTAACCCTATGAGACTGGCTTCTTTTCAGCATAATGTTTTTGAAACTTATCAAAGTTGTTGTGTATGTCAATAATTTGTTTCTTTCTGTTGCAGAGTGTGGTATTTTATTATAAAGGCATACTACAGCTTGCTTATTCATTCACCTGTCGAAGGACTTCTGGGTTGTTTCCAATTTCTAGTTATCACAAATGGAATGACAATAAACATTTATGTACTGTTTTATTTTTCTCTGTGATCATGCTTTTTATTTACCTAGAATAAATACCCAGGAGTAGAATTGATTGCTCCATAATAATTGTGTACTTAACATTCTGAAATCTGCCAAGGTATTTTCCAGAGTGACTAAATGATATTACATTGCCATTAATAACTTATGGTGATGTTTTCAGTCTTTAGTGGGGGAGGGTGTCTCAAATGGTGCTCAGTGGTGATGCTTGGCTAACTGAGTCTAATTATTCAATGCTATGGGCTAAGGTTTGAGCGATAGCACAGCAGGTAGGGAGTTTGCCTTGCATGCAGCTGATCTGGGTTCGATTCTTCTGTCCCTCTTGGAGAACCCAGCAAGCTACCAAAGTATCTCACCTGCATGGCAGAGCCTGGCAAGCTACCCGTGGCTTATCCGATGTGCTAAAACCAGTAAGAACAAGTCTCACAATGGAGACCTTACTGGTGCCTGCTCGAGCAAATTAATGAGCAACAGGATGACAGTGATGCAGTGATGGGCTAAGGTTGCAAACTGTTTCAACCTTATGGTACTTGGAACCACCAGAACCACCTATTAGGGCTTGAAGGCAACCTGGTATTGTTGCAAGTGAGGGATATGGTGCTTGAATTCCAACTAAGGTCTTGAGCAGTGCTTGACATGTATTTGTGATCAATAACATATCTCCCAGTTTCCATTTTTGCCATTCTTACAGGTGGGCACTGATAGCTCATTGTGTTTTTCATGTGTGGTGTCCCACTGACTGCTTTTTCATGGCTTATTTGACTTTCATGGTTTTTGTTTGTTTGTTTCTGAAATACTTGTTCCAGTCCCTTACCTATTTTAAATTTGGGTTGTCTTGCTGTTAAGACAGTTCTTGTTACAAGTAGTTTTTCATATATATGATTTGAATATATTTTGTTTTTTCCTAATGTTCACAGAATTTTCCATAGAATTGAGAAAAATGAAGTCCAATTAATCATGTTTGCCTTTTATAATTCTATACATATGGTATCATAGTCAATCCCTCTGTAACTTGGTTCAGGGAGATTTTATCAGTATTTTCTTCTAAGATTTATATATTCCTGAGTTTTATATTTATATTTAGGATTTCTTTCAAGTTAACTCATGGCAAGTATGAGATTTGGGTAAAAATTGTTTGTTTTAAGTGGATGTCAAATTGTTTAGATATCATATTTTCAATATATATTCTTTCTCCATTGACTTCCCATATTTGTAAAACATCATTTAACCATACTTGTTTGGTTCTATTTCTGTACTCTCTTTTATGTTCCATTAATCTATGTGTCTCTTCTTTTATCAATATTATACTGCCTTTGGTTATTAAGCTTTTGTTTTAGGAGAAACTGTAGTGTGGAAAACTACAAGAAACAAAAAAATAGTAAGTGTATTTCAGCCCCGCAAGGCCCATTTTTTTTAATGTAAGAAATACACTTACACTTGCATGCGGCCGACCCAGGTTTGATCCCCAACATCCCATATGGTCCCTCAGCACTGCCAAGTGTAATTCCTGAGTGCATAGGCTAGGAGTAACCCCTGTGCATCGTCAAGTGTGACCCAAAAAGCAAAAAAAAAAAAATGCTCCTTGAGAGTCTAAACTGGATAGCCTTATGGTTACCAACTTCCCAATAAAGAGAGAACTTTAGAAAACCAAGTCCTGTCCACTACTAGAGTATGCTCAGTGAATAGAAGTTTGTTCTCATGAAGCCCAAAATAGTTATAAGCCTAAGTGCACCCTACTTGCATAATTAGATGCTAATGACACTTGAGATGTATGGGTAAGCACAAAGTCCTTATATGCGTGAGTAACTTTAGCACTTGCCCATTCATACTACTCATGCCCAGCTCCTTATTCACATTCCTCCCTTTAGCATACACCTTAAAAACCCTTGTTCAAAATTCAGAACATGACTCATCGTTGAGACCAGCTGCATTCACATCTTGGATGTGCATTATCTCTTCAATAAATCTCTGGACTATTATCTACAACCCCGTTTTTCCACCTGTGGTTCAGTTCCTGTCCCCAGAAATATCTCTGTGATCTGCCAAAACTTTCTCCCCAATCATGTTGAAGTTAAGCAGCAGCAGATGTTGCACTAATTATAAATTGTAATTTTATAGCATTGGATTTAATAAAGTACTATCTACACTGTTTTTGTTTCTGCCTGAGCCATCAGTTGGCTGTAATATATTTCTATTTTCTCCCATCCACAGATGTAAAAAAGGTTGAAGAGTACCCATCTACACTATCTTGTTCTTGAATTCTTTCTTAGATAAAAACAATGATCCAAGATGCAGTAGGGGTTTGCCCCTGCATCCCATTTTTACCACTAAGGCTTTTAAAGTAAGTATCAAAATAGAATAGTGTGATTCTTTGTACTTCATTCCTCTTTATCATTTTATTTTTCATAAAGCAATCTATTTATTATAGGGTAGTGTTATTGCAAGTGGTGGAACTTTCAATTCCTTCTGTCTTCTGATAGTGGAACTTCATTGTGATGGCAAAGATGGAATTGGTACATCACCAGCTATAGTTTTCATCAGCAACCACAGTGTCAGATGCCCACAGTTCATTTCTTCATCTTGGTTTTGCCACGGATAGGGTAAATGTACTTAGCATGCTGGCAGACTTAATTTTTTTTCACCACCTTCCAGAGAGAGGAGCTTTATAATGTGCTCCATATTTTTTGAAAACCCAACCTTGGTGCATTTAGCCATTTCACCCCAAACTAGGGCTAGGTCAGAGCACAAAGAGTTCAAAATTGTTTTGCCCATTCTGGCTCTTTTACCATTCATAGGGGGAATAAAAGGTAATCTCTCTATATCAAAAAACATTTTTTACTGGGATTTTTATTGAAATGTTATATCTGTGGAAAAATTTAGGGGAAACACATTATTTTTGTGGGGAGCCACTTCCAGTAGTGCTCAAGATCTGTGCTTGAGGGTCCTTGTAGAGTTAGTCACCAAAGGGGGGCCTGAAGCATTAATAGCATAAACGCATCCCATCAAGCCATCTCTCTGTAGTCCTCTCTTTTGTGGTGCTAGGAGTTGAACCCAGGGTTAAGCTTCCCCTCTTTGTTCAAGGACTTGACAATTTTCTGAGTTTTTGCAACACTGTAATTTAACAGAAGTAATACACAATATGTACTTGATATGGATTCTTTGGAACAAAACATTTCCAAAACCCTTGGAATTTACAAAGTGAGAAAGCTATAAATATGAGTTTTGTTAGGTTAACAACAATATTTTGGACTCTACTTTGGATCCATCCATATAACTAGAAGCTAAAACTGTCACTTTCATCCCCAACTTCCCCAGAGAAGGGAAGACCAAAGGGTTAGAGGAGAAGTTAATAGCCAATGACTAATAAGTTAACCAACTATGCCTATGTAATGAAGCCTCTATCAAAAACCTAAAGGAACAGGTTTTAAAGATTTTTCTGATTGGTGAACAATGTATATTGATGATAGCAGCATACTTGGACTGCACAAATTCCCTGCTCTTTCCCCATATGTTCTCTAAAAATGTTTTTTAATATGAATGCTCGTCTGTGTCATTTATCATATTCTTTATCACAAACTGACAATGCGTTAAATTAAATGTTCTTTTGAGTTCTAGGAGTCATTCTAACCAACAATTGAACCAAAGCAAGGTGTTATGGGAAACCCTGATGTATAGTCAGCTAGTCAAAAATTGTTGTGAGCAATGTCAAAGCTTATTTTGCAACATCACCTCTTTTCTTAAATCCCCCAAATGTAGAAGAATTCAACAGAATTAGAAAAAAAAGTGTAGCCAGAGGTCAGAGAGATAGTACAGTGGGTAGGTGCTTGCCTTGTCCTTGCATGCAACCAAGGCAAAGGTTTGCACAAAGCTAGCACAAAAGTTTAGGTAGTTGCCTAGCATATGGCTGTGGGCACAATTGCAAATCCAGCACTGCATCACTGCATACGGTCCCCAAGCACTGGGTCAGGAGAGATCCCTGAGCAGAGAGTTAGGGAGCCTCCTGAGAACCCCTGAGAGTGGCCCCACCTCCCTCCAAAAAAAAAAAGATAGAAAAAAGCTTAAACAGACTAGTCCAAGGTTTACAGTTAGAAGGGTGTGACAACCTCGCTCTGAAAGAAGCTGCCCAGTTGCGCTTTCTTTACAAGCAACATATGTTCATTGTGTGTTCCTCAACTGCGCATGCTTGCCTTCTCCCTTATGAATATGTACGAATTTCCTGAAAAACTACTAGATTATGTGTAAGCTGTCAATTCACTTTATCTCTATTGGGACTAAACCAGAATCTCTACTTTCTCTCTTAGAAGATGTTCTCCAGTTCTTGTTCTAATTTCTTCTTCTTCTTTTTTTTTTTTCCTTTTTGGGTCACACCTGGCGATGCACAGGGGTTACTCCTGGTTCTGCACTCAGGAATTACTCCTGGCGGTGCTCGTGAGACCATATGGGATGCTGGGAATCGAACCAGGTCGGCCGCGTGCAAGGCAAACGACCTACCCGCTGTGCTATCCCCCCAGCCCCACTTGCTTTAATTTTTAAAAATTAAAAAAAAATATTTACGTTTATTAGCTCTATCCTTTTCTCTCTCTTCATTGTTGTGTTAATGTTCTGATGATCAAGAGTAATATATGCCTGGCTGTGGTGATCATATGTTTAGCTGTAGTACAACCCAGGGACCGCACATTAGGTGGTGGTGTTCGCATATTGGGCCAGTGCTCATTGACGTTTGCGCTCTTTTAGTGGCAGTGCTGGCACACATTAGCTGAGCCACACAATTTACAATTACAGAGCTTGCTGGAGACCACTGTGGTTCTCACATACATGGTGCTCACACATATTTCACTATGGTAATTGAGGAGACTCTATCCCTTTTTATGGTGCTCACACACACACCTGGCCCTGATGCATTCGGAAATTGCTCGTGTACTGATGACTGCAGGAAGCATAGGTACCAAGCGAAACTAAACAAAGCTGCCAGGATTGTGTTCAGTACATGTGAAGCACCAGAGGATTTAAACTCATGACCATACACTTGTAAGGCAGGTGTCTTACGCCTCTGTTCTATTTCTCTGCACCCAGATATACACAAATTTGTCAGTAGCTTTCTTTGCATTTTTCTGCATAGGAAACTAGGATATCTGTGAGTAGGACAAGGTTTATACTTTCCTTCCTTCCTTTGCCCTATTGCTTGATGAGTAATAAAAGTGGATGTCTTTGCTTAACTCTCAAACCTAGGGAGGAAACATTCATTTTATTTCACCATTTAAATATGATGTTCATAATAGAGTTCAGGTGAAAGAATTTCTGTTGTTTATTCCTACTTCACCATGGGTCTTTATCATAAATTGATATTAAAGTTTTTTCAAATATTTTCTGCATAGGTTGATATAATTATATGTTTCTTTTTATACTATTACAATGATTGAGTGTATGAGTGACTTTTTTAGTATAAAAATAGCCTTCTTTGGGGATATATTCCACTTTGGCTGTGTTCTATTATTTGTTTTACAGATTGTTGCTGTTGAATGGGTGATATTTTGTTGAGGACTTTTGCACCTCTATTGATGAGGGATATTGATTTTTAGTTTTCTTTTCTTGCTTTGTTTTCCAGTTTAGATATGAGTTTTGATTTATAAAATAAGTTGAAGAGTTTGCTCATCCTTTCCTATTCTACGAGAGTTTGTGTGGTATAGGTGGTGTTATTTTTTCCCTTTAACTGTTTGGTATAATTTACTGAGGAAGCTCAGACTGTCAGTCTTGCAAGCAGTGTATTAGTTTTATTGATCTTATCCAATAACCAGCTTTAGGTTTGAGTGCCCTCATTGTTGCTTTGTTCTCATTGCTATTGATGTTCACTTTCTTTTTTTATTTCTTTTTTTATGTTTGCCTTGAGTTTAAATTTTTTTAGTATATTTAATTAGAAGCTTTGATAGAAACACTTTTTCTGCCTTTCTAATTGAACACATAATACTCTACATTTCATCATAAGCTAGTTTTAGTTAGTTACGTTCAAATATTTCAAATAATATTAAAATTTTCTTCTGTTTTGGCTTTTTGGGTCACTCCCGGTTATGCACACGGGTTACTCCTGGCTCTGCACTCAGGAATTACTCCTTGTGGTGCTCTGGGACCATACAGGATGCTGGGAATCCAAGCTCGGTTTGGCCACGTTTAAGGCAAACGCCCTACGCACTGTACTATCACCCCAGCCTCCAAATTATTATTTTTTAATTAAAATATTTCTAATTTTAAGTGAGACATCCTCTGTGTATCATAAATTACTTAAAAGTATGTTGTCTACTTTTCAAGAATTTTGGAGATTTCCTCAGTTTATTACTTTTCAGTTTAATTCCGTTATCATAAGAAAAATACTTTATTTTAATTCATAACACCCTGGCCAGGTATGACAGGTCTTAGGAAACTTCCTGCCTACTTAGAAATTTGTATATTTCAGTGAAGCATTCCAATAAATTCAGTTTCTTTATAGGTATTCTATATACTCATATATTTTCAATCTACCAATTTTATCAATACCTGAGAGAGGAATGTTGAGCTTCTAATTTTTGACTTTGGAGTTATCAAATTTCCCTTTTAAATTTGTCGTGTTTTTTTTTATTAGATGCATATACATTTTGGTTTATTATATCCTGGAACATTGACACATCTTTAATCATATGTGGCCTTTGTTTCACTCAATAAATTTCTCTGCTGCAAGGATTAATTTTTCTCTTAATAACAAAGCTATGCTACCATTTATTGACAGTGAAAACTTGCTTACATTCTTTTAAAATACTGTAGTGTTTTATAATGAAGCCAACTTCATATGGTAAGCAAACAGTTGAATTATACAGATTTCATCATGTATTTTTAAAACTTTAAAGAAAGAATTTACACAAGGCATATTCTCAGACCATAGTAGAACTAAACTGTAAATGGGCAGAAAATTAACACAAAACTCTTAATAATTAAAAATTAAATAACACACTTTTATGCCATGGCTAAGAGAGAGTTTGCCAGAAATAGTTAGAAAGTATTTTCTCTAAAAGTTTTAATGAGAAACACATAATATTAAATATTTTCATTCTATAAAAGAACAGTCGCAAATCAATAATTTTAAAGCTTCATTTTTTTGTGGGGGAGGGCACATCTGGCAGTGCTTATGGTTTACTACTGACTCAGTGCTCAGGGATAATTCCTGTACTTGTGGGAATCACATACAATGACAGAGATTGAACCAGGGTGATCACAAGAAAGATAAGTGCCCTAATCACTGTACAATCTCTCTGACCTAACTTTAAGTTTCTATATCACAATAAGAAGATCAGAACAAGTCCTTTTTAATACAAAGGAGAAATAAAAGCAATGGCAGAAATAAAATTAAGTACAAAAGAGTATAGAAAAATCAGTAAAATATCAAAATTTGAAATACCAGTAAAATTGATAAATTTCTAGCATCACTATAGCACTGTAAGCAATATTGTAGCACTGTCATCCCATTGCTCATCAATTTGCTTAAGCGGGCACCAGTAATGTCTCCATTGTGATACTTGTTGTTACGGTTTTTGGCATATCGAAAACGCCACAGGTAACTTGCCAGGCTCTGTCATGTGGGCAGGAGACTCTTGGTAGCTTGCCGGGGTCTCCAAGAGGGACGGAGGAATCAAATCTGGGTCGGCCTCATGCAAGGCAAATGCCCTACCTGCTGTGCTATTGCTCCAGTCCCTAGCAGCACTATAAAAGAAAAAATAAGAAATGTGACATCTTATCACTATCAAAAATGAAATTTAAGATCTTACTGTAGACCAAAATGTTAGGAGGCTTATAAGGAGTTACTATAAACATAAATTCAAAAACTTGAATGCAATAAACCGATTTCTTAAAAAATACAAACTACTAAAACTTATCCAAAATGAAAACTGTACGACTTGTGTCTTAAAATGTTTTTTCCATGACAGTGGTAAAACGAATTAATTTCTACATTTTTGGCCATTTCTGGTGTGGCCAAATACTTATTCCAGGATCTGTGCTCAGGTATCACTCAGTGGTTAGCAGGGGACCATATGTGGTACTGGAATCAAATTGGGAATGGTTATATGAAGGCAACTGGTTTAACCCATGTATTATTTCTGCTCCCATAATTTATTATTTTTTTAAAGATCCAAATATAAATTTTAGAACTGAAATACACAATGATGTTCTAGCTATAGGTTAAAGTTTTAGGTTAGTTTTCTCCTTTTCCATTCTTTTCTTTTTATGTTAAAATTATTTGAAATTAGTATCAAATTAAATTTTCTATTGTTTTTGACATATGGCTTATACCCACTTTTTGTCACTGTCACTGTCATCCCATCGCTCATCGATTTTCTCGAGCGGGCACCAGTAATGTCTTCATTGTGAGACTTGTTATTACTGTATTTGGCATATTGAATATTCCACAGGTAGCTTGCCGCACTCTGCTGTGCGGGTGAGATACTCTTGGTAGCTTGCCGGGGTCTCCAAGAAGGGTGGAGAAATCAAACCTGGGTTGGCCATGTGCAAGGCAAACACCCTACCCACTGCACGATTGATCCAGCCCATATTCACTTTTTAATATATTTAATTATAAAGTATAATTTTTTATTTTTTACTTTTCATTTTATTTTTATTTTTAAAGATCCCATACCCAGTGGTGCTTGAGAACCCAAGGCAATTGTCAGTAGTGCTGAGGATGGCCAGTGCCATATCTGGTGATGTTTATGGTGTGTTTGGGGGGTGTCTACAGTATTGGGGAATGACTTCAGTATCTCACACGTGCTCAGCTGTGCTCTACCATTTGAACAATATCCCTGGCTCACATGCTTAGCTATTTTTTCATCTAAATTTTTATTGTTATCCTAGTAGCAAGGTCGTTATTTTATAGCTGTAGAGTACTGTGGCAGTTTCTCCACCAGAATGTCATGATCTCTTCACCTTTATCCCATGATTCCTTCCCACTTCCCCCTCAACCACTTCAGTTCCCTGTTCTATTGATCATATCTGGATTTGTTTTCACTGGGATTGTCTAATCACTTTTTTTGTTCCTTTATATCATGAATATTTATGAAATCATCTGGTGTTTATCTTTTACTTTCTGACTCAGTTCACTTACCATGACATCCTCCAATTCAATCCAAGTTGCAACAGACTGCAAAATTTCATCTTTTCTCATAACCGAAGAGTATATTATTGTGTATATACACACCTTCTTATCTAATCATCTATATACTTAGATTTTTATTTTAATCATTATTATTATTTGGTTTGGGGGCCTTATCCAGTGATATCCAAGGTTTGCTTCTTGCTCAGCACACAGGCTAAGCTTGGGAGACCATATTCAATTTTGGGGATCAAACCTGGTTTGACTTTTTCTTTTTTTGCCATACCCAGTGATGCTCAGGACTTCCTCCTGGCCCTGTGCTCATAGTTCATTCTTGACAGTGCTCAGGGGACCATATGTGATGCCAAGGATTGAACCCAGATCTTCACGTACAAGGCAAGCACCCTGCTTTCTGTTTTCTCTTTCCAGATCCAGGAGTAAGTCCCGAACATCACTGGGCATGGTATTAAAAGATGTAAAAATTATATGTCTATAATTTTTATTTTAAAATATTCCAGAGGCCAGAATAACTTCCTTTAGCAAATATTTTATAGCCGGCCTACAAACAATGGATTCTGTCAAGTTTTCTTCAACCAATAATGTCTTTATTTAACCTTCACCCTTTAAGGATGTTTTCACTGGATGTACAATTTTGAGTTAGCAGATTTTTTTTCCCTTTACTTTAACAATGCTTTCCCTTTGCAATCTGGTCTTTATTTTTTTTCCATTTTATATCTTTTCCTCCCTCCCTCCTTCCCTCCCTTCCTCCTTTCTCACTCCCCCCAAAAGAATCAGCTATTATAATTATTTTTCCAAAAATAAGAAATATGTCACTGTTCTCTGATTGCTTAAAATTTTTCTTTAGTGTTCAGCATGTTTAGAGCCAAATATTTATGAGTATGATGTGAAGTTTACAAGTTTTTCATTTTATCAAAAATTCATTAACTTACTTGGATCTGCTAACTTGAATTTATTCCTTTTACTAAATCTAGAAATTTTCTGTGACTTTTCAAATATTTCTATACTGCCATTTTTATTACTTCTAGGGTTCTGATGAAATAAGTACTGTACTTTTCCTTGCACACGGCTGGCCTGGGTTCGATTCCTCATTCCTCTCGGAGAGCTGGGCAAGCTACCAAGAGTATCCCGTCCGCA
Organism: Sorex araneus; assembly: GCF_027595985.1. Lineage (NCBI taxonomy): Eukaryota > Metazoa > Chordata > Mammalia > Eulipotyphla > Soricidae > Sorex > Sorex araneus. The sequence goes on from NC_073311.1 coordinate 15,043,643, forward strand.
CTGCAGAGCCTGGCAAGCTACTCGTGGCATATTCAATATGTCAAAAACAGTAACGACAAGTCTCACAATGGAGACGTTACTGGTACCTGCTTGAGCAAATCGATTAACAACGGGATGACAGTGCTACAGTGCATTGCTACTTTTTTTTTATTATATCAAAGTTCCCTAAATCCTTGTTCACTTTTACTTTTCCTTCCTCTGAGTTGCTCAAATTAGATGTCTATTAATGTTGTTAAAGGTGACTGCATCTTTTTTCTGACATATACATTTAGATATTGTGAACACTCAGTGAGTTATACATTTTGCTTATATTATTTTGACTAACAAGGCCTATTCAGTCTTCTTTTAAATGTCAATTTCATTTTAATACATTAACTCTTTAACTTATATAAAAGCTTACATTGCATTTAGGATACAAGCCATACTTGATTCTCTACCAGCGTCATTTGGGAGGTCCATATATAACCTAACCAAGATGACAACTTTGTAAATTGTTTTAAACTTCACATTGCTTTTTATAAGTAGACATATTTTGACATGTCTGCTATAATAAAGTTTTCATAATTTACATCTTGGCAATAAATTTTCAGACACAGTAACTTGATAAAATTGGTTTTTATTATTACAATTTCACATTTAGCAACAAGTTTAAAACTGTCCTCTCATTTTGTTTTTGTGCTAAAATTTTGCATTATTTGTATTCATTTGAATAAGGCATATCTTAATGAACATTTTTGTTGTAGTTATCTTAAAATTAATAACTTTAGAACTTGTCTGATCTCAATACTGTCATATATGATAATCCTTTACCATGTGGGTTGGGATTTACCTGGTTCTTCATATTCTGAGCAATTTTGGATAGTGGAAGCCATTTTGTTACATTCCAGCATGATACTTTTGTCTTTTTATTTTTTTAATTTTTTTATTGAATCACCATGTGAAAAGTTACAAAGCTTTTGGGCTTATGTCTCAGTCATACAGTGATCAAACACCAATCCCTTCACTGTGCACATGTTCCACCACCAAGAATCCCAGTATACCACCCATCCCACTCCCACCCCACCCCCCGCCTTTGTGGCTGATGATTTTCACTTTACTTTCTCTTTACTTTGATTACATTCAATATTTCAACAGAAAACTCACTATTATTACTTTGGAATTTTCCCCCAACAATCAGACCTGCCGAAAAGGCATCATTTGGTAATTTGTTTTCCATTGCTGAGAATGCAGAGTATATGACGTTTCAGATTTCTGGTATTTTAGTAACTAAGTCCAGAGAAATTTCTGCCAGAAATCACATCATTTCAAGCTTGTACCTCCGGTTAGTGGGCTTTATAAGATGATGGTCACCATGCCGCCGCTGGGAAAAGGAAAGGCTGAGAGAGACAAAAACCTTTCCCCTCCTGAAGCAGCGTGGGGCCGTAGCTTACTTCACAGTCTAGAGGCAAGATTTCTGCAAGAAAACGCTGGGTACCGAAAGTAATGATACTTTTGTCTTGATCTGATGGAAATTGTTGACATTTTTGTTACAAACAAAACTGACCCATTTTAGTTAGCTTATCTATGAATTGTGACTTTAATATAAACTTTATTTCAAATCCTTTACTATGAAAATTTAACCCAAATCCAGTGATCAGTCTGGGGTACTATATGCCACTTCAGACTTTGACATTTATTTAAGATCATATTGATCTATATTGAATTCCACAATGAGCCAAGGTATCATAATTAACCATATGATATTGCTCTACCATGCTCCTTCCCCTTTGTTATCTTCCTAATACTTGCTGGTTTTTAGTATCTTTTTTTTTTTTATGGTCTTATGCCTGAGTTTTATTTACCTATTTGCCACAGAAGTCCTGAAACTGTACTCACCTTCAGGAACAAAATAAAATTTGCATCAATCTATCAGTGAATTTCCTTTATAGTCATCTCTTTTCATTGGTTGGACACAGAAATAAAATCTAGGGTCACTGCCACCACCTTTATGGGATCATGGTCCTCTGAGCAGAGAGAGAAATTTTTGACTTGAATTTTCAGATGTCTTAGACTTCCTGTTGCCACAAATTTTGTTGCCAACAGATTTTTCTGGGGCTTCACTTGGGCCAGAGCTTCTCCTTGAGATCTCTATTATACCTAGTTCTAGTCCAGTCTTGAAGTTGAGCTGTGGAATAATACAAAAAAGAAAGAAAAAAAGAGAAAATCTCACTGTTTTAGAATTATTTGAATGCTTATGTTTGTTTTACCCTAATCTGAGTGCAATAGTTAACATTTTTTGTTATTCATAATATATCAACAAATATGTTTGAGATACATGCTAAGAGCCAAAAATTTTTCTAAGTATTAAAAGAGCACACATATAAAATAAATCAAAAGTCATGGTACCTGTATTAAAAAGCTCATAATATACTAGCTGTATTCACTCTTAATATTTATTAAACACTATGTCAAATATACATCACTAAACATTTTAGCTTTTTATCTCAGTCTTTTTATTAACTTCATGAACTATTTTCAATACTTATGTTTTAAAGGTAACATTGCTTTAAGACATTGTTTATATTTTAATGGTCACACATCTTCACATATATGTTACAGCATAAAAACCACCATGAAAGTACCAATACTTCAAGAAAACAATCCAATGGATGTTCTCTATTCGTTGCTCCGGCATTCCCATTGTCTGTACTTCTCTTGTAATATAGTTCTATAGTCAATATACAAAAGTTTGTTTTGTTTTGGTCTTGTTTGTTCTTTTATGTAGATTCTTTATACAAATCATAAGCAAAATCATATGACATTTGTCTTTCTTCTTATGACAAATTTTGCAAAACATGACTCCAAATATTTCTATTCATGTAGTCATAAGTAGTTACTATCTATTTTATAAAAGCTTTTAGTTTGTTTTTGAGATATTGTGATATATAAAGTCACTCACAGTTGCGCTTTAGGCATTCTATGCTTCAGCACCAAGCCCAATACTAGTTTCAACTTCCCTCTACCAGTGTCCTTGGGCTACCTTCCACCTCTCACCCCCTACCCCACTCCCATCTCCTAACCTGTCTCCTCAACAGAAACAATTTTAAGTTTGGCTGTCGGAATTTGGATCTCCTGCTTTCAGTGTTATTGACTCTGTGGTTTGTATATACGGATATAACACTCCTCTGCACCACTGTTACTTCCCATCTACTTCTTGCTATCCCATTTCTTTCCCTCTCTACACTCCTTCCCATATATCAAGGTCAAGAATGATCTAGTTATCCCCCTTTACTACCTTTAATCTCCTTATACAGTTATTCCATGTACCACAGAGATGTGAAATTATCCTTTTTGCACTTTTACTTAACATGGTATCCTTCAGGTTCCATCCAAGTTACAGTACATTGCATGATGTCGTCATCTCTTTAATTTAAGAATCCTTATACTTAGATATCTGTTTAAACCATATTGTTCTCATTTTATTACTGTTTTCAATGGAAAAGGCAGATTAGAGAATGCCTCCTACCTTACCATTATTTGGAACTACCCATAATCATCTTTTTGACAAGTCAATAAAGAAAGTGCTATCACGCAATAGTAACCGCTGAAATATGAAATAAATTGCATTGGGACATCTCAATTTAGCAAAGTCCTCTCAATACTAAAAGAAATATACAAGAAGAGATACTTTCTTTATTTTTCTTCTGAATGATGTTGAGTTAGGATGTGGCATAAGAGAGCACTATTGCCATTCTGCCACTGCCTTTGGGATAAAGGCAGCATACAGATGACAGAGTGAAAACATGAAAAGAATATGGGTCTTTGATGACATGATTGAATCTGCCCTAAGTCAGGACTTCCTCTGATGGCTAACAGATACTTTCCTTTAAGCTTATTTGAGGTTTGGGGTTTGAGACTTTTACCTGCTGCCAAAGGTATTAAAGTACAGCACTTTTCTTTCTATATTTTGTGCAAGTTATTGTTTTGATATGAAATTTTAGAGTTCCTCTATAGTCATTTAACTCTTGTCATCCAACAGGACAGTCACCAGTCACATGTGGCTACTAAACACTTAAACACCTAAACTAAGATGTGCTGCAAGTATAAGATGTACAAATTTTAAAAAATTTTTAAAAAGGAGCTACAGTATATTGGCAATAACTTTTATAGTTATATATGCTGAAGCATTTCAGAACTATTTTTAGGAATAATATCCTTAATATTATTGGAAGTTATAAATTACATTATTAAAATATTTTATAAACAATATTACCTAATTGTCACTGTCACTGTCATCCTGTTGCTCATCGATTTGTTCGAGTGGGCACCAGTAACGTCTCTCATTGTGAGACTTATTGTTACTGTTTTTGGCATATCCAATACTCCACGGGTAGCTTGCCAGGCTCTGTCGTGCGGGCGCAATACTCTCAGGAGCTTTCCGGGCTCTCCGAGAGGGGTGGAGGAATTGAACATGGGTGGGCTGCGTGAAAGGTGAATGTCCTACCACTGTGCTATCACTCCAGCCCATTACCTAATTATTATTTATAAATATTATTTTAATAAATATGTTATTAAAATGAATTAAAATTGTTTTCTTGGCTTTATTTTCTCACTGCCATAACACCTTTATGTTACCATTATTTTATATTTTCTCACTATCACCCAAGCTTGCCTCCAAAGCAGGTCCTAAATAATTTATTCTGTATGACTTCTTATGAATAATGCATTAAAAATGATCAAAAAAATTTCCTTAGTGGAAAACGTGTGAAGATCGTTGTATCTCACCCTAGAGCCATTAAGTCTTGTATAAGAGATTACTAACATTTTATTACATGTTGAGCCTTGTGTGCTAATATTTATTTATTTTAGTCAAGGGACTGGAGCCATAGCACAGCAGGTATGGCGTTTGCCTTGCATGCGGCTCACCTGGGTTTGATTCTTTTGTTCCTCTTGAAGAGCCCGGCAAGCTACCGAGAGTATCCTGCGTGCATGGCAGAGCCTGGCAAGCTACCCATGGTGTATTGGATATGCCAAAACCAGTAACAACAAGTCTCACAATGAAGACATTACAGGTGCCCACTCGAGCAAATTGATGAGCAATGGGATGACAGTGCTACAAAATGGAAATGACTTTGGGGTCCAGAAGCATCTCTGCAGCTTGAGGCTCTCTTCTGAGATTTATTTGTGAGTCTCTGGATTATGGCCATTAATGAGCTGATATGGTGCCCAGAGGCAGTTCATGGGTGTGACCTCCAGGCACTGGGAAAGACAGGGACATGGGTGGAGGTCTACTATTCCTAACTGCAAGAGAGTCTGGAGTCTCTATCCAACAGTCCATAATATAGTACCATCTACCTCTATTATATCCTGCTCTCTCCCTTATATGTCCTTATAGTAGTTAGTAGCATTTGTATGATTTTCTGTCTTTCCTGCCTATTCCTTATTCCTCCTCAAGATAAGCTTCAATAGGGTGGGGATTTGTTTCCTGTATCAAATTCACTTCTGAATCTCAACTGTTCATCTAGAATAGCAGTTGACACATGAAGGACACTCTATATCTACAAATGAATCATGTGTCTTATTAAATATCATTCAGATTTATGTTTCACATTTTATCCCTTTATATTTTCACTTTTGATATGATTTTGATATTATTATAGTCCAATAAAATTAATTTAAGGAGGGAGAAGTAATAATATCAGAATAGTTATAAACTGAATATTATTTAGACTGGCGATAAATATAATACTAAATAGAATAATTGTAAATAGAATAAATAATAGACTATAATTCTGAACAGGATAAACAGAATAAGTATAATAGTCATAAATAGAATAATTACAAATAGAATGCTATTCATTTCTCTTTCTGGGTGTTGAAAATGTTAGTAGATATAAATAAGAATCTTTTCAACGATTTCATTGAGGGAAATAAGACTTCCAGCAAAAGTGATAAATTTCATAACTAATATCTCCTACCTCCTAATCAGTGTTATTTGTGAAATATTAATTTTCTACTTATCTTTTTCCTAAAGTGAGAAACCATTGCCCTCTCCCCAATTTACACATTTTGAACCAGGGAGATTTAGGAAAGGTAAATCTGACAAGGGAATGTGTAATAGTTTTCTTATTTCTGCTTTGATTTAATTTAAGAGCTATTCTCTTCACAGAGAGCTTAAGTTTTCCTTTGCTCATTGATGCTATAAACTGATCTAAACCTCCATGAGGCTCTCATTATGGATAATTTGCCTCAATTTCAGTAGTTATTGTTAGAAACTATGATTAGAAAGAAAAATGCTACTAGAGCATCTTGCGGCTGACCCAGGTTCTATTGCTTCGTCCCTCTCAGAGACCCTCGCAAGCTACTGAGAGTATCCTGCCCACACGGCAGTGTCTGGCAAGCTGCCCATGATGTATCCGATATGCCAAAAACAGCAACAGCAAGTCGCACAACGGAGATGTTACTGCTGCCTGCTCAAGCAAATCGATGAACAGTAACAACAGTGCTACAGTGCTACCATATTTCAATAACAGTACCATTTCAGTCAATCATTTCTAGAAGAATTTTCTCATTCAGCATGCTACCACAGTTAGGTTTTAGAGAATACTGATGTTCTACCTTGCCCTTCTTCAACTATTTTTGTTCACTAGGAAGACACTATAGTTTTATATCAGCTCATATTATTTACCAAGCTTAGTGTTCAGGCTCTAGTTGTCATTCCATACAATTAGGTGCATTATATACTGTTTGTACATCAGTATATAGATATCTGAGGTTCTAAGGTTAACCTTTTCTTAGTTACTTTCTTACATGACCTATTAGACCTTCACCACTATTTCAAGTGATCCTAATATACTCAATGATAAGGGTTTTCAAACTTGGAAACATATAACCTGGAGGGAAATGAGTTTTTTCAATAAGCGTTATTAAAGGTGGATAATTTGGTAAAAATGGATTGTGGATCCTATTGTATATGACACATTTAACAATGTTTATAAATCTAGTTCCTCACAGTAGTGAAATATATGTCTTCTTTTGACTGTTCATTTCCACTAAAATGTTCTTTGCTGATGAAAGTAATAATTATCCATTGAGACATTGACTAATTAAAATATCACTTACTGAAATAACTTATTGATTGAAATCATTGATTAAAATAACTGAAATAAATAACTTATTGAACAAAAGTTCATAAAAAATGGATTCCAAAAATTTTACATTTTTTCTAGTTACAATAATCTTACTGTTACTGTATAATCTTAAGATATTTAAGATCTTAAGCTTATTATCTATAAGTTATTTTGATGATAATTCAATTAGAAAGAAGTCATCATACTTAATGGTTCCATAAAATTTTAAATATTAAAAACCAAAATGTTAAATATAATTAAAATATGAAATTATATTGAACTTAGTTTATACAAATATTTTATTAAAGGCTATATCATGATTTCTTTTTATTTGGTGAAGAAAAATATTTTATTGAAGAAAACTTACTTAGACATGTGTGAGAAAAGAGAAAGAGAGGAACACTTGTTCAAAAGAGAACACCAATTTGGGAAAAAGCAATTCAATGACACTTTTAAGTACAAAATTAACATTACATTTGGGGGGGCGTCTAAGGAATGGAAATATTAGTTCAGGGAAAAAGGAATGATGTAGGATTTTAATAGAAACTTGCTCATATACTCTTCAAATTATTCTGGTGTTTGGATTCACATCAAACTTAACAGAAAATGCTATTTAAATTCCTTATAAATTGATAAGAAACATTTTAGTCATTTACACTTAAAAGTGTTAGATGTTAACTGAACTGTGTGAAAGGAATGACAATAGTTTAAAAATCTGTTATGATGTGCAGGAAAATATCGATGCTTGTAAAATCTGTCAAGTTTTAGTTGAACATTTCTCTACTAGCGTCTTCTATTTAATATAAATTTATCCTAAAGCAGTCTGAAAGTTTGTGGGTCAACAGCTCACCAATTGTAACATAAATATATTCCTGACTCACCACATGAATGACAATTTAAATATCATACTTTTATTTTATATCTATATTTGTACCTTTAGCTACATCTAACCATAATCCTAGCTACTCATTTTCTATATATTACCCCTTTGCTTCCCAAAGCTCAATCTTCAGAGGCCAAAAAAAAAACCCAAAAAACACCCCCCCCAAAAAAAAAACAAACTGGAAAAGCATTCTATCATTCCATAGTTCTCATAGGTTACAAATTCTTATGCTTTCTGGCTATGATTTCATAGTCTAATAGTTTCCTAAGTTTTTTGGTAGGGATTTTGTATTCTCTAACCTCTACAAAAAGTAGCAGGGCACTAATTTTGTTTCAAAGAGCTGACACATATAAATATGTATCTTTATATATATATGTATATATATATATATATATATATAATGTACATGCATGGAGCTGGAGGCTAGAGCGATAGCACAGAGGGTAGGGCGGTTGCCTTGCTCATGGCCGACCAGGGTTCTATTCCTCCACCCCTCTCGGAGAACCTGGCAAGCTACTGAGAGTATCTCACCCAAACAGCAGAGCCTGGCAAGCTGCCTGTGGCGTATTCTACATGCCAAAAACAGTAACAAGTCTCAAAATGGAGACTTTACTGGTGCCTGCTTGAGCAAATCGATGAGTAATGTGATGACAGTGACAGTGACAGTACATACATGATATATATGTGTGTGCATATATGTATTGCTTCCTCCACAATACCCATTTATATTAGGAAGTTATTTATTTTTTTCTATACGTTTAATATACATGCACATACACAGTTAAAACATTTGTATACAGCTGGAGTGTAATGTATATATTCTGTTGATGCAACTCATTGCCACTTACAGTAGGGTATGAAGTATCATACTATATTTATCATGTCCACACTGGAAACCATGTAACACATGTTGTCTTAATCACAAACTATGTTGCAAGGAACATTTTTATAAATATGTTTCATGCTCCTGTTTGCTGTATTCCTCAAGGATAGATTCCTAGTTGTTTGGAGTAACTTGATTAAAAATGCAAGATAATGTTGATGAATGTTATCCTCCCTCAAACCTGCATTTTTTAAAAATATTCAAGTAATAGCAAAAGAAATATGTTTCCTGATAGCTTCAAAAGTGCCTTTGACCAACTATTATAATTTTTTGCTATCAAGTAGGCAAAGGAAATGTTTTTACAGATGCATTTTTTTCCTCTTAGATACTGGGGGCTTTACTCTGTGATATTTGGCAAGCAGTGGAGTTCCAGGATTGCTAATCTAGAGTTCTTTTTCCCTAGGCCTATTTTTAAATCTGATGCTCAGTATTATTTTGGACATGGCTTTTGATTCCCCTGACTTCTAAAAATATATTTTCCAAGTTTTTCTTTTTCAATAATTTTCTCTTTCCTACTTCTGTCTTCACTTTTTTTGATAAACCGTACAGCGAGGTCTTCCTTGGGCCAGTTAGCTTTCACCTCAAGCAATGGACTTGTTAAAACATACATAGTTGGATATTGCTCCTGGCACAAACACAAACCTGGGATACTCCGGGAAGGGCTACAGGAATAATCACCTCACCTTTCATTTCCATTCTTCCTGCTTCTGGTTAGTTTCTAACACTTTGTTATTAAGTGTTAGAAAAGTTATTTTCCTCTTTATATTAAGGTTGTGCGTTTGAAACTTCTCCACCAAATTGTTTCTGTAAGCAGAGAACAGTGAAATAATGATTTGCTTTCTTATTCTAAACCTCTGAGTAAAACTGAAGGTGCAGAAATATTTGTTGTTGTATTGTCAGTTCTTTTACTCTGTAACAAAGAATATCCTTAAAGTTGAGTCGAAGGATGATAAGAATTATGATAATTCAGTTTTATAAAAATGTATATATTCATTGCAAAGTTTTGTTTAGTAATTCTACAGTAATGTGGGGCACATTTTGGCCTCATTACTTTAAAAATTTTATTATTTTAATATTTTACTGAGGTAACATCTGTCAAGACTGTATGTATTTTAGGGGGTACAATTTCACGCTTACTTAAAAGGTATTCCACACCACATTAGATGCCCAAATGCCTCTCCCACAGTCTATTAGGCTCCATAGGAACATTTCAATCCATTACTCCTTTCCCTTTGTTAAACCAATTCTGTGGTCAGAGTCTAAGGGTGGAGCAGTCATTGGACACTCTCCATTCCTTTGTTTGACTTCTTTGTATACTGCATATGAGTAAGATCATAGGTATATGTCTCCTTGACTTAATTTGTATAGCATGACACACCTTCTAGTTGCAAGCATGTTGTAGCAAAAACCCAATATTTTGTATTTCTATATCTGAGTAGTCTTCCTATGTATTTTATACATACACACATGCACACACATATACATATAAACATGTATCTGCACATTTGTATATATACATATATAAACACGTGTGTGTGTGCGTGTAAACCACATTTTTGTTACTTTCACCCTCACCAAGGTTATCCAATGGTTTGAAACCTAGCACAAACCCTCCATAATGATGCGGGCATGGACAGTGGCCAGACTGCCTGCTGGCTGTTCTTCAGTTCTTCCCTGACCACGTTGGAGATCCCAACTATTAGAGTATGGAGTTAAGAGATTGAACAGTTCAGGGGGCTGGAGTGATAGCACAGCAAGGAGGGCGTTTGCTTTCATTGCGGCTGACCCCTGTTCGATTCCCAGCATCCCATATGGTCCCCTGAGCACCACCAGGGAGTAATTTTTGAGTGAGCCAGGAGTAACCCCTGTGCATCTCTGGGTGTGACCCAAAAAGCAAAAAAAAAAAAAAAAAAAAAGGAAGAGAGTGAACAGTTCAGAGTCTTTAGAAGTGGTAAAACAGTATATAAAGAAGATAAGAATACATCAGGGTCAGTGTGGCACATCAGGAGGGCAGTGCAGGCTAGAGGGGCAGTGCCAACAGCTGGGAGGCCAACACAATATTTGGAAATAAAGGGAGGTCCGAAATAAAAGTTGATATTGGATTCACGTTTGTCAACAGCTCATGATATCCTTCCTGCATTATTTTTATGGGTTTCCTTTGAACCCTAAGGCATTGTATCTACAGGATATGGCTGATAATATAACCTCAGCCATTCATGAATAAACAGATGATTTCTCCTTCAAATGGCATATGAATCAAAGGATCATGTGATGGGGAAAGAAGATACCTTTATCTCGTTAGAGGATAGTAAGCTTGTGAAAACAAAGGTCAAAATTAGAAGAAAAATGCCAGGAAATGTTGAGTTACAAGAAAGTTTCATATTTATAGAAGAAAAGTAGTATAAGAGGTGTCTGATTTAGAAAAACTTTTGGCAAAAAATTCAAAATGTAAACATAACCTTTACAATGTGTGTAAGTTAATAATTATATGGAGGGGGCAGACAGATATTACAAAGGTTAAGGCACTTGCCATGCACGTGTCCAACCCTGGTTTGATCCCCCATGCCACATATGGTTCCCTGAGCACTGCCAGTAATGATATGCAAGTGTAGAACCAGGAATAAAAATTGAACATTGTGTGGTGTGGCTCCAAAACAAAAGAAAAAAAGAATTATATATAGAAAAACTTCATGTTCTAGGAAACATAGGAAACATTATAAAAATGGAGGTAGTCATGGTTGGTCTCATTTCTACTGACATTGACCTTCACTTGACTATCTAGGTAGATGAATTCTTAGGATATAAAATGCACTAATTTCCACCCTTTCAAAATCGTTAAAATTCACTGTCATGGTATCACTGTCATCCCATTGTTCATCTATTTACTCAAGCAGGCACCAGTAATGTCTCCATTTATCCCAGCTCTGAGATTATAGCAGCCTCTCCTTACTCATCTTTCCCAATGATTGTAGGCTCTTTCAGGGTAGGGGGAATGAGATCTGTTATTGTTACTGATTTTGGCATACCAAATATGACACGGAGACCTTGCCAGGCTTTGTCGTGTAGGTGGGATACTCTCGGTAGCTTGCTGGGCTCTCTGAGTGGCATCTATATATTTATCTCTCTTTCTATATATATATATATATCCCTCTATGATTTTATGGAGAATGGGTAGGGAATGTCTTATGATGTGTCGCGTGGTCCAGGAATATGTCTACTCTTGCGTGAGGCTCGGCTTGAGCATGTGGAAAGTGGCCAGGAGCATGGCGGCAGTTGGGTATGTGATTAATAGTTTTAACTTTTATGTTTATTTCTATAGTAATTCTAATTGGGCAGCCAACCTTCATTCCCCAATTAGAATCACTATAGAAATAAACATAAAAGTTAAAGCTACTAATCACATACAAAAAGTAAATCAAATAAAATTCTTATGGGTTTAGGATAGGCGAAAATACATCATAAAAATTCAAAAATAATAAACTGGATCTTTCTAAAATGAAAACATCCTATTTTCAAAAGTAATTTTTAAAAAGCAAGGAAAGTAAATATATGGAGTAGGGTGTAAGATTTACACTATATGAATCTAAGGATTATTCCTAAATATGTATGCTCAACAATAAGATAAACAACCTAACAGAAACAAGAGCAAAATATTTAGTACTTCAAAAACAATATTTGGGAAGAGTAATTGCAAAAATTTCACCTTGAACATAAAGTGCATTTATTTGTAACAATAGAAAAATAAAAACTGATATAAATATCTGGTGAGCATATAAACTAGGTATACAGTGTTATATATAATATACAATGTCATGTATGTATGCATATATACATATTAACATTGTATGTATGACCTATATGGTTTACATTCAATGTATATAAACTCTAGACATATCACTGTATCACTGCCATCCCATTGTTCATCAATTTAATCGAGCGGGCACCAGTAATGTCTCCATTCATCCCAGCCCTGAGATTTTAGCAGCCTCTCCTTACTCGTCTTTCCCAATGATTGGAGGCTTCTTTCAGAAGAATGAGACTTGTTATTGTTACTATTTTTGGCATATCGAATATGCCACAGGTAGCTTGTCAGGCTCTGCTATGTGGCCCAGCTTGCTGGGCTCTCCGAGATGAATATGTATTTATTTCCCTCTATGATTATGTGTTGTGGCCACATGGTCCAGGAATATGTTCACTCGTGTGAGGCTCGGCCCCAGTGTGTGGAAAGTGGCCTGAAGCATGGTGGCGGTTGGGTAGTAGAGGTCAGTTTCGAGGGCTGGGTGGGCTCTCACCTACCCTTCTCTGGGGTGCCCTGAGTGAAAACAGCCTGGTGCGGAGTCCAGTGCCATGGTTATGAGGGCCTCATTTTATGCTCCCTTCCGGGAGAAAGAGCTGTGAGTTCTGGAAGGTGGCCAATGAGGAGATTATCTGGTGCCAGTAGGAGGTGGCTTATGGTTGTGACCCCTGGGTCCATGGAACCTGGGGAAAGCAGGCAGAGGATTTTCGCTCCTGGGTCCTATTGAGCCCAGAGTCCAGAATCATCTATATACTATATACAAACTATAGTTTACACATAAAATGTCATATAATAAAATGAAAATAACTCCTACTGCACACAATTGCATAGATAAGTATAAAAAATTGTGCTAAGTTAAAGTCAGACATAAAATATTACAATTTTTTTTCTTCCATTAAAGTCAAGTTCTAGAATAGCTAAAACTAATTTACAGTGATAGAAGAAAATAATGGTTGCCTGGGGCAAGAGCTAGAGACAGCAGCCAAGGGAACATTTTGGGTTATGGAAATATTCCTTAACTTGATTGTAAAGATTACAAAGGGTAAATTTATTTTTTAATGTGTATTAAAGTTATGCTTAAAATAAGTGATTCTTATTTCATACGAATATACTGTCACTGTCATCCCGTTGTTCATTGATTTGTTCGAGCGGGCACAGTAACGTCTCTCAATGTGAGACTTACTGTTACTGTTTTTGGCATATCCAATATGCCACAGGTAGCTTGCCAGGCTCTGCCACCTGGGCTAGATACTCTTGGTAGCTTGCCGGGCTCTCCGAGAGGGGTGGAGGAATTGAACACGGGTCAGCTGTGTGAAAGGCGAATGCCCTACTGCTGTGCTATCGCTCCAGCCCTATTAATGTACATATACATATATGTGGGCTGGAGTGATAGCACAGCGGTTGGGTGTTCGCCTTTCATGAGGCCCACCCGAGTTCGATTCCTCTGCCCCTCTCGGAGAGCTGGGCAAGCTACCAAGAGTATCGAGCCGCGTGGCAAAGCCTGGCAAGCTACCTGTGTGTATTGGATATGCCAAAAACAGTAAAAATAAGTCTCTCAGTGAGAGATGTTACTGGTGCCCACTCGAACAAATCGATGAGCAACGGGATGACAGTGACAGTGACTATACATATGTGTGTGTGTGTGTGTGTGTGTGTGTGTATATATAGTGATACATTAATAGGAAGTGGTTATTGTTGACGTATAGAAATCAGAGATCACTAAGGGTTGGCAGTTTAGAATGCAGATATGTCAGGCCTGCATTTCTGTGTGAAAGCAACTTCAGCCATGCTCAAGGCCCCTCTCCACACGTTCGGACGAGCTTCATGCATGAAGGAACCAGCAGAGAAACCCGGGTGTATGGGACCCGGGGCTGAGATCTCCAAGGCTGCTCGGACTGGGACTTGGCCTCTTCTGCCCAGATTCCCCATTTTCCAGTAGCTAGGCAGTCACACCCAGAAACTGCCCCTGGAGCCGTGTTATCCCATCAATGGCCAACATCCAGAGACTATGAAACCAAGCTCCTGGAAGAGCGCCGCCGAGATGCAGCCGCCTGACATCTGATACCCTAGTTCTCCCTCTTGGAGAACCTGGCAAGCTAGGAGAGTTTACTGCCCACACAGGGGAGAGCCTGGTAAGCTTCCAGTAACATATTCATATGCCAAATACAGTAACAATGATGGGTCTCATTCCCCTGACCCTGAAGAGCCTCTAATGCAGCACCATTGGGAAGAATGAGTAAACAGAGGCAGCTAAAATCTCAGGACTAGGATGAATGGAGATGTTACTGGGCCTGCTCGAGCAAACTGATGATCAATGGGATGACAGTGATACTGTGATACATTAATAGGAAGTGGGTATTGTAGAAGTATTGAACTCAGAGAGATCACTAAGGGTTGGCAGTTTAAAATGCAGAAATGTCAGGCCTGCATTTCTGTATGAAAGCAATTGAAGAAGCTTGGAAGATGATAATGGTCCGGGAATCAGATAATCCTGCCCTAGGAAAACTTTCTTTCATCTAAGTTTTGTTTTTACAAATAACAAGAGACTAAGAGATGTTTTCCTTACTATGCTATATGTCAGATAATAATTTGGAAGTGGATAAAACAAAATTTCACCATGCATGATCAGAAGACAACTTAAAATTTTTTTCCCAATACATTGCCAACTGACTCACAGAAGACACTTGAAGAATGTTTGACACTAAGCAGCTCTGAAAAGGTATCAGAGAATTTTTAGCCTAAGAAAGACTTCAGAATAGATCTGAAGATTTCTTTTCTTTTGGTAATAGAAAAGGCCAGAGAACATCTAAAAGATTAGCACTGAAGTTAAAAACATATGCTACTCCTATTTCTTTCACTTTTGCCCCAAAGGGCATAATAGTATGTGATTTATATAGAAATTTCAGATATAGAATTAAAAATTTTTAATTGTATATTTTCATATTCTAAAGTTTGAGATTACACAAATACTTTTGATAGAAAAGGCTCTGTTCAATTCCCATTTATTTAATTACTTTTAATCTTTATATCTATATTCAGATGTTACATAGTGATACTATTAATGATCTACTATGTATTTCAGCTGTCAACCAGTTTCCCCAATGTTAATACCCTGGATAAATATGGTATAATATCAAAACTAGAAAACTGATATTGTACAATAGGCCTACCATATTTCAGCAGTCTTGCACATTTGAACCTGTATGTATACTTGCCTCTATGCTATATTGGATTATTTTTTTTGTGTGTGGGAGATGGGGTGGAGTGAGTTTGGGAACACCATGATGTGCCTCTGTGCTCGAGTGACTTTTGCCAGTGCTTGGTGCATCAAATATGATGCTAGAGATAGAGCAGGATTCGGTTATATTCAAGACAAGTGCCTTACTCCTGCACTATCTTTCTGGTCCCTCTATGCAATACGGTGACAATTCATGTGACCAGTATCAGTAACAACCCCAGTGCCACAATAAAACCATGTAATTGTACTCACTTCTAGTGTCCTTACTCCGTTACATAAATTCTGGAAAAAATACTGGACACATTTTTCATTTCTATAATTTTACCATTTAATGAATGTTTTGGAGATAAAATAATAAATTTTGGAGGCTCTGGTATTATTTTTTCACTCACAATAATTCCTTGGTCATTAATTTCACTTGTGTTTATTAGTTTATTTATCTTTTTTGCAGAGTTCTGTTCCATGATATGGATATACCATGGATAGTTTAAAGATTAAATAATTTTAAGACATTTGGATTGATTTCAATTTTAACAACCATTTCATTTTTAGCATAAGTATTAATACCCCACATACAGATTTTTGTGTTAATATAAGTTCTCATATATCTAAAACAAATGCTAAAGAGTAGAACTGCTATGTTGTAAGTAGTTATATAATTTTAACAAACTATTTTCCAGTATATCACAACTATTTTACATTCCAATCAGCAATCTAAATTTCTCTTTGCTCTTGCTAGCAATGGATGTTGTGACTGTCTTTAAATTTTAGTCAATGTGATAGTTATGTAGTGATTATACACACACACACACAATTCATAGGGTATCTGCCTACATGTATGTATCATTTAATTCACATTTTGAGGGGTTTGGGCAATATCCAGTGGTGTTCAGGGTTTCTTCATGGCTCTATGCTCAGGGATCACTTCTGATTATGCCCAAGAAATCATATGGAGTTCAGGGGATAAAATCAGAGTCAGCTGTGTGCAAGACAATCACCTTAATCTCTGTGTCTGCTATCTTCTCTAGCCCCATTTTCTTAATAACAATCTGATTAATCCTACAGATATCTTTGGGAGAAAACTGACATCTTTACTAACTTGAGTTAGTCTATGGACATTTTATTACTCTTTATGTAGGATGTTACTGAGTTCTTTTACCATCACAGTTTTCAGCATACAAATAGTACACATATATTGCAACATTCATGCCTGAAATATCATTTTTGGGGTGATCATACATATTTTTTTCTCTTACAACTTTATAAGAGGCTTTTTGTAAAGCACATCTGGTGGTGCTTAGGGCTTGCTCTTGGGTCTGTGCTCATGGATCACTTCTCAAAGTGCTCAGGGGGACCACATGGAGTGCATCTTACCTTGGTCAGCCACAAGGAAGGCAAATGCCCCATCCAGTATACTATCTCTCAAGATATTATCAAATGCCTTTCCTGCACCAATTGATACAGTCATCATATCAACCTGTTGATTACTACTCTCTACCCTATAATTTAAAAATTCATGATGATAAAATTTCCTTTGAAAGTAGAGTAGTGATTGAAAGTCAGGCATCAGTCATGACTTTGAAAACTAAGTGGAATACCATAAAAAAATAGGTTCAAAGAGTGAATTTATTATAGTAGAGAACCTCCATGCTGTAAATTCAAATTGAGTGGTGATCAGTAGATTTAAGTATGACTCAACAATGAATGATGATGTAGAAAATGGTATATGATTGAGCTCTTGATCAAAGAGAAATGTATCTTCGATTGAAATATGAGACCCTACTACTTTTAGAATACACTGTGCATTGAAAGTAGAAACTTCTCAGACATGAAAGCTTGTAACTATATCTCACGGTGAATCAATAAAATTTTTTAAAAATCAGTTCCTTAATAAATAATAATAATAGCAATAATAAAAATAATAGAAACTTAATTTTAATTAGTAATAGTAAAGACAATGTTACTTTAACTTCATAGGAACCTATAATCTTTTTTACATTTTATTGTATATAATTTTATTTTTAAATTTTAATTGAATGACCGTAAGAGAGCATTACAAAGCTGTTCATGATTGGATTTCAGTCATAGTGTTCCAACACCCATCACCAGTGTAATTTCCCAGTGCCAGTATTTCTTTCCCACCCCTTCCCACCCTCCACCCATGCCTGCCTCTATAGCAGACAACTTCTCTGTCTCATTCTTTCAGATTGCTATAGCATATATTTTACCCTTTTGCTCAAACTTCACCTTCTTATTTATTTTAGCTTAGTTAAATGGCTGAGCTATTTTCATTGAAAAAATGCAAATAATTAACAGAGAATGTTGATGAGTACACACTATATAGTTTTGCCTGCTTGATCGCTTTTCTACCATTTCTTCTCACACCCATTTTAGGGCATTTTTCCATAAATCATTTCAACTGTCTCCCACACTGAAGTTTTCTTCTAGGTCGGATAATTCTTGCTGGCATATAAGCATATTTTAATTAATTCTAATTATCCAGATAATTCTTAGATATTCATCTTTATATGAATGATGAGCCATTTCTCTACCAGTCTTTATGGAGCACAGTTTGGAAAATTTTTTTTCTACCCTTCATATAACTGTACAGTTAGGCACAACTGTCTAGTGAGTCTGTTTCTGTGAACACTCCATCTCACCAAGTATAATGATAAGTTCTTTGGCCATATATTTTATATTATAAACACTGCATAAAAACAAACTTTTCCAACTTTTGTCACCTCAATATATAGGTGGCAAATGTAAAGTGATATCTTGGCTGGTTATAATATTTACAACTCATAATAATTTAAAAGAAAAACATTTTTTTTTAGTATATGTGCTGCCGAAGCGAGCACTAAAAGAAAAACATAATTCTACTGTGTAAATAATTTTTTCACCCAAGGATCCAACAGGAATACATATAGTTGTTTATAATGACAACAGGATTTTTTAGTTTTTTTAAAAAATTGTTTGATGGTTCTTTGATTACCTAAACATTATCAGTAAACTTCATAAAATTCTTTTGGGCTAGAGTGTGTGCTAAGGACTTAATGTGGAAAATCTTACAAGGTTTCCCACTAGTATAAAATCATTGTATATTATAACATACATATAATATACATAATATAATAGATAGCATAATATCATTGCTATCATGGTTGATATTTTATAGATACATTTTTGCCTAAGAAAACACATATTACACATAGGGGCCATGATTCAAAAGGAGGTAGTCTATTTCCAGAACACTTACTATACTAGATTTATTAGCATCATTAAGATATATAAAATTCTATAGAATTATTTTGAGTAAAGTTAAAAAAATATAATTATTAAATTACAAAAATAAAATAAAGGAGAATGGTAAATATATTATTTTATCTTTACATTATGCATTTGTGACAACAGTGATAATAAGGGCTGGAGCGATAGCACAGAGGGTAGGGCATTTGCCTTGCACGCGGCCGACCCGGGTTCGATTCCTCCACCCCTCTCAGAGAGCCCGGCAAGCTACCGAGAGTATCTCGCCCGCACGGCAGAGCCTGGCAAGCTACCCGTGGTGAATCCAATATGCCAAAACAGTAACAACAAGTCTCACGATGAAGACATTACTGGTGCCCACTCGAGCAAATCGATGAGCAACAGGATGACAGTGACAGTGACAGTGATAATAAATTAATATATTTAATAAAAAAGTAAAATTATTGATATATTTGATAAGCTTTCTTTGGATATGCTTGTTGGATAACATTGGGTTGTCCTTGCTCCTCCCTCGGGGAGCTTAGACTTATTAAGCCACTCCCACAACAGTGCCCCTGAGGCACACCTAATTCCATCAGGCACTAATGATCCAGTATTGCTTTCCTCTTTCCTTTATGTCATTTGCATGGCTTGTTTAGTAATGTCCTTTTTGTATAGACATAGGAAGACATACAAAGCTGATGCTATGCTTTGTAACATGGGAGTTAAATGACTCCAAAATGGTATTTACTCCTGGGCATCCATATTTATTTGACTTAGGCCTCAGTTTTCCTTAGTTCCTAGCACTCCAAGAACAGGGTCCCGGTGAAGGGACTGGATGGACGGACCCAGGGCAAGCTGTGAGCTACCCTGGCATCGAAATGGGACAGGTCAAGCCATGAGACTTAATTATAAGAGAATGTCATGGACAAACTCTGCTATGACACAGAAAGAAGTAACTGAATAAGGACTTTGCTGGGTTTAGGAAAGACTAACCTGACCTGGGGACTATGGTCTGGAATATATAACAAGATGTCCCCAAGAAGAGCAAATCTTTAAGTTTAATATATCTCTGTATTCATACAAAATGACTAGAGATATTTTAAGAAGTAAATTTACTATGATTGTTTAAATGGATTACTAACTGAGGAAAGGAAATAACAATACACCCCAGACGGAATCCTGCCCTTGCGCGGATTTCCTAGTAATCTGGAGTGCTGAACCCTCAGGTGAGATCTTGTCCTTGAGTTAATATCCCGAAGGAGTAGCTTTACATCTGTTTATTGTTATGATAATATTCAACTTCACCTTTATGTATTCCCAGCCTTCATGGTTTCTACATAACTATGCTGTAAGGGGCAAGAGGAGACTAGAAAGTTGTCAACTAAAAGGAGGATGAGAACTGGGACTTTTTTTTTTTTTACTTCAGGTATGTGATTTTTTAAAAAATCTTATTGAATCAGCGTGAGATAGTTCCAAGCTTCAATGTTTGTGTTACAATCTCACAATGATCAAACATCCATCCCTCCAGCAGTGCACATCTCCCACCACCAATATCCCAGGTATTTCCCCCTCTTTCACACCCTCCCCCTGCCTCCATGGCAGACAATATTCCCCAAACTCTCTCTTACTTTTGGGCATTATGGCTTGCAACACAGACACTGATAGGTCATCATGTTTGTCCCATTATCTACTTTTGGCATGCATCTCCCATCCCAACTGGTTCCTCCAGCCTTTCTGGAAAACAATATGGACAGTCCTTCAAAAACTAGAAATTGAGCTTTCATATGACCCTGCAATACCACTTCTGGGAATATATCTCGAGGATGCAAAAAGGCACAGTAGAAATGACATCTGTACCTATATATTCATTGCAACACTGTTCACAATAGCCAAAATCTGGAAACAACCAAGTGCCCTAAAAAAGATGAATAGTTAAAGAAACTTTGGTGCATCTACACAGTGGAATACTATACAGCTGTTAGGAGAGATGCAGTCATGAAATTTGCTTATAAATGGATAAACATGGAGAGTATCATGCTAAGTGAAATAAGTCAGAAAGAGACAGACATAGAAGGACTGCACTCATTTGTGGAGTACAGAATAACATCACATGAGGCTAACACCCAAGGACAGTACATACAAGGGCTAGGAGGATTGCCCCATAGCTGGAAGCCTGCTTCATCAATGGAGCGGAGAACTGAGACTTTGGAACTAGAAGGAGAACTGGATGATGATTTATGACTGGAAGTAGAGGACTATGATATAAGGAAGGAGATAATGAAGGAGAGGATTTTGAGGTCGATGAGGACACTAGGATAATGGAACTATGATGACTGGGACTGTGAACAAAATGATGACGACTATGATTGTATCATAAGAGGAGAGATCAGATTACGTGGGGGAGGACAGAGAAATAAACCATCTACCCACCAGCTTGGGGGCTGGACCCAGTTTCTCTGTTCCCCGGCCCTTCATCTGTGTATTGCCAGCCAGGGGAGGCAATTCTTGGCCACTGAACGCTCCAGTTCTCTGTGCGCCCACGCCTATTTTTTTTGAAACACACACATGCTTTCTTCCGTAACTGTACACTCTACTAATGCTTAACGAGTTATAATAAATACTGGTCAAAAGTCTTGTTTGCACAGATTCTAGAGATAGTAGAGATAGTGGGCTCCTTACTGGAATTTTTGTTGTTTTTAGGCCTGATGTTGCTTAGGTATTGGGGGACTATATGGGATATGAAACCATGTTGGCTACCTTTAAGGCCAACAGGTTGACAGGTTGGTCCTTCCCCCATTGTATCTGTCCAGAACATTTATTAAACTTATTATTATGTAAACTCCATCATCTTAGTTGCTTTTTTCAAATATCCTGCTATAATTCTTGATGTCTCTCACATATATTCTATGTGCAATTCTTCAGCAAAATCAAATCACTTTTTTTGTTGTTGTTGTCCTTTTGGGTCACACCTGGAGATGCACAGGGGTTACTCCTGGCTTTGCACTCAGGAATTACTCCTGGTGATGCTAATCACTTCTTATAGGTCTCTAAGCCAAGCCACATCCAGGCCTTGCGAGGTTATTTTAGTTACTCCAAAACTATTTCAATGTTTTAAATCAGTGATTTCTTACCAACTCCACAAGAAAGATTTCTCTTGAGTTGACTAAAGATGATGCCATACTTTAGCTCAAAATGTCACAACATTTCTTTCAGCACTCCAGAAAAAAGCTCAATTCTTATCATACAATGTGGGTTTTCCCTTTCATTTATGATTTCATTTCCTTTTCCTCTCCTAATTTGCTCCACACAGGCATACAGATCTTGCTTTATCTCCATGCATCATCCACGTTTCCATCTTTGAGTTTTAGCTCTGGTGGGTATGCAGTTTTAATTATGTCATGCCTCACTCAAAATCATAAAGGTCTTTGTTAGATGTGAGCCTCTCATGATCATATTTGTTATCTTTGTCTCCTGGTTCCAGCATTTACTATTCCTTCTCTTATATCTATTTTTCCCCCGCTTAGGCATTTTTTTTTCAGTCTTTGTCTCCCCTATCAGAATGCAAATTTGATGAAGTCAAGAATTTTAATCTGTTTTGCTTTGTTCACTATGTCAAGAGCATATATTGTGCACAGCTGTGGCCTAATAAATATTTGTTGAAACAATGAGTGAATGAATAAATACATAAATAAATAATGGGGGAATAATAATCTTGGGACTATTTTTAGAAAAGGATCATGTGACCTATCTTTACATTGGTGAGTTTGTTGGAAAGGGATCAATATTAGTTGGGAAACATATTCCAGTCCCCTCCTTGTGTATCCAGACTATTGAAGAAGAACTGTAGTAGCCTGAGAGACGTGGGGCAGATCTTAGGCCAGAATATCAAAGACCCAGGACCCTCATCAGCCCACAGGTACTGCTTACTGAGAGGTACTTTGGGGAAGAAATCAAGCCACAGCATTCACATTGGCTAGGAACGTATATTACATTATGTGAAGTAATCAGTAAATGTGGTATGTAGTTCAAATTGCAATACTACTTGACTTTATGGATCTTAAGGGAAATGAATATGATGGCAATGTATTTCACAAGGCCACAAATATTGCTGCCTAGTCAATTTGTTTTTATCTTTATTATCATCATCAGCAGCAGCACCATATACATTCTCTCCCTCAAATGTGAATTTTGTTAAGGAGAAAAGGATATCTAATAGTATATTTTCCAAGTTTCTATAGGGTAGATTCTGATAAGAAACTAAAACATCTTTTGAAAATAACTTGGGGCTAGTACTTCTTAGATGCTTCTAACATATAAATGCTACTTGAGATCTCAGTTTCTTCGTTGTTGACTTCTTGCCACCCCACCTATAATTTTTAAAAGATGGTGGCTACCTTAATTGTAGGTAGGTAATTTGAATTTAAAATTCTAAATTTTCATTTCTTTTTTAACATTTTCCCACATACCTGACAAGTGCTGTTTTGAGTGGCAGACTGTTATACAGCCTGACAACAATGCAGGGTAAGCCTTATTATTATTTTTTTTTTGTTTAAACAAGGAACATTTACAGTCCCAACTTCTTTCCTTTTTATCTTTGACTGAGAGGTTTGAACATAGGGCAAGAACAATTGCTGGAGGTTTACTTTCATTTAGTTATGTTTAATAGCAGTTTTACATCCTGATCCAGAGACGGAAGGAGGAAAACAGTGATAAGGAGTGTGATCAAACACCGTGGGGCTATAAAGAGGGGTATCCAGGGTAAGAGTGTGGTGAGTATTTATTTTCTCCTCTGTCTCATCAGATGCTACTTGAACTATTTGTTATGGGGGAGGGATCAGGTTGGGACATGGTACTTTAGAAAGGTTCTTATCCTAATGTGACAAATTCTGCTCCCCGAATAAAATAAGTGAACAAAAAGGAAAATAAAAGGAAAGTAATAGTAGTCTTTGTCGACAGCATTTAAAAAATATCTTTGCTCTGCTAAAAATCAGTACATGAGATTGATGAATAGAGAATATAAATGAACAAACCTATTGCCTACAGGGTATCAGGAGAATAAATAAAACCAAAAAGTGTTGAAAAAAAATTGGTTGGCTGACATTATATGATTAGCATATCATATTTTCTATTTGTTATTATCATTAATGTTTTTCAACAAAAATTTCCTGTCTGTGTTGTTTAACTTTAGAGCTGCACATTGAGAGCTTGAAACAGTATTAACAAGCCTGGAGCATTTTATAAAACTTAGTATTTTTAAATAATTTAAAACTTGTACAAAAATGGCATGAATACTATGATGAGCTCCTGAATACCTTCTCTAAGAAAGCTGCTTAAAATGTGCCAATTGTTCTAATAATGTCCCTAGGAAAGAAAGTTCAAGTCAGGATCATACACTATACTCATTTGTCTTGCTTCCATGGCTTGCTTCCGTCTGCAAGAACTTGTCAGTCTCTACTTGACCATCTGACTTTGACATTTGAAGGTCATTCATTTCATGACCATTTTTTAAATTTCTTTTTGTATGATTTTTCATCTTGATTATAACCATGTTATGATATTTGAGGTACAGATATATCAGAGCAAGTTACGTTGTCTTGTGATTACATAATCATTTGTTCCATTACTTTTTTTTACAATAATTTTCATTCCTATTCTTATTATTTTTAAAATCAAATCTCCATTAGATACACAGTTACAAAGCAGTTCATGATAGGGTTTCATTCATACAATGTTCCGACATTCATCCCTCCACCAGCTCCTCCAGTATACATACATACCAGTGTACATTTCCCACCGTGAATGCTCCCAGTTTCCTTTCTGCTACCACTAACCTCTCTCTCTCTCTCTCTCTCTCTCTCTCTCTCTCTCTCTCTCTCTCTCTCTCTCTCTCTCTCTCGGGCATCATGGTTTGCAGTATTTTCAATACAGGTACTGAAAGATGATCATGTTTGTTCCTTTACCTACTTTTAGGATGCAGTTCTTATCCAGAGGGATCGTTTTCAATTACCATTGTCATAGTTTTTCCTTCTCTATCCTAAATGCCTTCTTCCCCCGTCCTTTCCATTTGTAATTACACATTTTTAGACACACTTGAGACTATGTAAAATCCTATTCCTTGTCTTAACTTATCCACTGTATTAGCTTTCATTATGTATGTCTTTTCCCAATTCTCTCTTTTATTAGAGGAATTCTTATGTAAGGGAAAACTCTCTTTTTCTTATTTATCAATTTACTTTATATTTGATGGAGAATGAGAATTAAATTTCATTTTATATTAGGATATAATATATTGCCCTTATTTCTTAGTTTTAGGATCAAATAGTTCCATATTTGATTAACAGGAGCCCTAAGAGGTTCCTATGTTTTTTGGTCATGTCTCCATTATTTTTTAAAGAACTAGCTTATTTCATAGCACAGCAATATAGTAAAAGTTAATCTTATTATATCTCTTACTCCACCCTAAGATCTCCAATGAACCCCAGTGAAAGCCAAGATTTGGGCAATAAACTTGCTCATTGTTTTTTTGGCTTGTAGAATACACACGAGTCTATATCTACAGAATCATGTTTATATTCACTGTTCCTATTCTAATAATCCACCATCATAGGGTTTTTCATTTCCATATTTTACTTTCCTTTTCCAGTACTAGAATACTAGAATCCAGTGCTAGAATAACCTTCAGTCTATATCCCTTGTATATAGACAAGTATTCAATCCTGCCAGGCTTCTGACCTGCAAAAGTACACTATTCACAATCCCAACCCTGGGAAAACTGACTTCCTACCCACTCCAAGACCCATTTTGTGTGGCCTGACTGGAATGTCTTCCCGAAGCAAAGCAAGGAAGACAGTCATATTTTGGGAAAAAATTAGGCACCCTTATTTATAATACTGTTAATATTAATGTTCAGGAATACAATATTGCTACACAACATTCATCACTAGAATGTTGACTCTAGAGGGTCAGTATCATTTCACCAATGACCCTATGCACGGTCTTTGGTCACTATTAGGGTGTTGATTAGTTTTAGTATCAAGGTTAGAGTTGGAGTTAAATTTAGGAGTTGTATAGGGGTAGGTATTAGGTTGGCTATGTTTAAAGCTATAAATGAAAGTTAAGTTAGAGTTGGAGTTAAATTTAGGGATTGTATAGGGGTTAGTATTAGGTTGGCTATGTTTAAAGCTATAAATGAAAGTAAAGTTAGAGTTGAAGTTAAATTTAGGGATTGTATAGGGGTTAGTATTAGGTTGGCTATGTTTAAAGCTATAAATGAAAGTTAAGTTAGAGTTGGAGTTAAATTTAAGGATTGTATAGGGGTTAGTATTAGGTTGGCTATGTTAAGTTTATGGTGATTGTTAAATTTAGTATAATTGATAGTGTTAGGTAAATGCTGTTGTCAGAGGTTAGAATATGGCTCCAGTTATATTAGGGTAGGGTTAGCATTAGGGATTGTGAGAGGTAGGAATTCAGTTTGGTTCTGAATATATATACAAATATATGTTTTAGGTTACGTGATTAAAACATTAACCTTTGGTATTTGGCTGGTGCAGTTATTGCACCTCACCACCATCAATGTCCAACCCCTATACAATCCCTAAACCAAACCCTAACTCTAAACTTGATATTGATACTAACCTACACCCTGTACTAACCACTACCATATTCTAGGTCTAAGCCAAAAAAATTAGCCAAAGTTTAACACTCACCCTATAACTAGCTTGCATTTTAAACTTTGCACACAGCGAAACCTAACACCTAAGCCCCACAAATTCTACCCCTAGTCCTAGCCTAATTCTAACCATAATCTACATTAATGCTGATTAAAGCTTATGTATAAAATTTCTAATTACACTAAATTTAACAATAGCCCTTTACTTGTATTTGAAACTTTAAACACAGGCAAATCTAATACTTAATCATGAATATTTCCTAATCCTAACCCTATAAATCTGATAATTTAACCTAAACTCTACATTAACCCTGGGAAAAACTGCCTAAAATTTCCAATTGGTTTAAATTAAGTCACCCTTAACTTTCAGTTTTCACTTTAAACTAAGCCAAACTTAACACGTAATACTATATAAACCCTAACCCTAGCCCTAATACTAACCCTAACTTATACTAACCCTGATGAAAGCTTAGGCCTGAAGAATACAATTAGTCTCATTTAACAGTTAACTCTGTACTTACCTCTGATTTTTAACTTTAATCACAGCCAAAATTAATAGCTGTGCTATACCTAAGCAAAAATTTGCCCTAACCCCCAACCTTTACTTTAATCTTACTGACTCTGATCGAAGCCTATGCAGAAAACTTCCAATTAGCTGAAATTTAACAATTGCCCTATTCTTAAGTTGCATTTACTTTTTTATTTAAACACCAATGTTTACAAAGTTATTCATAATAGAGTTGTTAGGGGCACTCAGTGTTTCAACACCAGGCCCACCAGCAGACCTTCTCTCCACCATTGACCCCAGCCCCTCTCCTACCACCCCCCAAATCTGCTTCATTAGCTGGCACAACATAATTTATTTTATTTTTCCTATTACAACAAAATAGCTAGTAGAATTATCAAAACCATTTCATTAAGAGAAAATTTATGAAAATTGCTATATCTCAGTACGGTGTCATTAAGCTCTTGTCTGAGGTTTTACTAAACTGTTGCTAGCTGAGCCTTCTGTGCTATTGTTTCTTGCGCTTAGCTTCTATGCTGCTTACCACCTAATTTGGTGTGTTCTGCTGGTCTGTCAGTAATGTGGAATTTGGAGGGGTCTTCCAGGAATTCCAGTATCTGTAGAACTCAGCTGATGAGTTTACATGGTAGTGTCTCTGGGGTGTAGGTGCGGCTTCCAGGGCTTCTAGAAGTATGGTGAAGTGGGTAAGGCTGCATTTTTAACTTTAAACACAGCCAAACCGAACATCTACCCATGTATAATTCCGTGCACTAATTCTACCCTAACCCTAATATGAATTTAACCTAAACCATATACTACTCCCTGACCAGAGCTTATACTTAAAACTATTAAGCTAAATTTAACAATTGCTGTGAACTTAACTTTCATTTTTAGTTAAAAAAAATGGAAAAACCTAAAACCCACCCCTACACAGTCCTTCCCCTAACATGATTCCAAAGGGTGTGGACAATTTATCTTTTAGATAAAATACCTTTTAAAAACTTAGTAATTTGTTTACTGTTCATTATGTATAATCTTTGAATGGCTTTTTAGCAAAAGAAGGGTATTCAATTTAAAGTTTTCTGTACTTTTCAAAAATTCAGGGGTAAGTTTAACAAAAAAAGCATTTTTATATGAAAAGATCTTTCCAGGAGATTATATGATTGGAAGAAATTTATTATGAGGATTGGAAAGAAAATACAGATTACTGTTAAGTGGTTATCATAAATAAGCAATTATATCTGTGATATTTACCTTCTGCAGCATTTGATTTTTAAAAATGGAATTCAGCTCCTTTCCTATATTATGATCTATTTGTTATTTATTAGTCTTCCTTTAAAGTCACTCTGTTGGCAGGCATACTTTCTGTTCAGAGAGGTTGTGGGAACAAAGGTATTAGAAAAGCAAGCAAATTGCCATTATGTCCTATATATTACCTTTACAAACAGTTCCTTGGGCAAGAGTTCTAGTCTAATAAATAAGAGTAGGCATATCATTTAGAATAGTTCACTTTTTTTAGAACCAATTGCCTGGGAATTGAAAAATCTAAAGTGCTTTTTCATAGTATTATTGTTTGAATTACTTTAAAGTTTTCACTTCATTAGATCTATTTCTGGGTCTCGTCAACTTGCCCTCTTGAGAAAGAACTGGAGAACACTTCACTTGGGGAACAATTTAATTACGCTTACAATGGAACACTAGAAGATAGAATTCCTGGTCCTCTTAGGAAGTGGCACATGGGAGGTGAAAGTCTGGGAGCTCTGACCACAGAAGTTCAGGGGCAGGAAGCTGATGAAACAAGGCTGATAAAGACCATAATTTATCCTTTTGCTTTAATACAGTTTCACCTCTCTAATATGTACCACGTTTGTCTTGAGCGTGACTATTCTGAAACATAAGTAATCATATCTGGGGACTCCTGTTGCATTCAGAATGTGGACTATATTTCTTAGTGGAGCAAGGACTTGATTATTTGCGCATCCTCGAAGGTCTAGCTCCTGCTCTGCACCTTAAGACAACCACTGGAGAATCTGAACACTACACAGAGAATTGCCATAGGTAAATCTCATAAAAATTAAAAAGTGATCTCATAATGATAATTTTAAAATTATATATTTAGATTACTTTTACAATAGCAGTTTAATATGGCCATCCTGAAAAAGCATTAAAAATGAAGGAGTGACAGAGAGGACTATTTGTGTCCTCTAACATTGCAGGTTAGCATCACTGTCACTGTCATCCCGTTGTTCATCGATTGACTCGAGCGGATGCCAGCATTTCCATTTGTCCCAGTCCTGAGATTTTAGCAGCTTCTCCTTACTCGTTTTTCCCAACAATTGGAGGCTTTTTTCAGGGTCAGGGGAATGAGACCTATTATTGTTACTGTATTTGACATATTGAATATGCCATGGGGAGCTTGCCAGGCTCTTCCGTGATCAGGCAGGTTAGCATATTGACAAATAAAGCAAATAAATATACATGTCATATATAGCTCTGTATTTGTAGATGTAAATAAAACATATAAATGCCCATATAAGACTTAATGATCAGAGAAAGTATATACATTAATGTTAACTTGTAGACATACATTGATTTTAAACACATCTTTAAAATAGCTTTGATTTTCTGTCTAGAAGACAAAAGAGAACATTAATAGCTAACATTTAATAAGTTTACCTAGTTGAATATTAGCACTACTAGAAGTGAGTCAACATTCATAACTCCAGAAGTTAGAAGATTAAAGGAATAAATGATTCTTTGAAAGTAAAACAAATTCTCAAACATGTCAAGAAAATATTTTTCTCAGTCTCACTTTAAGAGGAATTGAATAAAGATTATAAAAGCCTTTTGACATTAAAGTGAAATGCTGCTGGTATAAAATGTAACCTAATTAATTAAGATCTGCTTGAAGCAGAATCTGTAATAGAGTGATATGAAATGTGTTGTACTGCTTTATAACATAGTTAAAGCCCCCCCGCAAATATTTAGCATGAACACAATGGAAATGAAAAGAGAGAATATTTTTATCTGAAGGTAATTTATGTGTTGAATGAAGGTACCATTTATAGGGTAGTCTCTATACTCCCAATTGCATATAATTGCATGGCATAATGTAGAACATGGCTTTTGTTTTTTTATTTATTTTTTCTCTTTTATTTTTTATTAATGAATCACCGTGAGGTACAGTTACAAACTTATGAACTTTCATGTTTGCATTTGGTTTACATCCCTTCACCGGTGCCCATTCTCCCCCACCAATGTTTTCAGTATCGCTCCCACCACCCCCACCCCAACCCCCACCATCCCAACCTGCCTCTGCGGCAGAGCATTCTCTTTTAGAATATGGCTTTTAAATTGATAGAAGACACACTTTTATTATTAAATATAAAGTTGAATCATTAGTAAAACTTGGTCACTTCTCGTGATTCCAAGTAAGAAAGTCTTTTCTCTAGTTTTTCTTTTATTTTAAGCTCGAATCTAAGATGAGGACCCATTCATTGATAGCAAGACAGAGGTTAAATGGAGGACTATAGATTGAGCATTGCAATTCTAAGGCAGTTTTAATTTGCTCCTCTACTAAATCCATGAGAAACTAGATTTGTATGAGGATGTCATGGAGGAATTCATATATTAATGGGTTACAAAAATGAACAATTAACATACAATTTCTTAATTGGAGAGAATGATATACTACATTCAGAGATAAAGCATAAGATGTACTCAGGAAAAAATGACTAGGGAGTTAAATTCTAAGGATTTTTTTTCTTTTTCTTTTCTTTTTTTCTTCAGTATTACAGAAAGTATTTGGCTGCTTCCATTCTCTCAATAAGATTTAAAAAGACTATAAAAATACTTAAAAATTTTTTTGGTTGTTGGTATGCTTCCAGCATAGATAACTGACCACTTATGACACTCAGGTTAAAGGTAAAACCTGAGGCCTTATTGCATGTCCAGGGAAAATTACTTTTTGAATAACACACGATACAACCTTTATATCCTAATAGGGCAGGAAGAGTTCAGATATGGACATTTGCACTTTCAAAATGACCAGATTACACATGATTCACTTGCTCTGAAATGGTTCCATAAATGTAATTTCCAAATTTATTTCTTCATCATACTACAAAAAAGGTGAGCAATAAGTTCTAATATATTTAGGTGTTTCAATGAGGAAAAAGAGCATTCTTTTTCTCTTTAACTGTTCAAAATATTATTGTGGAATTTCCAACATGTGAAGATTATGGAAAATATAGCACATTTCTTGTGCCTCCATTAAAGGAGATTTCAGCATATTGTACATTTTTCCTTATTCCCTTTTAACTGCAGTATAATTAAAAAATAAAATGAGTAAAGTAACTCAATGCAAATTTAATCTGATGTTAAAAGAAAGCTGCATAGCAGACTAAATCAGATATGGGAGCTTTTCTAAAACAGGATTAAGCAGCATTTCAAATCTCCTAGAATCAATTCTCATGGGACATTCTCACAGAAAAAATGATACTGAGTTAAGAAAACATTTTTTTCTTATGGAAAAATCACAAGTCAGAGCTTGCCACTTATGCTATCCAAGATACGTTTGGTGATTATCCTGTAAATGAACATTGATTGTTTTGTGTAGACTCCAATATTTCCAATCTTTGAGAAACTATTCAGGTGTCCAGAACGGCCAACTGCAAAATTATGTCAAATATTTTCTAGTGAAGTGATTGTTTCTCTGAGAAAACAAAGAAATTGCTTTACATTGGAGTCTGACCACACTGCTTTCTAAGACTAGCTTGAACAGGGCAGAGAGGGAAAAACAACTCATCAAGAAAAACTTAACTCAAACCCTATATATATTTATTGTTTCTGGCTAACCCACAAGGTGGCACTAAAGAGAAAAGTGACAAAAGTGAAGATCAGCCAACTTTGATACTAAATCAACTGTCTTCAGATTTAAAGCTATCTAATAAAATTATCTTCCAAATTTTAATATGCTAATAAATCAAATATTCATATTCAGGTTCATTGTTTTTTATGGTAGACTGTTTTAGAGTAAAGTAAGTTTCCATTAATCAAGCAGTCAGGTTTGTAGAGTTAGAGCTAGACTAAATTTTTTCAGTGTAGTTCTTTTGTTAGTAGTGGTTTCCTGACATAGATTCCACAATCAATATTTTTTTTGAAATTAGAACTATGTATCTTTTAAAGTCCTTATACTTATTGTTTTTAATGTAAATGTAAAAAAAATTGACATATAATGCAATATAGACAGAACTTTATGCTGAAAGTGATAATTATTATAATAAATATTACTTTTTAAAGCCACCAATTAAAAGGTATTTTAGCCAAAATCCAAATTTTTAAATTTTAAGAATATCTTAAATAATAAAAATTTATTATTATATGATAGACATAATCATATAATATTCATTATTATAAATAATAATATAATTGCATAAATAATAAGTATAATAATAAAAATACTATTTAAGGATCCCCAAATACATTTTTCTCTTTGTTTTACATGGAGAGTACTTCAGGATGACACTATGGGCGCATCTTCAGGAAACCATGTGCAGAGAAGGAATGAATGGGATGATGTTGGCATAATCTGGGTATGTAATTCTTAAAGTAAAGAGGTAGGAAGGCTGAGAACCCTTATAATGCCAAGTGGCAGAAGGATTTTAGCCTTCTTTTGCAAACCTCTCTTATTACCAGCTAGGAGAATGTAGAAAAAAAAATAATCATTTTAGCTTATGACCAAGAAACTAAGTTATTATGCATAGGCCTAAAAATTGAAGGGAAATATTCCTATGATTATTTTACAAAGTTTGAAAGAGAAATTCACTGAATTGAAAAAAAATTGATTTTTATGATTAATTTGTAAAATTTTTATAATATGTAGCCAATGAAATATTTTCTAAGAGATATACTTCATAATCAGAAATAACTGCATTTTTATGAGAATATTGACTTAGAAAAAGAATATATGTATTTTATTGAAAATAAAAGAATAACTAGCTTAATAGCACTGTAGCACTCACTGTCTTCCCGTTGTTCATCTATTTGCTCGAGCAGGCACCAGTAACGTTTCCATTTGTGAGACTTCTTGTTACTGTTTTTGGCATATCGAATATGCATTGGGTAGCTTGCCAGAATCTGCCATGCGATTAGCTTGCCTGGGCTCTCGGAGAGGGGTGGAGGAACCGAACCCCGGTAGGCCACGTGCAAGGCAAATGCCCTACCCACTGTGCTATCACTCCAGTCCAATTAGCTTAATTCCACCTCACAAAACATAGAGGAGGGTGATATTTTATAATCTAAGAGAAAAACATTCATCGTTTCTAATTTTTCTACCAATCCATGAAGATAAAACCCGGCATTTTACAATGATCATTTAACACCAAATTGAGAAAGATATAATTACCTACTTAACTTAAAGAGCTACAGTGATAAATATGTATCAAATATATGTGTAAGTACAAGTTTTAGGAGAGAAGCAACACATTTTATTATTAAATGGAAAAAAGTGAATGAATTATTATAAGAGGAAGACATATAGATACCTAGGCAAACAAGGTATTTTGTTACTTTATATTAATATCATGGTAGGTGTGTCTTGAATTAGATATTTGCATGGTATGAAAGAGGTGAGGCCTCATTCGAAACATGTAAATTTTAATTGTTAAATAAGGCTGGATCAAATCTACACTTTTTCTCCTTGTGTGTGTTGGTGGGGAGGAGATTGGGTCTGGTGTTTGAGGGCTAATATCAGTTTTATTCCTTGGAGTCACTTTTGTTTGGTGTTCAGGAGACCAAGAGATACTGGGAACCAAACCTGGGTTGCTTACATGCAAAATATGAGCTAAGTCAGCCCTTGGAGCTATCTCTCGACTCCAAAGCTAGATTAAAAAAAATGCATTCAGGAGTTAAAAATTTAAAGGCACATAAAGTGCTTATTCTGCAGTATGGAAATCAGATATAGTTAGCATTTTCAACTGCTTAGTTCTTGATCAAACTGCAAGTACATATATGATCAGGGCCATATGACATTTTCCTTTATTCACTTTATTGAACAAATACATAGTTTACCAAATGTCAAGCTCAGAACACTCCAATGAGTACAAAACCATGCCTCTTGCTAAGAAGTAGCATGGCAGTTATGGGGAAGTGCAAGGACATGAAGTAACACTGCCTACTTTGGAATGTCAATTCTGCCACCTATGATTAAGTAATTTGTGGCAAAGTATTTAATTTCTCTAAGTTTTAGTTTCCTCATTTGTAAGTGGGTCTAATGACAGCATTGACCTTATGAGGTTATTTTCATGTATAAAAAATGTGAAGCACTTAGAAAAATACCTGACACAAGTCCTTAAAAGTTCGTAACTGTTATTATTATCATCATTAATTCTTCCTGCCATATTTATATAGAAATGTGGAATTTGAACTACTTATATTGTTTGCAGACTTCATGAATAAACTGCAAACATATTATTGACACGCTTTTGTGTTTAAATGAATGGAACTTCTGATTGAGATCATAAAGATCATAAACCAATGAGTCCACAGTATACACTGAAGAGTTTTAGGTTGGGATAACTCTGGGAAATGGAGGCATGTGGGCATTTAGTTCTTTTCCTGAGACAAACTGCTTCTGGATATGAAGTGCTAATCACATTTGAAAGTGCTGTGTACAGAAGGGCACTTAAGTTGAATCCCTGTACACAAACCAGTGTGAAAAGAATAAAAAGAAGTTCCAGTGTAAACAATCTTAGAATAAAGGCTGAAGACAAAGTATTCATGGAGAAGAACTCATCTTGATTATAGATAGGACCAGGTTGTAGAGTCAGTTTAGGAGAAAAATACCACTTCTGCTTGGTCTCATGTATATTAAACTTTTATTACGAAACTCGTATATTTGGAGAGTTTTTATTTTTACAAGTATAGAATCAAGCATGGTTATATGGGGCTAGAATAGGCAAAAGTCAAAACTCTTGTTTTGTAAACTCCACTACTTAATGAAGGCAACCTTTTCATAAATGGGAATATTAGTAGACATCTCTATTATTTTTGTTAGGACATATTTAAATCCACCCCCTATTTTATTTTGAGGTAAAACGTTCTCTAGAAAAGAAAATCTTATCAAAACGCTCACTTTTCAGAGGGAGAGTGCTAAATATTTTCAGAAACTGAAAAAAGGAACATTCACTGTGTTTTTTTGTAACATGGATATGAGGAAAAATATTTATCCACTTGATTATTAGCTTATTAAATAAAGTTGTATTTTTGGAGAATTTGCATTTGAATAATTTGTCTTGTGTTAACAAACTTGAGTCCATTCCATGTGAGTTTCAAAAGTACCAACCTACTAATTTAATTACAGTTAATAGAAACTGGCATAGGATCGACAGCACAGCAGGTAGGGCATTTGCCTTGCATGTGGCTGACCAAGGTTCGATTCCTCCACAATGGAGACGTTACTGGTGCCCGCTTGAGCAAACTGATGAACAACGGCACAACAGTGCTACAGTGCCACAATTCTATGATACTTGAATTACCATGTAGTTACTTTCAAAGTACATATATGCATTGGTAAAATACAAAAATTTAAAAAGACGTTTTCCTGACTCTTTTCTTGATTTGATGCCATTTTAGAAAGAATATTTCAAAGAGCCTACTGTATTACCCATTCCTTTGGTCAATGGTTCTCATTCTTTACTGGGAAGATGTAGTTTCAGATCTCCTGATAATCCAAATGAAGTTAAATCAATGTACTTATGATAAAAGAAAGTCCTGAATTGCCATGTCAGAGTTAGAGAAGTCTAATCACTCGCTTCCTAAGAGTATGCATGTGTGCCTGTGTATACACACCCACACACAGCACAGACAGGCAAAGTGAGCCAGGCATATACATATGTGTATATATAGTCACTCTGCCTGTCTGTACTGTATTTCCTGAGTCTGTGGAAACTAATGAACTACACTATTCCCAACTTTGAAAATGCATCCAGTTACATATAGACATCAAGAGCCGAGAGATTTAAAACCAGAGCAGAAAAAGTAACTTGAACAGAATGTGGCATTTCCCTTGGTCTGTTGCTAACGGCCCACATACAACATGCTTAAAAAAAACCTACCCTGGCACTTCTCATCATCATTTAAAAATGATTTAAATGGACATTTAGAATGCATGGCACTAAGAATGTATCCTCTCTGGGGATAAGGGATAAAGAGCTTCTTTAAGCAGGCCAATACTTTTTTGTGATTGTCATGGTAAAGTTGATGCTTATTTGGTCTCTTGGACCAGGACATTTAAGTCAAATATGAGATTTTAACTGTATACTTTTAGAACCTTCCACCCCCAACAGAAACTCAAAACATTCTTTTTAGTATGAAAAACCAATTGTGTCTATTTGTTTTTAAAATGCAATGAGGATCTGAACATGTGAAAGAGACATGTAAATAGGATTGACTTCATTCTCTTTTTATTCTAAATTTTATTTTAAAACCCAATGCACAGTATCTAATTGAAGTGTTTCGCTAGACAGTTTGGACTCTTAGCTGTTACCTTTGGGGTCCTTGTTTCCTGGATATTGTCCCATTTGGAATTCATCCGGATTCTAAGGGCTGGGTTTGCCATACAGGCATACACAGTCTACACTCTAATTGAAACTTCTATAAACTAAGACCATGAGTCTACAACCAGCCAATGGTTTGAGCATCTTTTAAGATCCTTCTTCTTCCGTCAGCAAACGCTTCCTACTGATAACCGTTCTCAAAAAAAAAAAAAAAAGTTTAAGGTATATTTACGACTACATTGAAAAGGGCAAAAAGTAATTGGGGCTAAGGTGAAGTAAAAAATGGAGAATTCAAGGAATATATTTTCTCACTATTCCGGTAAATCTAAAGATTTTGGTCCCAAGAACATTACACGGTAGGCATGATATGTTAATACTCTCAGCTAAAAATAGAAAATACCCTAGGGGAAAACATGCCTAGTCCCGGATCTTTACTTCCGGCGGGGTGTTGATGCTCCATCGCTAAGCATTGTTTTAGCACCGCACACCTGGACACATCACTACAGTATAATCTATGCACCCGGGCTTCGGAGAATTTCATTCAATTTACATACGGTCCTCCCCATCCCCGGGTGAGCTGGACGTGAAACCGGACACTGCCTCATCCCCAGCTGGCTCGGGCTCGGCTCTCCGCGTTAATAGCCCAAGGCTCCAAGCATCCCTCGCGGGGGGCGCGGTGGGACCACGGAGTCGGGAAGAGGGGTGACTGCGGGGCTTGTTGCGCCGAAGATTTACAATGTACTTCTTGCAGGCGGCTCAGCAACCCCCTCTGTGGCTGTGGGTGTCTGGTGTGACAGAGCGGAGAAAAGCTCTCTAATCTCCCAGTGTCTGCCTCTGCCGCTCCGCCGCTCCCCACCCTCCCGCCTTCCCTGCCTTCTCGCGCGCGCTCTCTCTCGCGCTCTCCTTTGCCTTTCTCCGGGAGTTTCAGTCCCCGAATGCAGCCCGCGTGGCCCTGGCCATCTAGACCCGGGGCCCGTGTCCACACGCGCACACACGCGCCCCCCATGCACACGCACTCACACGCGCGCACTCCCACGGGGAGACCGAGCAAACCCAGAGCTTCGTCTACCTGAAGGGGGATGGCCCGGCTGGACACTTCGGGCTCACTTGTCGTCTCCGGAGGTCAGAGCGACGTCGGAACGCAGGAGGCCAGCTCTCGGCTCTGCCACCTCCGGCCGAGGGCCCCCGTCGCCGCTTAAAGTGTCCAGGGTGGAGGGCGACGGCGGCTTCTCCAGGACAGATCGGAACCGGAGCGGCTCTGCGGCCCTGGGACTTCGCCCGGCCGCTTCCTCCCCGAGTGTCTCGGTGCCGGGCTGCGGGAAGCCGGGCTCGGGCGCCGCCGCCGCCGCCGCCTCCAGCACACCGCACCCCGGGACTGCACGCCGCAGCTGGAGCGCGGGGAGGGAGAGAGCGAGAGCGAGCCGAGGCGCCAACTTCCCTCCCCACCGCTCGGGGTGCCTTCCCGCCGGAGACGGGAGGAAAGTGCAGCTCGGGCGAGCCAGCAGCCGGCGGCACGCAGGGGCAGCCCCCGGGATGCGCACGGCCGACAAGTAGCGCGCAGCGGGCTCGCCAGACGCTCTCCAAGTTGGGCGCGTCCCAGCG
Organism: Sorex araneus; assembly: GCF_027595985.1. Taxonomy (NCBI): domain Eukaryota; kingdom Metazoa; phylum Chordata; class Mammalia; order Eulipotyphla; family Soricidae; genus Sorex; species Sorex araneus. The sequence continues at coordinate 15,082,131 of NC_073311.1, forward strand.
CTCGGCGCCCCGCGCCGGGGCCGCGGGAGTCGGGAGGGAGGCGGGGCCGATGGGGGGCGCCGAGGGGGCCGTCACCTGCGGCCGGAGCCCTTGGTAGGAGAAGCCGGCTCAGCCTCCCCAGGGTCTCCGCGGCCGTCGCGCCCTCGGCCCCGCGTGCGCTCTCCGATGCCTGAGCGGCTGGTGGCCCCGGTGGCCCGCCCGCGGGGGGTGCCGGAGGGGGCGGGAGAGTAGGAGGAGGCAGTGTGATGGCCCTGGACGGCGAGCGGGGGGAGCAAGAGGAGGAGAAGAAAAAGAAGAAGAAGAAAAAGAAGAGGAAGAAGAAGGAGGAGGAAGAGGAGGAGGAGGAGGAGGAGGGGGCTGAGAAGCGCAGCTCACCTTTCGCGGCCAAGATGGGCGAGAACGACTCGGCGCACCGGGCGGGCGGCAGGGGGCTCTCGGACCCGTGGGCAGACTCCGTCGGGGTGCGACCCCGGACCACCGAGCGCCATATCACGGTGCATAAGCGACTCGTGCTGGCCTTCGCCGTGTCCATCGTGGCGCTGCTCGCGGTCACCATGCTCGCCGTCCTGCTCAGCTTGCGCTTCGACGAGTGTGGCACGAGTACTGCGCCGGGCGCCGACGGCGGCCCCGCGGGCTTCCCCGCGCGCGGCGGCAACGGCAGCTTCCCGGGCTCGGCCCCGCGCAACCACCCGGCCGGCGTGGACCCTCCGGCGCCCGGGGCGGGCGGGGAGGCCACCCCGGGGACCCCGTCCGCCCCGCCGCCGTCGGAAGAGGAGAGGGAGCAGCCCTGGAAGCACCTGCGCCTGTCCGGCCACCTCAAACCACTGCACTACAATCTGATGCTCACCGCCTTCATGGAGAACTTCACCTTCTCCGGGGAGGTCAACGTGGAGATCGCGTGCAGGAATGCCACCCGCTATGTCGTGCTGCACGCTTCCCGGGTGGCGGTGGAGAAGGTGCAGGTGGCCGAGGACCGGGTGGCCGGGGCTGTCCCAGTGGCCGGCTTTTTCCTCTACCCACAAACCCAGGTTTTGGTGGTGGTGCTGAATAGGACCCTGGACGCGCACAGGAATTACAACCTGAAGATCATCTACAACGCCCTGATCGAGAACGAACTCTTGGGCTTCTTCCGCAGCTCCTACGTGCTCCACGGGGAGAGAAGGTACGGAGGGAGGCGGTGCCGGGTACCGCCCCACCCCGCCAAGCTGCTCTAACTGGGGGCAGCCGGCGATCCCGGGGACCCGCTAGCTTCACAGAGCCAGGAGGTGAGGGTGGGAGAGAAAGTGAAGGAGAGGTCAGACCCTCACCCATTGTCTTGGAGTTGTCCTAAACGTCTGTTATAACTCCACTAACTCACCCCCGGTGCCCGGCTCTGAGAGCCACCCTCTTCTAGCCTGGGCTCCCATGCTTTCTCCAGTCTGAGTTCCTTAGACAGCCCGCCCAATAGATCATTTATCGAAGGGTCGGTTTTTGCTTGTGTTTCTGATTTTAGAAGTATAATCTGGAAAATGCGAGTGTCATCCCAAACCTGCCAACCAGGTTGCCATCGAGCGAAACATCCCGGACTGCCCAGAGGTTAGGGCAGCCAGCACTAAACCCCAGTAAAGGACTGGGGTAGGGCGACACAGGATGGCACAGGATGGCACCCTTCTTTCTGGAATCCCACTCTCCTAGCCTGTCACCACCTGGCAGGTACAGAGCAGAGGATGAGCTTTGGCTGTTGGCTGAATAAAGTTTTTCAAAACTGGGAGTTCAGATTTGAAGCAGTCCCAGGGGATCCAGGCAAAGGAAGGATAAAGCAGTGGGGTGGGAGTGTGTGTTGCGGGTGGGGAGTGCGGTGGATCATTGATGGCCATGGTCCATGCCAGGGAAAGCTGCCCTTCCTTGCAGGGGCTGCAAGACTTCTTCTAAGGCAGAGTGCCTCCAGTTGTTTGTTCCTTCTCAAAAACATTCCCGGGCAAGGAAGGAAAGCTGGCTGCCAGCCTCCAGTGTCTTGTTAGTGAGTGCCCTGAACCTCCAGGTTTGGGCAGTTTTTATCATTTCTGAAAGGCTGTGGAAACTCTACAGTACTTGTTGAGAGCACAGACTTTGTACTTCCTCAGAACTGTACTCAGATCCCAACTGTAGAATTCTAGTCTAGTTGCTGTGAAAACTTGAGGCAGTTGTTTAATTGAAGTCACCTGCTCCTGACAATGATTACTTCTACTCATTATTGACTCCTGATCATTGTGCCCCCCCGCCCCTGCCACTCAGGTAGTATCTCAGTCCTATAAGTAAACTCTGGAGTAGTGTTATTACATTACCCAGTTTACAGTTGGGAAATGGAGATACTGGGAAATTGAGTAACTTGTCACACAAGTGAACCCACTGAGGAGGGGCACAGACTCAGGCTCTTTGGTTCAGGGCCCAGACTTTTAGTGTTACTTGGTAATAATCATCATATTGTTATCATAAGATTGTTTCAGGTCTCCACGCGTAAATGTATTGAAAAGCACTTTAACAGGTACCTGGCACCAGGAGTGCCTTTGCAAATGTTAGTTATTATGAATGTCTGGAGATGGAAAATTCTTAAGTGTATTCTTGGATGAATAAGTAGTCTTGCCCTGCTCTATTTCTTTTGATATGATTTCACTGAATTATGTGGCCATGTATGCTGGTTGTGAACAACTGAAATAAACTTAAAAATGGAATAGACAGCTTTGATGTGGAGTAAGGTTGAAAATTAGCAAAGATGTCACTGGTAGAGCCTTTCCTTTCTTTGTGTGTGTGTGTGTGTGTGTGTGTGTGTGTGTGTGTGTGTTGTTTTAGCTGGAGGTGCGGGGGAGGGGTCATGGGCATACCTGGTGTACAGGGATCACTCCTGCTGGGCTCAGGACACTGAACCCGGGTTGGCTGTGCTACTGCTCCAGCCCCAAGCCTTCCCTTTCTTAAATGTGTCTCACTCTAGGAGCAAACTTCAGCTCAGAGGTGCCGAGAGACCTGAGGTCAACAGGCTTAGTCAGTGAAGAGCTGGGGCTGGAACTTTATTTTTTTTCTGATCCTTTCACATGGGCTCATTGTGTCTGGAAAGTCCCAAAAGAACTATGATAGTGTAAGAAGATGGGAAATGTCATTGTGTTTTAAAGATCACAAACACTTTGAACTTTATAGAGTGCTTATTAAGTAGCCTCATATAATTGCTTACTGCTTTTATAGTTTTGATAGTTAAAACCACCTGTACTTATATATTTTTTAACCTTCAAGCACCTAGGATCAGATGTGGATAACTTCATTCCCCTTTCACCATATATTCCCTTTCAACCAACATATTCTAAAGAAAACAGGTTAAAAAATACATTTTGAAATCCACATAGTATCAACTATAGAAGAAAAGCTGTAGAAGGAAAATTTGCGTGTTAAGTTCAGAAAAGTTTGTCATGTTAAAATGTCAGTAGTGGGAGTGGTGTACCATCACTATATATCTTGCATTGGTAAAAGAAATACTTGCAAAAAATCCTGCTTTTAGAGCAATGCCAAAATATATTTGGTGGAACTGAGTTGTTTTGGTCAGTGCTTTCAAATTAACAGCACTCTTGAAAAGACCAGATGTTTCTGCTTGACCCATAACTGATTTTTGGACCCGAAGTGCATATTTGTATTCACACTCTTTCCTTCAGTTATCCCCAAAGATGTAAATAACTTGGTTGAAAGTTTAACCTAGAGCACAAGTGGCTTAACTCTGCATCCCAATGGAAATAAGGGATTGGCCTTTAAGAAATCATAGGATGTTTTAAATTTCTAAATAGCATCTTAGAAAAAGTCCTTGTTCCTGTTTTCTGACCTCTTTTCAATGGAAGAGTAAATATTATAATTTTGTAGATGTTTCTACTGAAGTTGATAAGTTAAAGAAATATACTGAAATATTTCACAATTATGCCAACATTGCACATGCTAACGTATTGGAGGGGGGCTTGTTGTTCCTCTAACTATTTGCAAACTTTTAAATATGCCGACATGAGGCACTAACTCAACCAGGGTTGGACTTTTGTTGGTAAGAATTTTAAATGGAATCAATGACCTTTTAAAAACACTTTTGAAAAGGATGCAGATGTAAACTAATTTTCGTTTGATTAATGATTAAATATCTTTGTCATTAGTTATTCATAATTTTTGCCAATTAATTAGTGAAAGTAAATATTTAATGGACCAATGGGGAGCCACATTATGCTACATAAAATATTTTAAAGATAAATATTACAATTCAGCCCACCTGACTTAGCCTATGTAGAAACAAGTCAGTTATACCAAGTTAATCTTCATTTTTGACTCATTCCTGACATCTAAGAGTAAGAATTTGGATGAGGGTAGGAAACTGAGATTTCTTCACTGTGTGCTGAGTTCCTTTGATTCCTGGAAGGCTTACCTCCCATTAGGTGTTGAAGGTGATCTGGTTTTGTCCTACAGGGAGAACTTAACCTTTCTTACACTCCTTCTGTGGTGGCTAAATAAAGAGGAGAAGCTCCAATTAAAGTTCAAGTTTCCTCTACTGGAGTCAAGTGCTCTACAGTCTGTTCATCTGACTAGAAGGAAAACCATCACTTGCTGAGTATTGCAAATGAATTAATGTAGATTTGAAATGTTTACACACAGTAGTCAATTATCTTCATTAGACAGTATACACTTTCACTGCTTCCTCAGGTAGGCACGTAGAAGCAGATAAAGGAGGTGTGTATTTATACCGTGGCGTCCTGTAGTAACATACACTAGCTTAGAATTAGGCAAAACGTTCTTTTACCTGAAGTAATTGCTTCTTTGGGGTAGCCAGATGGTGAGCATACCCATGTTCAAAGTAGGGTACCTTAATTTAGATCCAGATGGTAGATTGAAAGAGGAAATTTATCCAAAGTAAATGAACATTTTATTCACTTTCAAAAGGGAGACTCTTTTTCTTTGACAAACTTTGATTGAGTCTTTAACATGCTGCTGTGACAGTGGCAGTATAAAAATAGGAGATCTTTTCTATAATCGGTTATTTGGAGAGAAACATGGTCTGTGAGTATGTACTCACAGAAAGTTAAAAGAGTAAAACTTTGTGCTTCTCAAAGAAATTTGCAAAAAATAAAATACTTCTTTGAAAACATTCTTGTGGATTTTATGGTTCATCATTTGATCATTGTGGTATTGTGGTATTTTGTACCACAATAATGCCTTCTATATTTATTTCTGAATTGAATTAATAATCATGATATTTAGTAAAAATGAGGAAGCCTTCACATTGTTTCAATGTTTTAAGGCAGTCTCATTTTTTTCACTCAGCCTGGTAAGCATGTTGGAGTTAATGACTTTTGCCACTTCATGGAAGGCCCCGAACTGAAAAATTTGTGAGATCTCGGAGTCTTGTTGAAAACAACTCTGAAAGGGGCTATCTGCGATGTATCTCTCCCAGAAGACCACAGGCCTCTAACTGGATACCCCACATCTGATTTACATGACATACCGATTTTCTTTCGCCGCATAGCAGAGCCTGGCAAGCTACCCATGGCGTATTCAATATGCCAAAAACAATAACAAGCCTCACAATGGAGAAGGTTACTGGTGCCTGCTCTAGCAAATTGATGAGCAACGGAATGACAGTGACAGTGACAGTGACTGATTTTCTCAAATCAAATTGAGCCACTACTTATGTGGATGAACTTGAGGCAAGAGTCCAGGACAACTGTGTTAATTTGTTCAAGAATGCAGATATTTATCTGATATGAACACAAAGAATAGGATTTCTTCTTTAAACATGGTTGTAAAAAATGATATAAAAAGAGTGAGAAAGAAATAATTTAGCATTAATATATCAGTGTTGTATAGTCCAAAAGGAAGAGTGTTTCTCTTTCACCTCATGTTCAGCCTTCCATTCACTAGAAATGATAATAACCATCTTTGCCATCATAGTAATATTTCAAATTATTTGTGAGAAGAATTCTTTTCATTTGTCACATGCTTTCAGGTTTGTAATAGTGTGACTGGGATCCTCCAGAGATTTCAGTCTCATGCAGTCCTGCTTCTTGCCACTAGAGAGTGGATGGAGACTCCAATAGAGAAAAAGAACTGCATTAGGAAGATACGAAGATGAAATAAACAAGCAAAAAACCAAAAATAATCTTTCTCTCTTTTCAGTTTCTTGAACATTTTGAAATGATTCACCAGGATGGTGGTGTTAGTGGTAGAGGTGGCCTGACAGTAGAGTAAATTCTATCAGATTGGCTGTGGTGAATTGGAGTTAAAGGTCAACCATTTCTCCTTCCCTAGGTGTATTTACTCAGTCTCTGAATGCCCAAGTAGCCCCAAGATTTAAGATGCTCTGACACCAGTTGTGTAGGGTCAGTGATAAATTCACCCCTCTCACAACAGACTACTCATTTTATGCAGAGTGAAATTTGAGTTTAATTATTCAAATAACTTCCCATGACCATACAAGTAAAGGAAACTCAGGCTAATACCTGGCTTAGTGGTAGAATGCATGCCTCAGATGTGCATACTCCTAAGTTTGACTATTGACCTTACCCCAAAGAAAAAAAGAAAAAAAAGTCATCTAAGAATGGAATTGTTTCAAATATTTCTAGTCTTGGTTATTTTTCACATCTTTTAACAAAAGGTCATAGCCAACTTTGGTTGTATTGCTAAATGGAAAAAGAATGAAAAATGTGTGTGTGTGTGTGTGTGTGTGTGTGTGTGTCTGTGTGTCTGTGTCTGTGTGTAATGTGTTCAAGGATTCTGGTCCCAGACTAGATGATTAATGTCCTGAGTATTCTATTTCTTAACTTTATGACCTTGACCAAGTTTTCTAATTTACCTAGGTCTATATCCGTATTTGGAAATTAGGAAGAATGATGGTCTCTTTTAAAATGTCATTTTGAGGATTGTATGAGTTATGTAATAAAATTCTAAAACAGAGTCTGACAATTGCTAAGCACTGTTTTGGGTTTTAACTATGATATTATTCCATGGCAGAGATCTATTATTGGGCTAGTCATGTTGGGTAGACATTGCGTAGAGTGTTCCGTACTAGCAATATGGGGATGGAGGGTGGGAATTTGTCACAGTGGCGATTCCTTCGATTCCTCCTGCTGTTTGTTTTGCCTTGATAGCTAAACTTTAATAATGGGGAAAGGAAGAGTTTGGGCTCTCCTATAGTGAAGACAGTGAAAAGAAAGGATGTGATTATTTAACAGCTTGAGAAACCCCATGCTTGGTTCATACAGTGTGAGATGGAGAAGGTTGAGGGAACAGGAAGAGTATAGAAAACAGTCACACGCAGCTATAATTTTGATGTTGCTGTGTTTGGCTGTGAGAATAGATACCACCTGTAACAGGCTAAGAAAGAATCTCCCTTGTTACTTTGCTAGTATAGTAAGTAGAAAATTCCACAGGGACTAAGGAAAGGTCTATCAGACATTAGTTGTTGGTCTGGAGACTATTTGAGTTCTGACAGTAGCAGTACTTCAGAGGACGTATATAATGCTTTGCCTCTTTCTGATATTAAGCAAATGGATCTTAGGCGCCGGTTATTTATTTTCATAAGAACCTAATATTGTGGCCCAGGAAAGTAATTTTCATGCATTCATACTAATTTTCATCAACACTGATCATTTATTCAGTATTCATTTTTGATAAGAATGTTTAGTAGAAACATATAAAAACAAATATGAATCGTATGCTGTTTTTATAACACAATTATTCACATATGCACCACTTCCTACATACAGATTGCTAGAATTATTGCATTACATTTTTAGTGTACTAGAACAGTTATTTAAAAAAAAAGACTACATGCTTGCATATAGCTCTGAATATTCAGCAGGAGTACTTCTGAAATGGCAGAGGCTTAATGATTCATTGAAATCGATAAAAACACATAGTCTAAACAATGACCCATTTTGGCTGAGAATGTTTCTTCATTGAGTAATAATTTGCATTTGGATTAACAGACTTCAACTTAAATCGGGTGTGGACAATTTCCGTGACTTTGTAACTTAGTGCATGTTACTAAACATTTACTAGTCACTTGATTGTCCACTGAAGCTTTCTTTTAGATATGGGCAGCTTTTGATATGGGCAGCTATCAATCTTAAGTCATTCCAACCCTAAGCAAATTGCAATTGTGTTACAAGTAATTCAATGATTTTTTTCACTGTGCTGTATGTGTAGTATGTTCGAATGAGGTCAAAACGAAAACCTCCCAAATTTCATGTCATTTGTGTGGTTCTCTTGGTTTTGGTGGACTCCACTATGAAAAGCCATAGATCAATCTGAATACTAACAGCATTATGCAAATGTTTGTTTCCTCTGCATATTTTAACTTTATGAAAAGGCAAACTGAAAGTAATGGAACAGAAATTGTTTTGTATCACATACTGTAATTTGTTGGCAATATCAGCCAACGTTAATGCATTACTTCTGCTGAATCTTATCATAATGACTTGACACAAGTAGCTTGCCTAGTGAACTTCCGCAGAAATAAGAAGAAATCAATTCGCTATATCCTTCAGAGGCAACACAGAGCTTTAAGTCCTTCTTTTTGCTCGACCAAAATGTCAAATAGAGAAGTTGTTAAGAACTCAAGTAATTTATTTTAGATAGAATATGAATTAGATGCATATATATTATTTTTATTTTTCTAGTTATGCTAAAGTGACATTCTTGGAATGACACTTCAGGATGACACTTTTGAAAGTGGAATTTTTATGATAATAGAGGGATTCATTAAAAGATAAATAATTTTGTTTAGGATAGCAGAGGAAAAATAGACAACTTAATGCTTGTCACAATACCTCTGTCTTCTGCTGTTGTTTTACTTCTTGCTATATTTATATGTGTATTCTACACCAATACGTACATTAATATTTTCCCACTTCTAATAATTTTTTGTGTTACTTCTATTGGATATCCTATTACCACTTCAAACACCTCAGATTTACCAACTTTTTTTTAAAATCAACAACTAATTTTTCTACTACAGATTACCTTCCTTAAAGCAGCACTCTTCAAAATTTTTACTTTTGCGTGTCAGCAGTTATAACTTTGCAGTAATCTAATTATTTTCAAGCTTTCTACATAATTGGACCAGCACCAGAAGGCTAATACTCTTGAAATTTCTGTTGTTTTTAATAGCAGTAAGCAGAAAAGAAGCTTCCACTAACTGGATGCAACCATATATATATATATATGTATATATATATATATACATTAAACCCACAATTATATTTTTGAAATCCCCCAGGACACTGTTGCACTGAATCTGAAACTGGATCTTTCTGTTATGAAAAAGATGTCAGCCGTGAGATGTTAGAGATAGACTGGTAATAAGGAGCTCTAATGAAACCAGGATCTGTAAGAGGGTAGATGGTATTGAATTTAATATGCGTCTCTTTAAAGGATTTTTTCCTATCTACTTGTAGAAAACACAGTGGGTAGGGTGTTTGCCTTACATGTGGCAGACCCAGGTTCGAATCCTCTGTTCCACGTGGGGAGGCCGGCAAGCTACTGAGAGTATCTCGCCCGCACAGCAAAGCCTGGGAAGCTCCCAGTGGCGTATTCAATATGCCAAAAACAGTAACAAGAAGTCTCACAATGGAGAAGTTACTGGTGCCCGCTTGAGCAAATCGATGAACAACGGGATGACAGTGCTACAGTGCTACAGTGGTACTTGTAGATAACTTGTTCACTTTATCTGTCCATCCTCCTTAAATAAGGCTTCAAGACCAATTTTCATGCTTCCTCTTTCTAAAAATTTTCCTTCTGTACTTAAGGTTGGTGGGTCTCAACTGCATCACTTTTGTTCTCCTGTTATTTGAAACTTCTGGGAACTTTGTGTTTCTCCAAAATGAGTAGTGGGTACTTGGATCTTGGATCAAGTTCAATTATAGTAGCTGTTCTGTAGAGTGCCTTGAGAGCAAATAATTATCCAATAAAATATTTTCCAATTATCCAATAAAATATCAGTAGTTCTATAGTTCTATGACTGAGAAATCCTGCATTTAAAGATTTTGTCCACGCACACATTTTTCTAATTATCTATCTATCTATCTATCTATCTATCTATCTATCTATCTATCTATCTATCTATCTATCTATCATGAGAGAGAAGAAGTTTAGAGTCCACACCTGATGATTATTGGGGACTAATACTGAGCCTGCATTCAGGGATCACTTCTTGTGGGCTTGGGGAAACATATTAGATGCTAGGAAATCAAATCTGGGTCAGCTGCAGGCAAGACAAAAGCCTTACCCACTATGCTATCTCTCCAATCCCCTAGAATAATGCATTTTTTATACATCTTCCCTTTTCTTTGTCACAGATTTTTGTATGATACACATTTAGATTTATTTCTACTTTATCTATTTGATTATAACTTGAGGGAAGGACACCTAAATATTTGTCTTTTTGTCTTTAGTAATTAATGCCCTAAAAAATAATTAAAGGAAGCAGGTGCATTTGTAGAGCTTTTAGTAAAAAGCTATCTAGTGACAGAATAATTTAATGGTTTTTAAAAACCTCATCAAATTCAAGGAATACTTTACTTTTAATTTTTTTCTTTTATAGGATCTCAAGCTTGGAAAAGACCTTAACAGTAATCTAGTCCAACTGCTCTTCTTTACCAAGGGATTTCTTTTGATTTCCTAAATACTGAATTGAAATTCAATTCAATCATTCTCAGGTGCCAGACTGTGAAATTGGTATTTCCTCATTTAGACGTTATCAGAATATATGTTGGCCCTCTGTGCATAGATATATACTGTGTGTATGAATCCATTAAGAATATTAATTGCAAAAAAGTCACTAAATGATCTTTGTAGTTCCTTTCAACCCTGAGAATTCGTGATTTATATTGCTAGATTTATTAACATATTTACTTATTACATAAGGCAAAAAGAATCTGAATATTGTAATTCTTCAGTATAAGTCATTGAGTTATTAATTTCTCTTTAGCCAGAAATATTTAGATCCTCTACATCTAATAGATTCCTAGTGCTTAATTACTTAATGCCAAAGATACCTTTGATTTTTGCTTAATGACTAATGAATTCTAATTGCAACCTTTCTATTGAACTCTTGTAGTACTTATATCTTCGTATTATTAGTTAAAATATATATGTATATATATACATGCATAAATATACACACATACTTTTTTGACTGTAAAAACCCTTAGAACAAAGTGGCAGTATCTTTTAAAAAGTGTACTGCATAATCCAATATAGAGGAAAGCTCACACACCCTAGATAATATCTATTTATTCAATTTCTGCAATTGGAGTTTTCAAGTATTTAATGGTAAAAGAGACAGTTTTCTTCATATATGAAATCCCATAGGTTTCTTTTAAATAACCTCAGCAGAAAAATATCAAGCTCAATGGACATTTTAATAGGTTTAGATATAGGTTGACAAATGATATTTGAGAACGTTCTCTAAGATAGAAAAACCCATGAAGAGAAAATTGTAAAGGGCACATTCTAACTAAAAATTACTGACATTTCATTAAGAAACAACTATACAGATACCAATAGAAATAATAAGGAAAATGTTATCACCATGCCGGCATATTTGGGAGAAGGAATATTAGCAATAATTGAATTAAATTGTTTATAAAATTTGGCTAAAGATAAATTTTACTAGTTTTGAACACAATTACCATATACTGAAGAATAGAAAGTGTGAGTTCTAGATTCAGATTTGCAGTAATATTTTTCTGTGTTAACTTTTACTTTTTATTTTTTTGCTTTTTGAGTCACCCCCAACAATGCTCAGGGGTTACTCTTGGATCTGCACAAAGGAATTACTCTTGGTGGTGCTCGGGGGATTATATGGGATGCTGGAAATCGAACCCGGGTCAGCCGCATTCAAGGCAAATGCCCTACCCGCTGTACTATCGCTCCAGCCCTCTGTGTTAGCTTTTTTTGGGGGGGGTTCACACCTGGCGATGCACAGGGGCATTCCTGGCTTTGCACTCAGGAATTACTCCTGGCTATCCTCAGGGGACCACATGGGATGCTGGAAATCAAAACCCAGTCAGCCTCATGCAAGGCAAATGCCCTACCCGCTGTGCTATCGCTCCAGCCCCCTCTGTGTTAACTTTTGACAAATCGTTTAATTGAACTAACTTTTCACTTTAGAAATTTATGAAATCTGGACAATTTGTTTCTAATACTGTTTCCACATTAACCTTATATTTGTCTAAAGACTTATAGCTAAAACTCTTTTCCCTTATATTATCTTATTTGATCATCTAGACTTTTTTAAAAAAATTAAGAACTAGAGTACATTATTTTTTCTCATACTAATGAAAAAATAAGTCCATACAGTTAAGTCAGTTACCCAAACCTTATATCTATTATCCTGTTCTGTTTCCAAGACAGTGGTTAAAAAAACCTTCTCTGTGAGTCTCTCACAGACTCACAATTAATCTTAAATCCTTTATTTTTATCAGCTTTAAAGCAACATGAACTCAATGGTAAACATGAGCTTCATCATTTTAAAATGGTGTGAACACGGTTGTACCTCATGGTTAGAGACAAAGATAGCCAGTAAGACTCAAAATACTTGTTAGTCTCCATTGATTGCCTGTAGCTGCCTAAAGAGCTGTGATGAGTATGATTTTAAGAAAAGTTTAGGCTCTGTGGGAAAGTGTGCCATGTACACTGAGGGTGAAGGAGAGATAAATGGTGAGAGAGTTTTATAGAGGAGAGTTTCTCTTAGAACTCAGAAATATTTTCTGAACATTTTATACTAATTTGATTACACCGATTTCATAGTATTTAAACTATTAATATTTGTCATGTATGTTTTCATGAATAATGAGAACACTTTAAAATCTGTCTTTCTTAAAGTTAAAGAAGTGTTCTTGGGGTTATGATGCCACCAACAAGTCATCCTGTATCTGTGGGGTGAGTGCATCAGCAGCTTGATGGTGAATTCAGGCTTCCTGACACCCCAAAATTGCTGCTTTGCCTATAGCCGGACCCCAACGACTTGGGACCAAGTTTACCAAGAAATTAAACAGCCTAAAGTTAGATATGTGGGAGCCACGCCCACAAACCACCTCTGGCTCAGCTATAAAAGCTCATTTATTGGCCTTATTTCAGAGACCCATAGATAAATCTCGAAAGAGACCAAAAGCCACAGTTAATCTTGGACCTGTACATGACTGAACAGACTGGGGTAAATCGGAGGGGGGCAGGTTGGCCTGTGCCTGCCCACACAGAGCCCCCAGCAGCTGCCTGCTTCCACAATCTAAAATTGCTGCCATACCCCTGGCCTGACTCTAACGTCTCAGGATGGACCTCACCAAGATATGATCTGCTGAAAATTCGGTTATGTGGGTTTTGTGACTGAAATCTTCAGGCTTTCATGGAGTTGGGGTGGGCTACTTCCTCTCACTTCCCAAAACACAAGGAAGCACTGGCAGTCACCCCCATGAATCAACTCCAGTGATCAAAAGCCAGAGACACAACAGCGAGTCCCAGAAGACACCACAGAACCAGGGATCTCTCCTGGCCCCACAGAAGTCAATTTCACCAGGGCATCCCAGATGGAGCAGGTGCAGTCTCCCTGCCTACTCCAAATGGAATCCCGGTGACCAATCCACAAGAAAGGCCTAGGTATGCAGGTTCCAGAATTAAACCTCTATGCCACATGATGGCAGAGGCACTGGACTGTCCTTTCCCAGTTCCCCATCTGCTAATCGGCTTGGCTGGAAGGCCACAATCTGCCTCCAGGTGCCACCTTAGCGCCCCAACAGCCCTGGTTCAGAAACACAGCAGCGAGTTCCGGCAGACAGCACAGAGCTGGAGATCTCTCCAGGTCCCATACTGAGCCAATTTCCTTGGGGCACTCCAGGTGGAGCAGGTACAGTCTCCCTGCCTACTCTAGATGGAATCCTGGTGACAAAGAGCTTCTGCAAGCAAGGCCCAGGAATGTGGGTTCCAGGACTAACTCTCCATGCTGCATGGCGAGAGAGGCGCCAGGCTGTCCCTTCCCAGCTCCCTGCCCTGTCATCAGCCTGGCTGTCACACCCACAATGTACCTCCGGGTGCCATCTTAATGCACCAACAGCCCTGGCCCAGAGATGCCCAATTGAATCCCAAAATGGATTAGTGCCTACAGAAGTGTCTCTGGAACCCAAACATTTACAATCTAAGATTCCAGAAGCACGTGGCTGCAGCACCCAAGATCTCCAAAATGAGCACTATAGCACTATAGCACTACTGTCCTGTTGTTCATCGATTTGCTCGAGCGGGTACCACTAACGTTTCCATTGTGAGACTTGTTGTTACTGTTTTTGGCATATTGAATACTCCACGGGTAGCTTGCCAGGCTCTGCTGTGTGGGTGGGATACTCTCGGTAGCTTGTAGGGCTCTCCAAGTGGGGCAGAGGAATCAAACCTGGGTCAGCCCCATGCTAGACGAATGCTTTACCTGCTGTACTTTTGCTCCAGTCCTAAATGATCAGCATCTGCCCCTGTCAGGCAGCTTGAGTGGTGGTGGGAAAATTCGAGCAAAACATAATGCCCAAAAGTAGAGAGAGTATTGTGGAAATTGCCTGCCATGGAGGCAGGGTGAGGACTGGGATGGGGGAGTAATATACTGGGGACACTGTTGGTGGAAAGTGTGCACTGGTGGAGGGATGGGTGTTTGATCATTGTATGGCTGAATCTCGAACATGAAAACTTTGTAAAGGTATCTCATTGTGATTAAAAAAAAATGTAATATGGCGTTCATGTCCATTTCAATCAGCTTAATCAATGGCTGAATAAATAGCAGTACTCTACATTTAAAAAAAGTGTTCTTAAAGTACTTTAAGTGTTTTTATTTTTAATTATAAATGGTTAAACAAAGTAATTATTGCTTGATAGAATTTTTATAAAATCAAGCTTTGTAGTTTTATCTGAAAACTAGAAGACTATGTCATACATGATACACATATAGAGCATATTGACATATTTATTATATACATTTATTACATTATTATATTTATATTAACACACAATAAAATTGATAATTTATAGAATTATCTATTATATATGAATTATGAGTAGTCTAAGCTAATGATCTCTGTATTATTCAATATAATATATGTGATCATAGTTCAAGATCTGCAGATATTGTAAATCAGTGGCTGCTATTTATTGGCTGGTTGCCATTTATTATCTCTGCCTGGTGGGAGCTATTCATCTAGTCATAGACATTGAGGCCTTACATCTTCTTTCCCCTCCTCCTAAGCTTTGCAATACTTTTGAGCAGGACTTGACTGTTTTATTTTAAACAATAAAGAACAACACCCAGGGGAAGTTTAACAATATTCACAGATAATAAGAAGGTTGTGAAGTCAGAATTTATGCCATGTTTTGTCAGGTTTCAAGTATTTTCTAAACAAAATTAGACCATATCTAGTAGAAGGTTTAAGGCAGAGATATTTCTCAGTGATAGTCTATGTCCACGATATTTCACGATACTCTGGACTTTAGTTTCATGGTTTTACATATTATTCAGCTTCAGAAACAAAAGTAAAGCATCCTAAAGGAGAAGTATTATTCCCCATTATTTCCCAGTTGTGATGTCAATGAGTTATTTTCATGTAAATGATAAATTTTTTGTGTGGGGGTCCAATAAACACTGCTATGGTTTGAGAGAAATTGCTTTAATTGAGACAAAAACCTCCCTGAAGAGTTGTTATTGGGGGAAGAAATAAATGAATTTGCTTATGTGTTATTTCCATACTTGTTTAGTAAAGAAAAAATATTTTGCATTTTGGCAAATATTGTTTTATCAGCAGATACATGCAGAGTGGTCATAAAGTAATTGAGAATGTCATTTGCTTTTTTCTAGATTCCTTGGTGTTACTCAATTTTCACCTATACATGCCAGGAAGGCATTTCCTTGTTTTGATGAACCCATCTACAAGGCTACTTTCAAAATCAGCATTAAGCATCAAGCAACCTATTTGTCTTTATCCAATATGCCAGTGGAAACTTCTGTGTTTGAGGAAGATGGATGGGTTACAGATCACTTTTCACAGACCCCTCTCATGTCTACGTATTATTTAGCCTGGGCAATTTGCAACTTCACATTCAGAGAAACCATCACCAAGAGTGGGGTTATAGTAAGTATTTTAAGCTTAATGATGTTTTTGGAGAATATGCACTCTGTAAACTAACCGAATTTCTGAGTTAATAGTTAATGATTTATATCTTACATATTATATAGCTAATTTTTGTCTCTTAACTCTTGAAGTTATCTTTCTAGTTTGAAAGTCAGAGAGGAAAGACTTTTCTATACCCAGTCTTCTTACTCATTTAAACTCTTCCTATTCTCAGCCCTCTTCATCTTCTGAGAGTCTCTGAAAGGGCTACTGTTTGTTTTGTTAAGTTACCTGGTTTTATTTATAAAACTGAGAAAGCTGCTTTTTACTATGAAATATTTCAAATATACAGCAAATTTAGAGAATAATAAAATAAATTTCATGTACAATATACTTAACACTGTAGCATCTAAACATTTTTTATAATCGTATTTGCCTCAGTTTAGGTTTTGAGACAGTAAAACATTTTGGCCTAGTTGAAAACCTATGTGTACATCTACTGGATTATATTGCCTTGATCATCTCCTAATAATAACTATAGTTATGAGTTCGATAACTTGTCATTTTCCTCCATATTGTGATATAATTATTTAGCATGTATATATCTATTGAAAATGCAGGCCACATGAACATTTCTTACAAATGGTATTGTATATTATTCTGAATATTAATTTCACTCTTAATGATAACATCTATTTGTTTTTTCTTTGGTATTTGGAATTGTTTATGTATGCCATTGCAGTGTGTTATTCACACTGTCTCTGGTCATGTTGGATAACAAATTCCTTCTCATTTCAATGGCTTTCACAATAACTATGCACTAATTTTTTTATGTCAATCTTTAAAGCAAGGTTTTATGGTTCTACTTTTCCAAACAAGTAAACTAACTTTAGAACTTTCCAAGGGTCAAAGAAGTGAGCCAGTGTGGAATTGTAGGTAAAACTTTTTTGTTGGTCTGTTTCCAAATTTTGGGCTTCTTCCACAGTGCCTCAGTAGTTTTGGACTTAGCAGTTTACTTTTTCATCTGTGTGTACTTTTTTCTCTTTTTTGGGTCATACCCAACAGTGCTTAGGGGCTGACTTCTAGCTCTGTACTCAGGGATCAGTCTTGCAGGCTCGATGGACTATATGGGTTGCAATCTTAACAGGCTTGGGGGACATATGGATGCCGGGGATTGATCCTAGTTTGGCTGCGTGTAAAGCAAGCATACTACCCTCTGCATTATCACTCTGGCCCCTCATCTGTGTGTCTTTCGGAGCATTCAGAAGCTGGAAAATAGAGCACAAGCTGTGCATGCAGGAGCCCTGGGTTTGATCCCAGCACTGTGTGTCCTCATAGAACTGTCACAACTGATCCCTAAGTACTAGACTGGAATGTATCCCCCAAGAAATATGAGGAGTGGCCTCTAGACAAAAGTAAACAAAAAGAGGATACGAACCATTATTCTTTTCATCCAATGAGCATTGTATTTCATGTTTCTTTAGCATAACAAATGAAGTGAATATAAATATTCTTATCCTATAGTAATTTTACAGCTTTCCAGTAGCCCTAATTTTGGAAAAATAAGTTTGCCTACATATTTTTTTTCAGTTTTTAGTTTAAATCATTATAGAACTTATCGAAAAAATGTTTTCCTCAGTACAAAATTAATGCTACTATTGAAAAAAATGTGTATAGTGGCTTCACCTATGTAATTAAATATATGTAAAAGTTAAGAAGGTTATTGCAATAATTTAGGCATAAAACATGTTTTATTCTTCTGATATATATTTTTCTTGCTTTCTTCTATGGATATTCCAGGATTATATACATCAAATGATGTAGGGAAACAAGACTGCTTATTCCCTTTTACATCTTCAGAAGCTGATAATTGACTTACTGTGGGGGTCACCAGTACATGGGATAAACTGATATGTTTCTCCCAGTACGTTTTCTTTGGATTATTTTAGTGTTATCAGCTCTACCCAATCACTCTTATTGCTAAGTGACCCATGTTTAAAACTAAATGCACTTTGATCACTTAGATGTGATATTTCATTAGCATCAAGACACTAAGTGATTGGTAAACATTTAAAATTCCTATTTAATAATTTTAATGTAGAAAAGATAAAACATGCCATCAGGAAATATCAAAAGGTCAGCTGAAATAAAATTTTAGATTATATGTGCTAAAAACATTAAGATTAATAAAAAAATTAAAATTTCCATTGGTAGTCCTTACTTATCAACTATGGAATTATAACCTGGCTCTCCTTTTCTGTCATCTCCTAGAAATCCAATATATTTTCACTTACTTTCAGACTCTTACTTATTGGAAGCACCTGGAAATGACATTTCTGAATTCTTTTTTTGACTTTATTATTGTTTTTTATTTATTAGAACGTATATATTTACTTTGAAATGTTGTAGAAACTGTTGAGACAGTTACAAAGTTGTCCATGATCTTTAGTCATACAGTGTCCCAACACCTATCTCTTCACCAGTGTACATTTCCTACCACCTATGCCCCAATTTCCCTTCTTTCACCTTCTGCCTCACCCCTAGCCCCCAGTCTGTATCTATGGGAGACACTTCTGTTTCCCTCTCTCTCTCTCTCTCTCTCTCTCTCTCTGTCATTATAGTTTGCAGTGGTGAACAATAACTTTAACCTGTGTCGTATATCTAAGACGGTGATTATATGTGTATTTTGTGTGTTTACCCTTTTCTTTTGTTTTTGGGTACACCCAGTGGTGTTCACTGAGTGACTACTCAGGTCTGTGCTTGGGGGTTGCTCCTGGTGGTGCTCAGGGGTTCACATCATGCCCAGGATCAGCCAAGACTTCCCACATGCAAGGCAGGCTCAATGTGCAGTGTGTGTGCCTTTGATGCAAGAGCTTTGTCTGCAAGGGAGCAATAGAGAGAGAGAGAGTTATCTTCAACCATGTGGGTGCGAGTGTGGTGGAGGGAATTCAGGGGAATGAGGAATGGGTTTATGCCATGGTGGCGATCACAATAATAAATAAGGTAAGGGGGCCACAGATTCTGGGGTGTATGAGAAGCTTTGAAAGGAGTAAAGGATTGTAGGACCTTTTTTAGTCGCATCAGGGATCTGTAGGGTGGCAGAGGGAATGAGCTAGAAAGGTAGGAATTGGTTGCCAGAGAAAGCTGCAGTTGAAAGGATAGTTTTGGAGGAAATGTCTACCTTGTCACAGCGAAACTGGAGGTTCACAATCTTCCTTTCTTATTTGAATCACTTGGAGAGCTTTTATTGTTTAAACAAACAAAGATTGATTTTCCTTTTCCCAAAGCCTGCAGTGCTTTGGAGCTACTCTCTGCGGAGTGCTTGGGGGTTGCTGCGGGCTGAGCCGGTGGGGGCTAAGAGGAATGTGGTGACCCCAGGCCTCTTAGAGCTCTGGGAGGGCTTTTAAGATTCCTCCTGTCTTTCTGATACTCCCAGCAACCTGGCTGGGTTCACACTGCAGCCACAGCGAAGGCATCAGAATCCTCCCCCACCCTGGGGCCTGCTCAGGTGATGCCCGTGTGAGTGCCAGCCAGGGGATTGTGAGAATCTTGTGCCAGGAGAATCGGATTCTATTTAAGGAGGCATCAGTCCAGCAGCCCTTGCGTTTCTGGCTTCCAAAGGCAGCTTGGGCCTGAGATGCTGCTGGTTCTCTCCAGCCGCACCCCCCAGACCCTTGGGGGTGCTCCAGAGCCTGCCCACGTTTTGTCCCCTTTGCCAAGGCCAAGAGTTCCAGCTTTGCCACACTCAGCAGCCTGTATACTTCACATTCCGGCACCTGGCATGAAGGTAGCAGCTTCTCAAACCGTGAGTCCCCTGCACCCCAACTCTCTTCTCTACCTGCCGCCTGTCCTTTTGTGCTGCTGCTTCTGTGCTTGTGTTCCTAGCGTGGGGTATTGCTCCATTCTACAGCTGTGCTTTTCTGCCTCTGCTTTGGCTGTTCTTTCCTTTGACACCCCTACGCCCCCCACCTCGCCTGCTCTAGTCTCGTCCTCCCATTTGCACAGTTTTCACTTGTGGCCCCCTTGAAATATCTCGGCACCCCAAAGAAGGCGTCATTCACACCCACCCAGTGGACAAGCTGCTGTAAGGTATGAACCAGCTTCTGGGATATGAACAGAGCAGAGCAATTTGGCTTGCTGCGGAGAGGCATCAGCAAACTGAAATAACAGAATTGCAGGGCTTATTTTCACAAATTTCCAGTTAACCAGGAGTTAAGGTTCAAGCAGTGTGAACATAACCATGCTGGAGAGACAGAGAGTGGGGAGGGCCCAGGTGATATTATCTGATAGCAAAGTTTCCGAGGTGTGTGGTGGAGGGGTTGGGGGGTTTCCGTGTGTGCGGGTTCCATGTGTGGATGCTCTAAGGGAGTTTTGAGCTGTTTGCAATTGTACCTGATTTCGCCACCCCTCCCAACACCACATGGGCGAGAGTGTTTAGAAACACCCCACCAAAGGGGTTTCCAGTGCTCCTCTGGGTCCACTATGGACAGTTCTCAGGGTGCCAACCTTATGTGGTGCGGGGGCTTGAACCCAGGTCTGTTCTGTGGAAAACAAGCACCAGGAACCCTACACTATCTTTCTGGGCCCCCGCCACAGCTTTCTCTCACACATTCACTCACATACTCAGTTCTAAGTCTGTGTGGGGTCCCAACCCACAGTTTATGACTAGAAGCTGGGGTCTAGTCCATGTACAGCCAAGCACGGAGGGAAGGTCACCCGTCTCTGGCTGAGCCCTGCGTCCCCCGTTATATCAGCAGTCACAAAGATGCTCTTCTGGAAGCTTCCTTGCCATTTGACTTGAATCATTGCTTTGGCGTCCAGGAGACCAATTGGGTTTTAAACCAGGTATAAAATGTGAGGCCCAGTTGGAGCCTGGAGGGCAGCTGAAGCCAATAATGGTAGGGCTGGGCCTCCTGCCTGGGGTTGATGTCATTTCCGGCCCATCCAGCCTCTGAACTCGCTGTTAGGTTGGTTAGGCACACCACACTGTTCTGCACCCCACCCCCTCATGCCTTCCAAATGCCCACCTTTAGAGCATTCTTCACTAGTTTCTTAGACTTCAATTTTAAGTTTTGGAAAATTAGAAAAATATTTTTTTAAGCCCCAGGAGCCAGTTTTTTTTAATTGAATCACTGTGAGATAATTGCAAAGCTTTCATACAATGATCAAACACCCATCCCTCCACCAGTGTACCTTTCCCACCACCAAGTCCCCAGCATTCTCCTGCTACCCCAATCCACCCACTGCCTCTATGGCAGGCACCTTCCTTCTTCCCCTCTCTACTCTGGGCACCGTGGTTTGCAATACAGATACTGAGAGGCCATCATGTTTGATCCTTGGTCTACTTTCAGCACATCTTGCATCCCGAACAATCTCTCCAACCATCATTAACCCAGTGTTCCCTTCTTCATCTCAACTGCCTTCTCCCCCAGCACATGAGGTAGGCTTCTAACCATGGAGCAATTCTCCGAGCTCTTGTCTTTATTGTCCTTGGGTGTTTATCTCATACTATGTTATTTTATATTCCACAACATTTCTGAATTCTTAACTGTTCTTAAGAGTAGAAGTTTATTTTATGATATTGGATGTGTGGCAATCATATGAAGTTCAGGTAGTCATTTTAAATCAGACATTGAAACAGTTTCCTTTGGAACATATGTTAAGTACTGTGAATAGGATTTTAATAATATAGAATAATAATAGCAGTATCTTGGATGTGTATATTTGAAATATTGTTATTTGCTAATCAAGTTACCTACATTTTGCAAGGTATAATTCTAAGTAACTAGAAAAAAAATTGCTGTTTTCAGACTGAATTTAAGTCTGCAGAAATATTTTGTTTATCCATCCAGAAAATGGCATAACATTTTCTAATTACTTATCAACATTTAGAAATCAGAAGATTAAACTTAACATCATTTATTTTTAGCTTCTCTTGAAAAATGAAGATCCTATGATACTGGGCCCAGTTCCCACTTGGCAATATTTGTTGATTTATTTACTCATTCAACAACGAGAAAAGTTCTTGCTCTTTATAAACTTAATTTCTACTGAGAAGGGCGTAATAAAAAGCAGTAAATGTTTAAAATGCCAAGTGGTAATATGATATAGAATGAAATAAGTGATTGTGGGTGAGATGGAGCTTAAGAGGGACCACCCCATTAAAAAGAGATTTGTTTTCTAGTCTAACAGTTCAGACCATGTTTTCTTTTTGCACTTAGTTCATTTCACTTTTGTATATTATCTCCCCGTGTTCTGTAGATATTTGGACTGTTAACCCTTGTTTGTCAACACGAGCATGGGGACATAATTAAAGAGGGATGTTAAGGTATGTGTGTTGGAAGGAAAAATGAATTCACTAATTGTTATCTAGATATATCAGCATTCACTTAGTGCCAAGTAAAAGATGTCAAAAAAAAGGTCAAGACAGTTTAGAAAAAATTTAGAAAAATTCCACAGAATATGGTCGAGGCATGACTTTCATAAAGGAGATAGGATTTTAAATGGCCCGAATCCTGATTGATTTTGAAATGAGGATGACGTGGCATATAACTTTTGGCTAAGAAAATGTTTGATAAGAACAGATAAAGAGTTAGGAATATCTATGGCATGTTGTATCATGTTTAAAAATAGGGATTTTAAAATCAGGACTGTTTTAGGACTTTTGCTTTCTAATCTTGATCAATTATTTAGCTTCTCTTCACCCTGGTTTTCTTGTTTGTAAAATGAAAACATCTTTGTTATTATTATTTGCAATGTTGTTTTGGTTCCTATCCTAGCATAACTGTTAGAATTTAATAGCATGCATATATAATTACTTTTATAATAATGAAATGATCATCATTTTAATCAAAGTTTGAATTTCAAAGTCCTAGTGAATCTGGAATTTGGAATACTATGGTGGCATATATTGTCTCTGTTCAGTGATGTCTGGGTTGAAGTGGAGAGATTTGGATGAGATTTGAAGAGATTTGATGACTGGGGATCAGAATCCCTTGTACCATCTTCACTCTGTATCTAATGGTTATTCATTCTGTTAGTATTCTGTGATGTCAACTGGGGATGCTGATTTTTAGGATCTGTTTGTGCTGATGGTTATAGGATCTAAAAGTAGTCTTGGAAGACTCTTGTGGCCTGCAGTTCCTCAAAATATAGTGACCCTATAGTTGTTTTTTTTTTTTACAAGGTGAAGTAACTCCCAACAGTAAACGTCCCCAAAGAAATATCTTATTGCAAACTATATGACCTTGTTTTCTTCTCAGAAGCTACACAGCATCCAGTGTTGGGATATTGGTACTTTGGTGTGAGCTTGATGTGGTGCCATACATATGAATAAATGTACATTTGTACTCCCTAACCAAATATTAGAGAGTATTGTGAATTAGAGTTATAGCAGTAAAAAAGTCATAGATGATCACTTCAGCTGCGTTGGGGGTGAATATTGTGACACTCTCTAAGGTTTTTTCATATTTGACAGAAAGGGACTTGAACCCTATTTCTCGATGGGGGAATAGGTAACTTATATATACTAGTGCTAATGTTTTGGTTCAGTTGTTTTCAGTCCAAGCAGATATATGTATGTAACAATGCTGACTTTTGATATATCATTATACATGTATGTATGTATACATACATTCCATTAAGTACATCTATATGTATACATCTCTTTAAGGTTATGTCCATATATATTGAGGTGCTTGTACTTAATGATTTTCTTAGATGTTCTAATATTTAACAATGTGCATTTAGGAGATAAACCATTAGACCCTTAGAAAACTATGTGATTATATTTTAGGGGATTGAGTCACACCAAGTGATGCTCTGGCTCCATGCTCAGAAATTTCTCTTGCTTAGGGGGTCATGTACGCTGCTGGGGATTGAATCAGGGTCAATCCCTGCATACAAGTAAGCCCTTCAACCCCTGTATTATATCTCTATCTGTAAAACTGTCTCTCTGTAAATATCTATCGGACATTGCTTTTGGAGTTCCTGAAATCTTATGCATACTTTTGGCTTTATTTTTTTGGTAATGCTAGGGAGCTTCCAAGCAGTGTGCATTCTAAACTATTCTAAGCAACCTTGGCAGATAGTTTAATGTGGTGCAACTCATGCCCAGCAGGGCCAGGGGCCACAAGGACACAACTTTATGGGCCCTAAGGGCTATAGCTCAAAGCACAGGAAAGTGGGGGACACTCTCAGGCTATGCATTGTTATACTTGGATGGCATAGTGGTGTTGAGGGTCAAACCAGCATGAGCCCTAAGCCCTGTGCTATATCCTAGTCTTGTATCCATCTTTTGAACTTTTTTTTTTTGATAGTTTCCTGGAAAATCTGGTACGAGAGAAGAAATGGTTTTTGTGAATAAAAAGACAAAGGGTTGTCTCTGTCATCTATCAGGAAAGCAAATTATATGAGTATTATTGATTAATGCCCTCTCGGAGAGCCCAGAAAGCTACCGAGAGTATCCTGTCCTCACAGCAGAGCCTGGCAACCTACCCATGGCATATTTGATATGACAAAAACAATAACAACAAGTTTCACAATGGAGATGTTACTGGTGCCCGCTTGAGCAAATCGATGAACAACAGGACAGCAGTGACAGCAATTGATTGAGTGTGAGTTGGAACAGTTGGTCAAATGGGTCTAAGACATCTGGGGTTTTTGTTGTCTTAGGAGCCCACCAGGGTTCAGGGCATCTAATAGGAGCTGAGTCAGAGAGGGGTCAACCAGGAAAGTCCTTACTCTTTAAAATAAAGTAACAATAAAAACCTTGCTGAAAAATCAGATGCTGTTGTTTCCAGAGTGGTATAGAGACAAGAGAATTCATAGTGGGCATTGTATTCCAGAACAATGGTTAAATTGTTTAACAATGGTTAAAGTGGTTAAAGAAATAATGAAACTGGAAAATAGCACTGGTGTGATGAAATGAGAGGATGAGGTAAAAAGATGGTGTTAGAAGGAAGGATTTTAGGATACAGGGCTTTATTTTGGGTGCTGGGAATTAAAGTTGGATAGGGGAGATTGGATTAAGAATCATGGAGAGAGCAGAGATAAGGTTAAATGTGATGCCAGCTTCGAACAAATGTCAAACACATTAACAGGTATACTTTAGGGCATGCTGGGAAGAAAGTTGTGATTCAGGCTTCAGACTCTAAGTGTAAGTATTAACTGGAGTCCTTAATGCAGGCTGAAAGAGGATTTGGAAAAGTCATACGTCCCCAAAGAGGAGATTTGTTTTTTCAGGCCTGTAAATGAATATCCTTGCAAAAATAGTCATGGAAGAGCCAGGAAGATCCTCCTGCGTCTCTCGACTCTCAGCATACATGGGAGATCTAAATAAGGATGAAGATGTGGGAAGAAGTAGAGAGATTCAGGGTTTGTTTAATGGAAAATATTGGTTGATATAAAGGATCACTCACGCCGTGGGTAGAATTTAGACAAGTTAACTGAAGAGGTAGAGAATTCAGTAGGCACAATTTAGTTAATAGAGGTGCTTATAGATCTTCCTGACCTCCCCCAAGGTTTGCATTGAGATGTTGGTGTAACAGAGTGTGCCTCGGCAAATCTCTAACCCCTGGTGGCTGGTCTAGGCTGATGGTAGATTTAGTGATGAGTGGTAATGGGTTTCATCATCTAATCTACAATATAGTCTATAAAACAAAGCCTGGCAAGCTCTCTGTGGCATATTTGATATGCCAAATACAGTAACAATGATGGGTCTCATTCCCGTTACCCTGAGAGAGACTCCAGACTCCAATGTGGCATTGCTGGCAAGAATGAGTAAAGAGAGGCTACTAAAATCTCAGGGCTAGGACAAATGGTGACGTTACTGGCACCTGCTCGAGCAAATTGATGAACAACAGGATGATACTAATAGTGATAGTGAATCCACAGTATATCAACTCCCTAGAGGTTTAAGAGCCTGCATATTAAAGAGACTAATGGGAAAACCTTGAAGTGAAAAACCTACAAAACAGAATAGTTTAGTCAGTTTAGAGTACTCATGGTTGTTGTATGTTTGTACTTAAAAATTCATGTAATGGATTGCATGACACTCAGTCAGCTGGGTTCATTTCTTTCTTGGAAAACAGAAAGGATGGTTCTGACTGTCATGCTCCTCCTTTAATCTTCTAGATAAGTGTTTGAACAATTATAGCAGAGGCTACCTATCCAGTTGTCTTTGGATATGTCCAGTTTACTTCTGTCCATCTAAAGTAAAATAATGGTGTATAATCTGCTTATCTAAAAGGGTTTGTTTTTTTCTTTACTTACTGTTTACTATCCTCTGACTTCAGATTTACTAGTGTTTATTTGATTCTCCCCCCCCTTTTTCATTCTTTAGGAGTTTTATGTTATGGCCAATCCTTCATAATGTAAGGGAAGTAAGGTAATGTGTGATATTGAAGAGGAAGGTGTGAAAGATGAGGTTGGAGTTTTATGCAGGAACCAAATTGTGAAGGGATTTGCATGTAATGCTCAGATGTTTGGATATTTAAAATTTTTTTAAAAAATTATTTTTATAATAGTGAATCACTGTGGGGTACAGTTACATACTTACAAACTTTCGTGTTTGTGTTTCAGTCATACAATGATCCAGTACCCATCCCACCACCAGTGCCCATTCTCCACCACCAATGATCACAATATCCACCCCCTTCACACTCCACCCTGCCTCTGTGGCAGGCATTCCGTTTTTTTTCTCTCTCTCCTTTTGGGTGTTGTGGTTTGCAATAGAGGCATTGAGTGGCTATTGTGTTCAATCTATAGTCTACATTCAGCACACATCTCCCAACCTGAGTGGGTCCTCCAAACAGGTGTTTGGATTTTATCCTTTAAAACAAAAGGAACCTTTCAAGGATTTGAATGGGTAAGGCTTTTAGATGATACCTGCAGCTTTCTATAGAAGCAGTGGGGGTAGTGCAAAATAAATATCTTATCACCTTTATTCAAGGACTCTAATTCCTTTCTTCTTTATTTACTTGACCAGTTTTCCTGTTTGGTTAAGGCTTCTGTGCTGGTTTAGCTTAACTTTCCCAGTGATCAAGAAATAGCATTAAGTGAATGTGTGGCAAACAAGCAGTATTGCTTGCTTGTTCTGTTCAGTGTTGTCAATTTTTGTATCTGGTTTCAGACACAATATGTGCATGTATCTTGAGGAAAAAAAATTTTGGGTAACAAAGATATAAAACAATGATAGAATAATCTTTTAAATGTTTGTTATCCAGATTCAAATTATTCTGACAGACTTGAGTGTCAACTGTCAGACTAGGATATTTGGTTGAGATAAATTTGCATATCTGGAGATGGAAAACTCAGGAAATGAAGAGGAAAGTGTTTTTGTTGGAAAACCAAACTATTTCTAGGAGACTTTTGTATTTCACTGGATCCTTAAAGTTTAATATTCAGAGTGGAAGGAAACATTAAAAGTACTAATAGTTCTGACTGTACTTATCTGCTGCCACCTACTAATGTTTCTTGACGCTCTTTTCAAACCAGATGGCAATGAAGAAGATTTCTGGGCCTGTTCGATGCCACTGTGTTCTGATTAGGTTTAATTTGGGGAGAAAATGGAGTATGTCTGCAACCAGTTACTATCTATATGTACAATTCAGTGCTGGAAATTATTTATTGCTTACCATATTAAAATTTTTGAAAAAAACATTTCTTCATCCATTTACAAATACATCTTGAAAAATGTGTTCAATAATAGACTGGGATATTCTGGAAACTGACATAACCAGAGCAAGGAGAAAACAGACTGGAAAGAGTTCACAAGAAGTTCAGAGATTTGGATGCTAGGGAGAGGAAAAAAAAACCCAAGCTCTTGATTAACCTTAATCTGCAAGCTAATAGGTATCCAATGTCTTCTTTGAGCTTTTCACCATCTTAAAATACACATAAACCTATGTGGAAGGTTTTGATTTTGTTTTCAAGGGGTTGAGGAGTCGTTCATAAGGAAAGATAAGCATGTTACCAAATACTGGATGGTATAAAGTGCGATTTTATAAAGGAAAGGCAAATTTGGTGGTATGTTAGAAGTTGAAGAACAAAAGAGGCGATCAATGAGGGCATAGATAACTATTGAAAAGTATTGAATCTTTAGGGATGGGCAGCTAATGGCAGGCGGAAGACAAATTACAGAACTTTCTCTTTGAGAGAAACCTGTGTTCTAGGAAGGAATGCCCATAGGGTCTCTTCAGAGAGAAAATTAAAATATAATTTAGTTGGTCACAGATATCTGAGAGCAATTCAGGAAATTTTAAACAAAGCATCCTAGACAGAGGATGAAGAATTAAGCAATTATGTTTTAGAAAGGATACCCTAAGGATTTATTCTTTTCTTCTTTCCCCTCTTTTCTTTCCCTTTACTGTTATTGCTAAGACTTGGGGGTCACTCATGCTTGGTTATGTTGCTTAAAAATTGGCCACCATATTTGAAGGGTTGCGCAGCTGAATGTGTTTCCACATGTACTTGCTGGGAAGTCGCTCTCATTTAGCTGTGGTGCTCACACTCTATTGTTTTCCATGGGTGGAACTCACGGTATCACACTTACAAGGCAAAAGATTTTATTCACGAAGCAACCCTGACATCTCTATTCCTGCAGATTAGGCAGCAGATACTGTGATCAACAGTCATCTTGGGACAACAGCATGGGATTGTTTTAACTTCTATTTCTTAAAATTCCAGGCAATATGAGAACAGTTTATTTCACCCTAAGAGAGGGCATCATATCCTAAGGCATGATGGAAGTGTTAAGAGAATGAATGCCAATTTAGCCTTGATTACTAAATCCTCAGTGGCAGAATCAGAATTTATATACAAGCATGCTCTGATACATGTTCTGAACTAGACTGGATCCTGGATAAGATGCAAGGTAGGGTTGCAAGATGCAAAATTAAACAGAGTTTAGAAATGACAGAGTTAAGTATCCCTAAAAGATATGTGAAGTTTGAGAAAAATTAATTTTGAAGAAATTTGCCAAATAAGTCTGGAATTTTGAAAGCCTATCAGAAATCATGTTCAGGCATGGGTATATATACCTCAAAAGACAAATTCATTGATTATACTTATACATTTCTGTTTTTCCATATGGCAGTCAAATATTTACCATAAACATAGCTCTGTGAAATATTGTGATTAAGTTACTGAATTAAACATTTATTGACTAGTGGTATGACAGGGAAAAATTATCCTAGTACTAGAACTTAACTATCCTAGAAAGTTTTAAGTTTTACTTTTTTCATGATGCCTTGCCCCAGCTATATTCTTTCTCTTCTTTCAACTATAGTAGCCCTACAGCTGTGATTCTCTTTGAATCATAGTTCTGAATAAATTCTTTTTTTTATGCATGTTTTCCCTCACAAGATACACAATCTGGAGGGCTACAACTGTTCCCTTGAAACATACTCACATATTATACTTATTATAATCACGGACCCATGTATGGGTATATATATATACCTGTGCATATGTGAATGAAAAAAATATGTATTCTGGACAGCTCACAGAAATGTCGTGTAGGATATATCATATACTCCACAGTACACAGCATTTTGCCTATTGTTACTCTGTAAATAATTGAAGTATGAGTAAGAAAAGACAGATTTGAGGGAAAAATCAATAGATCTTGTTGAATATGCTGATTTGGATGGCAAAGGGATAAAACTGAATTAAAGAAAAACCTCCACGCTGTAGGTGGTTTGACTGAGAGATTGGTGCCTCAGTACTTGTAATGTCCTCACTTCTGTTTGTTTCTCTTTGCTTTCTTTCCCCTACACAGTCCTGTCACACCAGTGAAAGAAAATGAAGAATTCAGAGCTCTTTTTTGTAATATGGCAAATTTATTATATGTGTCTCTCTGATGAAATGTAAATCTTTTAAATGGCAAGTCAGGCTGAGAGTTAGGTTATCGCCACACATGCCTAGAATTAATGCAGAAGTGTCTCTCTGCAATTCAGAGAGGAAAAATCATTTAAAACAGAATCACTTTGTCTGGATGAGGGAATTTTTTTCTTCAGTAATTCATTAGACAATGGGAAATGCCATCCTAAGGACCTGCAGAGATGTCAGAGATACTCATGGTGAAGGCAGAGCTTTCTCTCTCCCTTCCCTAGGAAGAGGTAGTATAACAGCAAATGAGTCAAAGTATCCATAAAAGAATCAGCTGAAAATGAAGGTATTCTGTTGAGAGATGTGTGTCTGCTAGGAGGCTGTAGAGGAATGAAAAAACTGATTGGGAAAAAAAGACTGCAGGAAGTAGCACTGGTGTTTGACAGGTAGGGATTGAATTTTTTATTCCAACACTTTCTAATGGCAGATTTCTTAACTGGAGCCATAATCTCATAGGCAGTACAGGGATAACGACTATTCCTTGTAATCTTGACAAATTTAAAAGAGACAATGGCAATTAAATGTTCATCACAGTGCCCGAAACTAGGGCATGCAATGTATGACAGCATTATGGAGAAAAGTTTCTGTATCACCCCTGTACAGGTTAGGTAGTGGGGATGGGTTGGGTGGGGGTGGGGGAGGGGCATGAAGAGAAAGAGCATGGGTTAAAGTGAAGTCCTTGTGGGATCAGCTAATAAAAAGTAGTTTTCAAAAGCAAAAGATGATTGTTTAGAGACTAAGGAAGGAAGTCATCATCATCCTCTTGATCGTCCATTTTCTCAAGCGGTCTCAGTAATGTCTCCATTTGTCCTAACCCTGAGATTTTAGAAGCCTCTCTTTACTTGTTCTTCTCAATGGTGCCACATTGGAGGCTCTTTCAGGGTCAGGGGAATGAGACCCATCATTGTTACTGGGTTTGTCATATGAATACGCCTTGGGGACTTTGCCAGGCTCTCCCATATGGGCAGGAAACTCTCAGTAGTTTGCCAGGTTCTCCAAGAGGGAGAACTAGGCTACAAGATGTCACTTTTGCTTCCAGGAGCTTTGTTTTATAGTCTCTGGATGTTGGCCATTGATGGGATTACATGGCACCGGGGACAGCTTCTGGGTGTGACGGCCTAGCTACTGGAAGATGGGGGATCTGGGAAGAAGAGTCCAGTCCCAATCCAAGCAGGTTTTGAGATCTCAGCCCCGGGTCCCACACACCTAGGTTCCTCTGCTGGTTCCTTCATGCATGAGGCTTGTCCGAACATGTGGAGAGGGGCCTTGAGCATGGCTGTGGCTGGCTTCCGGAGGTCTTCGGCTAGGAGGGCTCTGCTCAGAGTGGGGAGGGAAATTCAACCCACCCTCTTCGAGGGACCCCGGTGAAGACAGTCAGGCGCAGGGACAAGAGACTCTGCCAAGGAAGCAAGTACCAATATTTAATATTGATACCCCCCAAATAATGCTCCCCGTAAAAGCATTAGAGTTTATTTTACTTCTGATTCTAAAATCATACAGGTGACATAACCTCAATATTAGTTGAACTGTCTAACTTGAATATTTTCTAGGATATATCCTAGGATATTTCCCAAGGCCATTCTCATATATAGGAAAATATAACTCTTATATTTCTGTAATCATTCTCAGAAGAAATCCAGGATAGGGGCTGGAGTGATAACATAGCAGGTAGGACATTTGCCTTATATGCAGCCAACCTGGGTTGATTCCCAGCATCCCATATGGTCCCCTGAGCAACACCAGGAGTAATTCCTGAGTGCAGAGCCAGGAATAACCCCTGTGAATTGCCGGGTGTGACCCAAAAAGCAAAAAAAAAAAATCAGGGATAGAAAATTATTTAAAGGCTTATAGATTAAACCAGTACACAAAGGCATCTTTGTCTATTACATATATCCATATACTTCTACTTATAAGGCCCTGAATAACAGACATACTTGTTTAAAGGTCTGAGACATTCTGCAGCATGAGAGCATCAAAACAGTTCATTCAATTTTCAGATTACTTTTAAAATGGTTTTAGAATCGAGAATGTGGTTTAATGGCAATGTACAAACCTGGCGTGCATGAGACCTGGGTTTGAGCCCAGGCAGTGGAAAAAACAAGCAGACAGAACAAAAATGTAGTTTATTTTCTCAGGGATTGTTCTGAAAACTTTACTAGGATTAGTCCTTATTTTTTTACTTTATTTTTAATAATAATTATGTTAGGAAGGATCTACTATAAAATGTTCTATGATATGCAAAAAACAGACTCCAAAAAATGGCCTGACTTTCCAAGATCACAGGTATAAATAAAATGCTAGGGCTGGAATTAAGCTCAGATGGTCTGGCTGCAGAGCCTGTGACTCTCACTGTCCCCCTATGACATCTCACAGTTAAGTTTGAGTGCTTATGTAATAGACACAGGACTGTAACAACAAACATGACTTCTCTTTCGGTTGAGTTTATTTTTTCACTGTCAGATGCTTCTCAGAGAATGTGTACTTTGGGATTTCTAGGAATGAATCTATAGAAGAATGAGTCCCTCCAGTACCCTTTGGAAGCATTTTTCAGCCTCAACACGATTGGTGTTAGATTAGATATCTTTGGGAGATATCTTTGTGGAGATAAGACCTGTGCATTGTTGGATGGCTATCAGGCAGCATCCTTGGACTCTGCCCACTAGAGGACAGTAGCATCTTTCCTTGTGAGAGCCAAAAATGTCTCCAGGTGTGAGTTTCCAAGGAAACAGCAGGTGCGTGTGGGACTCTAGTGTTTGGTGGTCAAGAGCTGTTTCCCTGGCTGGTCCACAGCAACAGATGGATGAAGGACCAGGGAACAGAGAAACAAGGTCCCAGGCAGGTTGGTAGACAGTTTATTTCTCTCTCCTCCCCAATGTAGTTTGATCTCTTCCCTTACTGCACAATTGTTGTAGTTTTGGTCATAGTCTCAGTCATCATAATTCCATCATTCTAGTATCATCATAGTCTTTGACTAGTTCTTATCTTCTTCCTTTTCTCTTTTTTCCCTTTACAGCATAGTTACATAGGAATCACGAAGGGTGGGGGTACACATAGGTGGGGTTGAACATTGTCATAACTGCAAACAGAGGTAAAAGCGCTCCTTCAGGGGAAGTTCTAGGAGATTAACTCAAGGACAAAATCTCATTTGAGTGTTCAGCACTTTAGATTACTAGGACATCCATTCAATGGTGGGATTCCACCTAGGATATATTGCTTTATCCTTGCCTCTGCTAGTAATCCATTTTAAACAGTCATAATGATTTTACTTCTTATAATATTTCTAGCATTTTGTATGGACATCATGAGAGATATATTAAGCTTAAGGGTTGACTCTCCCTCGGGATATCTTGCTATATAATCTGCACCACAGTCCTCAGGCCAGGTTAATCTTTCCTAACCCCAGTAGGGTTATTCAGTTACTTCTTTTTTGGGTCATGACAGAGTTTGTTCCATGTCCATGCTCTTAACTTATTATACTTATGGTGCTTAACTTGCTCCCTTTTGATGTCATGGTAGTTTATAGCTTGCCCTAAGTTCATCCAGTCCCTTTGCTGAGACCCTCCTTTTGGGGGTGTTAGGAAGTAAGGGCAACTGAGGCTTAAGTAAATATGATGGATGCCCAGGAGTAAATGTTATTTGAAGTCAATTAGCTCCCATGTTACAAAAGCATAGCACCAACTGTCTTCCTGCATATATACAAAAAAGGATGTTGATAAATAAACCACATGAGTGACATAAGGGAAAGAGCAAAGCAATATAGGATTACTAGTGCCTGATGGAATTGGGTGTGCCTTAGGGTCACTGTTGTGGGAGTAACTCAGTAAATCTAAGCTCCCTGTGGAAGAAGCAAGGGCAACCCCAGTGTTATCCTACATCCAGGCTTTACCAAATGTGCCCTGACAAAATCATTCCTGACTGTACCTCTGTCCTAGAAGAGTGACTTGGTGGGCTGATGAGACTGCA
This sequence comes from Sorex araneus, assembly GCF_027595985.1. Classification (NCBI taxonomy): domain Eukaryota; kingdom Metazoa; phylum Chordata; class Mammalia; order Eulipotyphla; family Soricidae; genus Sorex; species Sorex araneus. The sequence goes on from NC_073311.1 coordinate 15,116,093, forward strand.
TGAAAGGCATGAAATTGATTCCATCTGGAAGCAGGCAGGCTGGTGTATAACCAAATAGTGACAGAGGGCTTGTCAAAACTATTTAATGCACTGGTATTTGCTTACTTTTGCATTAATGTATATACGAATGCTATTGGAAGAAATCTAGAATATATCATTAGAGACTTTGAGGTTCTAGATAGGAAGGAATATTAAGAAAAAAAGATTTTCATAACTTAAGGAAATAACTCATCATATAGAAAAAAAATCTGGGAAGGAGAAGTTTGTTCTGCATTTTGTGGTTAAACACTGGCTGGTTTAGAGATTCAGTCTTACTGTAGAGTTTGGAAAATTTCCAACATACTGTGTAATTGGTGCTTGTTTATTTTCCTATTCTAGACCCATGAGACTTGGTAGAGGTCTTGTGGTGGTTCTTACTATATGTGCCTATCAGAACAACCTAGTAGCTGTTTTTGTCATTCATATTTATGAACTCTCCCCTAGTCATTTTGAACCTGAGCCTTCATATTGGTATCCTCTGCTTTGAGAATGCATTAAAATGCTCTGATATACATGCCTGGATTTGAAGGATAGCTAAAGCTTTTCTTCCTATGATTCACTATCTGAGATGATCTTTAGTGATTCTGTTACACATTCAGAATGTTAAAATATTCCCGTTGGTCATAACTTTCTCACATGCTGTACCTAAGTGCAGAAGATGTTGGGAAATAGTCATTTCACAAGGCTACATGTTGAACTAAAGATAAGAGATTCTAAAATGAAAGAACAAGAATTGGACATTTGTAAAAAGCAGTTCTCTGTCACAGATTATTATCATTAAAATGCAATAACAACATCAGACATTTATTGAACACTAAACACGTGCCAGGAGCTATGAGAACAAGCTTCATGATATTGCTATCATCATCCTTATTTGATAGAGGAGGAAATAAAATTGTGAAGGCTTAACAACTTGATAATTTTCACATACATGCATAGAGAATAGTGAAAATACCATTCAGGTTCTTTTTAGTTACATAAGACAATTTAATTATACTACTTTAATTGCTCATGAGCCTATTGATGACAGTGCATAGGGTTTTTAGATTTGTACATAAAATATATTTGGTTCTTACTGGGAGCACTGTAGCACTGTTGTCTCGTTCATCGATTTGCTCAAGCGAACACCAGTAACGTCTCCATTGTGAGACTTGTTACTGTTTTTGGCATATCAAATACAACACAGGTAGCTTGCCAGGCTCTGCAGTGTGGGCGAGCTACTCTCGGTAGCTTGCCAGGCTCTCTGAGAGGGGTGGAAGAATCGAACCCCTGAACCCCTGTCGGCTGCATGCAAGGCAAATGCCCTACCTGCTGTGCTATTGCTCCAGCCCTCTTACTGGTAAGGGGAGTATAATGTCCTCAGACTTTTTGAAAATTTTACTGCTGTAGGGATTGGTGATAATACTGTCAGTTAGGGTGCATGTTTTTCAAGCACCAGACTGGGGTTTTATTCCCTCACCACTTGGTTCTCTGAGCATCACTAGATGCAGCTCTGGAGGACACTAAATTGCACTGGGTATGGCCCTGGAGCCCTTGTCTCCCCTGGGGTGCCAGGGGTAACTCTGGAACTGCAGAGCCTGAGAAGCAAATGTCACTGGGCTTTTGCATGGGACTGCCTGTTGGCCTTGGGCAAGAAAGTCTGTGGAATCTTGGGAGATAACTGAGCAACTTTGGAAGACCCCAGCCCGGCAAAATCACTGTCACTGTCGTCCCGTTGCTCATCGATTGGCTTGAGCGGGCATCAGTACCATCTCCATTTTGAGACTTATTACTGTTTTTGGCATATTGAATACACCATGGGTAGCTTGTCAGGCTCTGCTGTGTGGGCGAGATACTCTTGGTAGCTTGCCGGGCCGGAGGAATTGAACCCAGGTTGGCTGCATGCAAGGCAAATGCCCTACCACTGTGCTATTGTTCCAGCCCAGCCCAGCAAAATAATAAAATTGTAATACTATATATTTTATTTTTAAATTTTAAATTTTATTTTATTATTTATTATTATTTTTTATTTATTCTTTTATTGAATCACCATGTGGAAAGTTACAAATCTTTCAGGTTTAAGTCTCAGTTAAACAAATACTATATATTTTAAATGGAATACCTATTTTCTCCTTTAAGTTTAGACAGGGAAAGGAAATATAACCATAATGTGGGGTGGATGCAAAGTAAGCCTGAAATGTTTTTTTAAAGAATATTTTTTTTAATTTTTATTTTTTATCTTCTTTTTGCTTTTTGGGTCACACCCAGTGATGCACAGGGGTCACTCCTGGCTCTGCACTCAGGAATTACCCCTGGCAGTTCTCAGGAGACCATATGGGATGCTGGAAATCGAACCTGGGTCAGCCTGGGTCGGCTGCATGCAAGGCAAGCGCCCTACCCACTGTGCTATCGCTTCAGCCCCCCAAACTTGAAATTTTTCAAGTACATTTGGCCACCTTTTCAATGTGCCTTCAAATTCCAGGGGGGTCACACATAAGCGTTGGGTAGTTGTTGAAGTGTCAGTGATTCTGCCACAGTATGATTCATAGAAAAATCTGGTTTGGGTTTATATAAATGGATAGGTCTTTCTTCATGATAGCTAGTTTATGAATAAAGTAGAAAAATACCTAGTTAAGCTAATTTATCATCTTAAATGACACAAGTGGAAGCATCTCAGAATCTGTTTTAGAGTCTTCCAAGTCTCTAAGTCTACTAAGAGCCTTGTAAACTGTGAGCACCTTAGAGCTTAGGTCCATCTGTGAGATAGTTACCTCATCCAGAGTCTATCTTTAGACTTCTTTTGACTCAGTAGAGCTGAGCCACAATTACACATACAATATAACAAAAAGAAGGGATATTTTAAAGCTACTTGTTAATATAGGGGATATATATAATTATATAATTTTTAAAAGTTCATGACTGAATTTCTAAACAATAAGTAATTTATGCACTTTAGTTACTTTAGGGAGAAATTTATTCTGTAAAATGTTGTATAGGGTTAAAGGAAGTCTTGGATCATGGATATTGCTGGAGGAGAAGAATATATCTTACATGCGTGGGACCTTGTTTTGATCCTTGACATCCAATAATAAGAGAAACAATAACCCAAATAAATAAATTGATATAAATTGATCTTACAGTCCATGTCTCTGTCATAAATGTCTGCATAATTGCATAATTAGTCTGATATTTATTTTCCAAATACTAGTCTATTCCCTCCCCCACCTCCCCCCCAAAAAGACTAAGATAAAAAATAAAACCTCCTAATTCTGAAAGATAGTTTCATAGCATTACACTACAAATGTTATACTACCTAATGCTCTTTTCCTTTTTTTTTTTTTAATTCAAAAATTTCCAGGCTGTCGACAATAACACGGAAACAACTTTGACAGTATTTTAAAGGTGATTGTAGCATGTTCACTATAAAAGAATAAAAATGTTATATTACAAATATCACAAATTAGGCTAATAGTTCTCAACAATCATCCTTTTTTAAAGAATGGGATTACTAAATCCTATGGAAAAGCTCCAGGCTCAGCTATTATAATTACTGAAGGAGATATTAGAACATAATTGATAGTCATATGAATTTTTTGAAAATTAAATTATGGAAGTATAAATTACTAATGATGACAAGCCAAATAATTAGTCAACAAATGATGACTATGAATCCAGGAGAATTTGGGTCACATGGGTTATATGTCTCTTCACTAGCAGTTCTATTGATTTTAGTAGGATACTCCTTACCTAGGGACTAGAGTGATAGCACAGCTGGCAGGGCATTTGCCTTGCACGTGGCTGACCCGGGTTTGATTCCTCCGCCCCTCTCAGGGAGCCTGGCAAGCGACTGAGAGTATCTCGCCCGCATGGCAGAGCCTGGCAAGCTACCCATGGCATATTCTATATGCCAAAAACAGTAACAAGAAGTCGCACAATGGAGACATTACTGGTGCCCGCTCGAGCAAATCCATGAGCAATGGGATGACAGTGATAGTGACACTCCATAACTAGATAAAAAGCTATCTCACAATATGTCTACAACTAAAGAAGAGGAATCTCTCTCACAACATCCTTCGAATCAAGATATAGCATGTGAGAAAGTCTAGTTTAATGTGTAGAAACAGAACATATTAAACAAAAGAACAACCAGAATGAAAAGATATATTTTGTTGTTGAAAATTCGGTATTTGTGCAAACAAGAAGGTGCAAGTAATAATGGCAAGAAGAAGCCATATTCTCTAGTAGTTTCCCTGAGTCTGCCTGCAACTTCTTTCTTTTCCTCACATATGGCTTTATTTTATTTTAGCATTTTTTTATTCCTTTTTTTTTTAAATTTTAGGCCATGTCTGGCTGTGGTCATGGTTCACTCTTAATTCTATGCTTTGGGATAACTTCTGATGGAGCTCAGGGGACCTTATGGAGTGCTGGGTATGGAAACCAGGCCAGCTGTTCGCAAGGCGAGTGCCCCATCTTCTATACTCCACATTATTATCTCTCTGTGCACTCAAAACTGTGCTTCCTAGTATTCCTTCTTGATTTTCACCCTTCCTCTGTTGTCATTGTTTGTAAGCCATTTAGATGTCAGTTATACATGTAACTTCATCTTGTTACTACTAATAGGTCCAAGTAGTCAGAGATTTATAGTCCTCAGTAACTAGGTTTTGGGATGTTTGGATGGCTCTGTCATTCTTTTCACTTGTTTTAAAACTGAGGGCTTGTTCTTCTGGTGGATATTTATGCCCCCCCCCCCACCAAAAAGTGAATAAATAGATTACTTTAAATATATTTTTCAAGTAGGATTTATATACAAATCCATATCCATAGTATTCATGAAGTCATGCTAAATGACATTATTTATTAATTCCCCCATCAGTTTTTGATTCAAAGTAAGAAAGCTATATGGATTAAATGTAGTATCTGTAAATCAGGCTAATATGCCTTATGAAAGTATGAATGATAGTAACCGTGTTGAATGAGGGAAGATAGGAATCATTTTATGGTACAAAATCATATGTAAAGCATGTTATTAATATAAATCAAACTTTGGCCCTAATATTTTATCTATCTTAAATTTATAATATACAACTTGGAAGCAGTATCAGACACATGTCTGTATATACTTACAGTGCTGTATCAAGAAGATAAGCATTCTTCTCTGTGTAGATGTCATAATTTCATTAATTTGATCGTAGTACCCATTCCATGTATATTTTGAGCACTATACAGCCACTGGGGTCTTAGTACTGGATAAATGGGATGAAACTCCCATTATACTTTCTCGTAGTGGGAAGAAATTGCCAAGAAAAGAAAACACAGGTGAGTTGGTAATATGTGCTTAAGGAGAAAACAGCAGGGAAATAGAGTGATGCCATTTAGAACAGTGATTGGGAAAGATTTTTCTGAAATGAAAGTTTGGGCAAAAGTTTAGTTGATCTGGAGTGAGTTTTGGGATACAAGTATCCGTCTACTTTGATTTGGAAGTTTGCCTTGCACAACTTAACTTTTTCAAAAAGATCCATATTAGTACTGGCTCTTCCCAAATGGAAGAAATCAAAGAAGATTTTAATATTTAAAATAAAATTTTAAAAAATAAAAAATTGAATTCCAGGTTTGCTTTACAGCATCCATTAGTGAGTCCGTGTGCACTCACGGCCACCAGAGTGCAATCATCAAGTTCCTTCCTGGAACTGTTCTACGCTCTAAGTATTTATTGCTTCATTGCTATGTTTCCATTATGTTAGTATTATTTGGGGCTTAACGTGTTATTTGGTATAATTTTGTAGGTTGTTTTTCTGAGGTTTGGAAATACTCATCATTTCCATGATAATATAATTGATTTTTTTTTTTTACATAATTGTAGCTGTTATGTCAAAGTTTTCATAGGATAGCAGATAACAAGAGGAAGCCCCTAGTTTAGGAAGGAAAATTTCAGGCAGAGGGAGCAGAGAGTACAAAGTGAGGTAGAAACTGGGATTCCAGTGAGCCACAAGAGAAAGCAATGGTAGTTGACGAGATCAGACGCGCGCGCGCGCGCGCGTGTGTGTGTGTGTGTGTGTGTGTGTGTGTATGTATGTGTGTGCAGGCATGCGTCACTGTGTAGGTTGTAATATGCAATTATAGCCACTTGTTCTTTTTTTTTTTTTTTTTTTGCTTTTTGGGTCACACCCGGTGATGCACAGGGGTTACTCCTGGCTCTGCACTCAGGAATTACCCCTGGCGGTGCTCAGGGGACCATATGGGATGCTGGGATTCGAACCTGGGTCGGCTGTGTGCAAGGCAAACGCCCTACCCACTGTGCTATCGCTCCAGCCCCAGCCACTTGTTCTTTCTTTCTGCCTCTGGAAGGTTGAAGCAGGGGAATGACATATCACACGTATTTTATAAAAGGGTGCCTCTGAGTACAGCATTGGAATACACAGAACTAGGGTGAAGAGGGAGGCCGAGAGAATTCTAAATGGTGATCACAAAATGAAGATAGTGGAGTGGATTAATGTAGTGGGATCTGATATATATATATATATATATATATTAGTATTTTATTACTTTATTTATTTTATTTTTTTGAGGGTACAGATACAGATTTATACATTTTTGTGCTCATGTTTCCCTCATACGAAGTTCGAGAACCCATCCCTTCACCAGTGCCCATTCTCCACTACAAATAAACCCAGCATCCCTCCCACCCTCCCCAATCCCATCTCCCCCACCCCACCCTGCCACTGAGGCAGAGTATTCCCTTTGGTTCTCTCTCTCTCTAATTAGGTGTTGTGGTTTGCAATAAAGATGTTGAGTGGCCATTGTGTTCAGTCTCTAGTCTACATTCAGCACACATCTCCCTTCCCCCTCATGGCTTCCAACCACATTTTACTTGGTGTTCCCTTCTCTATCTGAGTTGCCCTCTCCCCAGAATGTGAGGCCAGCCTCCAAGCCATGGAGTCAACCTCCTGGTACTTATTTCTACTATTCTTGGGTGTTAGTCTCCTACTCTGTTATTCTATATTCCACAGATGAATGCAATCTTTCTATGTCTGTCTCTCTCTTCCTGACTCATTTCACGTATCATGATACTTTCCATGCTGATCCACTTATATGCAAAGTGATCTGAGCTATATTTTAAAGGTAAAACTGTAGGGATTCATGATGTATTTTTGTGAGAAAATGAGAGAATTCAAAGAACACTATTTTATGCTGGAATTTTTTTAAGTTAAATTATTATTGAGATCACGTGTTTTATAATGGTGTTAATTTATAAGCTTGTGGTGTACTAAGTACTAAGCCACCTCCAAAGTGCACCCAGGCTCCCCACCACTGGCCATTTTTTTTTCTTGAGCAGTTTTCCCCCTTTCTCATGCATCTACTGAACTTGTATGATGTGAATGTTATTTCTCTTACTCTGTTCAATAAATACCTTTCATGTTTTCATTTTCTTTTTGTTAAAAATGATTTTGTTTGTCCTGTCTTTGAGTTCACTAGTTTTCAGCTTCTACCATTCTGCTACCCTTGCTATTTTTTTCCCTTTTACCTAATCTACTATACACTTTAGCTTATTAATTTTTGTTTTGAGTTTTTCATGCTTTTATATTTTTTCTCTTAGTTTATTGATGACCTCACTCACCGATTTTTTTTTTTCATTTCATTGAAATGCCAGGGGGTTGGAGCAATATCTCAGCTGGTAGGGGGTTCACCTTGCACGTGGCCGATCTGGGTTCGATTCCTTTGTCCCTCTCAGAGCCTGGCAAGCTACCAAGAGTATCTTACCCACATGGCAGAGCCTGGCAAGCTACCAGTGGCATATTAAATATGCCAAAAACAGTAACAATAAGTCTCATCAGACATTACTGGTGCCTGCTCGAGCAAATATATGAGTGACAGTGACAGTGAAATGACAGGATCATTGCTTGGAAGTTTCTTTAGGGAAGTTAGCAAGCTCCTGTGTATTTGAAGATCTTCTAGGTCTATTGTCTCTATCCACCAATGAGAGTGAGTTTCTTCATTTCTGAATTATGCCTGGTGCTAAGGATGGAAATCCATATATGATACAGCCTGAGCAATTGTAAAGGACTGATTTCATATCTTGAGTCAGTGCCTAAAATTATAAGATAGTGGGGGCCTGGTTGCCCACTGGAGATATGTGATCATAATAGTCCATTCACAGTGACAAGGCTAAGTCTAGTAGGCCTCGGCTCTGGGTTGCTGGTTTTAGACAGCAGATATGAAGCGCAAGACTGGCTGACCCAAACAGTGATGTGGGATTATGTTCATCTGTTTCTTGAATAGCTAGGCTTTAGATCGCAAATATCCCAAGTTTCTTCACGCTTATACTGGTTGGTACACTGTATCACTAGAACCTCCTAGTCCACCACCTGCTTGTGCTTACATAGATCTGAATACGAGTGGGGAACATATATGGTGACTCCACCATAATAGATATCTAATACTTCCATCACCACACTATCCTCTGGATTTGAATATAAGCACTTTGCTAGCTGAAAATGCTTTGGATAACATGGCCTGTTTGCTAGCAGCCAACTGGGGAGGGCTTCAGTCATGAACTTTCTCTGCTCTAGACCTGTTGGGTCGGATTCACTTTCGGAGTGGGAAGTACCAGCCAGATCAGTAAGTAGCGACAGAGACAATTCCCTGAACTGGTGCTGATTCAAGATTCTGTTTCTTGGTGACTTGCTTCCCAGTTCAGTGGCTGTGAAAATGGACGCTGGTACTTGGGAGATTTGAGTCTATGCTATGCTGAAACCCTGTTTCTGCAGCTGAAATCTGTTCTTGCATTATTGGGATCCGTGTGGCTTTGCTTCTCCATGCTCTCCCATTTCATTCCTCCACTGCCAGTGTGCCATTCCTCTGCACGCCTTTGTCCTGCATATTCAATACCTCAGCTACTTGCAATTCCACAGTGGAATTCCTCCCTCGAAAGGGGGGACATGTTGCATAGATTCAGTGACATTTTCTGCTAAGACTCCGGCAGGGCTCTCCTTCATGTCCAGGTTGTTGCAGTTCCTTGTTTCACAGCTGAGATTATCCCGGAGCTGGTGGCTCCATTCTCCAGCAAAGTGTCTCAGTGGAAAACAGGATTCTGTATTTCTGGTTTTTTGGTGATATTTCTGTTGTGAATTTCCAGAAGCAACTTCAAATTCCTGCCTACCCTATTTCACTCCCTTAATCTCTTCTGCAGTACCTTTAAATTTTATGACATACAGAGAACAGCTGAGTTAGTGACAGTTGTCAGATAGTTTCACATTTCCTAAACTTAAAATGAAAACCTTTTCATTCTTTAAGTGGGTAATGCAGATTAACTGTACCCAACAAAATAGCTAAATGAGCTTTAGGGAATGAGTTTTGTAGTTTGCACATTTTATTTGCTCTATGAAATTGTTGATTTTATTAAAAATCAAATTTCAGGGGCTAGAGAGAGAGTCCTGAAGGTTGGGGATTTACCTTGCATGTAGTGACCTGGGTTCACTCTCGACACCCCTTATGATCCCCTGCAGCAGCCAGGAGTAAGCCTTGAGCACTGTCAGGTGTGGCCTCGAGACAAAAATAATAAAAATCAAATGTTCATATTCTTGAATGAATGTGCTATTCTTCTGTCATGTCTATCTCTCCCACACTATATGGTGCAGAATTATTTGAGTTCAACCACTCACTGAAGGCTTCAACAGAATGAAGACTTATCACATCTTTTGTTTCTTGAAGATCCTTCTCTGTTCATGTCACTATGAAGGGAGGACTAGGAGAAAATCTAAGTGAGCTTTCAGCTGGACATCTCTGACTCCTGCATTTCTTGATAGCTAAAGCACATTTATTCTTCTATTCTGTACTATTGCTACTTCATACACACATCAGTGAATGTGAGGACAAATTGCCTGTGACCTAGAATTTGCCAATGATTTCCTCAGACAACTGCTATCTGAGAGAGATCATTTAATGGATATTTTGACAATCTACTTGTTTAGATGTTTATATGTATATGGCATGAGAGGAGGGGTTTTAAAACTTGACAAATCTTGGGACTCCTTCTGGTCTTACTATGTATTAGTTGTGTTAAACATTTAAAATAAGTAGTTTTACTTCCTTTGGATGGGAGTGATAACACAGAGGGTAGGGTGTTTGCTTTCTACGTGGTTGACTCGGGTTCGATTCCTCTGTCCCTCTCAGAGAGCCCGGCAAGCTACCAAGAGTATCCCACCCGAACAGCAGAGCCTGGCAAGCTACCCATGCATGGCGTATTCCATATGCCAAAAACAGTAACAACAAATCTCAAAATTGGAAACGTTACTGGTGCCCACTCGAGCAAATTGATGAACAATGGGACGATGGGCCTACAGTACTACATTTCCTTTAATAAGCTCTTAATGTGCATGCTGGATGAAATGAGATTTTATAGGTACATAATACCTGGCAGGTGCTAGATGATTTTTCTCCAATCTTTGTTTATTCTGGTAGTATATTGTCAGAAAGTAGCCAGCCCAGTTAAAGCTATATCGTCAACTGTAGAAATGGTATTATTGAGTACTAATTTATTATTGAGTACTATTTTATGTGGGGACCTACTTTCCTTCTCCAGGGCTTAGATCTGCTTAGCATCAGCACAGCCATTTTGGGTAAGCAGTTTTTGCCAGTAACTGACAGTTGAGCCCAGTAATACCCTGCAAGTGACCGACAATTGAACCCAATAACACCCATCTACTGGACCCAGGTCAAAAAGCAGAACTTCCCCTACATGGGCCAGTAGAGATAACCATTGACCCAATCAAGGAAAAAGTCGCCAGGGTGTGGGAAGGATTACAGGAAAGCCCCTTGCAGTTTTAGAGTTTAAAAGGATCCTGGAAACAAGAAGAGGGGTCACTCTGCTACTGGAGGGGAGGGTCCTGGCTGATCAGCTTTCTCCGTTTTCTGAAGTCAAAGCTTGCTTCACTTGAGCAGAATAAAATTTCATACTACAAAATTCATTGGTTGTGTTGTCTTTTGGATACTGGACCCTAATAATTTACAGTTAAGCACTCATTTTAAAAGGAGGATGATCCACAAAAATATTCAATTAAATATTATTTTTCTATCTAATTTAAAGCTGTTATGTTGCTAAAATCTCATCTAAGGAACGAGTATGTGATACGTTCCTTATTGAATTCTATTCCCTTGAAGAAATTTCTCAAACTCAATGTTACTTTCTCAAGTGGAAAGAAATACATCTCATTCGAGCCTGGCTGCATAATTTATCTTTTACCTTTATTTAACATTCCAGTCTACTTTCTGTTTAATTCACTTCTTTAAAAAAAATTAGAATCCCTGTCAGACTGAGTTAATTTTTTAATCAATTTTATGGAGGTATAATTTATGTAGGAGAAATGGCACCTTTCTAAAAATGTAGAATTCACTGGGTTTTGATAGATGTGTAGCTGCTGCTTCAGTGGAGATGCAAATCCTTTCCTTGGCCACCCAAAGTTTCCTCAGGCCCTCCCTCCACCCCCAAGCCTGAGGCCACAAGATCTACTGTAATTTAACTGACCCAGCAAAGGCTTTTTTGAAGCAGCAGACACAGAACTCTGATTTAGAAGCTAGGAGAAGGTGAAGCAACAAACACACACTTTTAAGACTTTATGGGATGAGAAAAGTCTAAGAGAGGTAGTCAGCCACAAGTTAAGGGAGGAATTTAAAGAATAGGAAATGATAGCATGCTTATGTACTAAACAGGAAAAAATAGTCAAGAAGGATATTTTATTTTATTTTATTTTCAGTCACACCCGGCATTGCACAGGGGTTACTCCTGGCTCATGCACTCAGGAACATAACAGATAATGATATAGTTGTAGGGCTTGGAAACAAAGTTAAGTCTGGTTGCTACAATTGACATGATTCTTAATTTTTTTTACTCAATTGACAGGAAATAAGCACATGTATTGAGAGATAGGAGGAACAACCAGGAGAAGGTGCTGAGGAAAATAAAGAGACTGGAGGGGGGAAGAGGGGAGAGGGGAGTCTTTGTCCTGTGGAAGGTGATTGAGTATCTCTTAATGCATCAGTAATGCAAGAGGTCAAGACTTCATTCTGGCTTCAAATTTAGGTTGTTTTGTTTTCTTCATCTGTTCTTTGAGATGTAGCAGCAAAAGATGGATATATATATGTATATATGTACATATATATACATATATATATATACACACACACACACATATATATGGACAAACCTCACGTATGAAGGTACTGGCAGAGGAACCCAGGTGTGTGTAATCCCATCAACAGCCAATATCCAGAGACTTAAAAGCAAGCTCCCAGAAGCGTGCGGCCTCGAGATATCTTATAACCTACTTCTCCCTCTGGGAGAAACTAGCAAGCCACTGAGAGTTTCCTGCCCACACAGGAAAGCCTCGCAAGCTTCCCATGGTGTATTCATATGCCAAAGCCAGTAACAAGCTGGGTCTCATTCCCCTGACCCTGAAAGAGCCTCCAATGCGGCATCATTGGGAAGGCTGTGTAGAGAGAGGCTTCTGAAATCTCAGGGATAGGATGAATGGAGAGGTTACTGAGACTGCTTGAGAAATTCGACAAAGGGATTTCATGATACACACACATACACACACACACACACACACACACACACAGGGAAAAGTTGCAAAGAAGATGCTGAGGAAGGACAGAAGCATCAGGAAGTTTAACACACAGAGAGTGATAGATTGCATAAAATTATGCACCACAGGAGTTTTTATTTGATTCAGTGCTGTGGATAAAAACCAAGGTCTTATACATACGAGGCAGGTGCTGAATTCCATCCACAACCCCGTAAAATATCATTTTTATTTATTTTCATTGTTTTTGCACTGTCAGGGATCAAACCCAGTGTGTCAAACATGTAAGGCAGATGGTCTGTCACCAAGACACAGACATACCTCTGTCCTACACCATGGGGTTTAACTGGGTTAGAAAATTGGCCAGTCAGAAATCAGGATGGTTAAACACATTTTAATTTCCTGTCAGATCTGAAGTTCTGTTCCAAAATAAAAAGTGAACATTGATCGTTTAATTTATTATGTTCATGTAACTCAGTTTGCACTAAAATAAGATTGAGTAGAGCATGTTTGGTGGCTGGAGTGGACCTTATGTCCAGTGTAAGAAAACTTATTCATAGTGATACAAAGCTTTATGGTGGTAGATGGTGAAATCTGGAGCCTTATTGTCTCTGTTCAAATTCTGGTTCTTTGATTTTCAAGCTGTTTTGACCTTGGACAAGTTAACCCTTTTGTACTTAAATTCCCTCATTTGTTAAAGGGGGAATATAAATAGTACCAAGTTCTTAGTATTCATGATATCAAGTGCCTTAATATTTGCCCTTATGTAAACTTAGCTAGTAGGAGTTCATTTTGCATATCTCATGCCTTCAAACTATGGCCATCAGATAATGATTTTATCCTGGCTGCTTGCTTTTTACTTTAAGTTTCTAAAACTGGCTTATTAAAATCTGTGCTATATATGCTTTAGCAAAAATTAAAGGAGATAAATGAGACTCCTCTGTGACTGAACTGCTATAGAAAATAAAGTATCTTATTCCTACATAACATGTGGCATTAATTGTGTGGCCAGTTATATAGGACTTCTATAAGGTAATACATGTTAACTGTTTCAAAATGTGAAATGTTTGTGTAAATCTGAGCAGCACTGAAAAAAATTTGTGGTGTTTTATTACAATAATTTAAGTTATATACTGATATGATGATATTTTTAGCTTATAGATCTGAAGAAACAATTAGCAAGAAGGTGCCACTTAATTTCCTAATGAAAATGAAGTTTTACTTCCCTCCTAAATCTCATTTCCTTTCTTTGCTTGGGCATGTGGAGTTGAAATTTGACAGTACATAATCAATACCAATTTCAGTTGATTCTGACCTCTAATGGTATTGAGTCTAAGAATTTATTCATGTAAAGAATGTTGCAAGTTCTTTTAAAGATTTGTGACAACTCTGCATTTTAGCTTTATGGAGAATTATTGGAGGACAACTTAACAGCATTTCACTAATTGTCCCTCTATTTTGCTTCCTTTTATTTTCAGTTATTTGGATTAAAACATGTAAACAGTGTTATTCATCCTTATAAAGTGTTTTAATTCTACAGATTTTTATAAATGCATCAAGCCTTCCTAATCATCAACTCTGTCAGTATAGAGAGCATTTCTGTAACTCTTAAGTTCTTTAATGCCTTTAGTGGTCATTTCCTTTCCCCTGATGTCTAGTTTTGGACAACTGCTCACAATTTTTCTTTTGTATTTGTTTTGCATTTTCTATAATGTTGTTTGTATCAGTTAGATACTTTAAAGGGGGCTCTGGAAAAATTCATTACTAATTGCATCCTAATTAAGTCATTATTTTTACATATGTAAGTGTATAAATGGATGTATTTTTATGTAACTTGATGTGGGTAGTTGAATAAAATTTATGCTAATGAGCTCATAGATGCAAGATTCATTATGACAGCAGCATCTGAGGCTAGTGATGTGATCCTCATAGATGAGGTCAGTATATTAGCACTACTAAAATGTCAGGAAAAGAAGAGGTTCTCTTCCTCAGTTGTCACTTAGTGAACATTGGTAGTACATCAAATGAATGATACTTTAGTGTAATACTACACGTAGTACTACTTACTGTAAGTTAGAAACTCAGTTACTCTGCTTAATTATATAACAGCTAGTCATAATACTATTTTTTCCACTACACTGGCCATTTGAAGTATCATAGTTGAGTTAGTACATTTTGTAGATTTCTAGGAATATGGTGGAAAGCTAAATTGACTGAAAAATGGTCAATTGAGAGGCACTGTATTTCTTCCTATAACATGTAGGATAGAATGCAACACATTACGTACACTGTCCACTGTGAGAAATTCTAAGAATTTAGTACTTCTCGACAAAACTTTTTCCCAGTTCTTGCCTGTTCCTATTTTATTCATTAAGACAATTATAGAGATTTTAAGTCTGGATTTTAACATAGATGTAGGTAGGTGGATAAGTGAAAAGGAACAAAATTTGAGTGTCTGGCAATTTGTGAAATACTTTTTTGACAAGATTTTATTTTATTTACTTGGTGTGTGTGCGCGGGGAGGAGAGGGGGTGGGTCACACCCCATAGGGCTATGGAGTTGCTGTGTGATTGCAGGTTGCTTCCTGTGGTGCTCGAGAGACTGACCATACAGTGCCGGGTGTTGAACGTGACCTCCCCTATGCAACATATTATGTTAACATATTAACATATATCCAACCCACTGAGCCATCTCTGTGGCCCAATTATATATTTTTTTTGGTGGGGAGGGTTGTGCTGGGAGATTGAACCTCAGTCTTCACACACGCAGGGCAGGTGCTCTACTGCTGAGATACAGCCCTGGCCCCAGTCAGATATTTTACATATGTCTCACTTAATTTTTATAAAAATCCTGAATTAGAGGCATTGTCATCACCATTTTACAGAAAAAGCAAATCGAAAGGGAGTTTGTTCAGGGTCATGTTGCTGGAGACAATCAAGTGTCTTTAGAGGCCGCTCACCTTGCTGATTCCCCATATTGCTGCTCGTTATGCTGCCTGATGATTTTTCAGTGCCAGCTCTTATGCTTCATTTGTCTACCGGCTAAACGTATTGATATTGTTCACGGTGCATCAGCTTTATGATTATGTACAATTGTTCACCAAATAACAGGAATTGCTTTTAATTTTCTATATTTAGGAGGTTAGAATAACTGATAATAAATATGATGACCTCGAGGCCAGGCATTTCCTGTAAAGTAATGACCAGACAATCTTCAGTCTGCTATTAATTATGATCCAAGAGCACTCAAGTGTTGTTTTAAAAATAATAAAATAACAACAAATGATCCTTTGGTTATTATGTAACCATGTAGTGGGTGTTAGAAATAATGGCCTATGACTATTTACTGTTACTCCACTTACAGAGTGGATGAACACATTTTTCCGGAGGCCACAAATTTACCAGATTTCATTAGAATATGTCATCCTCTGAAACCATAACTAAATTTTATGAAGTTTATAATTCTATAAACTTTTTTCAGGTCATATCACTTGAAAGAATGAGAGATAATATTATCTACCAAGCACCACTAGGTGTGGCCTGATGGAGAAAAAATAAAGAATATGAAATAATCATTAATTTAGGCTAATGACAAAACATTAGGTCTTGGAAAGTTTATAAACTAATAAAATATTGAGTGGTAGTCCCACTATTATTCCCCTCCTCACTCATATTTAATCTCTGTGAAATTTATGAAGAAATCTATTTAGTCTGTGCAGGTTTCAAAGTGAAGCCTTACTTAATTTTTCTTCTAAAGATTGTTTACTCTTTCTTTCAACCTTCCTTTCTTTTAATCTATTTGAAATATTTTAGTTTGGTACATCTGTGTCTGCTAACATTAAATGCTGTTATTGGTGTTTCTCCTGCTCTGTCTTTGACCAACCCCCAGTACTTCTCAGTAAGTAATGGGGTACCCCAAATGGAAAGTTCTCAAATCATGATATGTTTATTTATTTTTTAAAATTTTATTGGATCGGGGCTGGAGTGATAGAACAGCGGGTAGGTCGTTTGCCTTGCATGTGGCTGACCCGGGTTCAATTCCCAGCATCCCATATGGTCCCCTGAGCACAGCCAGGGGTAATTCCTGAGTGCAGAGCCAGGAGTGACCCCTGAGCATCGCTGGGTGTGACCCAAAAAGAAAAAAAATTATTGGATCATGTGAGGTACAGTTACAAACTTGCATGATTATGTTTCAGTCATACAATGCTTGAGTACCCATCCCTCCACTAGTGCACATTTTCCACCACCTTTGTTCCCAGTGTCCTTGCCACCAACCCCACTCCATCCCACTCCCTGCCTCTGTGGCAGGTACAATCCTTCTTTCTAATTTTGGGAATTATAATTTGCAATACAGATACTAGGAGGCCATCATGTTTAGTCGTTAGTCTACTTTCAACACATGTCTCTCATCCAAGGCAATCCCTCCAATCATTATTTACTTAGTAGTTCTTTCTACATCCCAACTGACTTTTCCCCCTGCATGGCCCCTCCCTGCCCCCCCTTGCTTACAAACTGTGGCATGATCCTCCCTGCTCTTATCTGTCCTTAGATGTTAGTCTCATATTATGCGACTTTATATCCCACAAATGAGTGCAGTTATTTATGTCTGTCCCTTTCTTTCTGATTCATTTCACTTTGCATGATAATCTCCATGTCCATCCATGTATATGCAAATTTCATGATTTCATCTCTTCTAACAGCTGCATAGTATTCCATTGTGTAGATGTACCACAGTTTCTTTACCCAGTCATCTGTTCTCGGACACTTAGGGTTTTTTTTTCCAGATTCTGGCTATTGTGAACAGTGCTGCAATAAACATACAAGCACAGATATTATTTCTACTGTGTTTTTTTTCATCTCCAGGATATATTCCCAGGAGTAGTACTGGATGATATGGGAACTCAATTTCTAGTTTTTGGAGAAACGTCCACATTGTTTACCAAAAAGGTTGGACCAGTCAGCATTCCCACCAACAATGAATAAGAGTCCCTTTCTCCGTGCATCTGTGACAGCACTGATTGTTCTTGTTCTTATTGAAGTGTACCAGTCTCTGTGGTGTAAGCTGAAATCTCATTGTTGTTTTGATTTGGATCTCCCTCATGATTAGCAATGTAGAACACTTTATCGTGTGCCTTTTGGCCACTTGAATTTCTTTTTTTTTTTGAGGAAGTTTCTGTTCATTTCTTCTCTCCATTTTTTGATGGGATTAGAGGTTTTTCTTTGTGAAGTTCTACCAGTGTTTTATATAGTCTTATATATCCTATCTGATGGGTATTGGGTAAATATTTTTTCCTATTCCATGGGCTCTTTCTGTAGTTTAGTCACTGTTTCTTTTGAGGTGCTATCACTCCAATACAGCACAGCGGGTAGGGCATTTGCCTTGTACGCGGCCGACCCAGGTTCGATTCCTCCATCCCTCTCGGAGATCCCAGCCAACTACCGAGAGTATTCCAACCGCACAGCAGAGCTTGGCAAGCTACCCGTGGCATATTAGATATGCCAAAAACAGTAACAACAAGTCTCACAATGGAGATGTTACTGGTGCCCGCTCGAGCAAATTGATGAACAATGGGACGACAGTGCTCCTATGTACTACTTCTTTTGAGGTCCAGAGGCTTCTTGGTTTAATGTAGTCCCATTTGTTTATAATTTTTTCCACTTGATTGGTCAGTGATGTTTTCATACTTGAAGATGCCTTTAGCTTCAGTATCATGGAGGGTTCTGGCTACATTTTCCTCTATGTACCTTATGGATTCAGGTCTGATATTGGAGTCTTTAACCCATTCTGATCTGACTTTTGTGCTTGGCATTAGACAGAGGTCTGAGTTCATTCTTTTGCATATAGGTATTCAATTTTCCCAGTATCACTTGTTGAAGAGGCTTTCCTTGCTCCATTTCACATTTATTGCTCCTTTATCAAAGATTAAGTGATTGTATACTTGAGTGGTTGTGTTAGAATATTCAACTCTGTTCCATTGCTCTGCAGGTCTGTTTCTAGTCCAACACCATGCTATTTTAATTACTTTTATGTAGTACAGTTTGAAGTTGGGGAAGGTGATGCCACCCATCTTTTCCCAAGAACTGCTTTAGCTTTTTGGGGAGTTTATTACTCCATATGAATTTCAGGAGTATTTTGTCTATTTCTTTGAATAGTGTCCTGAGTATCCTACATGATAGGGACTACATTAAACCTGTATAGTGCTTTGGGTAATATTGTCATTTTGATAATGTTAATCCTCCCTATCCATGAGCGGGGGATGTGTCTCCATTTCCTAGTGTCCTTTTTTGTTTCTTGAAGTACTGCTTTATAATTTTTCTTATATAGGTCCTTCACCTCTTTAGTTAAACTGATTCTGAGGTACTTGATTTTCTGAGGTACCATTGTGAAGTGTATTATTTTTTTAATGTCTCTTTCTTCTCTTTCATTATTTGTGTATAGGAAAGACATGGACTTTTGGGTGTTGATTTTGTAGCCTGCCTCTTTACTATACAAACTTACTGTTTCTAGGAGTTTTTTTGGTAGAGTCTTTAGGATTTTCTAAGTATAGTATCATATTGTCTGCAAATAGCTTGACCTCTTCCTTTCCTATTTGTGATATTTGCTTCATAGAAACTGTTTGAATGTGTTTCTGGTTCTTCAATTTTCTGGGAAATCTTAACAAGGCTTGGAAGTAAGTTCTCATTAAAGATTTGGAGGAATTCACTAGTGAATCCATCTGAGCCAGGGATTTTTTTTGAGACTTTATTACCGTTTCAATTTCCTTGATGATAATAGGTCTGTTCAGCTATTCCAGATCTTCTTGATTCAGCCTCAGGAGGCTATAAGAATCCAGGAATTTATCCATATCCTTGAGGTGTTCTTGTTTCGTGGCATAACGATTCTTAATGTAATCTCTGAGGATCTTTTGAATTTCTGTGGTTTCTGTTGTGATGTCTCCCTTTTTGTTTCTGATTCAGTTCATTAGGGTTTTCTCTTTCCCTTTGTGAGTCTTGCTAGAAGTCTACCGATCTTGTTTATTTTCTCAAAGAATCAGCTCTTGGTTTCATTGATCTTTTGGATTGTTTTTTGGGCTTCCATCTCGTTAGTTTTCTGCTCTAAGTTTTATTATTTCCTTCCTACTGCATGTGTGGGTTCTTTTTGTTGGTCACTCTCCAAGATCTTAAGCTGTGAGGTTAGGTTACTTTTGTGGGCTCATTCTATGAGCATCTGAGGAATGCTTGTAGAACTATAAACTTTCCTCTTAACTCAGCTTTTGCCATGTCTTATAAATTCTGGTAACTCGTGTCTTCATTTTGGTTTGTTTCCAGGAATCTTTTGATTTCCTCTTTGACTTACTAAGTCACTCATTATTCAGTAGTGAGCTGTTTAATTTCCAGGTGTTTGATTCGAGTTTCTGTTTGTGTGTGTTTCACTTCTATTTTCAGTGCATCATAGTCTGAGAAGATTGTTGATACAATCTCTGTCTTAATTTTATGAAGGTATGTTTTGTGGCCCAGCATGTGATCTGTCTTGGAGAGTGTCCCATGCACACATGAGAAGAATGTGTATTTGGCTTTTTGAGGACGGTGTATTTGGGGGCTTGTCTTGTCTTAAAGTAGCCCATTTAGTTGCTCTTGTAACTATGGTTTTGAGGCTATGGAGTTCCTGAGCTGCTGTTTGTCTGTGAATCTGTGTGTTATTCTTTCTGATATGAATGAGAGTCTAGCTGGGTATAGTATTTTGGTGAGGCATTTATTTCACTGAGTTTTTTCACTATATCCCACCACTCTCTTTGGGCCCTTAGGGTTTTATTAGATACTTCAGCTGTAAATCTTAAGGATGCTCCTTTATAGGCAATTTCTTTCTTTGATCTTGCTGCTTTCAGAGTTTTATCTCTGTCTATGGTCTTTATCAACCTGATCAGGATGTATCTTGTTGTATTTTTATTTGAATTTTTTTTCTAGCTGGTACCCTTTGGGTACATGTGCTCTTCAGTTTTGGGAATGTCTTAGCAGTGATGTCTTTGACAGTTTCTTCTTCATCAGGGTTTTCTTCTTGTCCCTCTGGGACTCCAATGATTCTTATGTTATTCCTCTTGTCTTCATCCCGACTTTCTCTTGACATCTGTTAGTTCATTTTGAGGATCTTTTCCATTTTCTGCTGTTGTCTGGAGAGTCTCTGAACTTCATCTTGGAGGTCACTGATTCTGTCCTCAGCAGCTGTTACTCTGCTGCTGAGGCCTTCCACTGAGTTTTTCAATTCAACTACCAGGTTTTTCAGATATGTCATTTCTGTTTGTAATTTTGTTTACATTTTCCACATTTCTGCTCTTAAATCCTCTTGTATTTTATTGGTGGTGTGTTCTATTGTTTCTTTTAGCTCCCTATGTATCCTCAGTAGCTCCTTTCTAAATTCCTTGTCTGAGAGGTTGTCTAGACCTCTACTGGTTGGGTCTTCTGGGCTAGTTTCTTCACAGACTAAGGTTGGTGGGCTTTTGCATTGCTTTACCATTGTGATCTGTGCAGTTTAGACTTTCATGCTCACTGTTACTGTTGTGTTTTTGAGGTGGGGCTAATGAATATTAATTGAGATGGGACTAATGAATTACTGGCCTCATGTGCTTTTGGTGAGTAGGCTTCCCTAGTGAAAGTTCCACAGAAGAGGATAATTTATGGTTCTTATGGGATATGAGAGGGAGAAAGCTGGCTGCTAGTAGCGTGGCCTGCCTGGGTTCCCGCCCCTTGGAGATCTGGGCTTGGAACCCGTTTGAAATTCTTTTGGGTTGACTGCCACTTCTCCAACTTAGCCTTAAAAAAGGAAGTGTAGGCCAGAATGTATGATCTCTCTCATCTCCAGTCATTACTGGCCCTACAGGTATCAAGACCCAGCTCCATGTGGGGTTTGCAGCATACTGACAGAGTAAAGGGGAATTAGTAACTCCTCATCCATACTCATTGGGAGATCTGGTCTGAATAAGTGACATAAGACTGCCACCCGCTAACCTTAGTGAAGAGGTTCTTACACCGTGATCCTGACCATACCAACTGCTCTGAAGTTGGATGGAATCAAAACCTGGGTCCACACTTCATAGATACATAAAAGCTGCCTCCCTGCTTGGAGACAGAACATTGACCAGTGGCATGTCTGGACAAGGGGAGATGAAATCCTCAAGATAAGACTGAAGAAAGTGACTTAAAGGAACCATGGGTGGGGCACGGGTTATTCTCTGTTTCTGCAGGTTCACTGTGACAGCTATGGAGTGAGCTCCTTATGTGCCCCAGTTTTGGCACTGGGTACTTTCTGATACTGAGACAGAATTAACCTTGATATGTGCCAGCTGTGGCCCATGCTGGGGCGTGTGTTTGTTCAGGGACCTACTGAGCCTTTTGTAACTGAAACTATAGAGTGGCCTTCCAGTGATTATACCACAGGTCAGTTAGAAGAGCCCCTATACTTGGGGACCCAACAATACTTGGCTTGTTTACATGTATTGCCTAAACCCTTGCATGTCCCCTTCCTACTTTGCTGATTCCAGTCCTCCTGACATGTATTTAATGGTAAAGATTGTGCTACAGGTATGTTGTTACAGAGGGGGAGCTGGAAAGTCAACTTGTCACCCTGATCCCATCGCACATGGGACCCCTAGTGCTCCTGTTTTTGCTCCTGACTGTGGGAACCCTGCATCCTGAACAAGGTGATAGCGTTTGTCAAATATGGAATAAATATGGTGCAATTAATGGTGATAAGACAGTAGTATAATGAGTTAGCACTTAACTCCCCACTATTTGAAGAATCAGATATGATTCAAGAGTATGATTGCCCTTGAGGTACCTATAAGAAAAGGAGGGAATGAAGAAATGAGTCACACAATAAGCAATGGCAACAGTATGACAGGTGACAAAAATAAGAAAAAGCAGCCAGGCCTCAGGTTCAGTTCCTGGAACGGAAACAGCTTCTATGTCCTCAAAATGAAACAGTGTGGAAACTAGCCAACCAGGAAGTCCCTGAGCCCAGCAAGTGGGCTCAACCAATCACCATGTGCCATTTCAGCAACGCTAAAGCCAGTCTTTTGTTAACCGCAAAAGAGTAGTTTATACAACCACATACTATAAAATGCCAATTGAAATTAGAGTTTGGGTCCTTGCCCCGAGGCTGCTGCATTGGTCGGGACTTGGACCCTAGCTCGAGCTAGCAATAAAATTCCTTGCTTTTGTATCACGAGAGTGGTCTCTTTCCTTAACCTGATTCCCGGCACAACATTTTCAGTTTGGATTAAAATTAGACTTTGAAAATAAAATTTAAATAGTTTTGTTTCCTCTGAAATCTAAATCTTCAGACTATCTCTGATTAGCTTACAATTTTAAAATTCTTTTAAGCAGTGGGTCTTTTGTGATTTCATTATTTTGGGGAATATTTATAGCATCAGACAACTAGGTTTAGAAAGACAGATCATCTCTTACTCTATTTTAAAAACTAAAGTATTTAGCAACTTCCAAAGTATTTAACAACTTCCAGAATAATGAATGTTTTTCTGAGGAAGAGTGTGTCTCAGCGAGTGCAGAGGAATCCCATGGCCCCCACTGACATTTCTCCACCCTCTGGGCTGGGGGTGCAATGCAAGATCCAGAGATTGAGGTGTTGCTCGGGCCTGGCACTGCCAGGGGTTTCTTGAGTTTCATGGGTCTTAGGGCTGCGCTCATTTCTGCTGTACCTGGCAGTGCCCAGCCAACCGTGTGGTGCTGGGACTCGAATCCAGTCAGGCTGAACTAGCTTTTCAACTCATATTGAATACATATAAATTTTATTGATATTATAAAAATTTTAATAGACCAAAAATTAGTGCATGTTTTAATATGGTTCGTATTTTTCATTTGCCTTTAACCTTCTTTGGTTTAAATAAAAACATGCATAATATTTGTCATGCTTGCTTATTGTTCAAAACAGTGTTTTTAAGTGGTGTTTTATGCAAGATAGAACTGTGGTTGTTTAAGATACACTTATGAATGTACTTATTGTACCCAAATTAATCATACTATCAAATGGGCATTTTTTTTAATCAACACCAAACCTTGCATAGTTTTATCATGGAAAATGAACACATCACATATGTGTATATTTTCAGGTGAAGGGTAGAACTATTTTCAGGAAGTAATTATTATAAATTATTGTGGAGCACGTAATATAAAACTCCTGGGCTACCCAGGGTTTCTATAAGTCTTACTATTATTTTAAGCTTTTATTTTGGGCTGTCTTTTCAAGAGCAAATGACTTTAGATAGTTTTATCTGCCTTGGAAGATGACAGAATGGTTTCGTAACCCAGGAACAAAGTGTAGACAAATTTGTCTCTAGAATATTGGTGTTCTCCCAACTTTGGACTTTTTTTTAAAAAAAATTATTTATTTTTAATTAGTGAATCACCGTGAGGGTACAGTTACAGATTTACTCATTTTTGTGCTCATGTTTCCCTCATACAAAGTTCGAGAACCCATCCCTTCACCAGTGCCCATTCTCCACCACCAGTAAACCCAGCATCCCTCCTACCCTCCCCAATCCCATCTCCCTCCACTCTACCCTGCCACTGTGGCAGGGTATTCCCTTTTGTTCTCTCTCTAATTAGGTGTTGTGGTTTGCAATAAAGGTGTTGAGTGGCCACTGTGTTCAGTCTCCAGTCTACATTCAGCCCGCAACACCCTTCCCCCGCATGGCCTCCGACCACATTATACTTGGTGATCCCTTCTCTGAGTTGCCCTCTCCCCAGAATGTGAGGACAGCCTCCAAGCCATGGAGTCAACCTCCTGGTACTTATTACTACTATTTTTGGGTGTTAGTCTCCTACTCTGTTATTCTATATTCCACAGATGAGTGCAAACTTTCTATGTCTGTCTCTCTCTTTCTGACTAATTTACTTAGCATGATACTTTCCATGCCGATCCACTTATATGCAAAATTCATGACCTCCTTTTTCTAACAGCTGCATAGTATTCCATTGTATAGATGTACCAAACCAACTTTGCACTTTTGTAGCTCTGACACACATCCATTATGGGCACACCCCTACCTCAGCTATTTTGTGAGTTCACTTGCACCTGGGGATCAGAGTTCCCCATGAAACCTTGGAACTTATTTAGGATTAAAGAAGCCTGCACTGACCCAGGTGTCTCATATCATAACTAACAGATATGAAAACTGGTAAGTTAGACTGCTAGCTTGTAAGCAAAGTAGAATTCAGACTTTTAATAGTTATTGACAAAAGCCTGTTTTATCATATGTGAACTGAATGTGAAAGATCAGAGCACTAGAGCTTTTTTTAAAAGAAAGAAAGAAATGGGAAAAAAAATTTCATAAATTGCAAACTTGCGATCTGTTACTCCTGAGTTCTGGTTGATTTTGTAAATTAAACATACTGGGAATTAATTGTTCATATGTAATATTTGCCTTATAAACATAATCCACTATGACAGTATTTATTATAGACACAGCACATGAATAAGAAATTAATTTTATTTGCATAAAATTGCTGTTTCAAACGAATGTCACTGTAAGAAAAATGCTACTTATATGACATTCAACTCCTTGGACCGACACAGATTTGTAAGTGAAATTTATATTTGAATTGTACCAAGTACATGAGAGCATTTCACAGTTTTTAAAAAGTAAAGGTGCCTGATTATTTGGTGATTTTGTTTTGTTTCTAGTATTTTTCAAACTCAGTTCCCATGATTAAATGCTGGAATAAGAACTGGGATTTGAAACATGGTTACATTAAAAAAAAATAAAGGAAAGGAAATCCTTACAGTCGGGGCTAATACTCAACAGATGGCAAGTTTTGAACTCACTGATCCAAAAATACCTGTAAACATTGCTCATGTTTTCATTTAATCTGATCAGATGAACATGGTACTGCTTAGTTAAAAGTAAATTGTTAGCCGGATATGTGCTTGTAATTTGCATGAAGATGGCATTTTAAGTATATTTAGAGTATTTTTACTCTTAGTTCTTTTAAATAAATTTCTTTTGCTTCATTCAAAAAAAATACTTTATTCTTTAAGTTGTCTCTTTTGAAAATTCACTCATTTTCTTGCATTAAGATCTTTCATTTACCTAATCTGTGTGAGGGAGATAAACTTCTACCTTAGTTGTTGGTGAGATTAGGGTATATTGAAAAGAAATTCTTTTTTTTTTAATTCATTTTATTGAATCACCATATGGAAAGTTACAAAGTTCTCAGGCTTTTTTTTTTTTAATTTATTTTATTGAATCTCCATGTGGAAAGTTACAAAGTTCTCAGGCTTATGTCTCAGTTATACAATGCTCAAACACCCGTCCCTTCACCAGTGCCCATATTCCACCACCAATTAAAAAAAAATTATATAGCCCACCCCTCACCCCCCAAACCCCCCACTGCGTGACTGATAATTTCACTCCCTTTTCTCTTTATCTTGATTACATTCCAGATTTTAACACAAACTCACTATTGGAGTTTCAACACAGACTCACTATTTTTGTTGCAATTTATCCCCCAAGAATACAGCTCTATTGACAAGGAAATATTTGATAATAAGTTTTCCACTGATGAGAATGAAGAGATAAAAAGTCTCTTCAGCTACTGCGGCCGTGCGGTTTACAATTTCTATATTATAGTAATTAAGTCCAGGGAGATTTCAGTTGGAAAATGAATCATTTCCCTTCCTGGAACAGCATGGAGCAAAAGCTTAGTTCACAGTCTGCATACATGGTTGCAAGCACTCGCTGGAACCCCAAGTCATAAAACTGGCTCTGGTTCCTGCTCGTTCCACATCCACGTGGCTGTGCAAAGGCATGGCCACCTGGGTCAAATCTCGGCCGGAGCCCGAGCTCCGGCCCCGGCCCGAGACTGCCCAGGTGTCCCTCGGCTGTTTCAAGTTCAAAGCACATTTTTTTTTCTGCGCCACAAAGTTCATACCTGCTCAAAGGACCCACAAAATGTCGGACACACCTTCTCCAGGAGGGGAGAGAGACCAAGAAAGAAGGATATTTCCTTCTTTCAAAAAATGTGCTTTGAACTTGAAACAGCCGCGGGACACCTGGGCAGTCTCAGGCCGGGGCCGGAGCTCGGGCTCCGGCCGAGATTCGACCCGGGTGGCCATGCCTTTGCACAGCTGCGTGGATGTGGAACGAGCAGGAACCAGAGCCAGCTTTATGACTTGGGGTTCCAGCGAGTGCTTGCAACCATGTATGCAGACTGTGAACTAAGCTTTTGCCCCACGCTGGAAAAGAAATTCTTAAGGATTGTTATTTACTAATTTTTAAAGAAAACAGTAGGCAAAACTGCTAAGTCTTACACAGGTCCCCCAGGGTGGTAATGTTTTATGAACAAGTAGTTCAGATTTTGTAATGTTCATATATGTTTTAGATTTTTTCAAGCGAGCATCTGTGCCATAACTTATGATTTTGTGTGCATTTTAATCAGCACCTAGGTATGCGTAGCCCCAGCCTTATTGCCTTCTAAATACTTAAAACAGTAAAGTGCTGTAGAATATTAGGACTCCAAGCTGTAAAATTATGGTGTATACTTTCTCTACCTGTGCAGATGATTTGCAAATCAGGTCCTCTCAGAAAGCACATCTGCAGAGCTGTAGAGAGCGTGGCTGGCAACAAAAGCTCAGGGCTGGTGTGTGAGGCTGCCAGAGGGCCTGGCCTTATTGTGGTTGGATTTTGGGTCCAGCAGGTAAGGAGTATGGCCTGGTGCCGTCTTAACCTCTGGCCTACTTTGACTGGCCTCTCAGACTGTATTGAAAAGGAGATCTGACAGATCAGTCTCATTGCCATGTAGTCTGGTTTTCTGTAGCATTTTAATTGCATTGTGTGGCTTTGGAATTATGGTTACTTTATATGGCCATGTGAAAAATTTTCCCCTCCTTTATGTGTAATTTAGTTTAGGAGGGGAAAAAAAAGAACACGGCAAATTTCATTTTAAACTGAAATGTGTTACACCAGCTGTGGATTGAGGCCTGGCCTTGATTTGCAAATTTTTACTGATTCAGTGGATGTTCTGCCAGCAGCCAGTGTAATAACTGGGATATGGCCAAAGGGAAGGTTTTTGTTGAATATATTCTGTTCCAGTTTCTGAAATCACAGACCCAAAGAACTTTTTCCTTGAGAAGACACTGATATATTTACTTGGAATGGCATTATACACACGTAAATCATGACTTGTAGCTAGAAATCCAGTAGTTGCAGATTTAAGTTCTGAGTCATGGTTGTGTTATATGACTTCGGAGTAGCTCTTATACTGTCTTCAACTCTTTATTCTAAAGTGAGTCCATGGCCAGAGAATAGGTATGTCTGGGTTCCTAGAAGCTACCGAATAGTATAGTTAATAAAAAACATTTGCACTGAGATACAATAAAATTACAGAGAAGTGATCAAGTTCTGTATTTATGTCTCAGTGGAATTTTGTAGCATGAGAATACCCACCTAACCAAACAGAGTATGTCAACAGTACCCACAGATGCCCGTTTGGCCTTCTTGCACTAATCCTGATCTCAGTGAAAAGTCTCCCCTGACTTTTAACACCATAAATGAGTCTTTGCACTTTTTTTTTTAACTTAATGTAAATAGAATCACTAATACTTATTATCTTAACTCTGATTTTTCACTCACAAATGCATATTGATGCATCTGATAAAAATTCCATAATATGAAAATGCCAAAATTTAATCATTTATAAAATCAAATTGCACGTTGTTAAATAACTCTGTAGTCTTTCCTTGATCTACTGTAACTTTGGAGGGGAAGGGTCCTGGACCACACCTGGTAGTTCTCAGAGTTTGCATTTAGCTCTGTGCTCAAGGTTCACTCCTGGAACTACTTGGGGGCCATATGCAGTATCTGATAACAAATCAGAGTTAGCAGTGTACAAAGCAAACGCTTAACCCCCTTATTATCTCTCCAACCTTTTGAAGTTTATAATTTAATGATAATTTATAGAAATGTGTGTGTATCCATCACTGTATCACTGAATCACTGTCATCTCGTTGTTCATCAATTTGCTCAAGCAGGCACTAGTAATGTCTCCATTCATCCCAGCCCTGAGATTTTAGCAGCCTCTCCTTACTCGTTTATCCCAGCGATTGGAGGCTCTTTCAGGATCAGGGGAATGAGACCTGTTATTATTATTGTATTTGGCATATCAAATACGCCACAGGGAGCTTGGCAGGCTCTTCCGTGCGGGTGGGATACTCTCAGTAGCTTGCCAGGCTCTCTGATTGGGACAGAGAATGTATATCAGAGATTACAAGCAAGTATGTTAAAACCAAACACATGTGTGCTGCTTTAGGCACATCAGTGGGCTAGACTATAAGAAGTCAAGTGGCGGCCCGATGCCAGGAGCTTTGTTTTATATAGTCTCTGGATCTTAGCCATTGATGGGATTATATGGCGCTGGAGCAGTTTGTGGGTGTGACTGCCAAGCTACTGGAAAATGGGGGATCTGGGTAGAGGAGGCCCAGTCCCAATCCGTGCAGGCTTCGAAATCTCAGGCCCAGGTCTTGCATGCCTGGGTTCCTCTGCTAGTTCATTCGTGCATGAGGCTTGTCCAAGAGTGTGGAGAGTCGCCTTGCGCATGGCTGTGGCTGATTTCTGGAGGTTTTCAGCTGCAGTGCTCTGCTTGGGGCAGGGAGGGAAACTCAACCCGCCCCCTCTGAGGGGCCCTGGTGAAGAAAGCCTGGCATGGGGGTAGGAGATTCTGCATCACTCTTTTCCGGGAACTTTGTTTTATATAGTTTCTGGATCTCGGCTGTTGATGGGATTACCTGTGTATCCATATATATTTCTGATATATTATTATTTTGTGATAATGCATGAAATTGAATTAATGTGAACTCATGATAATTTTTTAAAAAATAGGAATGTTCAGGCATAACACATATCAAGAAGAGTTTAGGCACATTTTGTTTTCCCTGTTATTAAATTCATTAGATGTGTATCAGGAATATCAAATCATACTGTTACCTTTAATTCAGATTTTTTGGAGGGATTCTCCTTAGTGGTATTGAGGAACCTGGAAATAGGCCCAGTGGCAAAGGACTAACTGCTCAGTGCTCAATCTTGGTGATAATGAGGCTAGTGGGGGCAGCCCCTGAGGCTCTTAGGTGGGGTGTCTGGTTCCATGCAGTGCTGTGGATTGAATTTGGAGTCTGCAGCTCACCTTTTGAGCCATTTCTGACTTCAGGCACTTTAACTTCTTATAAAAACTCCACAGAATTATAAATCTGCTTTTCATAGATTAGGAGATCAAGTCTTAAGAAATTTGTTAATTCTCTTCCTTCCTCACCCCTTTAAGTCTCCATCTCAGGTAGGTTTGTGGTCTTTCCCAGAAATTTTTAACCAACCCCACCACTGACTTTATTTGAGGGACACAAGAATATGGTGCTCCTTGGGCTCTCTGCTGTGGGGAATCATCCAGGCTACCAGGAAATCATTAGGATCCTCCAGGGCGATACCCACCAGTCCTCAGGGATTTTTCAGGGCTATACCCAGTGCGGCATGTGGGTAGGGGACCCAGTGGTACGAGAGATAAAACATG
The DNA here is from genome assembly GCF_027595985.1 of Sorex araneus. NCBI lineage: Eukaryota > Metazoa > Chordata > Mammalia > Eulipotyphla > Soricidae > Sorex > Sorex araneus. The sequence goes on from NC_073311.1 coordinate 15,146,235, forward strand.
GGTTAGCTCCATGCAATACATGATCTTCAACCTTTTACTATCTCCCTAGCACCTAGTTATCTGCCTTTCTGTAATTTCCAACTTATAAAACTGAATTTAGGCTGTTTTATAACACTTTTTTTTACTGTATCTTATTAAAAATTACTAAGGCAGAATACTTGCATGCCTAGAGCTTATATTCTGATGATTTATAGAGCTAGAACTACCTGTGGTCAAAGTAGACAAATTACTTGAGAATTTTAATATGGTAGAGAAAAATTGGAATAGAGATATAGAAACTCTAGGAACATGGAGGGGTAAGACCAATGTCAATCTACAGAGTAAGGAAGGAGAAGATAGCAAGGGCAAAACAGCATTCAAGACAGCAATATCTATAGAAGTGTGGGAAGTTGTGAATATTGTTGTAACGAAACTTCAAGGTGGGCTGGGCAGAGAAAGGATGTGGAAGAACGGGGTTAAAGATGAAAACAGAAGAGCAGTCAGGATTGCACTATCTGACTTTCAAACTATCAAACTCAGTTGACCCAGGTTCAATTCCCAGCACCACACATGGTCCCAGCAAACCTCCAGGAGTGCAGAATCAGGAGTAAGCCCTATGCACAGCCAAATGGGGTCTCACTCTCCCTAAAAAAGTGATGTGATGGAAGCATGTATAAGAGCGTGGATAACACAGTGTTTCACTTAATGAACTTGGGATTTTTCCATGAGGGAATTTTTAGTTACTAAAAATCCTTTTCATTGTGGAGCAATTATTCATTGGCAGTACAGAATTCACTATCTTTACTCTTCAACAAAAGTCATTCCTGCTGTTGGAAAAGTTGAGCTTATTGCACATCACAATGAAGGGAAATTCATGCTATAAGCAATAAGGGGGCATTTCAGCAAGGGTATGTTTAAATGACTTATTTATGTTTGGTTTGTGGTTGGTGACCTGGGAAATAATTTGAAAAATCAAAGGATAATTATGAGTTGGTGTCTATAAGGAAGATGGCATTATTTTATGATTTGGTGAGGTAATAAATTATCTTGAGGGAGGGAACACAAGAGAATTTTAATGTATAATTGATAAAATAGCAGTCACTTCTATTATTTGGGAAAGCAGATGATAGGCATTTTTTTCTTTGCCCAGTGTCCTTAACTGTGTATATATTTAAACAAGATTATGACTACAAAAGTATAAAACTAAAAACTCATTATGACAACTAGAAAAATTCCCAAATATGTGGATATCGAACAAATAATAAACAACTGAAAGGTCAAATAAGAGAAAAATGAGGAAAAATAGAACAACCTTCAGGTAAGCAGAACTGGAAATACAACATTTCAAAACTCTGAGAAGCAGCAGAAGTAATTCTCAATAGGAATTTCACAGTAATTAATCTTCATTAATGAAAAAGGGTCTAAAAACATAGAATAGTAGATAAGTTTGGTTATGGTTCGAATTAATGGAGAGGAAGGTGGTTGTCTTGCATGAGGCCAACCTGGATTTCATCTGCAGAATCCCATATGGTCTGCTGGACCTTCTGTCGTGACTCCTGAGCACAGAGCCAGGAATTACATCCCTGAGCTCAGCCATTATGTCCCAGAGGACCACAAAAACAAATCTTACATTTTGTATGAATTATACCTCAAGAAAGTAGGAATGAAGAGAGGAAAAGTTGAAGAAAGCACTGGAGAGAGCAAATACTCGAAGGACTTGGTCACTGATGATATGACTTGGGAAGGAGACAAATCTTCCTATGGTTCTGGTTTGGGCTAATTGATAGGAAGGGAGATCACTCGTAGAGGTTGGGAATACAAGAACAGAAAAGCACATTGAGGATTCGACATTACGCCAGATACAGCTATTTAACAGACTGCTGATGATTTCACGACTGAAACTCAGGGGACGTCACTTTCTGATCTCTCATAGAAAGAGCAGCTGTCAGGTGAGAAATGTCACTGACCTTGTCCTCAGCGAGTACCTTTACTCTCTCTTCAGGATGGTAGAAAGGGCTTTTATTTTTTTTAATTCTGAATGCATCATCAAACCTAGAACCACCTCAGTAGACTTCAGAAATAATGAATTTGACTTTATCAACACAAAAATTTTGTTGTGCCAGACTATTTTTAAAACTTTTAACTCTTATGCAGAATACTTAACAAAAAGCTAGCATGAGAAAAATAGCATGTATGAAATTCCTGAAAAGTGTGCCATGGATAGATATATTCTTATATGTTTCATTTAGTTTCTATTATTCTACAGTTAAAAAAATCTTGTTCATCAGATTTGAATTTGTTTTACTTTAGCATAATTGCTTTACTGAACTTTAATCTAGCCTAATAACATCAGGTAATAGAGACATATTGTTAGAAATGGCCAAGGGACTCATGGTTTACTCTTTATTTACCATATTATTATTGTGGGGAAGTAGGGTTATTTATTACATTAATGGAAATTTATGAGATTCTCAGAGGAAAATATCTCTTACACATTGTGACATCTCTTTTCCTCGACATGGTGAATTGGATAATGATACAGTTCCCTTTGTGCAATGGTCACCTGGAAGCTCTGAATACAAAATGTTCTTTTAAATAAGTCATCTGATATTATGGTGTGTTATGATAGGCTAACCCATTCATACATCTGACTTTTATTTGCTCTCCTTTTACTTCCTCATAATCATAATTTTGTCGGTTGTTTTAGTATTTGTATCAATATTTTTCATTTCTTCTTGAAAATCAGAAATTTATGAGATAACCACAGCATGCGCATGTATACTAAAATCATATATTTGTATATAGTTGCACTCATGGAGTGATATGGGCAAAAATATTCTTACTCAAGTGAAGTCGATTTTATGTTGAATACAAACATATTTTAATTTCTGGATTATTCTGGATTATTACCTGCAGAATAAGGATATGCTAAAAATGTTTTGTAATGCTATATGAAAAAATATGGGTCACCCCTTTTGCTCATATGTAGATACATTAAGAAGTGTATTTAATTAAATTTTACTATAGTAATCACCGGGCTGGAGTGATAGCACAGTAGGTAGGGCATTTGCCTTGCACGCTGGCTGACCTGGGTTCTATTCCTCCGCCTGTCTTGAAAAGCCTGGCAAGCTACCAATAGTATCTCACCTGCGTGGCAGAGCCTGGTAAGCTCCCTATGGTGTATTTGATATGCCAAAAACAGTAACAGCAACTCTCACAATGGAGACGTTACTGGTGCCCCACTCGAGCAAATCAGTGGGCAATGGGATGACAGTGACAGTGATAGTAATCACCATCTCATGTGCCAATATGAACAAGCAGGTTGTGATAAAAAGAATAATGATTCTAAGCAGTTTATGTCTTATTTTTTTTTTCTTTTTGGGTCACACCCAGCAATGCTCAGGGGTTACTCCTGGCTTTGCACTCAGGAATTACTCCTGGCGGTGCTTGGGGGACCATATGGGATGCCGGGGATCGAACCCGGGTCGGCCGCGTGCAAGGCAAACGCCCTACCCGCTGTGCTATCGCTCCGGCCCCTATGTCTTATTTTTAATAGAAGCAGTAATAAGAGAATCTTTAGCCCATGTCTTAATTTTGCAATATGAACATTTCATATTGTTAAGGGCTTCAGGAAATAGCAGTATTTTATGTACAATCTCCTAATATCAACTTCAGGCAATTGATTCAGTTTCTAAAACTACACTGAATGTGTTAGCACCGTTCAGGGAAAACTGAGAATGATATTCAATCTTTGGTCTGATAATTTGGAAAAACTTTTCAAAATTCACCTGGTTTTTGAGACTACATAGACCTGAGGAAATATATAATTGCAAAGTTAGGAAGAAAGCAAATGTACTTTTGTTTTACCAAGCATATGTGAATATTCATTAAAATGTATACATTGTATTCTAAATATATCTGATTTTGTTTCTAAAAGTCACATTTTACTGCAAGTGTAGTACTGCAATATAAAGGTGTATGTTAGTGTAAAGTGTAATTCTAATATTGTTGTAAAATACTAAAACAGTAATATTTGTAAACAATTGTAAATAATGTGTAGTTTTGCTCAGTGTTGATATTCTCTGCCTAGTGGTGGATAATATAAAGTTATGAAAAAATAGTTATCCTGAGGCTGCATTCTAACATCAAAGGAGTTTGTCTTTTTTAATTGAATCACCATGAGATACAGTTACACAGCTTTCATGTTTGAGATTCAGCCACACAATGATCAAACACCCATCCCTCCACCAGTGCAAATTTTCCCACCATCAATTTTCTCATTACCCCCTCTACCCCCCAATCCCAGTCCTCACCCTGCCTCTATGGCAGACAATTTCCCCGATACTCTCTACCTGTGGAAATTATATTTTGTTTAAATTTTCCCACCACCAGTCAAGCCTGACTTTCAGGGACAGATGCTAGGTCATTTATTTTCCATTGCTCATTCTGCATATCGTGAGAGGTCATGCGGCTGCAAAAAGCTGCTGCATGCTCCTGGAATTCTAAGATTATAAATGTTGGGTTCCAGAGACATTTCTGTAGGGAGTTAATCCATTTTGGGATTCAGTTGGGAGTTTCTGTACCTGGGCTGTTGATGTGAGGCGGGTTGTAGGTGTGACATCTGGCCTTAAGAGTGGACGAGAAGCTGGGGTGGAACAGCCCGATTCTGCTGCTGCCATGAGGCTTGGAGACTTAGTCCTGGAACCCACATACCTCGGCCTTGCTTGTTCAAGCTCTTGGTCGCTGGGATTCCATCTGGAGTAGGAGGGAGAGTGTACCTGCTCCATCTGGGGTGTCCCGGTGAAATCGGCTCGGTATGGGGCCTGTAGAAATCTCCAGTGCTGTGCTGTCTTCCGGAACTCGCTGCTGTCTCTCCAAAGGAGTTGTTGATGACAAAATAAGAGGAAGAAAATAGATGCAACTTCATCACTCAGGTTATATAGAAATACAGACTGTCTGCATTTACAGGCTAAATATTTTCAATTTTACCTGTCTGTTAAATGTGTTTGAAGTCCTCAAAGAGACATTCCTGGTCTCTCATTCATTTCCAGAGAAATATAGAATGGTTAAAATTTGCAGTCACCTAGCAAGAATGTTGCCAGCTAAGGTCAAACCAGGGGATACATGGCCTATACATCTCACCTTTCATTCTTTAGACAAATGTCCTTTTCATTGTTTATATAATGCCACTTTTTTTCTCTCCCCTGAATTTATGTGCCTTTGATTGTTTTGGGGCCACACCACATGCCTGGCAATGCTTAAGTGATCATATAGGGTGCTAGGGATCAAACCCAAATCAGCTATGTGCAAAGTAAATGCCTTATTATGTATTTCTTTTTTTGCCACACCCAGTGGTGCTCAGGTGGTGTTCCTGGTGGTTATTCCTGGTGGTGTTCGGGGGACTGTATATTGTGTGAGGGATCAGGAGTTGAACTGGGTTCAATGACATGAAATCTACTACCTCTTCATTTCCCTGCAGTTCTGTGCTTTTTTTTTCTTTTTGAGTCACACCCGGTGATGCACAGGGGTTACTCCTGGCTCTGCACTCAGGAATCACCTCTGGCGGTGCTCAGGGGACCCTATGGGATGCTGGGAATCGAACCCGGGTTGGCCGAGTGCAAGGCAAATGTCCTAACTGCTGTGCTATCACTCCAGCCCCGTGTGCTTTTTTTTTTAATTTTTAACTTCACTTTTTAAAATGGTCCTAGGCATAATTTCAAAATGATATATAGGGTTTTTTTTTTCCAGAGTTTAATAAATTTATTCAAGAATCATTGGATTGGATTGAACCAGAGAGATACTACAGAGGTTGTGACACTTTCTTTGTCTATAGCCAATTGCGATTCCATCCCCAACATGGTAAATGGTCCCCTGAGTACCACCAGAAGTGATCCCTGAAAACTGAGTTAGGAACAAGCCCTGAGTATATCCAGGTGTGGCATCCCCCCAAAAAAAATTGATTGAATCATATACTTGAATGTATGAATTTTATAATATACCACAATAAAATTGTAAAAAAATAAGTAAAAATTAACCATAGGAGGCACAATAAAACTGCATACCACATGACAATTCTCTAAAATTCTAGAAATAGTTGAACTATAGTTATAGAAGTCTATCTGTAAAAAATCACATGGGGCGGCGCATGCGGGAGGGGGAGACGATATGATGTGTGGTGTTGTTCTGTTGTCCGTGGGAACTTGGGGCAGTTCTGTCTTGCACACACCGCTTGCATTCAGTGTTCTAGAGCTGCTGTGTATGGACCGGATTGGGACGGCTCCCCCTTGTGCTCTGCTTCTGTGTGTGCTGCTGTGCTCTCTTCTGTCTGTCTCTGCCTCTGTAGTCTCTCCTGTGGTCTCTTCCGACCTCTCTCTGTCTTCTCTGTTCTTTTCCAGTGTCCTCTCGTGTGTCTCCGTGTGTCTCCTTCTGTCTTTTCTGTCTTCTTCTTCTGTCTCCCATCAGTGCCCCCTTCTGTCTCCCCTGTCTTCCCCCACAGTCTTAGTTTATATAGCAAATTACATAGGGCGGTAACACAAAGGTGGGTTGAACATTAACAAAGCAACAAAGAAGGGTAGAACCATTTCTAGAGGAGATTAACAAAATTTCACTAAGGAAATTACTAGGAGATCCACTCAAGGGTGGGGTCCAAACAAGGGTGTGTCAGGATGTGAGCTAGTAATCTGCTTAAATAGTTATAGTAAATTTACTTCTATTATTTCTAGCAATGTCATTCTGTATGAGCACAGTAAGAGATATATCAGACTTAAAGTTTGGTTCTTCCTGAGGACGTTCACTATATATTCCAGACCACAGTTCTTAGGCCAGGCTAGACTTCTTAACCCCAGCAGGATCCTAGTCTCATCATTACTTTTGGATCATGACAGCATTTGTCTATGATCATGCTCTCAACTTATAGTTGAGTATTGTGGCGCTTTGTCCTGGCCCATTTCGATGCCAGGGTAGCTCACAGCTTGCCCTGGGTCCATTCCGTCCCTCATCAGGACCCTGCTTTTGGAGTGCTAGGAATTAAGGGCAACTGAGTTGAGAAAGCAGATGCCCAGGAGTAAATATTATTGGAGTCAATCAGCTCCCATGTTACAAATCATATTAACTGTCTTCCTGTGTCCATACAGAAAGGCCATTGCTTTAAGGTAAACTAAGTTCCCTGTGGCAAGACTAAAAGGACAAACCCCATGTTATCCTACATCTCCCACTTTTCTTTTTACAAAAAATACAAAAATTTGAATTAGAGGCACAGTTCCAAATCACAATACAGTCTTAACAGTTATACTAAGATTTCAGTCCAACCCTGTACCCGGAGCAGTGCTTTTAATAAAGCATCCATTGTCCTGCACTGTCCAGGGATAATGAAAGTCACTTTTCCGCATTTTGAGGACATGTGTCTTGATGAGGTTTGAAGAGCTGTTTCAACAAAAGCAACAATAGTTGGTCACATCATTGAGTCTTTTAATCAGAAGTCTAACAAATTGTCAAACAGTCTTGTAAAAAATGCTAAAAAACCTTTTTTTGCCATTTCTCTCATGCTGACTCCTCTGATTTCCTTATGACTTGCAGCTGAAATCGGATTGTCTGACTGGAGTTAAGAGGGTTAAGTAGTTTCTGATGGTTTGAGGGTTGAATTTGGTGAATCAATTTGACTTCTGATGAGACATATTGGAACCCAAATTTTCTGAGTCTGTTGCCTGTGAAAATACAAGCATACTTTTCCTCCTACGAGGAATTTCCCTAATACATTCAAGTGGGGAACCCTAGAGGAAGAAGTCTGAACATCTTGTAGGTGGGCGGCCACCTGGTCTTTTGACGCCCTGTGGAATCCAGTCTGTAACAGCTGTAGCCCAGCAGTTGTCTCCAAATTGCATTATGTGTCTGGCCCATCTGACTTTTGACACCTTGGCAAACAAGACAGCGTCCCTGATTCTTGATTATGGACGGAGGTCGGAACTCCAGATTCCTTCTCTCACTTGAGTGAAACATGATACTCCAAGCTCTTTCCATTCCTCTTTGGAATACCCGAATAGCGTTCTCATCCTGTTTTTGTAGGGCCCAGGTCTCTGAGGCATAGGTTAGTGCAGGAAGAATGGTGGATACGAAAAGATGTTCTCAGAGATGGAGGTTCTTCATCCTCTTAACCACTTCTTTGATGCTCTTGAAGACGTTCCACGCTGCTCTCTTCCTCCTTCGCAGTTCAGGTTTGAGGTCCTTTGTCATGTTAAGTTCTTGACCTAGGTACACGTAACTGCTGCGTTTGGAGATGTTCATTCCATTGATGGCAAATGGAACATCAGGAATTAGTTAGTTTCTCACGAACATTGTCTTTCTGAGATTCAGCTGTAGTCCGACCTTTCCACACTTACGGTCCAAGTCGGCCATCATTCATGTCACTTGGTTGATATTTGGTGTTATGAGAGTGATGTCATCAGTGAATCGGAAGAGGTGTAGTTGCTGACTGTCTATCTTCACTCTGATTCCTTCCTATTCCAGTTGTCGCATGATGTTCTTGAGGGTGCACTGAAGAGTTTCAGTGAAATGGTGTCGCCCTGCCGAACCCCTCTCTTTACATTGATGATCACTTCTTTGTAGAATGGTGAGATCCTGGTGGTGAATCCATAATACAGTTCACAGAGGATCCTGATGTACTGAGTTTGAACACCCTATTTGGCTAGGGCTTCGATGACCGCTTCAGTCTCAACAGAATTAAAGGCTTTCTCTAAGTTGATAAAAATGTGATCAAAATCTTAGAAAGCATTACCTAACCCTGAGGTTTCTCTAGGAGCATTGATTCAGTATTCATTAATTCAGTGTATTCAACAATTTTGTAGCAGTGGAAATGATGAGAACAGGCTGTATATGAAATTATTGAGACTACCTTTTCTAAAAATACATATACATATTTGTAGCTATCACTGTGTTATGAGATAAATATCAGGCCAGTTCTTTAATAATTGCATAATAAATTATAAATGATACTTGTAAATTATAAATCCCCACATTCTGCTGTTAGATCAGCAGTAGACAGAGGATACATGGACACTAGCTGGAACCTTAGCTTACCTAGTTTCTTGTCTTAACCTTGTTACTGATTATCTGTGTGGTCTTAAACTATTTTTATTGTTACTACCTCTCAAACAATGTTAAATTTTGAAAATTTATTTTCAGATTTAAATATTTAAATATGAGAGATTTAGAGAGATTTAGCACTTATAGCATTACCCATGGCTGGAGCGATAGCATAGTGGATAGGGAGTTTGCCTTACATGTGGCTGACTCGGGTTCAATTCCTTTGTCCCTCTCGGACACGGTACCGAGAGTATTCTGCCCACACAGCAGAGCCTGACAAGCTACCCGTGGGTATGTTCTATATGCCAAGAACAGTAACAACAGGTCTCACAATGGAGATGTTACTGGTGCCTGCTTGAACAAATCAATGAACAACGGGATGACAGTGCTACGACAATGCTACAGTGCTACTCATGTTCTTCAGGGAAGAGAAAGGGAATTTCAAAGTTGTTTCTATATAAATTACCATTTAGATAACTAAGATCCCCTGGAAGCAGACAGTTAAAAGTTACCAGAGGGGGAGCAGAATTGTTAAGATTAACTTTCCTCCACTTTTTGCTTTCCCTTTAGAGGGTCTCTAATTAGGCAAGTCTTAGAACTCTTGTTGAGGAGTGTTGTATGAGTTTCTAGAAAAGGACGCATTCTACTTGCCATCATGCTTGGGATTTGTCCTTCCCACAGCCTCTGTTACATAGTTACACTTCCAAATCCATCCCATTTTTGCAATCATTTTTTTCCCTAAAAATTCTTGATTGGCCTCTTATCACAATTCCACTAATGATTGGATTATTGGTTTGTATTAGATGGAGGCAACTAAAGGAAGCCAGTTAGTAGTGTGAAGTATGTGCTTACGCAGAATAAAGAACCACACGTCTTGATAAAGTGTTTCAGGTAAAGTCACATCTTACCTCACTGAACTGGGGTTGAATAACTGCATGTGACACATGGCCTTTCCCAACACACACACAAACATAGAGGTAAAGACATCATAGAGGATATGAAAATAGAAACCATAAGTGTTGAAAAATTCAAATGAGTAGACGTTCATAAGAGGATGTTCCTATTGTTAAATATGATTCAAATTAGTCATCATGGAAAGGCTCCTGGGTGAGACAGGGAAGCCTAGTGGTTAAGAGAGAGCCATAACTCACTTATGACATGGATAACAGTGGCTTATATCAGATGGGAAATGAGTTGAGGACAGCGGTAAACTCTGACTTAGTTCTAGTATCTGTATCTGACCAGGAATCACCTATGAAACTATGATGCATGGATTAAATGCAAAGCATTTCATACAACACAAAAATTAAGATGCAAATAGTGGGGACCAACTTACTTTTTGTATTCTAAATAAATAAGATCTGTTAACTTCTCTGCCATCATTATTGTTACCATCCTATGAAATAAAGTATAGCTTAGCACATATAGACAGTGTATCACATTGAACAAATTAGGTTTTGTCAAAAATTGCTACATTTCCTCTCCTACCCTCATTTTGACTTGAATAGTGGATGACCCTTTGGGAACGAGAGGCAACAACCATGGAATCTTTTTTGGAAACTCATGGAGTAGATCTATGCTCATATCTGTTCCTGTATCTGTGTCAACATCTGATTCTATTTCAACAATTTCTAAAGTTCTTTGATTTTATAATTCAAAGTTTTATTCTTTGCTTTTTGCATATATTTATAGACTAGACCCACCCCACCCTAAAGGGCTAGTATACAATTTTGATTATTTAATTATCACAAGAAAGGTCTTCTGAAGACCTTTTCTCAATCTAGAAATGGAAATGTATTTCAGAAAATGGCTTGACCTGATGTGGCTAATGAGAAGGAGGTTAGGGACACTGATCAAAAACTTTAATTAATGAGAATGAAGTCCATCATGGAGAGCTCTACTTTATACCTCTTACTGAATATTGGGAGTTACAAAGAAGAAGAAATGTGACATAGGGGTGAGATCTGAGTATTATTTGGCAGTCATAGGAGTCTGGTAAAGCCTCCAAAATTTTTTTTTGATCAAAGAATGAAAGAAATAATGAGTTTCCTTTTTTCACATTATTTAATTTTCTACCCAGTTAAAGTACTTTAGTCTATGATGTTCTAAAATTATTTGTATTTGAGAACTCATTACAATTTTATGGATCATTTAGTCGAACACCTTGAATAAGCAAACTGACCATAGAATTTTTTTCAGGATTGAACAAAGTATTCATATGATATTGCTAATATAAGAAAATGTACTGACACCACAATTAAGAGGTGTTACATATAATTTTACAGTTTTTCAACCTTCAGGATTAAACACATTCTTTTACTATTGAATCTTTTTAAGTCCAAGATAAAAATTAGTTCTTAGCAGTTTTCCTCTCTGATTGGATTAACTTTAAAAGAAAAATAAGATGTGACATAAAATTAACACCAAAACTACTTGATTACATATCTGACTTTAAATATGAAAGAACTGACTCTATTATTCAAAACATTGCTTTGGGAATTTGTTTTCTCAGATTGTCTTTTGCCACGTGTCTTTCACATAGACATTTACTCTTCAGTTTTCTCACTAAGAATGTGTACAGGGCAAACTTCCCAGTTTTGGTAATTGTCCTTACTTGGCTTTTACCTAATAAACACCAGCCTTTTGGTTTCTGCATACAAACATACATGCAGATGGTTGAGGTACATTGGAGGGAGAAGTTGACTTGCCAGATTTAAATAATACCGGGCTATGAATTATTTCAGGCAAAGTCAGCTATTTAAATCTGAGACCCCAAAAGTCCATTATGAGTTTGAACCTAACAGTATATATTTTTTGCTTGACTTCATGTTGATACACCCTAAATTTAGATTCCTACAAAGGCTAGTATTGATGAGTTCAGTATTAAGGAACAATTTAAAGAGAAGCTGAGTGTTACACATTGGTGTTTATCTCACTTGAAATTTATCTTTCTTGTGTGTAGATCATTTTATTTCAATTTAATTCTTCAAATCTCAGCTGATGCATGTGTTTTCATAGACAACATTCACTGGTGCTTAGGGGGTGCTCCTGGCTCTGTGCTCCAGTGTCACTCCTGATCACGCTCAGGGAACCGGGCAGAGTCAGGAATTAGATCTCGTCTCCTGTTGTGCTCAGCTCCTAAAGCTGTCTTCCTAGTCAGCATTCACATTTTCTGTTTTTTAAAATTTGAAATGCTTGCACATAAGCCTAAAACTATAGTCACATTTACCCTTGGCTTATTTATAATTAAACAATGATGATATTAGGAAGATAAAATGTAAAGCTTTTTATATATTTCATGATTTGGGGATTCTGGGTAGGTGTCTTTTATGATTTGGGGATCTTAGGTGGAGAGCATTCAGATCACATTTATTCTAGATGCTTCAGTGATTTTAGTATATTTCATCATGTTCTATTTTAGAGAGAAACTATACTGCACATGCATCTTAAGTGCACTGTGATGGAAAAAAATTACTGAAATGGTTTAACATGATAAGATTTAACTTTACAAGTAGTGAAGTAATTTTACAGTGAGGGAAAAAGTTTCTCTCCTGCTAACTTTATCTTACTGTATTATTAGTCTTTAAGTATCAAAATTCCAAGGGAAAACACTAATTGACATAATATTATTTAAGTAAATAGTCCATTATTTGTTTTTAGCATTTTCCATGATAGTTAATAGTTGTTTTAACTTATGCTATGATATTTAGTGTATTTAACAGTTGAATTTTAATTTTTTTATTTCATTTTTAAAATATATATATATATTTTATTGAATCACCATGTGGAAAGGTACAAAGCTTTCAGGCTTAAGTCTTAGCTATACAATGATCAAACACCCACCCCTTCACCAGTACACATGTTCCACCACCGAGAACCCCAGTATACCTCCCATCCTACCCCCACCCCCTGCCTGTGTAGCTGATTATTTTCCACTTTACTTTCTCTTTACTTTGATTATATTCAACATTTCAACAAAAACTCACTATTATTGTTTGGAATTTCCCCCCCCCCCAAAATCAGATCTGCTGAAAAGGAAGCATTTGATAATTTGTTTTCCATTGCTTGAGAATGAAGACATATGAGGTCACGTGGTTTTGGATTTCTGTATTTTAGTAACTAAGTCCAGGGAAAATTTTGCCAGAAATTGCATCATTGCAAGCTCGTACCTCTCTTTAGTGGTCCTTATAAAATGGCGGTCGCCACTGAGGGGGGGTTCCCGCCCCCAGAAAGGAAAAGCCAAAAGAGAAAAACAATTCCCTTCCTGGGGTGGCATGGGGCCGGGGCTTAGTTCACAGTCTCTAGACATTTCTTCAAGAAGCTACTGGTGCCAAAAGTAGATAGGTGGCCTCTGGGATCATGGTCATTCAGCAATGGAGAGGCCGCACATGTGTGGCCGTTCGGGTCACATCTCGTTGGAAAACGGCGCCAGTAACACCCCTGTCCTGATTTATCCTGAGTGTCCCATTGCTACAAGCCTAGGATGCCAGATATTTAGGAAGCACAGTTCTGTGAAGCGCATACATGAGCTTTCCATTGAAAGCCCTGAATTTTTATTTTATAGCTTTGAATGATAACTCAACCTCTGATGATCTCACTTAAAAATAAATTTTTATTTTCTGTTGTTGTATCTGAAGACAAAATATTTTTAAAAATTTTAAGTTTTTGTTTATCCTATTATGAGAATATTCATGGAGAACATATGACCCATGTGCTTTTCTGACTGTACTAGGGTCTAGCTCATGCTTTCTAGTATACTATCAGTTGCTTATTAGCTACATAAGAACAGAAAATGTCTGATAATCATATTATTCAATATGATAAAACAAATAGAGGACATTGTGAGTATTGAAGTATATTCTTTTAATTGTTATGTAAAAATATTATTACTGATAGATTTTATCCACTTCAAATAAACTATTCCTTAGAAAGTTTAAATACTGAACACTAAACTCAGCAATTTCAGAACATTGGGTACAAAAAGAATTCCATTTTATTTGAAATCACGAAACATAAAATAGATAAAAATATATGTAGTGTAAATAGTGGGAAGTCAGAGAATGATAGAATGATAGCAAATGCAGTTCTCCTCTGCATGTTATTTATGTTATTCTTTTTTTTTAATTAAAGTATTTTTTTTTATTAAATTCAAGTCTTCAAAGTGGGTGTTGTGTGTTTTGAAAGTAAGCGTTTTTTTGAGAAATGTTAATTTCTTTGGTTTTGAGGAAACTTCTAGCTTATCCCAATTTTGCTTCTCTTTTATAGCCTGCATTGATGTTAAAATCATTTAACTTCATTTTAATGAAGAGAAAGTGGTTGAAAGAACATTTTTTTTTGTTTGTTTATCCCATTTGGGTGGAACAAAAGAGATTTTCTCTCTGTGTGTGTATGGGGCGGAGGGCACAGAGGTGGGGCTTATACCATGAAATGATGGTTTATTTATCCTGTGCCAGTTCCCTTCGAGAGGAAAAGGATGTCTTTGTAACCAAAGGGCTCATTTGTTCTGGATTTTACCAGTTCTCATCAAAATCCAAGAATACTGGGATGACAGCAGAAGGGGGAGGAGAGCACCAAGAGACACATAGGGAAGTGGAGAGCTGCAAGTAGGACTCCAAAGAAGATAAATGGTTTTGCTGTCAGTGCAACATAATGGAAATGAAATTGGTGTAGGTAGTGTGCCCGTTTCCCTCATCATGCGTAGCCCCAAACATGGCTTTAAATAAAACATATTTCTTTTATTTCCCATTCCTTGCTTGCTAACTTAAAGATAAACGACTTGCTTGCAAGTGCAGTGAAAAGGAAATAAAATCACTAACAGGCAGTGCCCAAAATGCCCCAGCTGCTTAACGGTCTGGCCTTGAGCGATCCACAGTTTTTATGGAAAAGTTTTACTGTTCTGCTGTTAAGGAAACAAAAGCACCTCTCCTTGCCCTAACCCCCCCTCCCTCGGATCTCAAAAAATTCAAAGCAAAGAAAAACAGAAAACCGAAGCCCATGTCACCGCAGTGGAGAATCGTGGGCCCTTGGCTCAGGTGCTGGGGCAACAGTAACTGCGAGGAGTGTCAGTCCCCGAGTTGCCCGAGCAGCTCACAGGCTCAGGTGCTGCTTTCCCAGGCGGGGGAGAGCTCTGCTCTGTCTCCAGCAGCCCGGGGTCAGCCACCAGTAATTAGGCCCCCGGGTGTGTCTAGGTAGACAATTGGATAAGCAATTAAATAGTTTGCGAGCAGCAGTTTGGGGCACTCTCAAGGTTGGCAATTAGGCAGCTCTGTACGTGTAGTTGTATACACTGGGGCAGGACTTGGTAGCGGAAGGAGGTAGAATAAAAGCACTTTCTGAGCAAAATATCATGCCTCATTAAAAATCAGAGGAACCGTTTAGTTACTCACTCTTCCTTTGCTTGACACAAAATGCAGGTGGTCTAGCTCTGCAGTTTTTTCTTTTTTTTGATCGTCAGGACAGTGCTGTGTAAACTGGCGGGGCTTCTGATTTATCAGGGGGGCTTATTAAAGCACACTTTGGTGTCCCCCTTTCCAGAGTGTTTTAACTCTGGAGACTAAGGTAGGGCCTGGGGATGTGCATTTCTGACAAGTTCTCAGGTGATGAGGCTCTGAGAAATGCATTTTGATAACCAATGTTAGTGGGAAACCCTCTGTGGGCACAATAATGGTCACCCTGGCAAACTGGAGCACCTGCTGTAGTTCAGGCACTTTCCTAGCAGTTCACAGCTGTTGGCTCTTTTCATCTATACAAAAACTGCTGGGTATCATTTATCTCTTTTAAATGTAGAACTTTGACTCCCCCAAGACAGAGACAGAACAAGTGGTGGAGTTGTTAACGTTGCGCTATAAGCTCAATTTAGACTTCTAACTGACCCTTCATGCCAAGAAGAGAATAGGAAACGGAATTCAGGATAATTGTTTTTCCTTTTTTTTTTTTCTCTTTAAAAATTTGTTAGCTTTAATGGGCACGGAACATAACGTACACTAAACATTTACATATAAAATACACAGATTTGGAAGCATATTTTGGGGACCCTCCTAAGAAGTTCTTGCGGGACCAAAGGGATGAACATTCTGGGTGATTATTCACCAAACAGGCAGTTCAGCTGATTCCTGTGGTGAAGGATATGGGGGTCTTTGGGTCGAGTACTCCCATGCTGAGAATGTCCAGAGCTACACCTGGCTATTCTGGGGCACGTGCTACTGAGCATTGAGCTAGGTTCTGGTTCCTGCAAGCCATGTTTCTTAAGCCCTGTATTTATCCTGTAACCCATATATTTTACTTAGTAGACAAAATACAACACTGTCAGTGAATTTTACTCCAACAAAGGGACATTTAACTACTTAGCCACCAGATAGGATTTTTTTTTCACTATGAGTAAGTATTTGATATGTCAAAAACAGTAACAACAAGTCTTAAAATGGAGCCGTTACTAGTGCCTGCTCGAGCAAATTAATGAGCAACAGGATGACAGTGATACAGTGAGTAAGTACATGTTACTCTACTACCCATGAATAAAGTTCTGCAAGATACTGACTTCATGGGGAGTTGAAAGTGTTAGTGGCCTAGGTTTATGGAGAAAGAGGACCAGATTAGTTGGCCCTCTATAAAACGAGCAAACTTTATGTGTACTTATGTGTACGTTGTGCTGAAAGTGACCCAAACTAAAGGAAAGTTCTGTGGGAGGAGCAAGACTGGGATGGTGAGTCAAATATGAAGTAAATTTGATGGCCAACATGAAAAGCTGGTTTCAAAATGATTTGACTAATTCTAAGTAAAAGAAAGTTGAGACAAGTTCACTTCTTCACTTATTCTTTTTCTGTTTGTTTGTTTTTTGCCACACCCAGCTATAATCAAGCCTTACTCCCGGCTCTGTGCTCAGGGATCATTCCAACTGAACTTGGCTGACTCTGTGGTGTCAGGGCTGGAACCCTGGTTGGCCCCATGCAAGCAAGAGCTTACCTGCTCTATGTCCTCTCCGGCCCCTATATTCTTCTTTATTTCTTTGTTTCTTCACTTTTTCATTTGGGGCTGCTGATTTGAGGGCTATTTCGAGCTTTTTGCTCAGGTGTGTTCCCAGCAGTGCTCATGGGGACCTTGCAGTCCCAGGCATGGAGTCACAGCTTCAGGTAAAGCAAGTGCCTTAATCCCTGTACCATCTCTTCATTCCTTATTTTTGTCTTGTTCATGACTGTTTAAACTATTTAACAAACACACAGGGCAAGGCGGGCACCTCTGGACTAACAAGAGACATAGAAAGATACAGTGGAATTGAGTGCAGTGTCTCAATTCCCCTAGTTACTTGATGTGCTAGCAGTGTCAGTTAGAGGCTCCATCTGGGAGCTTGTTAGAAATGCAAATCTCAGCATTCCAGCCAACTTCAACTGAGCCAGAATCGGCATCTGAACAAGACTCCAAAGCAATTTACTAAATGCTATAATGAACAGAGGTGAACACATATCTTACCAAATTAATTTTCTGTGTGTGTGTAGGGTAGAAGCTATGAAGTGAAATTACCAGGAGTAAATTCTTACTTTTTAAGGATTCTCCATACCATTTTCCATAGATGCTAAACCAAATAATCACTGTCACTGTCATCCCATTGCTCATCAATTTGTTTGAGCGGGCACCAGTAACATCTCTCATTGAGAGACTTATTGTTACTGTTTTTGGCATATCCAATACACACGGGTAGCTTGCCAGGCTCTGCCTCGCAGGTTCGATACTCTCGGTAGCTTTCCAGGCTCTCCGAGAGGGGTGGAGGAATCGAACTCGGGTTGGCTGTGTGAAAGGTGAACACCCAATTGCTGTGCTATAGCTCCAGCCCAAACCAAATAATATTTCCACAAATAGTGAATGAGTGTTGCTTTGTCACCGCATCCTCACTGTTTACAAATTTTTGATAGATGCTATTCTTACTGATGCAAGATGATATCTCATTATTTTGATTTGCTTTCCCCTGATAATAAAGTGGTGATGAACACATTTTCTTGTGCCTATCCATGTGTCTTCTTCAGAGATAATGTCTGTACATCTACTCTCCCACTTTTTGATTGGATTTCTGGTTTTTAATTGCTGAGCTTTGATACACATATTTGTGTATATATCCTTTATCTGATATATAAAGGCAGCTTGAGATTTCACTCCTTGTATAGGCAGGATCTAAAGCACCACTTGACACAAGAAGCAGTTCCAGAAGATGGACCTTAGATGATTTGCCCCTTAAATATTCGAGGTGGTGAAATCTCTAGAAAGGAATATGATGCAGGCATGTAGATTAGTGAAGATTCTCCCCCTCCACACACATCATGGCAATAACCCCCTAAACAGGACAGAAGAATGTGAGGAGGATGGGTTAAAGACTTGACCCAGTTACTAGTAAAAGGGGGGAATGAATAAGGTAAGAATTTCCCATCTCCAGGGCTTAGGCTTGCTTAGCATCAGCACAGCCATTTTGGGTGAGCATAACCATTCTTTAATAAATCAACTTTTGCCAGTGACCTTCGGTGGAACCTGATAAGACCCTGCCAGTGACCGACAGTTGAATCCTATAACACCCATATACTCGGACTCAGTTCAGAAAGCAGAACTACCCTTAAGTGGACCAGTAGAGATAATCACCAAACCCATCAAGGAAAAGGTTACCAGGGTTTGGTACAGGATGGTCAGGAAAGCCTCTTACAGTTTTAAAATTTAAAAGGACACTGGAAACAAGGGGAGGGGACTAGTGGATTTTTGATTCCTCCATCCCTCTCAGAGAGCCCAGCAAGCTACTGAGAAGATCCCACCCGCATAGCAGAGCCTGGCAAGCTACCCGTGGCGTATTTGATATGCCAAAAATGGTAACAAGTCTCACAATGGAGATGTTACTGGTGCTCACTCGAGCAAATCGATGAACAACAGGATGACAGTGCTACAGTGCTCTCTCTCTCTATATATATATATTTATATTATTTATATATATGTATATATATGTATATGGAAGGGATGGCCCTGACCAATTAGCCTTCTACGCTTAATACTTTCTAAACTCAATACTTGCTTGATTTGTGCCAAGTAAACTCTTATACTGCAAAGCTCATTGCTTTGTGTGGTCTTTTGGACACTGGACCCTAACAATGTCAAAGTCTTTAATTTACTTTAAAATAAATTTTGTAAGTGGCTTCCCTCTAAAGCAATTTCTATGAATATTTCATTTGTGAAACACTAGTTAACTGCTTCTCAATTGGTCACCACATGGCCCCCTGTGGATCCCTACCATATTTTAAGCAAAGGGCACTTAGTGTAATTTATGAAAATCACATAAGTGGGAGAGAGCTGCATGGTATGGGATTAGGAGGCCAGATAGTAGAATGAGGCCATAGGAAGGAAACAAGGCCAGAAGGGGCCACAGTTTAAAAAAAAATTGAACCATTACACTAGATGCTGAAGCTTGTAGTTTTTATTTTCTTATTTTAGTTCACTGAAATTGATGATTGTTTGTGCAATATAACCTGGGAAAAGCAAATTAAATTAAAGAATATGAAGGTGTAAGGGAAATAAAATCACTGAGTGTTGTTCTTCAGGTGCTAGATTAAATATCTCCAAACTGGGGAGTAATACTCATATTTTTTTTTGTCATTCTTCAAATTCTAAGGACCAGGCACTTTGGTGGGGCCTAATGATAACTGACAGATTATCCTAATGGAGAAGCAAAACTTTCTCAGGAAATATAGATTGTTTCTTGGTAGTTAGCAATATGTGTAATGTCTTATGATAGGAGGTAAAGCTAGACCAAAAGTGTAAGGAAATCTACTTTACCAGATTTGAAGGTTGTCTGCATTGGGAAATGTTACTATTAGGGATTTGAAAGCAGAGAGAGTAGTAATCCATGTGAAGATAATTGAGGTCTGGTTTTAGAAAAAGAAGGTGACTTAGGGAGATGTTGTGAAGGATTTGTGACAGTAATGGAATTAAATAATAGCTCTTCACAAGTGAAGATTTCTTGTTCTATACATTAAAACGGAATGGCCGGGGATTGAAGGAAGAGACCCTGTAGGTGGAAATTGAAAAGGCTGGATGATTAGGTGGACATTAGGTCAGAAATGCATGTCTGCCAAAATATCATGTGATCCTCTTCCCTCTTTAGCCTGGACATACATCTAAAGATGAATTTACAACAGAAACTTCACAACTATCATTCTGTGTCACTGATCTGGATTTGAATTTGAGCATTGAGTCTTGATTATTTTGCCTATTTTTTTCTAGACCTGGATAGAACCTTTTTTGAAATCTTATTATGAAAGAAACATAGGTTTTCAAAAAAGGGTTATCGCACTGGTTAATTCAAATTTAAGTGAGAATACATAGAGAGAAGTTATGTTTTATGGTCCAGTTACTTGGAGATTAAAGCCAACCTTTGATTTTCTATAGCTAGTAAAATGGGCATAATTTTAGCTTTATTGAGAGTCTTCCAAATGATTTTCCTAATTACTCTCTTTTTTAATTCTTTTCAATAAAAATAGAGAAGTAGCTTCTATACACTTGGACTTGAAATCAAGGGTATGGTGTAAAATAATAACATTACAGTGCACTGAGAGCAAAAATTTCTGTGTAATATATTGTTCAGCAAATCATTCATCATAATAATTGCCACAGTCGACACTTTGCTCATTTGTAGATTTTTTCCTTCTTGCCAGAATTTTTCTTCAGTAAAAATGATTTAAAGAGTAGCTATAGGGTTCAGTCCTATTCTTCATGATAGAACAGGGACAAGTGTATTTTCCAAATCGACTCCCACTTGAATTCTAGTTTATTATGATCGCACATTCCTAAGGAGCTTGCCAATCACAAAGCATTTTCTTTATGTTCTCTTGGGGGTAAATTCCATGTTCTGTCAGGAGATTTTAGGGCGTAGATTCTATTACTACTGCATAGTTCTTACATGCCATTTGCATCTGTTTTCACAAGATTCATTCTCTGACCAGGGACAGCAACTTCAGATTAACCAGTGGACACACATATAAGATACTGGAAATTAATTTTGGTGTCAAATAGCTATCTTTTTTTCATTTTTCTTTTATGGGCTAGAGAGATAAAGAATTTATAATTTAAAACAGTCAACTTGGCACAAAAACCAGATTGCCCTTGGATATGTTTATGTCACATAAACTTTTCTTCAACCTCTTGCCAACCAGCTCCCTCTAATATACTCAACAACGCATGAGCCACTCCATGGCAGAAATACTATCATAATTACGTAGGCTAACCCATAGGGTATCATGTGTAACACTTTAAATAAATATAAACTATAAAACAACTTATATAAAAATTTAGTAAAAGATTGCCTAGAAATTATGTCAACAATTCAGACTGTTTTGTTTTGTATCTTACTTATTCTTTTGTCATTTTTCTTACCCCCTTTTAGGCACTGCAGTTTAATACTGCTGCTAATAGGACATCTTGCACATCTCCTTACCTCCTTTCAGCACCCCATCTTGTCCAGAGTGACCCCTTCCCTCTATCATTGACATAGTTGTCCCTTCTCTGACTGTCTCCCTCACCCCCAATGTCAAGCTTCCTACAAAGGACCAGTTCTCTTGCTCTTCATTTTTGTTGTTTTTTTGGAACCTCAGCTATTCCCCTACATTGTTTCTTTATATTCCCCACCTGCTTAGGCTTTAGGAAAGTGTGGCAAGTCTAAATACCTAGCATGGCAGAGGCAAGAGTCAAGAGGGTGTTGGCTCTTGAGTCAAGAGTCAAGCAAGTTCCCATCCTGCTCTTGCTACTGCTCTACTGCTCATTTTAGGCTGGTCAGAGCTGCCTGATCTTCATGCAAAACAGACTGAATGCAGGCTCCACCTGTCTGGTGTTTTGACCCAGCATATTCCAAGCAGAAGCAGAGGACTCATGATGTAAGCAGGTTTGATGCCAAGAACAAAGGAAGGGAGAAGTAAATTTAAAACTTCATCTTTAGACCTCATTCAGACAATGATTAGTTTTCTTTAATTATTTATGATGTTACCTTGGTGTATTTATAGATTATGATCAGGTTCCCTCCTTGAAGCTCATTCTCCAGACTGCATAAATTTAGTTTCCCAGAGTGTGTCTCATATGTCTTTCTCTCTGATCCAAGCCTGAAATGCATTCTCTTCCTCTTTGCTTGCTTGCTGATTTATCTGCATTATCCCTAAACTGCTGGACTCCGAAGAGTTCTTATGCCCTTTGGTGGGTTTAGATTCACTGCTGTCTCCCTGGTTTTCTATGCTGGTCCTAATATGCATAGCTGTGTTGTCTTGGGATTATTGTTATTATTTTTTTTATTGTCAGGCCAGTGCAAACATTTAAATGCAGTAGATTAGATAAATACACTGTTTTTCTGTTGCAGACCCTTGGCTATGGTTAAGCATGAGACTTAACAACTCTTAGGAGAAGCTTGAGATCTGTGAAAACATCAACAAAGAAAATCTGCAAACCATTCCTGAAGGAAATTCATTGTAAATTTCAAATCGGCAGAATTTTTCTGCTAATTGCAACTTGAAAATATGTTTCAGATGACTTTTGAAAAAGTGTTACTGTGTCTGCTTATGTTTTCACGCAGAGTGTTGGAAAGGAATGAGTTTTCTCTTTCTTGGCTATACTTATTTATTAGATTGATGCCAAGCTTCGCCTCTGAAGCTTTTTATTGCCAATTTGGGGCTTTATTTTTTTGCCTCCTACCTCAGGCAAAAATCTTGTTGTTTTCAAACTAAGAGTTGTGGTGATGATTGCTTTTCTGTTGGTCTGTTGTTAATCAGGGATGATTGTGTAGATAGAATGTAACTTCTTCAATTGGCTATTTTCTACTAGTAGCACTTACTACTTAATTTTACATAACTCAAGGTCAATGAAGAAATAGAAGCTAAATAGCTAAATTGACCTTCCGAGTTGGAAAGTAGTGAGAAAAGAGAAAATAATATGTTGGAGTACCATTGTGTGAAAATGACAAAAGAATTGTTGCATAAGGAGTTAAAAAGTATAAGTTCTCACTTTGGATATGCCATGGACAAGTTGTATGATTTTTGCCCAAATCACTTGTTTATCCTGAGGACAGATTTCTTTTACTGCACAAGGCTTTAAGGATTGAGTGGCTGTTGCCTGCAAAGCCCTTGACAAACAATGACATGCCATAAACATATCAAGTAACAGATGATGGTGAATATGCTTTTGCTATGGCTTATGGAGGTATAATTTATGTTCCATGAAGAAGATATATTCTAAGTGAGTTTTGTGAACCTATAGGGTGTTATAAATAGTTACTAATATAAACTATTAATATGTGTTTTTACCTCCCCAAAATCTTGATTTAAAAGTTTAAATTTATTAAAAAGGGATATAATTTTAAACTTTCTTTTATTTTTTCCTTTTTGGGTCACATCTGGTGATACACTCAGGAATTACTCCTGGCAGTGCTCAGGGAGCCCTATAGGATGCTAGAAATCAAACCTGGGTTAATCATGTGCAAGGCAAACACCATACCTGCTGTGATATCGCTCCAGACCCTAAACTTATATTCTCTTTTAAATTTGGCCTCATATTCTTGAATAAACTTGGATGGCTACGTAGTCCTTCAGCAAGAATAGATAAGTAGACTTTGGAACCTTTAGACAGTGGGGTGCTATTTAGTACAAAAAAGAAATGAGCTATCTAATGATACAAATACATGGAAGAACATTATATATCTGAGAACTTTATATATCATATATCTGAGTGAAGATGCCAGCCAAAGAAGTCTTCATGTTATATGAGTATAAAGACTTTAGACTTCAAAATTTATGACATCTGCAAAAACCAACAACCAAACCAACAAAAACTAAAGAGGCAACAAAAAGATCGGTGTTCTTTAGGGATTAGAAGAATATGGGACGAAGGTAATGAGTAATAAATGAGCAGCACACAGGGGATTGTTATGAAAGTGAACATACTCTGCATAATCATGAATATATGTTATGCTTTTGTCCAGGTCATTGACTTGAGATTAAACATCAGGAACAAACTGTATGGAAAACTATAGTATTTGGTGGAGATAAAAACGGCCTTTCACGGAACAAAAGATCCATCCTGTTAAAATTAGTTGAGTATACTTAGGCTTTCACTAAAATATCTTATTTCTTTCTTTTTACATTTTTCGGTGAGGGGTGGTCTGGGGGCCACATTGAGTGGTGCTCAGGGTGCACTGAAGGTTCTGTGCTCAAAGATCACTCCTGGCATGGCTCAAGGGACCAAATCTGGTGCTGGGGATTGAATCTGGGTCAGCTGTTAGCCAGGCAAGACCTCATGTACTGTACTGTCACTCTGGCCCTACCTAAAGAATGATTTTGAAATGAAAAATTCTATAACTTGCTTCCCTTTCACACACTATGGTGATCCGTGACAATTAATTTTTGTGGGTTTTTTTCCCCCTAACTGAGCTCCAGTATGGTCAGGTTATCTTGTATATAAAATCTTACTATTAGTTTATCTCTCAATATCTTGAGACATAACTACTTTTTATTATTTTTTTCAATAAATTTGAACTATTCTTAATTGCTCTTATCCCACATACTTTTATCTCTACAAAAAATTGATTTACTCCTTTTCCCTTCTACTTCAAAATTTGTTCTGCTTTGAGTCAATACGAGGCTCCTTTTCCTTGTTATAGCAAGAAGTGAAGTATCAGTCCATAACTTCAGGACTGTCTTTTTGCATGGCTCAACTCTCAGACCAACTATGTATGACATTTCATACTGGAGGTGCACTTTCATAAGGCATTTTGAAACTGTATAAGGTCTCATTTACCTCACTCTAAGGAATGTTAGTCTGGATATTAGTTTCATCTGACATGGAACTTTAATAGTCTTTTTCTGTTAAGTGGGACTTTGCTTCCTTAATTACCATTTTCATGAAAACCTTCTATTCTTTATTGATCTTATTCCCTATGTTTGAAGGGACACATTACTCATTGGTTCAGTCGTCCATCTGCCCATTCATACAAACTAAATTGTTTTTATCATTTCAGACATTACATACTTAAAAGGACTGCAGTGATAGCACTGTGGGTAAAGCATTGGCCTTGCACACAGCCAACCCGTGCTTGATTCCTTTGTCCCTCTCGGAGAGCTGGGCAAGCTACTGAGAGTATCCCACCTGAACAGCAGAGCCTGGCAAGCTTCACGTGGCATATTTGATATGCCAAAAACAGTAACAACAAGTCTCACAATGAAGATGTTATTGGTGCCCACTCAAGCAAATCGATGAACAATGGGACAACAGTGCTACAGGGCTACATACTTAAAAATGACAGTCTCCAGTCATAGTGGAGAGTGCTGTGTGCCCTTTCCCCCTCTACTGAGCCTTTCTGCTATTACGGATTTTAGTTGTTTCCCTTTTTCTGGGAGGCCAAAGGAGGGGCATTTGTAAAGGGAGAGGCACATTGATTACAGGCGTGTGAAAATACTGAGGTCTGATTTCTTGATTCAATGCGTCTCCATAAAGCCAATTCAATTCAAGGCTCCATAGAATGGAGGCGAAACTACATTGCTATTAGTCTCCTGCACTACCCTGTCCTACCTTCTCTACTTTTTGGCAGATTGCTTTTTTGGGAGTACCTCTTAAGACTCTCTCTGTAAGGAATGCTTTCTCTGAGAGTCGATTTCCAGAGAAGCCAATCTTGGATGTGGCTTTTCAGGAGGAGTTCATATTTTACTATGAGGTTGATAGGAAAATATTTTTTTATTTTGAGTGGGCTCTTTCGAGCAGGAAAGCTCAGCAAGGACGTGCTCCTGGCTCTGTGCTCAGGGATCACTACTGGCAGTGTTTAGGGGGCCATATGTGGTCTGCCACCTGTAAGGCAAGTACTTTGATTCCAGTCCTATCTCTCAGGACTTATATTTGTTTTGGTCTGTTTTGGGTCACAGTTGGTAGTTCTTGGGTACTACTTCCTGGTGGTGTGAGGGGACCTTGTGCTAAGAATCAAACCCAGAGGCTCTTGAATGCCTGTATGGCTCCACATCTTTTAATCATTTTAGTGGCCCCCAGACAAGATTTTGAAAGCAAACATGATAAGCACGAAATCTAAATGGCAGGGTTGTATAAAAACTGGAAGGAAGAATAAAGAAAAGCATCTTTGAATGTAGGAACTGGAAAAGTAATTAAGAAGTATTGATGATCTGACACTTAGTGTTTGTAGAATTAAGCCAATTAGAGATTAAAGCAATCCAAATACTCACATGGTTTATTAAGAGAGCTTGATATAGTTCAGAAGCCCTAAATAGAAGGAAACTATTTACAAAATGAGGGAAACCAGAAGCTAATTCTGCTTAAAATGTTAGAAGGGATAAAGATAGGCAGCAGGCCTCTATTTTCTTCCTATCCAATCATTAATATTCTCATATTAATTTTGAAGAGTTATAAATAAAGGTTTTAGTTCAGTTCAGATTTGGCTACAGTGTGAAACCCCACAAATAGTGGCTTGAATTAGAAATGTGTTTCTTTTGTGCATAACAGAGCGCAGAGATGGTCCATCTAGTGTTGCTATGGTGCTTTATGGTGTCAGGAACCCAACTTTATTCTGTGCCAGGATTCTACTGTAGATGGTTCCCACCCACCAAACTAATGGATGTCCAGCATGACTGCTGGGTCTATTTTTATATTCTGTATTTCACTCAGCAGAAAGGAGGGGGGGTAAATGAAGCATGCCCCCACCCCGTCTTTAGTTTTTTCAAAAGCATAATCCTAGCTGGAACAAAATCTATAGCTCCTACATTCACATCATCCAGTCTCTTGAGTTATCTCCCCAACTCCCTGACCTCTTTTTTATATTAGTGAACATCCTTGGTATATATGGGCACTCCCTGGGCTACATCTGGTCTTTCCTGAGGAACCATGGGCAGGGATTGAAGCAGGACCTTAAACAGCAGCATGTATTCTCTACCACGTGATCGGATCACCAGCTTGCTTGTCCAATGTGAAAGACACTTCCTAAAAGGTGACACAACTTCTACTTATGCTCTATTGACCAGTTCTAAGTCATATAGTACTCCTTCTTTGGGAAAGTGAAAATACAGTTTTCATTATAAGACATTATATAGGAAATTAAAAAATGTTGTATCACTGTCACTGTCATCCCATTGATCATGGATCTGCTCAAGCGGACCAAGTAACGTCTCCATTTGTCCCAGCCCTGAGATTTTAGCAATCTCTCTTTACCCGTTCTTCCCAGCCGTGCAGCATTGGAGGTTCTTTTAGGGTAAGGGAAATGAGACCCATTATTGTTACTGTATTTGGCATATCGAATACGCCATAGAGAGCTTGCCAGGCTCTGCCATGTAGGCAGGATGCTCTCAGTACCTTTTCAACAGTGCTACATTAGAGGCTTTTCAGGGTCAGAGGAATGAGACCCATCAGTGTTACTGTTTTTAGCATATGAATACACCACGGAGAGCTTAATAGATTATTTGGAACAATGAGAAGTTTCTTTCATAAAAACGATTGCTTCTCGTTGAGTACAGTCTTGTCAATATCAAGCAATGGGTAAATGACATGAACCCAACCGAAAGCATGCTCAGTTTGTGGTACTTGAACAGGAGCTAAGTGACCCAAAGATAAACATGATTGTTATTCTGGAGAAGCCATTGTTCTTCCCACCAGGGCCTCATTGTCTAAGGCTATCTAACTAGTGTTTCTTTTGATCTTATGAGCCAACCAGTGCCATCCTAAGTTCCAGGTTGTTTTTCACAGTTTGCAAAATATATTGTAACCATTGTACCATATTAGTCAGAATAAAGATATTAGATATTTTTTCAGTAGATGCAATAGTGCTTTGGTAAATTTTAAGTTGGATAGTGTAGCTATCAAATTTTTGTCTAAGAAACATTTTTTTTAAACTTTAAGAATTAAAACTGGAGTGAAAGCACCGAAGGTAGGGTATTTGCCTTGCACGCGGATGACTTGGGTTCAATTCCCCCGTCCCTCTCAGAGAGTCCGGCAAGCTATCAAGAGTATTCTGCCCGCATAACAGGGCCTGGCAAGCTACTGGTGGTGTATTGCATATGCCAAAAACAGTAACGAGAAGTCTCACAATGGAGACGTTACTGGTGCCTGCCCGAACAAATAGATGAACAATGGGAAGACAGTGCTAATCTAATCTAACAATGCTAAGAATTAGATGAAATTGGAAGGAGCATGGAAGCTGAGTTCTTAAATTTGTACATACATCTACATGAGAAGTAATGAGTAACTAAGCTTAGAATCAGCAATATGTGTGAATCCAACAGGCAGTAATTGAAAGATTTTTGGAGGGAAAAGACAAGACTATTTTAAAACTGCTTATTTATAGACATATAATATTCAACAATTGAAGGTGAGCATAATTGTATGAAGATAATTACAAAAGAATCTAAAAATAATTGAAAGGCTGTCTTTCTTTAACATCCTGTGCTGGTACTCACGAGTATATAATCAGCTCCAGTCTACAAAATTGGCAAGACACAAAACAGCAGGAATTAGGTAAGCAGTAGAAAGGATTGAAACAATTCAAAATCAGCATTCAAGTTATAAATATGGGTATAAATAAAAGTCAAAAACTCCTAAACTTCTGTGAATGTGAAATTATTTGAAATAGAGTTCATTTAGAGTAAGAGTTTTTTGTATTTGTATTTCTAAGATTTTATATGATTTTGTTTTTATTTTATTTGCTTCATTTTACTATAACATAAAGAAAATAGGTTGTACACCTTTATTGCAAACCACAACAGCTAATTAGAGAGAGAGAACAGAAGGGAATGCCCTGCCACAGTGGCAGGGTGGGGTGGGGGGGGAGATGGGATTGGGGAGGGTGGGAGGGATGCTGGGTTTACTGGTGGTGGAGAATGGGCACTGGTGAAGGGATGGGTTCCCGAACTTTGTATGAGGGAAGCATAAGCACAAAAGTGTATAAATCTGTAACTGTGCCCTCACGGTGATTCACTAATTAAAAATAAATAAAAAAAAGAAAATAGGTTGTACCATTTTTATTAAACTGGTTAATGCTTGGAAAATGTGGTTTAAGTGAAAACAAGTTAATTTCACTAATGCTAAAGACATTTAGTTCTTGACTAATCATTTCTTTTTAGATTGTGTTCAAATTAACTTTTCCAGTATCTTGAATTCTCAGAAAACAAAATGTCTCAATAGAAGAGAAATTCCCTGTATTTCCCAAATATCTTGACATGTTCTTCTCCAAATAATGTCTTTGCATATGTTTAATCTATTTCCTAAGGATAGCAATAATGAAGATAATGTGGTTATCATACATGATTGATATGTGTAATTGGAAGATTCAATCTCCTTTAATTTCATTAACCTTAAATATAAACAATTAGTGAATAAAACTATTGGAGTATAGCATAGGTATTTGATAAATTGATTTAGCTAGTACCTCTGAAGAAGTTTGTTCTTATCACTAGAGGAAGATGAAATTACATATATAGGGATTAGAACACATCCATTGATTTTCCTTCATTTAAGTGGAATATAATATAGTTCCATAGGCACAATTCTCAGGGAATTTTCTTTTTTTTTTTTGCTTTTTGGGTCACACCCAGCGATGCTCAGGGGTTACTCCTGGCTCTGCACTCAGAAATAACTACTAGCGGTGCTGGGGGAACCATATGGGGATGGTTCCGGGTTGGCTGCATACAAGGCAAATGCCCTACCTGCTGTACTATTGCTCCAGCCCCTCTCAGAAAATTTTCTTTTCTGTTTTTTGCAACAGACTACATCTTAGTCTGTTTAGGCTGCTCTTATAGAATACGATGACTGGTAGCTTAAATAACAAACATTCATTTTTCACAGATATGAAAAATGGTATGTCTCAGATCTGAAAGTTAGAAGATTCAATGTCTGGTGAGGACCCCCTTCTGGATTTGCAGATGGTGGTCTTTTTACTGTATCCCCTTAATTGGTAGAACAAGCCAGTGAACTAGTTCACTGTCTGCTCTTTCCTCATTATGCTGCTAATCCCTTTATGAGGACTCCATTCTTATCTGCTAAGTGCTTCCAGAGGCCCAGCTTTCTAGCATCATGCTGAAGTTTAGGTTTTCAGCATATTAATTTGGGAAGTAAATATATAATCCATAAAAATATCTAATTTTGATGATAATATTAAGTATCACAGGCAGCTCATCACATTTATTATGTGCTAGGCACTCATCCAAGTACTGTACATGTCACACTAACACCCCCCAAGATCCCAAGATAGGCCTTATTATTTGTCTTATATATTGAGGAACAAAGAGGTTATGTAACACAACTGTTCCTATCAGGAAGCCCTATAGTTTGTTATTAATCACAGTGTTATAAAAATACTATATTTTGAGGGGGGAGTTTGGGACTTCCAAGATATGCTCAGATGGCCAGGGGCCTCTTCTTGGGATTCTCAGTGGTACAATGCCAGGACCTGAGAATCTGTGGCTGCTTGAACCCTATAGTGACAGGAGATACCTGGATCACTTCATTGGTGCTTGGGATATTCTATGCCTGCACCGGAGTCAAGTGATGTTGGAGATAGAACCAGTGTTGGCCATATACACTTTAATCTTTGTACTGTCTCTTCAACTCCTAAAATAGTATATTTTGAGAATGTCAACATGAGTGGTCAGAGAAACTAACAGAAAAAATTCATTTTCAACATACATTTGGATTTGAAAAGCAAATATTGTCAAGATTTGTATTATATCTACTCTAGTCCACACAATATAAATTTTCCCATGTTGTGATAGTTTGTTTGGGTTATATGTTACTTTATTTTAAACTGTATGTGCAATCTTGCTTATTATGTCACAAGGTTTTATAGAATATTCATTTTCTGAGAGGTCCTAATTGATGCTTGGTACTTGATGTGTGTACTTTTTTAATGGTTATATTAAGCAAACAAAGGTAATTTGACTAGGAGTATGATGCAGAGAGATTTAATAGATCTAGAGAAAAAGGGTTAACATTCCTGAATTATCTTCAAATAATTGGTTCTCTCATGGTTGTAGAACCACTTGTTAGATTATCCCTTGAGATCATTTATAATTATATTGCTTTCACTGAGAACTTACCTTATGGATATTATTCTGCACTGTTAAACCAGCTTGACAGTGGAATCATATTTAATCTTTGTTTATATTGATTGCTTTTCTTATTTGTTGTCACTGGATTTACTAACATTTTCCTTAAAGCATAGGATTTGCCAAACATGGTCAGATTATAAGAATTTATTAATATTTTAAATAATGTCATTAGTATTTAGTGAAATGTAAATATTGAGCCAGGCATATGTTTGCTTTTATAGCAGTAGAGAGCTATTCTTTAAGTTGTATTTTCTTTTTTTTTTTTTGCTTTTTGGTCACACCCGGAAGTGCACAGGGGTTCCTCCTCCTGGTTCTGCACTCAGGAATGACTCCTGGTGGTGCTCAGGGGACCATATGGGATGCTGGGAATCAAACCCGGGTTGGCTGCATGCAAGGCAAATGCCTTACGCACTGTGCTATCGTTCCAGCCCCTCAAGTTGTATTTTCTGACTGTAATCTTAGATACTAATATAAACATGTTTCTTTTTGTTTTGTTTTGTTTTTGACTGTGCTCTGCAATTCTGCCTGGCTCTGCACTTAGGGGGCTGGACACGGGGGGCCATGTAGGGTGCTGGAGATTGAACCCTGGTCAGCCATGTGCAAGGCAAGTGCCATACCTGCTGTATGTCTCCAGCTCTAAAAAGTCCTGTTTCTGCATTTCTAAAATGAACTTTATAACAGCAACCATCTCTGACATAATGAGTATTGAAACAATATCATCTGTGAATTGTCAAGCATAGTGACTCTCAAAAAGGTTCTTAATATATGTTGCTGCTAGAATTATCACAGATATCTATATTCTATAATACCTTCATCTTTATAACAAGGTAAGAGTTATTTACCTTCACTATTGGACAAACTGAAGTTTGCATAATTTAGATATCTTTTCCAATGTTACTGGGTTAGTAACTAGTGGGCAAAGCACTGGTTTTCCATGAATTTTTATATTCATTAATTTAGTCTTCCAAGTTCTTAGACTGGGTTTTTGCAGTAGTATGGAAATACTTGCCCACATGCCTGGCTGTCTTACCCGGGGCTCCTTGGAGGGGATGGGCTCCAGCTTCCCTCCCCACCCTGAGCAGAGCTCCCGGCGGCCTTGCACATGGCGGACCTAGGTTCTTCCCTCTGAACCACATGTGGTACCCCAAGCCTGCCAGGATTGATCCTTGAGTATAGATTTATGTGTACACTTTGAGCACTGTCATATGTGTCCCTCAAACCAAAATATTGGTGAATATGTGAATTGTAGGAGGCAAACATAGAACAACCCTGACCTGTCTTTACATGGAATTCTGACTCTCTAGGTATTTTAAATATTGTCTAGTGGGTAAGTGTGAATTCAAGATGGGTACATCCCATTTACCCCAAGGATTCTTTGTCCCTTGGAGAATCACAGAGGAGATGAGGAAGAGATTGGTTATTTAAAGCCAGAGACCAGAGTAGGAGCGCATGTTCTTCATATCAAAGGAGGTTTTCAGGGTCCAATCAGAATGTCTTCCATTATTCCTTCTGTTATTTTCAAAAGAGGCAGATGTTTCTTGATTGAGTGAAACTATAGGGTCAGCACAGCATATCTTGTTACAGCACCAATTCTACTCATATGTTGGTTAGGAAAACTCATTAAATTTCTGTTAAAATAAGATTGGCTGTATCACACTGTAATACATAAAATATGTGTTTTTCAAAGAAAATGTGACAGAGTAGACATTTCATGCTGGGTATGTCTGCTCTTGTAAGCTTATCTGCTATAATTAAAGGTCACTCAGTGGAAAGTATGACCCAAGCAGGAACCAGTACAGACCAGTTACCTTTAAACTTCTCACACCTGTTGACTAGAACCTGGTAGATCAGT
Source organism: Sorex araneus (assembly GCF_027595985.1). Taxonomy (NCBI): domain Eukaryota; kingdom Metazoa; phylum Chordata; class Mammalia; order Eulipotyphla; family Soricidae; genus Sorex; species Sorex araneus. The sequence goes on from NC_073311.1 coordinate 15,179,235, forward strand.
GGGTTTTTCAACCTTTCTACACCTTCATGGACTTGCATGTTAAAGCACAGATACAGACCTTTGTACATGGGTTTCTACAGTTGATGGAAACTGTGAGAATTCTGAGATTTTAAAGAGCTGTGTTTGTAAAGAGACAAAGATCATGACTTAGTTTTGCCTCAATAAGAGTGAAAATGTCCTTCAAAAAGAGCAGCCTGTCGTGAAAGCTTGAGAAATCATACAGTGGGGAAAGTGCGTGCCTTGCATGCAGCTGATCAGGGTTGGATCCCTGGTACTTGATATGGTTTCCCAAGCACTGCCAAGAGTGATCCCTGAGCACAGAGCCAGGGGTAAACCGTGAGCATCACTGGGCATGGCCCCCAGAAAAAAAACAAACCAAAAGCCAAAAAAAAGAGGCATCCTCTCAGAAGTGGTTTAAATACAGGTTGAAATCCAGCTGGCAGTCTCTTGTCAAGTGTAATTTTCCTACCAAGATCAAATTGATGTATTAGGCTGCTCATGTGCTGTACTTTTGTTCACAGTTCCTCTTAGAGTAACATCTTTATGCTAATTTATTCGTCAGGAGGGAATGCAATTTTTCAATTTGTGTGTGTATGCTTGTGCATGTCGCAGCTGTATTTCTTGTTTATTGCTAAGTGCCCAGTACCTAACACAGAACTTTGTATATGGAAGGCACTGAGAAAATTATTTGTTGAATAGATGAATGGTTATGTGAAATGATATGGTGAGATTTATAATTGAAATCTTCATTCACCATACTTCAACAAGGAATTTATTTGGCAATTTTTGTAGAAGATAATGTATCAGTTTACTCATGGTGCTATAACAAAATATCTTGGATTTAGTATCTTAAACAACAAAAAACATTATTCTCTGACAGGTTTGGAAGCTACAAGTCTGAACTCCATGTGTCAGTAGTGTAATGCATCCTTTGAAATCATTGCTATCAGTTCCAAATTTTTTCTTAGTTTCTGGTAGTCATTTTACTTATGGAACGATAGCTTCAGTCTTACACATTATTATCCCTATCATAGTGTGTAATAAATTTGTTAGTGTTCAACTGTCCATGTTCCAATTTTTTGTTTTGGTTTTTGGGCCACACTTGGTTGTGCTCGAGGGTTAATCCTGGCTCAATACTCAGGTATCACTCATGGCAGAGCTTTGGGGACCATATGGGGTGCTGGGGATTGAACCATGGTTAGCTGTGTGAGGGATGAGTGCCTTACCTGCTCTACTGTTGCTGTGACCCCCAACTTTACATTTTATAAAATCAGAACACTAGTTACACCATATTAGGGGCCTGCCTATTCACTATGCATTCATCTTATTAAATTTTATTTTGTTTGAACACAGAATTTACAAAGTTGCTTATAATACAGTTGTTTTCAGGTATTCAGTGTCCCAACACCAATTCCAGCACCAGTTGACCTCTCCTCCAGCAATGCCCTGGTTTCCCACCTATCCCTTAAGCCAGCTCTTTTAGCAGGCACAAACAAATTTACTTCATATTTGTAGTTAAAACAAAATGGCAAACTGAACTATCAAAAACTAAAAACCAATTTGTGATGATTATCTCACAACAATGCTAATAAAGCCATTGAGTATTTACTGAACTGGTTCGTGCTAGTTGAGCCTGTGTTACTGTTTTCACTCATTAAGCTTGGTGGTCTTTTACACAACTTATCCATCAAATTTGCTATGTTACTACTGGCTGTACTGTTGCAAGGCCATGTATGTAGCCATGAGCTCTAGGAGCTGTGGAGTTGGCATGACTTGGCAGCTTGATGACGTTTAGTTGTGGAGCTGGGCTGTTTGTATGCTGGGTAACTGGTGTGGGTGGAGACTGCTGGTCCTTCCAGCAGGGCAGAGAATCTTCCTGCCCCCATATCAGAAAGAACACAGCTTTCAGCCTGGAGATTGGTCTTCCTGGGATGATTTGGCAGCTTGCTAGCTTTATAAGCTTCAGTTGTGGGGCTGGGTATGCTTTCATCTTAAATAATTGCATCTTCAACATTATTTCCAAAGAAGTTCACCCTCAGAGTTTTACAACTTCACCAGAGAGATTCTTTAGGTACTTAAAACCTCTGACAAATGAATTCCAAAATTCCAAAGTTAGAAACAAGGAAACAAGTCTAAGAGAGAAGTACTGAGTTCCTGGAATGGAATAATAAGAGTTGGAACATACAGAGAATATTTCCTTTCTAAACTGTAATGTATTGGCAATGAAGTCGTTAACAAAGTTATTACTCTTGTTACATATTATCTGCTATAAAATTGTTTCTGTATAATGAATTATCTCAAAACATGTAGTGGCCATAAATGATAGCACTTATTTTTATTTTTATTTTTTTGCTTTTTGGGTCACACCCGGCGATGCACAGGGGTTACTCCTGCCTTTGCACTCAGGAATTACTCCTGGCGGTGCTCAGGGGACCATATGGGATGCTTGGGATTCGAACCCTAGTTGGCTGCATGCAAGGAAAACACCCTACTCGGTTTGCTATTGCTCCAGCCCAATGATAACACTTATTTTCTGATAGTTTTTGTGGGTTAACAATGTGGATATGATTTAATGGAGTCCTGTGGCTCAGGGTTTCTCCTAAGACTTCTATCATGGTGTTGAAAAGTCATGTTAAGGTTCTTTCTGAAGAAGGCATTTCTATGTGACACACATGGTAGTTGGCAAGATCGGTTCCTTGCTGGAATTGATAGAAGGCATTTCTCAGTTCTTCGTCATGGGCCCTTTCTATAGGACAAGTTAGCACAGGAAAGCTGGATTCATAAGAGTGAGCAAATTAGATCAGCCAGGTGGAGTGTAAGATAAAAATTATAATCTTTTGTAATTCAGTCTTGAAATTATCATCGTATTACTTTTACCTTGTTCTGCTCAAGCTTACCAATTGCATTAATACTCAAATGAAAGCATGAGTACTTGAGAACTTGAAAAGTAGCAGATGTGAATCATTGAAGACCAAGTCGAAGAGGCTGCCTACACATAAACTTAATTGTTTGTATGTATGGACATTTGTTTCATAAGTAGTTGCCCAACTTTTAAAATATTTATGTCAGTAATTCCATTAAAGCAGTGGAAAACTGCCATGTGCTGGGTTTATTCTCAGTGTATTTATGGTACCCATCTATATCACCCTGGACCACTGGTGAGGTACTTAACCATTTGAGTTCTGATAATGCTCTAAATCCTAAAGTACTGCTATGTGAACAGCCCTATAATTGATCCAGGTCATTTAAAAAATCATTTTTGGATTATGTTATTTTAAAAACTACTACTGCAGAACCCATAAAATGTCCCAGTGGTCAGGAATACATGCTTTGTACCACCGGGTACCCTGAACATTGCCAGGTATAGCCCTGAAGGACTTTATTACTACCCCTGGTGCTGCTGGTAAGTCCCTGGTGGCCTCAGCACTGTTAGGCTGAGGGCACTGCATCCACGTCCTGAGTGTGGAACTGTCATGCATGTTTTCCTGAGAATTGTTGGGAGTGGCCCCTTAGTGCTGTGAGCATTGCGTTGGACACCCCACACCCAAGAAATACTTATTCTTGAAGAGAGTATACAACTTAGCAAGTGTAAGTGTATTGAGAGGGACAAATATCTTTATACTTAAAGGTTAGTACATTTCCAGATTAAATATTACTGGAGTTATTTCACATGGAGGCGTGAACTTTGAACATTTCAGATCAAATTTGTACTAGTTAATATGATACTTTCTTAAAAAGATACATTTCATATGTGTGAATTCTTTTGAGATCTATATATTCACAGATAAAAGTGGTACTCTGATAAGTTGATATGAACAAAATAGTACCGGTTAAATAAATTTTCTGGAAAATTTACAGATTTTTAGATAGTTTATTCCTATATTTATTTTGAGTTGAAAATATTTGTCTTGGTAGAAGTCTTTCTTGCTAATATTTTTTTTCCAGTAGAATATTGTATATGAAGAAAAGTTTGAAATTTTTTTCCTATTTTATGGTTAATGTATTTGCTTTTTCAAGCTGAATTGTATATCTTTCCCCTCTGACATTTTTCTAGCTTCAGGGAACATAGTCCCGTTTGGTCCATTAATATTAGCATTACATTAGTGATGTAATCCAGTTTCTTTTCCACTATGAGTTTTATACTGTAGTTATAACTTCTCACACATAAAGTTGAATTTTGCTATGGATGCATTTCTACTATTTTTCCAATGAATATTTTTGCATTCCTAAAAATACTAGCAATATATATTAGAAATTCATTTGCTCCTGCAAGTAGTCTGAAATAATCATGGAAATCAGTTTTATTATTTTTAATCTGTTTATTTTATTTTATTGCCTATAGAACAGTTTCTAGGAACAATGCCTATAGAACATTGCCTACAAAAAATGAATGTGAAATGGTTCATTTTCTCTGTATGTTGTTTTACATTTAGGAAGATTTCCTGAAAAGTTAACTGACCTATTCCTGGGTTCCTTTGGCTTATAGACAAAAATCATAGACTAACGTGTTTGGGATTGCATGCTACCACTTACTTTACATGGAGACCTGCAATTGAATGTGAAGTTATAGTCATTGAAAGCCAGACCATGTGACCTTCAAATCAACATCAGTGTAATAAAAAGAGTATGAGCTTTAAAGTGACAAACACTAGTTTACATTTTGGCCTGCTATTTCTATAGTCATAGGTATATGACTATAAGTTAGTCATTTTTTAAATTTTAGTTACCTCTGTAAAATGAGAGTAATTATCATGTGTTTCTCATACTTGGTGGTAGCTTATAAATCACCATATGCTTATTATTACACAAATCTAAAAGGTACAAAAATATATTTAGTTCAAGTCTATGCTGCTACCCTTTTGCTTCAGTTGGTGATATATATCATTTTATGTACAGTCTGTTTTTTTCTTCAGAACTTCTACTTCTACACTGAACCTATTCATCCAGAAATATGTAAGAAAAATATATAACTTTACCCTTTATTTTTGCACATATTCATATAGAATATATACAATTATTAAAATTTTCATTAGTTTCTCTGTGACTTAAGATTACATCTTTCAGTATGCTGATAAATATGAACAATCTTTGACACAACCTTTCATTCTTTTTTTTCCCGGTTTTTGGGGTACACCTTATTGTGCTCAGGGCATACTCCTGGTTTGGTGATCAGTGATGACTCCTGGTGAGCTTGGGTGAGGCCATTTAAGGTGATGGGGATCAAAGCCTTATCAGGTTGCATGAAAGTTTCACACCCTGCCCACTGTACTATCTCTACAATCCCAAAACATTTCACTCGTAAATATCCTTCCTTGATGCATGAAATTGTTTGCAGAAAAGCAAAAAAATAACAAGGGTAGTTATAATGACTGCTCCTATGCATCTTTTTTGTAACTTACTTTGGGCATTATGGCATTATATCACAGCTTATTATGTGATAAATAATATAGAACATGCTATCTTATTATAATTATTTATTTTAAAAACCTGAGACTTAAGGTTTCAAAGGATGCAAAACTAGTAAACGGTGGAGTATCAGATAAATACCTCAATCCACCACTTCCTGCCAGTCTGGACCCATATATCAGTTCCTGGTATATGGGTCCAGAATTTTAGCTGGTTATTGGAATGGTTATTTCTCTAAGTTTGAATCTCCCAGGTGTCAAGCTCTGATAATGAAATTGCCCAGAAGATATTAAAATGTATTAGAAAATGGGATTAAAGATATATTTCAAATATTTAAAGCTATTTTTATTTCTGGAAAATAAAAATATTTCCAGAATATTTGAATCAGATAAATCTGATAATCCAATAGAGAGGATGCCTGGTAAAAACTCATAGCTTCCCTTCGTGGTTATGACTTAGCAAGAGAGACATAAATTCTGAAATCATGAAAAGGTGAAATTTCTCTGAAGGACAAGATTATGGCCAGTGTTACTCTGAGAGTCTATAATAAAACAATTTAAACCCAGCCAAGTAGAACTTTCCATTTGCATACCATTGGTTGTGAACTTGAAGGAAAAATTGTAACAAATCTTTAAAGGTTTGTATTTCTGTCATATACACCTTGTTCAACTAATTGAAGATTCAGAAGAAAAGGTTAGGAATTTTTGAAACTTCTACAGGCTTCGCAGATTAAGTTTTCATAAACTGGAACAAATCCATAGAAAGAGTGAAGCCCTGAGAAGTAGGCATCCTATGTGTGATAATCAGACATGCTGAAGAAGCAAGTAAGGTTAGCAGCAATGAAAATAACTTATGTTCCACAGGGTTAAATAGAATCATACATTGGTTTGGAAAATTAGTTCTGCCCTGCTAAAGAAGTGTCGATTACAGAATACCTATAACCAAAACTGTTCTTTATTGTAAATGGCACTGAAACGATTGCTTTAATGGATGCATGAAAAATTCTGCCAAGGTGTTCAAACAGTTACAGGAGAGTAGTTCTTTTTTAACCTACAAGGATGTGACCGATTGGCAGCCATAATAAAGAAAGCAGTACAATGCCTAGAAAGATTCTCAGAGAAATTATGAAAGAGACTTTTGTTGCAACTATCCTTTCCTGTCTCATCCTATTGATTTTGATTTTTTAATACCTCTAGATTTTCTGCACCTCTTTTTTATCTCCATCACTGCCACCTTGCTTCACATTAGTACTAACTCTCACTTAGACTATGGAAACATTTTTATAATTGGTTTTTCTTCTTCTTGTTTCCCAATTCATTCTCTACACTGCAACCTTTCATCTTAGAGTCCATAAGTAGTTGTTTATTTTGCTTAAAGAATAAATGCTTAAGATAGCTATGTAAAGAGGAACATTTTTGGACACTTTCTTTTCTTCTTGCTTTATCTTGCATCTTCTTTATTACACTTTTGCCAGCCTTATAGTGAACATACTATATTTTGTCACACAGAAAATTTTGTATGTGCTCTTCCCTTTACCAGTTTAACTAATTTTCTTTCTACAGATATTGACTCAGGGAGTTCTCTCTGATCTTCCAGAGTATACTCCTTTATTTTAGAAAGATTTTATTGACTGTGATCTCCTGCTTCACAATACTTTCATCTTGTGTGATCTTAAAATTAGTATTTGTCTTCATGAGTAAATTATTATTAGGGGCACTGTTAGATTTTGCTTCTAAGAGGAATTTTAGAATCCAATACAAGTTCTTTAAACATACACTGCTTGTATTTGCACATTAACTTTAGAATTTGTTGGAGAAGAGATTTGTAAAATACTGCTTTACCTATGCAGAATTGTCTGTTACTTAACTTTTCCATTTAAAATAACACATGGAGGGGCTGCAGCAATAGCACACTGGGTAGGGCATTTGCCTTGCACACAGGTAGCCGAGGTTCGAATCCTAGCATCCCATATGGTCCCCTGAGCATTGCCAGGAGTAATTCCTGAGTGCAGAGCCAGGAGTAACTCCTGAGCATTGCTGGATGTGGCCCAAAAAGAAAAAAACGTAACACATGGATATATATTCAAGAAGGTCATGTAAACCAGAAAAGGATATGTAAAATAGAGAAGAAAAATTATTAAATATTAGCAATTTATAGAAATGATTGTATTAATTAAAATCATCATTATAAATTATAATAGCCAAAACACTGCCATATTGGGGGCTCTTTTGGTGACAGGTGAATGAGGCCAATTGTTGTTACTGTTGTTGGCATATCGAATACAAGATGGGTAGCTTGCTTGCCCAATACGGCAGCGTTAAGAAAGATGAGCAAAGAAAGGCTGAAAAAATCTCGGGGACGAACTGGTCTGCCAAAACTAAGAAAGACTAAAATGATTGTCTGTACTTTCAATGCACGGACACTGGCATCATAAGCATCCATCGAGGACCTGATAGTGCAAGCTCAGAAGATCAAGTACGACATCATTGGTCTGACCAAAACCGGGAGACATCAAACACATCACGCCATTTTCAACACTGGAGAAGAATTGTTCCTCGGAAAATGTGACAACAGAGGCATTGGTGGCGTTGGTGTCCTTGTCAACACGAACTTGGCCATGAGCATCAATTCATTCGAAGGCCTAACAACTCAAATTGGACGATTACGCTTGAATAGATGTGGCTCACTGCCTGCAGTTTCTATCTTCATCATCTACACACCAACTTCCAACTACGATGAAGAAGAAATTGAGAGGTTCTACATGGAACTGGAGAGGTTCTATAAAGAAGACCCCACCTTCTACAAGATCATTGTTGGTGATTTTAATGCCAAGATAGGTCCGAGAAGGTCACCTGAAGAACTCCACATTGGGACTCATGGCCTAGAATGGAACGATCAGGGTGAGAGACTGTCTGAATTCATCATGTTGACCAAGACTATCCATGGTAACTCACAGTTCCAGAAGTCCGAATCTAATTGCTGGACATAGGAGTCTCCCGGTGGACAGTTCCACAATGAAATTGACCACATCATATTCAATTGAAGGTTTTGCCTGACCGTTGTCCCAAAATTCCAAACGGGATCAGACCACCGTCTCCTTCGTGCGAAATTCTACTTCACAGAGCGGGGAGAAAAGTCTGCAAAATTTAAGTTTAAGAAGACAACTCCCAGAATGACCACCAACTGGGAGGTCTTTGGCACTATTGCAGCAATGTGGGAAGATGCCATCCTTGACAACATCGACAAGGAATACGATCAACTGGTTCAGCACCTCCATGTTTGTGTGAAGAATGCCGAGAGTGAGAAAGCCACAAACAGACGCCTGTCCTTGGAAACTCTCGCTCATTCATTAACGTGGTTTGGCATGAGCCTCAGGCAACCACAAGCTAACGTCCAAGCTCACAAAGCTGTGCAGAGACGCAATAAAGGAAGACCTCAAAGAGAGAAGAGCAGCAGTGTTGGCAGATGCAGCAGAAGCCAGGAAAAGTATTCGTAATGCTTGCCTGTCCTTCGCCAAGATGACTGCCCTCCGACATCCCGATGGATCTATCACATCTTCCAGAAAGGGAATGGAGAAAATTATTCATGACTTCTACTCGGATCTCTTTGACAGCCATGTCCACCTGCCCACATACCAAATTCCACAGGATGGATATCATTCCCAACGTTCTCCCTTCTGAAATCCGACACGCCATTTCACTCCAAAGATGCGAACAGCACGTTGTCCAGACAAGGTCAGACCCAAACACCTGAAGAATCTGCCGCCAGTACTCATCAATACACTGGCCCAACTCTTCACACGCTACCTGTCTGAATGCAAGCTTCCATCCCAGTGGACCGTTCTGTGTGTACAAGAAGGGAAACATCCACAACATCAGCAACTATCACCCAATCTGCCTGCTGTCTGTCATCAGCAAGTTGTTCACTCATGTCATCCTGAAGAGAATAGGCAGAACACTAGATGAAGGACAACCATGGGAGCAAGCTGGGTTCTGAAGGGGATTCAGCATGATAGACCATATCCACACAGTGGCCAAACTCATTAAAGTTTTGCAAGAGTTCAAGATGCCGCTCTGTCTAACGTTCATCGACTTAAAGAAGGTCTTCTATTCTGTTGAGACTGAAGCCCTGGCCAAATAGGGCATTCAAACTCAGTACATCAAAATGCTTCGTGAGCTGTATTGTGGATTCACCACCGGGACCTCACCATTCTACAGGGAAGTGATCATTGATGTAAAGAGAGGGGTGCGGCAGGGTGATACCATTTCACCAAAACTCTTCAGTGCCGCCCTTGAGAACATCACGCAACGACTGGAATGGGAAGGAATGGGAGTGAAGGTAGATGGTCAGCAATTATAACACCTCCGCTTCACTGATGACATCGTTCTCATAAAACCAACCATTACCCAAGCAGCACAAATGCTGACCGACTTCGACCACCAGTGTGGAAATGTCGGATTGCAGCTGAATCTCAACAAGACGATGTTCACGAAAAATGAACTGGTCCCTGAAGCTCCATTTGCTCTCAATGGAATGAGCATCTCTGAATGCAGCAGCTATGTGTACCTGGGTTGAGAAATCAACATGAGGAACAACTTGTTGCCAGAACTGCGCAGGAGGAAGAGAGCAGCGTAGAATGCATTCAGGAGCGTCGAAGAGGTGGTTAAGAGAACGAAGAACCTCCAACTCCGAGCACATCTTTTCGATTCCACCATTCTTCCTGCACTAACATATGCCTCAGAGACCTGGGCCCTATGCAAACAGGATGAGAATGCTACTAGGTTATCCCAAAGAGGAATCGAAAGAGCTATGCTGGGAATATCATGTCTCACTCAGGTGAGAGAAGGAATCCGGAGTTCTGACCTCCGTCGATGGTCAAAAATCAGGGATGCTGTCTCGTTTGCCAAGGCATCAAAAATCAGATGGGCCGGTCATGTAATGCTGGACTAGAGTGTTACCAACTGGATTCCATGGGACATCAGAAGACCTTGTGGCCACTCACCAACTAGTGGTTAGATTTCTTCGTCAAATCTCTGAATGAACGATTTGAGGTTCTTCCTGTTCCTGGAGCAAGCAGATATCATTGGGCTGCACTAGCTCGAGACAGGAACAAATGGAGACATTATTGGGGCCCACTCGAGCAAATAGAAGATCAAGGGGACTACAAGTGATACAAGTGATAATAGCCAATGTTTATAGAGCACCTTTTGTATCAGTTTTTCTTTAGAAAAAAATTAAACTAAATATTGTACTAAAATATTGAGCGTGTTTTTAAATAGTAAATGAATTAAATAATATCTTATACCAATGCAAATTTCAAATTATCAAAATCAGTAACAAATTTTCTGGGATGGGAAAAAGATAATGCCTTGGACAGTGACTTACATATATGAGGCATCTACTCACCTATTTTTCCAGATCCTACTTTTGAAATTCTGTTTAAAGATATGACTAGATTCCTATGTAGATTTTGAGATGGGCATTTTGTTTGCTAGTCTCCAGATTACCAGACTGTGTGTGGTTTTAAGTTGCTAGGAAAGTGTGCATAAACTTTAGTTTTTCCACATAGATTTGTTTAAACACCAATTATTGTCAAATGTTTATTGATGTTCTATTTTGAAGATTTCTACAATTGTGTGTATTTTTTTTAAATAAATACAGAGGTCTATGAAAGTGTTCTTTAAAAAAAAACAGTGATGCTTGGTAATCTTGCAGAAAACTATACTATTTTAGCAACCCATTTTAGGGATTATTGTAGTTGAATAATGGGTTTGAAATTGGGACAAAATACTTGTCCCAGAGAAGATTTGGTAGAATCTTTGTAATAGATATAACTTCCTAAAAAAGTTGCCTCATAGAGTTTACAAAAGTTCTTAGTTTTTATCATGGTGTAAGTAGGTGAATTTTGTTGTTGACTTTGAAAAATGGAATATAAATTGAATTTTATTTAAAATGTATTGACTAGAGTGAAGATATATTGATATTTGACATTTTGTTCACAAAATGACCTAGCAAGTCAGTGAGTTAAAAGAGCAGACAGTTTGAGTTCTTTTAAGACAAAACTGACAGGTTCAGTATTTGATGGCTCTTGGACTTACTCATTTAGAAACATTTACACATGATCTAAGTGACCAGAGCCACAGCACAGCAGGTAAGGTGTTTGCTTTGCACAGGGCCGACCTGGGTTAGATTCCTCTGTCCCTCTTGGAGAGCCCAGCAAGCCGAGAGTATCCTGCCTGCACGGCAGAGCCTGGCAAGCTCCCCATGGCATATTTGATATGTCAAAAACAGTAACAAGTCTCACAATGGAGATGTTACTGGTGCCTGCTTGAGCAAATTGATGAACAATGGGACGATAGTGCTACAGTGCTATCAATTTATAGAAACCGTTGAATTAATTAAAAATATATAATTATAAATGAAAATAGCCAATATTTATAGAGCACCTTTTATATCAGTTTTCTCTTTAGAGAAATATACTAAAATATTGAACATGTTTTTCAATAGTAAATATATAAAATAATATACCAATAAAATTTCAAATGATTAAAATCAGTATCAAATTCTCTGGGATGAGAAGGGAGGTCTTGCCCCTTTGGGTGGGAACATAAGAGACTGGGCATTTCAGAGAATAGTAGTAGTTTCAATGGACTCTGGTGTCTTGCTATTTTGATGTCTTGCCATTTCTACTTAGGGGTAGAAGTCAAGAGAGGAACTATCACGTCTGTACATGGAAACTTGCTTGAGGATGCTCATTTAATCAATGAGCTGGTGATGTGAGTAGTCAACAATACACTGTACAGTAGTACTTTTCCAGAAAAGATCAGCTCGGTTGACTTTGAAGATTACAAACTAGAAAATTCTTAAAAGAAATAAGATTTTTATTGTTAGAAACATAAACAGATCTCAAAATTAGTCAAGTGAAGAATCAGTAAAAGTGTCAATGAGTTAGCAACACTATTTATAAAAATTCAAAAGCACACATATACATAATGATATATATTTCCATGGAAACTCTTACCTCTAAAATCAGAAATGACGGGTGCAGGAACATAGTGCAAGTGGAAGAGTGCACATGCCTAGCATTTCTAATGCTCAGGGTTTAATCCCTGGTGCCACATGGACCCCAAGCCCTGTTAGGTATAATAATCCTGACAACTCCTCTAGCTCTTCTGAGCCCAGGCAGCATTGAACCCCTGGATACAGGTGCCAAACTCAAACTGTCAGGCCAACAGTATCAGGCCAAGTATTGTCTAGGATGACCACTGCCCATGCATATATACATTTATATACACACATATATAAAAATATATAGTTATATAAATGTATGGGCTGGAGTGATAGCACAGTGGCAGGGCATTTGCCTTGCACACGACTGACCTGTGTTCGATTCCTCAACCCCTCTCAGAGAGCCCGGCAAGTTACCGAGAGTATCCTCTCTGCATGGCAGAGCCTGGCAAGCTACCCGTGGCGTATTTGATATGCCAAAAAGTAACAATAAGTCTCACAATCAGACATTACTAGTATGTTACTGGTGCTCGATCGAGGAAATCAATGAGCAACGGGATGACAGTGACAGTGATGTGTGTGTGTGTGTGTAAACATGACTGATTGGTAGATATAACTGACATAGCAGTGGGTACTGATAAAAATAGAAGAATGATCTTAGTAATAAGGAATCAAGGGGGGGAATAGTAAAAATCAAATATACAGAAATAGAGGAAATTTGTACAGATTACTGATGAAAACATGATACGATAGACTCAGTATGATTAAATTTAGCCAGTTATAGTTATTGCTCTACCACTTTTGCTTAAATCAGTTCCTGGGGCATAGCTGGTAGATATAAATATAAGATGGAAATGAATGCTGACTGCACAAATTAAGAATGACAATCAACTCAATTTGAACTACCTGTAAGTCAATCAAAACTAGTAGTTCTTTATTTTCTTAATTCATAATTCATAGCTATTTATAATTCTATATTACTTATTTATAATTATATATTACTACAGTAGTAGTATTCTAGTTTCTGGTGAAATAAAAGTGAATGAAAATATATTCTTTTAGATCCCAGAGAGACAACACCGTGTGGATGACATTTGCCTTGCACATGGCCAATCTAGGTTTGATTTCCAGAAACCCTGATGGTCCCTTGGACCCATCATGAGTGACCCCTGAGCACAGAACCAGGAGAAAGCCCTGGACACTGAACACAGCTCAGTTAGCCCAGCTCCCAAGTACACCCTTTAAAAATTATAGTCACCTTGAATTACACAGTTATATAGAGTTGGGGTTCATGCATACTGTGTCCCAACACCAATCCCTTCCTTCACCAGTGTTCACTTTCTTTTGTACCTGCCCTCGGTTTTCCTCCCATCCACCAGCCTGCCTCTCTTACAGGCCTCCTTATGCTTGGATGTCATGTCATGCTGGGTAAAGTACTTAGGGCCTTATACATGCTAAATATCACTTGAACTGTAACCCAAATCCCTAAAAAACACATTTAAAATAGTTTATTTAAAATTAATCACCTGATAGTTTTTAAAAAGTTCAGAGATATTCAGCACAACAGCAAAACAATTCCAATAAGCTTTATTGGCTTTGTTAGATTATATTCTCATCTTTATTAGATTATAATGAGTGAGCAGTGAGTCTCTTGCCTGCACGCCTGGCTGTCTTCCCCGGGGCCCCTTGGAGGGGATGGGCTCCAACTTCCCTCCCCACCCTGAGCAGAGCTCCCGGTGGCCGAAGACCACCAGAACCTAGCTACAGCCATGCTGGAGGCCCCTCTCCACACGTTCAGACAGGCCTCATGCATGAAGGTACTGGCAGAGGAACCCAGGTGTGTGTAATCCCATCAACGACCAACATCCAGAGAGACTTAAAAGCAAGCTCTCAGAAGCCTGCGACCACAAAGTGATATCTTTAGCCTACTTCTCCCTCTGGGTGAAACTGGCAATCTTCTGAGAGTTTCTGGCCCACATGGGACAGCCTTGCAAGCTTCCCATGGTGTATTCATATGCAAAATCCAGTAACAAGCTGGATCTCATTCCCCTGACTCTGAAGAGCCTCCAGTGCAACATGTTTAGGAGGGCCGAGTCGAGATAGACTTCTAAGATCTCAGGGAAAGGACCTGAAATGAGATGTTACTGAGCCCGCCCGAAAAATTGGTGATTAACGGGATTTCATAATTAGATTATAAATAGATAAACAAAAAAATTAAGGAATAATATAAAGATTCAGTGAAACCAAAAGAGTTCTTTGGAGACTATTAAATATGCCTCTGACAATCTTGATAGAAGCCACAGATATTAAAAGAAATATTTAGATATTGGAGCCATTTGTAAAATAGATTAATATAAAGAATTTCATTTTCAGGATTTTTAACAATGATTAAATGCATAGTTTTAATAATATAAATGATCAATAACTACAGAGCTATTAACTAAAATACCTTCTTCACACACTCCCACAGGTTTGCAATGTCTTATATGTTTGTTCCCCCTACTATTTGGAAGCTAAATCTTATCTTACAAAAGAGAAAAGCTTTCCAATAAGTAGGTTGTTTCTCATCCCTCTCCTCTCCTTTCCAGGAAAGAAAACAGTTTAACACTCAGAGATATATTATTATAATTAACTGCCTTAACAGAACATAGGAGAAGAAGAAGACATCATTTGAATAGATGTGATGAAAGCATTAGCAAAATTCAACACTATTCATGATACCATTCTTGGCAAACAATGAATAGAAGGAAACTTCCTTTCTCGCAGTAAGAATTCTACTTGGTAGAACAATCCAAATAAAAGCTTAAAAATACAGTAAGTACTTTTTCTGTATTCACTTGACATCATTCAAGAATTACTGAGACAAGCCAACACAAACCAATATAGAAAAGCTATTCTATATTGGTCTGGAAGTTGACTTGCTTCAAAATTATTTTATAAAATTTAATAAAAGGCTAATATCAACAATAATAAGTTTTTGAAATCCCATTTATAGTAAAAAAATCCCCACAAGGAATATAGTAATAAAACTTAAACCAAATATGCAAGGTTAATATGAAGAAAATCATAAAATTTAAATGTGTGATGAAGACAAATAATCAATACACATTCAATGGATGTGAATGTTATGATTATTGTCAAACATGCATTTTATAAAAGTCTCTGGTAGGTTTTGCACATAAATGTGGGAAATGATTTTAAAATTCATATAGTAAAATGAAGAAACTTTGAAAATAATAATGAAAGGCATTTTTCTTACTAGATCTCATAATTATAAGAATTTGATATAATTGATATACAGAGATGGATGTTATATCTCAGTGCAAAAGACAAACTGATAGTGTTGAAATTACTGATGATCCATATGGAAAAAGTTTAAGATCCCCATTTTACATTACTTATACAAACCCATTTCGCATGAATTAATATTCTGATGTTGAAAAAGAGAAGTTAAAATTCTTCTAGAAAAAAAGATTGAAAAGATAACTTTTTGACCTTGAGATCAGTAAAAGATTTCTTTGAAAGGACCAAGAAAGCACAAGCCTTAAAGGGAACATTTGATATTTGACTACATTCAAAGTAAAAAATTCTATTTGATCAGGGACATAATGTACAAGACTAGCAAAGACTGGAAGATTTTTAAAAATCGTATCCTGGCAAATGGTTGTTGTCCAGAATATACAAATAACTACCTTATATCCTAGGGGGAGAAATTATTCAATGGAAGGCCAGACAAAGGAGTAAGGTAATTTGAAGAGGAAAATACAGTTGCTGAGAAGCATGACGTAATGGTTAACTTAACTATAACCAGGGAAATTCAAATTGCAGTTCACTAGATACATTTTTATATCTACTGGTTAGCAAAAAAATTAAATTCAGAATTCATTCAGGATGTGAAAAAAAAAGTGACTTGAAATATTACTGATAGGATATAAACCAGCACAACTTGTTTGAGGTGAAATTAATACCAGTAAAATTGGTGGACAAATATGACATGAATTTGAAATATGCTAAAGCTAATTAAGTCATAGATCTGATTCATTCCATAGTAAAAGGGAGAAGATGCGAAGGAAGAGGTAGATTGCCTCAAGGGATTTGCAATATTTTGCACGGTGGAAAACATGTGAAACAAATACAGAAATATATTTAATCTGTGGGAAGGATAAGGATAATGTACTTTTGCTTAGCACTTTTCTTTGTGATTTCTATAATTAGAATATTTTTCATTTTCTTTAAAGAACTGAATGGGCCAGCTTATAAACTGAAACAGTGATTTTTATTTACTATTTATATGTATTTCAGTTGAGGCATCATAGTTTGAAATATTATTGCAGTCATTTTTTTTATAGTTGCAGAGTAATCTTTTCATCAGATGCAGTGATTTTAAGGACATTGTTAGGGTCTATTCCTAGAATGTAGCCATCCCACCCTCCCAAAAATCTGTATTTACATTGGTCACAAGTGCACTAATTTTTAATTTTTACTTAACCATCATTCAACTGTCTTAGTAGTACTTCATCTTAGTGAGGATCTCTTTGGCCTTTGACTTTTCCTAACTTAACAGGTTTATTTTGTGTAGAACACATCATTACTTAGCTAGTTATATACACTATCTCACTTATTATCTCTTTCCTATGAGAATAAAAGCTATTCATAGCACAAATTTCTGCTTCCTTCATGCCTATGTCCTCAGTGCCTTAAAAAGGATCTGGTATAAAGCAGACTGTCGAATACATGTGAAATGAGTCAATGGAAAAAAAAAATCTTGTGTTTTGATCCTGGGTGGATGCCTGAATCATTGAAAGATACAAAGGGGAGAAGTGGGAAGGAGGATTCTTGTTTGAATAGGATGATGTTGATTTGCAGGGGAAGAAGACACCCATGGAAGTGAGGTCAGCAGGCAGGGGGAGATCAGGGAATAAAAGGACAGATGGAGCAGACTAAATTGAATCTGGATCCAACAGTGCTGAGGTCCTGTGTTTACTAATGGATGTACTTGGCTGTCAGTATTGCTGAAGAAACTTGAGCAGGCATCAGCTAGATCACTTAATAAGAAAATTCTCTAAATTTGGTCTATCCCACTTTAAAAAAAATACCCTGCAATTCAGTATAGTACACAAGAGGCACTCTATCTCAGAGAGGGATTGAATGCTACTGTTTTATCTATGGGCTCTGACAGCATTAAACAACTTTTACTGGTTTCCAAATATTAGATCTGACTCATCTGTTGTTTATCGTTTGTTGTTCAAGGGGAAAGAAAGATTAGTTGTTAGAGTTTAAAATAATAACAGCCATGTTGAATGTATCTTCATTGAAGATGCTGATGTGGAAAGAGATTTAAGGGATAAGGAGATGTGTGTGTGTGTGTGTGTGTGTGTGTGTGTGTGTGTGGGTTGGGGTGTATGTGTGTGTGGGGGGGGTTGGAGTGTGTGTGTGTGGGGTGGGTGGGTGGGTTGGGGTGTGTGTGTGTGTGTGTGTGTGTGTGTGTTTTCCTATGTGTTAGGTTCTTACTAAAAATATTTGTTTCCAGATAGGTTTGCTTTCCCTGGGAATTAATGAACAGAAATTTCTAATTTCTTCAGGTGGTTCTAGGCTAGTCACTCTTCAACATTAGTTTATATGACTTAGTCTGTAAATTTGGCAAAATGAAGGCTTTGTTTTTCATGGGGGAAAAGCTGTGGCCTGGTGGTTTACTGCTCTGGCTCTGTGGTATAGTACTTGGGGGTCACACGGGCAATAATGAGCTGGGCGTATAGTGTTGGGGATTGAAATCAGAGCTTTGCACATTCAGGCAGTTCTACCATTTCAGTTACTTTCCTAAAATGAACATTTTAAGGGCTTTAAGGTTTCACCTTTAAGGTTATTCATAGTTTCTGGAGTGTTTAGGTCCAGTAAGAAGAGTTTTAAATGCTGCTATCAGACAGTTCTAACTGGAAAATGCTTAGAAATGTCTGGAGACAATTCAAATTTTTACCCAAACATTTCAACTCTGCCTGTGTGTGTGCACGCACACTCGAGCGTGCATGTGTGCATACCAATTATGTGCACTTGAAAATATTTGAGTAAAACAGTTGAATCAACATTAGCCAATTGAAAATTGAAAATTATACCTTCAACAAAAGACACAAAGTAACACAATATGTGCTCTTACTATAAGCAGCTAAAAATCCAATATAGAAGCTCTAACATAACATCATATGTAATTATATTAACTGTGAAATAGAGGTAATGTATTTATTTTTTATGGCTATTATGTTCATGAACCTATGAACTTGATGTGATGTGACACTCATTTATATTATTAGTCTGTACTTTGACCCAGAGTTTTAAATATCTGAGACGAGGTGTTTTTTTTTTTTGGGGGGGGGATCACACCTTGCAATACACAGGGGTTACTCCTGCCTCTGTACTCAGGAATTACACTTGGCGGTGTCCAAGGGACCATATGGGATGCTGGGGATTGAACCTGAGTCTGCTGTGTGCAAGGCAAATGTCCTATCGGCCCCTCGTTTTTCTTTTGAACCATAGTGAGATGCTCAGGGATTACTCCTGTCTCTGCACTCGGGAAATACTCTTGGCAGTGCTTGGGGACCTGCCAGGATGCTGAGGATTGAACCCAGGTCAGCCCCATGCAAGGCAAGTTCTCCACTTGCTGTCCTATAGTTCTGGCTCTGTGATGAGTTTTATAGGTGTAAAAATCAAAGTATTGGTAGAGTTGGTTCCTTCTAGAGGCACTCAAAGAGCTGATTTTTGCTTTCCTAACTTTTAAAGTTCTTTTCTTTGCATTCTGTCTTGTGATATCTGTCTTTATCTCACATTTATCTCAGCTTCTGTCATTCACTGCATTTCTCCTTCCTTTATTAAAACTTCTGCTTCCCTCTTATAAGAAAAAATATATATGATCACATTTGGGGCACTGCCACACAATTCAGAATAATCTCATTTCAAAATTCTTCACCTTGTCACTATGAAAGCTTACTTTTTTTTTCTTCTGTTTTTGGTTACTGAGCCAAACTTGACAGTGCTTGGGAAATATTCTTGGCTATGTGTCCAGGGATATAGTTCTTGCGGGACCATTTGGGGTGCCCAGAATCAAACCTGGGTTGGCCACATGCAAGACAAGGATTTTATCTGCTAAACTATCTCCAGCCCCAGTAAAACTTATAAAGGCAACACTCACATCTTCTGAAGAACTGGACATGGCTGTCTTTCAGGGCCATTATTCTGCAGACCCATATCTACTAGAAAAAGGTCACATGAGCAGTGTGAATATGGCATAGTCCTGTGCCCTTTCCTTGAAATAGCCATAAGTTAAACTCTCATGCTCTAGAGTGAACTAGTAAATACTGTACTTAGTAAATAAATGTGAAGTGATTTACAAGAAGAGACTATGCAGGTTGCCAGGGTGCTAATTTTCTTGCCTGGAGTGAAATGTAGTTGGAAAATGCAATCAATCTATTATAAGTGCATTTTAGTACCAGGGCAGACAAGGACTTCCAAGTTTATTGCCATTTTATGGAAGTCAGCAACATGGTGTCATCCCTATTGGGTACAAGAGTAAGTAGTGAGAATTAATGGAAAATATGGACCCAGTGCATAAAGAGCATGTGTCCCAGTGAGGTGAGATGAGTAAACTTTTTTTACTAGGTCTTATAAACCTATAGAATAAAGGCCATTGGTTCCACATGGGCCACAGGAGCCCATATAGTGTGACATGAAACTGCCCCAAAGTCCTCAGGAAAATTCTAGGGAAGCAAATGGGAGAAAATGCAAGCAAGGACAGGCTATTTGTGTGAGTGCTTTGAAGTCTCTTGATAGTAATATTTGTTATAAAGTGGAATTTAATATGACTGGCCTTAAATTTATTAAAAATTCTTGATTACTTATTTTCCAAATATCTCTCCTGTGGGTCTGAGGCTTGACTTTCAAGGTGACAAATCCAGAGTCTCTGCTTGTTTCTACAATGCATTTTTGCTAGAATAGGCTAGAATAGGCGGGTTTGGTCGGGGTGGGGGTGGCGGAACTGTGCTTGGCTCTCACGGCGTGCCTCATTCCTTAGTATGAAGTTTTTATTACCCATCAGTCCCCCATTTCCAAATTCTCCTCCTCCTCTGAATGAGTTCTGTGACTAAAGATGATGGAGACTGCCTATTACAGCCTGTTCCCACTGCACAATCTACAAAACAAAATGTTCACTTGCAACATGATGCTTTTCTACACATGGGCCCATCTCCACACGTGTGGAATTCTGCCATCTCGAAAATCTCCCACAGTTGTTCTCAGTCATGTTTATCTGCTTCAAACTGTGAAGTGAATCTCTAGTTCTCAGAGCAAAACACACCCAGATCCTGAACCAGAGATGTCAGGCCCTGCACAGATTCTTCTCTCCTCCAGCCTCACCACTTTCTCCACTCCCCCTCTTTCTTCCCTCTCCCCTTCTATTTTTGCCTTCTCATGTATTTTCTGGCTCTACATCTGGGCACTGTTTTTTTTTTTTTGTCAGAACTTTATATGTATTTATTTCTCCATTTGCTTCACACGTACCAAAGTTATCCTCTGAATTCTAAATAAGACCAATTCTCCTGGGCCTGTAGTTTCTAGTTTACAACATCCTTCCCTCTTTGTATCAATATATTTATTTTTTACTTAGTTCCAAAAGCACCTGCTTTCTCTCAGGCTTGTTCTGTTTTCCTGATTTGTATGAAGAACCCCCAAATCAAATTATATTCACAGAGGTGAATTAATTCAGTTTTATTGGCTCAGAATTTAGTGACAACATGCTGTTGTTTTGCAGTTATTAAAGAAAGGGACTGATTTTTTCCAGTTAGGCAAAAGAAAAAGTAAACTTATTATTGTTATTATAGCGATATTTTAAAGCCAGGAAAAATTACTATGTCTTCCAAAGTTCCAAATGTACACTGGGGTGTAAAATTTTCTTAGAAGATCTCTGGCAAGCATGAGGGTTTGTTTAACTTATTAACTCACAAACTTCATATCAGAGAGAATGTTTTCCAAGTCTTTACATCAAAGATGCACTACTGTTGTAAATGCCCCCTTGCTTCATGCTGTGACTACACTGTTTCATATAATTATACAGCAACTATCACAATTCTTTTTAATGCAAGAAATAATTAAGCAGTATAGAATAAACACCTGTAAAAAAGTGTTGTAGTCTCTGTCTTAAAATCACTCAACAACTAAAAAAAAATCTTTGCAGATTCCAGATATACTGCCTTCTCCATACTAATTTTACAGGCATTTTTGAGTTTTTTTGAGGAATAGTTTTTTTTTTTTTTTTTTTTTGGTCCACAACATTACTCCTGGCTCTGCACTTAGGAATCATTCCTGGCAGGGAAACCCAGGTTGGCTGTGTGTAAGGCAAGTGCTTTATCTGCTCTGCCTTTGGGCCACATTTATAGGCATTTTGTAACAGTAAATAAAATCTTTAGTTTCAATTCTTAGAAAAAAAATTTCATTTTTATCCCGAGACAACTGCAGAAGTGCTCATGTGCTATTTCTGGTTCTGTGTTCAGGAATGAATCCTGGTGGTGCCTGGGGACTAAATGAGGTACTAGGAATTTGTATAGGCAAGTAACTTTCCCCTCTATACTATCTCTCCAGCTCTATGATAACATTTTATAAATTCATATGCATACTTAGTATTTTACATTAGCATTTTATATATGTGTGTATAATCTTTAACTGCAACATGACATATAAATTTGAGGTGTGTATCATTAGAAACCAAGGTGTGATGTACTGTCTGAAGTCTGCCACTGAAAGTATTTTTGAAAAAAAAGTTTTTCTTTTTTTTTTTTTTTGCTTTTTGGGTCACACCCAGCAATGCCTGAAGGTTACTCCTGGCTCTGCACTCAGAGCACTCTTGGTGGTGCATGGGGGGCCATACGGGATGCCGTGGGTTGAACCCAGGTCAGTTGCGTGCAAGGCAAACACCATGCCTGCTGTACTATCACTCCGGCCCCCTTTTTGAAATTTTTAATAATTGAGTTTGAACATTATTTACAAGAATTTGAATATTTTTTTCCTTTACTTTCTTGGCATTTGATCCTTTGTTGCTGATTTACCATCTTTAGTTTCTATCTTAAAAAATTTTTTTTAATTGAATCATTGTGAGATAGACCCTTAAAAGCTGTTCATGACTAGATTTCAGTCCTACATTATTTCAACACCCATCCCTCCACCAGTTCACATTTCCCAGCACCAGTGTCCCCAGGTTCCCTTCCATCACCCCACATCTCCCCTACCCCCACTCCCCAGCCTGGCTCTATGGCATGGGCTTTTCTTCTCTCTCTGTGTCAGGAGAGGACTTCTCTGAAGAGCCATTATAATGGGATCTACTTAGTTGTCATTCTCTTTCATGAGATTTTGCTGTTTTATGGCCCTATTGGAATTCCAATTCCTTAAAAACAAAAACTATTGTTTTTCCTTAACTTTGGACATCTAATGTTAAGTGTCCTGACAGTAGATGCTCATTAAATATTAATTAAACAAACAAAGATCCCCAGGAGATCATGCCTAAAATGGTCTTTGTTCTTCTAAACTGCACAGTTTTCAGAAATTGTCAGCTTGAGATTTTCTAAATTCCCTGCTTGATAAAATTCCTTTTAAAAATATATTCTATCGGAATAATAGCAAATACCTAACAACAGTTGCACCCCTTCTACCCTTCAAAGTACAGATGGCAACTCATTGATGAGGAGACTTTCTCCTGCCAATTGTGGGTGTGGCCTCAGGATCCTTCCAGCCAAGTCTTCTAAATATACGTTCTCACTTGTTGCGGTGAAACTTGATTTCTTGCTTGTTTCTGTGCAAAAGTGAGATGCCTAAAGTGTTAGATGATTTCTGGCTTTAGTGTATTTTTCCTTGTTTTGGTTTGGGTTACTTCTGGCACAGTGTTCATGGATCACTCCTTACACAGTGCCAGTTATCAAATTCAGGTCAGCTACATGCAAGGCAGGGGGCCTTACCTGACTCTAACTTTCTGGCCCTCTCTAGCATAAGGTTTTATCTCCCTTTAATGATTAAAACATATAAAATCCTATAAATGATTTATATACTTACATACATGAAATATCAGAGTAAATAAAGGTCACTGTGCCCAATAGCCACCTATAGTGCCCCTTATAGCATCTATTTGGAGTGTTAAGCATCTGTATACTAATATAGTGCACCAATATCTCAGGAACATAGGATGGAGTCATAGCACAGCAGGTAGGGCATTTGCCTTACACACGGCCGACCCAGGTTCGATTCCTTCGTACCTCTTGGGGAGCCCGGCAAACTACCGAGAGTATCCCGCCCTCACGGCAGAGCCTGGCAAGCTACCTCTGTGGTGTATTCAATATGCCAAAAATAGTAAGAACAAGTCTCACAATGGAGACGTTACTGGTGCCCGACAACAGTGCTATAGTGTATAGATAGGGATAGATTTTTATGCCTGGAATGAACTTTGTTCTGGAATGTAGAAAAGTTAACTGACTTTCACAAGTTCACAGAGGTGTAGTAAGAAGGATGTCTCCACTTCATCTGTGCCAGTTCTTAGTGTGAAGTTCTTTCCACAAACTGAATGGGCACTTAGATTCATATTGTTTGTTACAAGAGGCTTTGCAGAGGTAGAGATAAAGCCCGGTAAGCAATTTATGTTTTCAGAGTGAGGCTCTTATCGTGGAATGTCAGAAAATGCAAATAAGCAGGTGTAATAAAATTATATTTCATTTCTTTTGAGTGATAACTGTGTTTATGAAGATTCCATTTCTAATGTTATGATTAAATGGAAACTAGTTATTCTAAGAGAAGAAAACAACTGTGATTTTTTACAGTGTGAAATGAATTATTATATAACAAAATCCTGATTACACACACAAAAATTAATCATTTTGTGAAATATTTTGGACTTTGCCCCTTCATCATTCAAATGGATTTTACTTGTCCCATAAAAGGCACTGTAGTGAGACAGTAGATAAGGTGAATGATTATTCTTAAGTGAGGATGTGACTACAATTGAGTTGGTAACTAAAGAAATTGTTCAATAGAACATTAGGACCAGTTGAATAAATCTTTCCATTTGTCTGTATTCCTATTGCCATTACTCCAAAGTAAATCACCATAAAATTTCACCTTGACTTCTACAATAGTATACCTTACTCCTTCTTATTTGTCCATATTACCTGCTAATAATCACCTACATTGAAGTAATGTACTCTATTGAAATCTAACTATGAGCATGCCATTTCGTGACTTAAAATCTTTAAATGAGTTGCCTGTGCTATAATATTAACATTCTTCTATCCAGTTTACAGGTCCTTTGTGAATATGATCTGAAGCATCTTTCTACTTGTTCAGCCTTACCTATCACTATGTATATTTTCACTTGCAATTGTTTTCTTTCTGTAAGCAGTCTCAATATACAGAACCCCAAAACTCAAAGAACATCATGCAGGGAGTTGAAGAAATATTACAGTGGTTAAGGAGCTTGCCTTGCATGTGGTAGACACAGGTTTGACCCGCAGCAACCCATATGGTCTCCCGAGCTTGCCACGCATGATTCTTGAGTGTAGATCCAGGAGTAATACCTGAGAGTTAACAGGAGTGGCCACAAAATAAACAAAAACAAAACAAACATAATGTAGCTCTTCCTAAGGTATAGATGCAATTTTTGCATATAGGCATAAATATGATCTTTCTGAGGTGCAGGAATAATTTTCTCACATTCTGGGATAATACTCTAATGAGGGGCTGGAGCAATAGCACAGTAGGTAGGGTGTTTGCCTTGCAGGTAGCCAACCCGGGTTCGATTCCCAGGATCCCATATGGTCCCCTGAGCACCACCAGGGTAATTCCTGAGTGCAGAGCCAGGAGTAACCCATGTGCATCTCCAGGTGTGACCCAAAAAGCAAACAAAACAAAAAAAACCTCTCAAATGAATTTAATCACTAGTAAAATAAAGTCCAATATTATTGTTTTTGAAATATTCTCTGGCTCTCATTGTTGCTTTGTGACTTTGATCTATGATATATTTTCGTAGATAGTTGACTACACCAAAAAACTTAGCTGAAAGATTTTTTCCCATGGTAATCTTAAAGCTTTATCAATAGATTGCTATTATGGACTCCCTTTGAACTTGTGCTTAACCATTCATTTATTCTTTTATCAAAAGCTTATTAAGTGCCTAATATGTATCAAACACTTAAACAAACTGAACACTAATATTTTATTTATTTTTATTTAATTTTGCTTTTTGGGTCACCCCTGGTGATGCACAGGGGTTCCTCCTGGCTCTGCACTCAAGAATTACTCCTGGCGGTGCTTAGGGGACCATATGGGATGCTGGGAATCGAACCCGGGTCAGCCGCATGCAAGGCAAACACCCCCCCAGCTGTGCTATCGCCCCAGCCCCAGAACACTAATATTTTGACTTGCAAATAAATGATACGTTAGTATGGTTAGAACCAATACAAAATCTTTGCTGTAATTCATTCTTGGAAAAAGCATCTAGAAGCAAAATGAATCAGTGGAGCACATGACTTTTTGAAAAGTGTTAAATGATTGGGAAACAATAAAGCAAATCATGGTGAGAGAAAGTACTGAGATTGAAAACATTTCTCAATGAGAAGAGTTATTTGGGATAAATTTTGGAAAAGATAAGAGGAAACAAGCCTGCTAGATACTTAGGTATAAATTCAAAATCTTTGATAGGAAAGGGTCTTTGTCATATTTGAAAGGGTATTTATCATATTTGAAAGATGGCCAATATAGAGCAAGTTAAGAGAACTCGTGGTAGCACTGTAGCACTGTCCCATGTCTTGTTCATTGATTTGCTTGAGTGGGCACCAGTAATGTCTTCATTGTGAAACTTGTTGTTACTATTTTTGGCATGTCGAATAGGACCTGGGTAGCTTGCCAGGCTCTGCCGTGTGGGCGGGATACTTGCCGGACTCTTTAAGAGGGATGGAGAAATTGAACCTGAGTCTGCCACGTGCAAGGCAAATGCCCTACTTGCTGTGCTATCGCTCCAGTACATGCGATAAGGACATGAAATTTCCCTAGGACATTTTGAGTCCTTGTGAAAACTTGGGCTTTATTCTGAATGATAAGTGAAGTCCTGGCCGGAAGAAATGCAGAAGAATACTGTGATTTGATACTCATTGGTGTAGGGAACGGAATAAGGGAATGAAGGAAGCACTCTGAGCAGGAAACTAGAGAGTTTCTCTAGGTTAGAAATGAAGGAAAGTTGGACCAGAGTAAGGGTAGGTAGGTTGCAAGAAGTGACTCTGGGTAAACTTTTAAGTTAGAGTCAAAAACATTTGCTGGCCAATTGAATGTAGAATGTGAAGGGCTGTGAGAAAGAAAGCATGATGTAGAGACATTTGACTTAAGCAGCAACATAAAAGACTTTAGGAAGAGCATGGTATGTGTTTATGTGAGAAGTACTGGGTATTTGGTTCCAAAATACAAAGTTTGAGAGACTGGTTTAATACCTACGTAGAATATATCTAGTGGAGATTTGGAAGTTTGAAGTTATTGGAGCAAACAACCTCTAAATGATATTTATAACCATGAGACTGGATTTTATCACCAATGGATACATATGTACTTAAGAGTGAGATGTGAAGACATCTGTGCATCTTTTGATTGTCACCTACGACTTGCTGACATTAGCAAGTGAGCGGGATGAAGAAAAGGAGGAATTGACCATCATATTGAGAAGAAAGAATCAGATAGGAAGCAAGGGTAATTTAGATAGAGGCTAAAAGCAACTGAGGAAATAATTCAATTTTATTTTTTTAAGAGATGACATTCCGTTGTTTGAGCAGGGGGGTGGACTTGTCATGGTCAATAATCTAACTCAAGATTTACACATGGTAAATGTGCTCTGCTATCTGAACTATCTCTCCAGTTGAGAATTAAGTACAGAAAACATTTAAAGGAAGGGAAATGATCAACAAACTCTAAGTGCTGTGAAAGTTCGGCAAAGTATGTTGAGGATTGGAAACTGGCTATTGGATATGGCATCCTGAGATTATTGATAAGAACACTTTTGCTGAAGTCATGAATGTTTGTTGCAGTGAATTCAGGAAAAGCTAGAAAAAGGCAATAGAAACAATATCTCTAGTTGTTCATACTGTCTCAGAGATAAGTAGGTTTTCATTCTCAAACCTACTCTTCCTTGGATGTTTGCTTATATGACAGTCCCTAAGTAATCAAAAAATGTATTCAAGGAGCATTATTAAAAATCATACCTAGATGAAATGGGCTGGAGTGATAGCACAGTGGCAGGGCATTTGTCTTGCATGTGGCTGACTCATGATCAATTCCTCCGCCCCTCTTGGAGAGCCCAGCAAGCTACCGAGAGTATCTCACCCTCACGGCAGAGCCTGGCAAGCTACCTGTGGTGTGTCTGATATGCCAAAAATAGTAACAAGTCTCATGATGGAGACGTTACTCATGCCTGCTCGAGCAAATCGATGAGCAACAGGATGACAGTGACAGTGACCTAGATGAAATATGGGTTAAAATATATGTATAAATATAAAATGTATAATTTTTAAATTTGTAAAACTTAATAGAGGATACGACAAGCAGTGCTCGAAAGTTATGTGTTGCTGGGAATTGAACTCAGGGTTTCACATAGTTTCAATTGCTCTAAATTGAGTAACTGTTCAGTCTAGGAACATTTTTAAATGTGTGTGTGTGTGTGTGTGTGTGTGTGTGTGTGTGTGTATGATGAAAGGAATACAGTATGGAAGCATAAATGAGAAGGGAGAAAGAAAAGGACATTTTTGTAAGGGGGATGATATTTTTGAAAAGGCAAGAAAGGGTGCTGTGTACAGGACTTGGGCTGGAATAGGAGCTCAGTCGGTTCAACATTCATGATAGGAGGAAATGCAGATTGCCTTGTTAATGTATCTCACGCGAAATTTCATTGATTTATTAGTCTCCTATATGATGAGAACCTTTTAAAATCAGTAAGTGTAAGGTATTTTATTCATCACGTGGTAAGAATTTTTGTTGTTCTTTTTGTTCTGTTAAACAATGCCTGACACAAGTAGGCATATGATAAATGTTTGAACTTACATATCCAGACCCTGTGTCCAGCATTCTTGTTTTGTCTTACCCTAATAATTCCTATTAAATCTTGACAATCAGATTGATTTCATCATTTTTTCCTTGTAACTGATAGAACTGATTAATAGGAAACCTCATGCTTCTACCTAAATCAGTGACACTTCCTAGGAGTAAAATCAGCAATCCTACTTTATTCTTCAGTGGCCCTCATTATTATTATTATTATTATTATTATCATTACTTTACATTTTATTTTTCTCATTATTATTTTAACATGAGTTTTCTATTTAATTTACCTTTAATTTACTGAGAACTATTTATCCTACCTTAGTTTTTCCTTTCCACTAATGGTTCACCATTCATACAGCATGTATTACTATCTGTTATTTTCTAACTAAATGAGCATTTATTTGGGAATGGGAATTATATATTCATTGCCTTTTTCTTCCTCCCAGTTGTACTTTATACCCACCTTTGGTGAGAAAATCTCTTCGGCAGGGGTTGGAGACATAGTACAATGGATAGGGTACTTGCTTTGCACAAGTCCCCTTGAATGGGGAAGTTCTGTGGTGGGTGTTGGTACACAAACCAGATGTCCTCTCCTGCTTGGTTTCCTGTGTGCAGCTTCCATCACTTTGCCCTTAGCAAACATCCATGAACTCATCTTCAAAGGCCTATCCTAGTACTGTGTCAGCAGGCGATACAAGAATAAGAAACTCCTGGGATGAAATGTTTTCCCCCATGGTGACCAGTTTTGATTAGAGAGTGAAGTATGGAAGTCTAGTCCTCTTGCCTCAAGGCAGCATGAATTCATCTGTGAGAGTAATACTCCAGAGTTCCTCATGGGCTCAAGCTGGGGCCAGAATTTTACCTGAAGTTGCATCCTTGCTTGAGTTATCATCCTTCTTTGTCTTTTTTTTGCTCCTTTGCTTCTACTCCTTAATTTTTTTTTAGAGCACAAATCAGTTGTGCATTCACTCTGTCTTTAGGGAGTGCATCTTTGCTTAACACGTCGTATATAAGGAATATGTGTCACTGTATCACTGTCATTCCATTGCTCATCGATTTGCTCGAGCGGGCACCAGTAATGTCTCCATTGTGAGACTTGTTACTGTTTTGGGCATATCGAATATGCCATGGGTAGCTTGCCAGGCTCTTCTGTGCAGGCGGGATACTCTCAGTAGCTTGCTGGGCTCTCTGAGAGGAATGGAGGAATCAAACCTGGGTTGGCCGAGTGCAAGCCCTGCCCGCTGTGCTATCACTTCAGTCCATAAGCAGTATAAATGGGTTAGTTGTCACTGTCTCTCTAGTAGTATTCAATTCTACTGCCACATATGAACTCTCCTAATAATTTTTG
Source organism: Sorex araneus (assembly GCF_027595985.1). Lineage (NCBI taxonomy): Eukaryota > Metazoa > Chordata > Mammalia > Eulipotyphla > Soricidae > Sorex > Sorex araneus. Next base: position 15,209,092 of record NC_073311.1, read on the forward strand.
GTTTTGTGCATGGGGCAGCCAAAACCATTATTTTATTTTATATTCTGTTTGGTTATTGATTGGAAAGTACCAATTTCATTAAGTTTTCCCACTTTCTTTAAATAATTCTATTGAATTTAGAAAATATTTGTCAGTTACAGACTCTCTAACATAAAACCTGCATGTGTTTTTCTTGATTTCCTACCCTGATTAAAAAAAATATATATTGTTAAGCAAGAATAATAAAGAGTTAATTGTATATTCAATTTTTATATTTATTAGTTTTCTTTTGTCTATGTGCTAAATACTCATGTCGAGTTTCACAGACTGCATAATTATTTTTTTAGAATTTAAAAAGAATACAGACTTTTTTATCTGTAAAATGGGATTTAAAATAATGTGTTTTAGAATTGGAAAGCACTTTAGCAACTACCTGTGGCCAAATGAGAAAATTTGAGGCTCAAAGAAGTTTGTAATTTCATATTACCCTGCCTGGATAATAGCAAAACAGCACTAATACCCAACTTCTAGGTCTCCCGGCTCTCCACTGCTCCACTGCTTACTCAGAATTGATATGAGGATTGGGGACCACAGCTGTGAGAAACAGATTTAGCTTTTGGAAAGAAAGATGCTGGATAGCTTTATGAAAGCATTATGAAAACTAATCTCATTTAACCTTTTCTATACAATTGTTAGTGTTGTTCAGTTTGACGTTAGTTGCCACGGGCTTTTTGTTTGGTCAAAGACTAGATAATATAGAGCGCTTGATTTAAAATCAATATTAAGTGTCTGAATTGAGTTAGAAATATGAATTACTTCGCTGGTTTTGAAATCAGGAGCAGTTGCAGACAGCTCTCTGGAATGGCAGTCACTTATATACATGAAAAGTTTTCTAGTCTTATTTTGCATGTTGGGAATAAGGGCAGTTGGTTCCAAAGAAAGAAAGGAATCATAAATTATACTTTTGTTGAACTTGGTAATAATTCCGGAGCTTGATGCAATATGTGGTTAACAAACCATGAATTTTCTCTCCTGCCAAGCCACCATATCCTGCCTACTTTCAGCATCGTCAGAAAACCATTATACTAATCCACCGTACCTTCATATCTCTAGCAAGCACATGTAAGTGATAACTCTGAATATTTATTTTGATGCAAGGTGTATAAATCTTCTCTATGTCATCTAAAAGCGAGGAAATTGTCACTTGCTAAACTTGGTTACTTTAATTGTTTTTTTCAATCACAGTATGCTCTGATACATAAACAAAAATACTGTTTAATTTTTACAGCATTCCAACTGATTTGTGTAGATTCATCTAGACAAGGAAAGATAAAATTTGAATATCAAAAGGCTAAAACAATTTTTGTGTATATTTTTAATTAGGTGCGATTATATGCAAGACCCGATGCTGTCAGAAGAGGATCTGGGGACTATGCTCTCCATATAACAAAGAGATTGATAGAATTTTATGAAGACTACTTTCAAGTGCCCTATTCCTTGCCAAAACTAGGTAAGAATGTTGGTTATTTTATTCGAAGGACTCCTTGAAGATGGACTTTCTTCGTTATGCTTTTATATGAGGCATCTCAAAGCATACAAATTACCAGGGCTTGTATTTTTAGAGAACATGAGCATAAAAAATTTTTTTTCTCAAAAATAAAAAAATGAAATAAGATGCAGAGTTTCTGAAGTCTTGCAAAAAGTGCTCATAGGAATTAAGAAAGGCATTATGTAAATTTTATATTCTAAAAGAAACCCAAACAGCTAAAATCAGTTGCATACAGTATTTTGGAGGGATGCTTGCCACCTTTCACTTAATCCTCTTGACAGTTATGTAAATGAGTATTGTTAGAACATTTTGCAAATAAGGGGAGGATTTCATTCATTCTGATTGCCATTAAGAGAAGTAAGTTGGAGTTTCAAGGTAAATCTTGATGACTCCCAGAACTATTGAATGTTTTATATTGAATAGGAAATCATTCCTGATTTTTTACTGCTTAATTCTCAGATATCAGGCTTTAATGCATTACATATCCTTTAGATACTTTTTATTTATTCACTCATTCATTCATAGTTTGAGTATATGGTGATAATAAAATGAGAGATGGGAGCTATAGTAAAAGACATGATCATCACGAACAAGCTTATATTTGTCTTTTTTACAAAGAAGATCTGTCTAGTAATTGTTTCTGAATGAATAAATGAATGAAATTTTCTATTCTAACTTGAATGAAGCTACCTCTTTGCAAGGAAGTTAACTATGGGTTTTCCAGGAGTCATTAGAAATGCTGTTACTCTTTTTCTCAAAACATCTGCTTTGAAGTATTGTATCACAGTTCTGTGTACTCCAATTCTAAGTCCCCCTTTCCTACAGCATTTTAAAGCAATCAGAATCTATATAAAATTTTTGCTCATTGGCAAGAATTGATGAAATGTGTTACCATTGGAACTACAGGTTCTTCTCTCTGGAGTACTGGGCCTATTTTGTGAAGGTATCTGCCTGCTGTTTAGCCTTATTGGTCTTATACTGAGCTGTTCAAAAAGTAGGTAGAACTGTTAGTATTCTTATAAATGGATGCAGCATAGCTTTTAATGAATTGTTTTTCAAAATTTGGGGATGTTTATGAATTATTTGTTCTTAGAATTAATGATATTAATTTCAAAAACAATTTCTGAACAAAATTTGTATTTCAAATAGCATGTTTTACTTGGTTTGTTTTCATTTTTCTCCCCTCGATATCAACTTCTTTATTAGAACCAGTTTTACTGAAATCTCCCCAGTAGGCACCCAAGGCAGGAAGGAATATCTGACCTAATTTGCATGGTAGGTGACCCTGTTCTCTATTTCAGGTAAAACTGGTTGGGAATTTCCCAGCTTGACCCTAATGTAAAATGCACAAGTGCTTATGTTGCAAGTTCAGCAAGTGAAGTAAAATGTGGATCTTTGTCCCCTTTGGACCAGTAATTAGTAGAGAAACTCAATTTTTAACGTCAGGGGGTTCCATGTAACTGTCAGCTTCCAGCAGGAGGCATTTCTGTTCCTCTATTTCACTCACAATTAAACCACGCAGCCTTTCATCTGTAGAAAAGAGCTTTGTTTATGGCTGCTATTACTTGCTATGCTACCTTATGATATGTATGGTATGTATTATTGAATGATTTGACTTAGCCCAGCACACTTTTTAAAAAAGGAGGCAGTTACCAAGTTCATGGAACTGTAGAATTCCCCTTAAAGTTCATTGCTTTATATATCTATATTTAGATCTATATATTGATTTATAAATATGATTCTCAGTACCATATACCTAAAAACTAAACAGACTAATTTTGAAAAAGATACTCTTTGTACTACCCACAATTACATTTTAGATAAACACTATGGAAACCAACTTAGTTTTTACCAATGACACACATTGATATTAGCTACATATGCTTTAGCTTCAGATGTAAGATGGTTTCTAACACAGCTCTTCACTCTCCCCACTACCTCCTTTGCCACATGCTACCCTCCCCCTTTATTTTATCTGTACTTACTGAGTGCTTTACTAAGTACTTTCCTATCTGTCAGTAAATAAGATAGCAATTTCTTCCTTCCTGAACCTTAAATTGTACTGGCTAGAGTCTCATTACAGTGCTTAGTAATACAACATATCAGATAAAAGTTCCATTATAAAATGAACCTAGTACAAAATATATGAAAATGTGAGTGGAAGAAAGGACATTGATATGGTGATACAGTTTTTAGTGGTGGTTTATAGAAGCCTTTACTGTAGGCTGGCTTTTGAGCCAAGAGCATGGGTAATGAAGGGATAAGCCAGTAAATTTCATGGGACAAGGACTCTAGGGAGAAGGAGCTGAGTGCCCAACTTTGAGATCGAATTTTTCTTGGTGTATATGAATAACAAAGGAACAGATGTGACTGGAATAAAGTAAGTAGAGAGGTAAGAATTTAAAATGCTATCAAGAATCAATGGGTGAATAACGAGTCATATCAGACTGTGGTGACGAGTTTAGCTTCTTTTTCTTTCTCTTGGTGAATGGAAAATTATTGGTCAATTTCAAATAAGATAACCTGTGTTTTCTTATAAATGGATCATTCTTGTAGCTAGGTTGAAAATGTCTACTGCTCAGGGTAATAGTCCTCATGTGACTTTCTCCTACAAGGGCACTTCAAAATATCTAAAGATGTTTTTGTTTGTTAAAATTTTGAAAAGTTGGTGGATGTTGTACATGCTTCTGACAGGGGGTAGATGCCACAGGGAATGCAAAACATCCTAAAATGCATAATAATTACTAAGAGTTATCTATCCCAAAATGTGTGTTCTGACATGGCAATACCTTGATACAGCGTGAAAAGATAGACATTAAAACCAAGTAAGAGGCAGTGGCAAAATTCATGCAAAGTGTTATGGTTATTTGAACAAGTATGTTAAGTATGGATTAGTCACAAGTTTTCCTTCCAATGCTGGATAGATATTGAAAGTAAACACAAAAGCTTTTTGAAGAACAGTATGTAGGGTGTAGGAAAGAGATACCAAGGATCAAAACAAGGCTTGTTTTTGAATTAAAAATATTTTAACTTTAAAAAATTAATTATATGTTGACATAAGAATTTGTGCTTTAGGAGGGCTTGGGGATCCACCCAATGATTTCTAGCCAACTGGCCATTGGGTTCAAAATGAAGGCCTAAGGACATGGTGCTGCACAGGGCATGTGGTACAGGGCTATTCTGCCATTGCTGGGGCTAACGGTACTGCATCAGGGAAGATTGGTAAAAATTGCAGTGCATGTAAGGCATGTACCTTAATTCCTATAATATTTGTCTAGTCCCTTTTAAAATGAGTTTTAATTTATTTAAACAATATTAATTTTAAAGAATATATACATATATGCTTCTGTGTGTGCGTGCATGTGTATACATATGTGTGTATATATGTATATATATATATATATATATAGAGAGAGAGAGAGAGAGAGAGAGAGAACTGTAGCACTGTCATCCTGTTGTTCATCGATTTGCTCGAGTGGGCACCAGTAATGTCTCCATTGTGAAACTTGTTACTGTTTTTGGCATATCGAATATGCCACGGGGAGCTTGCCAGGCTCTGTTTGCAGGCGAGATACTCTCAGGATCTCTGAGAGGGACGGAGGAATGGGACCCGGGTCGGCCACATGCAAGGGAAATGCCCTACCCGCTGTGCTATCACTCCAGTGTGTATGTATGTGTGAGATACTGCTATATTATGCTTACCACCAAAAGTAATTAGAACTATCAATCAAAGTCCATAGAACCCATCACGTTCATTCCCTATCCTTTTTATGTAACCTACATTCTATTGATAGTCTTAGGGTGTTTCCCCCCATTGGACATTGTTTATTTTTTTTCCTTTGTTTTCTTATATCCCACCTGAGTAATACTATCCAACATTTGTCTGTCTACTTCTGACTTATTTTACCTAGCACAACCCCTTCCAATTCCACCCATGTTGTAACTTCGGTTTTAAATGGTTAACTTATACTTTAGCAGTATTGTGATGAAGAACATACTTGATATGAATCTTTGATATTCATGACCTTATGGACCCTTGTTTTATTTCTTAGTATGCAGTCTATACTGAAGAATGTCCCATGTATACTGGGAAAAATGCACATTTAGATTGCAGAGGGTAGATAATCTTTCAAGTATCTACTAAATCATCTCTTCCAATTCTTCATTTAAGGCTATTATTTCCTTATTGATTTTCTGTTAGGATGTTTATCTATAAAATTTTGAGAGTAGGGATGTAAAGTTTCCTACTACTATTATGTTGAGGTATGTTAGGAATAGTTGCTGTATATATTCTGTCCTCTTATTTAGTGCATATTTGTTAATAAGTGTTATGCCACCTTCACTCTTGATTCCCTAATCATTGTATATAGTTCATCCTTGTCTCCTCATACTTTTTAAAATTATAATCTATTTTGTATGTTATAAATATGGCAAAATTGTCTTTTAAAGTTACTACATACCAGAACTATAGTTTTGCAGCTTTTTCCTTTGAGAAACTACAACTATATTGAGAAAACATGTTATAGTTCAAGTCTCCTGTAAGCAGCAGGAGGTTAGGTTTTGTTTCCTGATCCATCTTGCTCCCTCTGCATTTTGATGAGTGAGTTTAGGCTATTGACAGTGTAAGTCTTGATATAGAGGTACTGATTGCCATTTTTTCTATGTACTATGGATTTTTAGCCTTAGAACAAGAAAAATGGAATTACTATTTACTGATATATAAGATATTGGAAGAAGTAACTTTTGAGATTGACATAATCTAGCATGCAGTTGACAACTTGATATCTGTAAGAAATTCAAGTAGACAGTTAAATTTGGAAGTATGGAGTTGGGGTCAATAATAAGGTTTGAGGTATACATTTCCCAGCTTTTTAAGGTATTTCATGCTATGGAGCTACATGGGATTGTGAAGGCTATGAGAACAGGTGTAAAAGAGAGTAAAGAAAGTAGGAATAAGAATACAATAAGTATTTAAAGATTAGAGAGAATAGGAACGTATATTGCCCACCAAGAAAACTAGTAGTTGAGGCACTAGGTAAGCAGATACATGGTTTTCTTGACATGTACTGAAGAAAAATACTGCATGAATCATCTGTTCTTCTTTAAAGTAAGTCAAGTTAAGATGAGAGGTGACAACTATTCATTCATTGGTGTTAGTCATGTCACCTGTGAAGGCCATCTGTGACTTATGACTCTAGACATTTCAGAGCAAAGGTTTGGACATTAATATGTAAATGAGGATGAGACTAGGAAGTGAATAGTGACTAGAGATAGTGATTATATACCCACAGTTCAGGCCTTCTGAAAATTCTCACTGTAGGAGTTCTAGGAATAGGGGAAGAAACATTTTTGTATTCTTTCTGAGGTATTTCCCTGAAAACTCCTGACCCAACATCCTTTCTTTACAGCACTACCACCTTTGAAGCCAAATCAAAGCAAATGCATATTTTTTCTTCTTTTTCTGATTTTTATTCTAAAGTCAAAGCTGGAAACAAATCATGAGAAAGCACTAACAGCTGACCTGACATTGTTCCAGCTTTGCAAGGGACGTGCCCATGTATGAATGCCAGAGTTCACAGTGCAGAAACCAGGACTAACCCTTAAGATGTAATGTTAGGTACTCTTTTCATAGAAGTCATATGCTATTCTGTCATAAATTCTAAAATATACTTTCTTTTCTCATCTCTATTTTCAAATTTTTTTATTTCAAATGCTGAGTTGTGTTTTTTTTTTTTTTTAACTTTCTCTCTGGTGCCATTGTCTTGTACTTGCTCATCTCTGAGGGTTTGACTTTCCACTCCAGGTAGCGTATCAGAATAGCTCCTTTAAAAGGAACTGTTGTTGTGCCAGAGTTTCAGATCCCCAGTCACAGAGAGACCAAGTCCACACACGATAATGCAAAAGCAAAGGAACTTTATTACTAGACTGAACTAGTGCTAACTCAAGTGAGGGTCCAAGTCTCATCCAATGCAGTGGAGTCTTGACAAGGACCCTGACTCTGAATCACAAGCAGTTTATATAGGGTTCAGTCAAGAATGGGTTTATATACTGATCTATTTTTAGCATTGCCCTATTACAATAGTGGTCAGCAATTAGACAGAAGGATCCAGTAACGGCTTGGGGTTCTTTCCAAGAAAGGCACAGCAACCCCTCATGACTGGCCAGATCCAACTGCCCAGTTTCTTATCTAGGTGAATTACTCAACTGGGAGTTTACCAGGAACTGCAAGTCCTGCTCTGGGGAAGCAGAAACTGAGGCCGTCTTGAGACTTAATGTTAGCTGCAGCCTGTCCTGGCTTCTGAGGAGCCTGCTTTGGGGCCTCACACTGTGATGCTTGCTGTTAGTACACACTGTGCTTGTTTTCCTTTGGCACAAAAATGCATGTTTAAGATACTTAGCCAGAATATGTAAGTAGTGTATACTGTGTGAGGATTTGATTTCAAATCTCCAAATTTTGTAATTAAAACTATTTGCGTGGGGTTTGGGACTGGAGCGATAGCACAGCAGTAGGGCATTTGCCTTGCACGCAGCTGACCCGGGTTATATTCCTCAGGGAAGCTACCAGGAGTATCTTAACCGCATGGCAGAGCTACCTGTGAAGTATTTGATATGCCAAAAAAAAAAAGTAGTAACAACATGTCTCACAGTGGAGTCATTACTGGTGCCCTCTTGAGCAAAGCAATGAGTGACGGGATGACAGTGACAGTGAAAGTGTGGGGTTTATAGAATAACCCTCTTTTGGGTGTTGTAATGAGAGGTGTGTGGTCTGTTTCATACAATATAGCAAGTCTGTATCAGTATACCCTATTTCTATGAGGATTCTCAAAGGCATAGAAGTTTAATTTAAAGAGTGTTGTACACATGTAAAGACTTAAGTTATTTTTCCTCTTATCCTCCCCTAATTTTGACCACAGCAGAAAACACTGAGTTTGTATTGACTTAATGTGAGCCACTCTTAAGGGTTTTGTCATACTCCTAATCCATTTAATCTTTACCACATATTTTTCAGGTAGACCTGTTATTTTCTCATTTTCCAAGTGATAAATTATAAGCGCTAACTGATTAATTTACTCAGATCATGCCATAGGAATTAGTGGATTTAGATTCATATTCAGGCTGCCTGGTTTCAGAATCTTAGAATTCTGTTGAAGCACAATTCAAAACTTTTGAGAAATCAGAAATTAAAATATATATTCCTGAGGTTGGAGGGATAGCAAAGCAGGTAGGGCATTTGTCTTGCACGCAGCTGACCCGGGTTCAATTCTCAGCATCCCATATGATCCCCGGAGCACCACCAGGGGTAATTACTGAGTGCAGAGCCAGGAGTGCCCCCTGCGCATTGCTGGGTGTGACTCAAAAAGAAAATCTATTCCTTTTACAAATTAGAAACTCTATGCCTGAGAAATATGGTAATAACCATTTTTGTTAATTACATGTTGGTATTAAAAGTAGAAACTTGAAAGTATGTAAAGAGGGCTGGAGAGATTATTTAGTGAATACAGTGTTTGCCCTGCACTTGGCCTATTTGTATTGGATCCTGTGCCCAAAAATGATCCTCATGCACCAGCAGGAGTGAGCCCTGAGCAGTGAGCTAGGACTAAGCCCTGAACACTGCAATCAGGCAAACGCCTTTACATATTTTACTGATTTGAAAACCACAAAGTTGCAGCTAAAGGAAACTGAAACATATCAGTCATAATTAATTGAAATCTAGTATAAGTGGCAAGATTTTCTATTATATACCTGAGTTACAAATTCACTACCTTATTAACTTAAAAACATCTATCATACACAAATATATAGTGTGGTTCACAAAAGTAAGAGTTATTTTATGTGTGTGTGTGTGTGTGTGTGTGTGTGTGTTCCTTCACACATGAAGGAACCGACACAGGAACCCAGGTATGCGGTGCCCATGGCTGAGATCTTCAAGCTTGCTCAGATCAGGACTGAGCCTCCTCCACTCCAATCCCCAGTTTTTTAGTAGCTTGGCAGTCACACCCACAAACTACCCCCTCCCTCCTTACCTGCCATGTAATCTCATCAAGGCCAAGATCCAGAGACTGTAAAATAAAGTTCCTGAAAGAGAGCTATGCAGAATCTTGCATAGCAGAGCCTGGCAAGCTACCCGTGGTGTATTCAATATGTCAAAATGAGAAACAATAATGGGCCTTATTCCTCTGAATGTGACAGGGATGAATGGAGACATTACTGGCGCCCACTCGAGCAAATTGATGAGTAACTGGATAACAGTGATACAGTGATTATATACACACACATTTAATCCCTAGGATTAAATATGGGTTGGCCAAATGCAAGGCAAATGTCCTATTTATTGTACATTCTCCCTGGCTCTCTTTATATACTTAAGTTTCCAAATTTTGGAAACTTACATGGGTCTATAGGGACCCATGTAAGACTTTCAATTTCAACATGAAATTAATAATAAATTGTTATTACATTATTTCTCATGCAACAGAGTTTCTACTTTATAAAGGAAGCACATAGGTTTTTCTCCAAGTTCTCCAAAGTTCTGGCATCTGTTTCAGCAGAATCCCAAGATTTTGTAACCAGGCACCCTGAATTTTAATCTAAATCCACCAATTTCTATGATGCAATCTGAGGACATCACTTAGTTAGGGTTTGGATTTCCTCACTTGGGAAATAAGACATTAACAGGTCTACCTGAAAATTTTGCAGTAAAGATGGAATAGATTAGGAGCTACAAAGTCCTTAAAAGTGGCTCATATTTAGTAAGTGCTAACTCCCTGTTTGTTAGTATGATCAATATTTTGGGAGAATAAGAGGGAAAAATCACTTAATTCTTTACAAGTCTTCAACAACTGTAACTTAAATTTCCTTGTCTTTGAGGAATTTGTCTCATAAAAATTTGTCCTATTTTTATGAGACAAATTTCCTTGTCTCATAAAAATAGGGTCACTGTCACTGTCATCCCATTGCTCATCAATTTGTTCGAGCAGGCACCAGTAACGTCTCTCATTGAGAGACTTATTGTTACTGTTTTTGGCATACCCAATATGCACAGGTAGCTTGCCAGGCTCTGCCGCGCGGGCTCGATACTCTCAGTAGCCTGCCGGGCTCTCCGAGTACTTGCTGTATTGTAACAAGTAGACTACATATCTCTTATTAAAATTTAACACTAAATAGAGATGCCTCTATAAACCTCAAACAAATATTTTAATTACAAAGTTTAGATATTTTAAGACACTCTTTTATGAAGAATTCATTACCAATCTGGCACAGAGTTGTAATTAGAGAGAAAGCACAGATATTTTGCCAAAAGAAGGTTGTGGTTTTGTTGTGATAAAACAATACTTTTAGCAATGGATGTATTAGATAAGAGATTCACACAACATGGAATATAATAAAATGTCAGCATTTCATGGGCAAAATGTAGTACCACGGAAGTTAAGAATATGGGAACATTGTGCAATGCTGTAGGCATAGAATGCACTTCAAAATAATTCTTTACTTCTAAAAGAAGAAATAAGTTTAATCGGAAATAAAGAAGAAAGAAAATCTGAGAAACGTGTAGAAATATATAGAGAAAGCCATGGATGTGTGGATTTATGTGTATATGTATCCATAAGGAAAGAGTATTTTTTTGTAATATCGTAGATACATTATGGAATAATTTGTCTTATTAAAGTTCATGCGTGAGGCTCGTCTGAACATGTGGAGAGTGGCCTTGAGCATGGCTGTGGCTGGGGTCCAGAGGTCTTCAACTGTCAAGTCTCTGCTTGGGGTGGGGAAGGAAAGGCAACCTGTCCCCTTTGAGGGGCCCAGGTGAAGACAGCCAGGCACAGGGGGTAAGAGACTCTGCTGTTTCGCTGTCTTCCCGGAGCTTGGTCTTATGTGCGGGAGCCAGGGCTGAGATCTTCAAGCCTGTTCGCATTGGGACTGGGCCTTCTCCATCCTGACCCCACCACTTTCCAGTAGCTTGGCAGCCACACCCACAAACTGCCCCAGTGCCGTGTAATCCCACCAAAGTCCAATATCCAGAGACTCTAAGACCAAGCTCCTGGAAGTTTAAGACATCTAATAGCCTTGTTCTCCCTCTTGGAGAATCTGACAAGCTACCAAGAGTCTGTTGCCTGCACGGGAGAGCCTTGCAAGCTCCCCATGGTGTACTCATATCCCAAATACAGTAAATAATACCTCTTGGAGAGCTCGGCAAGCTACCAAGAGTATCCCGCCCAAATGGCAGAACCTAGCAAGCTACCTGTGGCGTATTCGATATGCCAAACACAGTAAAGATAAGTCTCATTCCCCTGACCCTGAAAGAGCCTCCAGTCATTGGGAAAGATGAGTAAGGAGAGGCTGCTAAAATCTCAGGGTTGAGTGTAATAGAGACGTTACTGGTGCCCGCTTGAGTAAATCGATGAACAATGGGATGATAATGATACAGTGATGAAAGTTCATAAATAATTGTCTCTAATTTGAATGATTATTTTTTTAGGCTATTCATATATGTAGCACTGTCATAGCATTGTAGTCCCATTGTTCATCGATTTGCTTGAATGGGCACCAGTAATGTCTCATTGTAAGACTTGTTGTTACTGTTTTTAGCATACCTACTATGCCATGGGTAGCTTGCCAGGCTCTGCCATGCGGGAGGGATACTCTTGGTAGCTTGCTGGGCTCTCTGAGAGGGATGGAGGAATCGAACCTGCTTCCGCTGCATGCAATGCAAATGCCCTACCCGCTGTGCTATCGCTCCAGTACAATGTATGTGTGTATGTGTGTGTATGTATATATGATTATTATTTTTTGTTATGGTAATGGTGATAAGTGGTTTTTAACTTTTTTTCAACTATGGCCCTCCTTTGACTTTGTGTGTCCTATGAGCCCTGTCCTACTGCTTGTCTCTACACCCCATTTACAAGACTTTCCACCTGTGGCTCCCATGTCCGCTTGGGCCCAGAGGGTTCCTGGTGGAGAAATGCTGCAGGTGTTGCTGCTGCTGGTTTGCAATTTGCAAGTAATAAAGCTTTACTGTTGTTCATTTCATGAAATATCTGTATTGACTGCTAAGTCTGCAGTTCTGTATATTGTTTTCTTTAAGCAGTAGATATATTTGCTTTTAATTTTTGGTGATAATTATATACTGCCATTTTCATTTTATTGATGAACCTATAGTGATTTGAGACTAAAGATTTTCTAGTATGATTGTCTTGCTTTCATATAAATATTAAGTACAAAGTATATGTTATTGGGATGGCTTGAAGTAATATTTCTCTAGGCTCTTTATACAATCTGATCTAGTTCTGTATGCTATTATGACACTCTTCAAGTTCTGGTCTCCATTGACCAGAACTCAACATATATGAACTTACAGTGGAGGTATTTATTTTGGTGATCTCTTGGTGGAAATTAATGTATGAATCTCTCTGGGTTAGCATTATTAGAACATTTAGAGGGTCAGATTAGGTAGTGTTTTGCTTTCCAGTTTACCTACTGCTATAGACAACTTTTCTTAAGTGACTATCCTTTTCCCCTTTGGAATCAGAACAAATTTAGTCTCTATACTGTATAAAGATCATTTAATTTTGAAAAACTATTATATGGTTATTTTCTCATAAACTAAAAGAGCAGTTATTATTTATTTAACTAAAAATTTTTTATGCTCTTAACCCCCTCTCTGACAACCATTTATGTTAAAATAATGAAAATTCTATTAACATGGGTATAGTTGCTTCAATGGTGTATTCAAAAGCTGTTATATATTTAACAATTTAACAAGGCACTTTCTCCCTCATTAATTATTTTATAATATAGTCATTTAACTGTTATTGTTAGGCCATTTGCAGTTTCTGGATGCTGTATACTTTTAAGACTATATTAACAAACACACAATATGTATGATACTCAATGTTTGTGATATTTAATCACTAATATAAAAAACAGGAGTAAGAAGAAAGAAATCAATGAAAATGCATTTTTGTGGGAATGATGCATGAGATTATTGCTGCTATAAACTAGCTAGCCACAAGCTCACACAGTAGAGAATTTAATGCAACACAAACCAACTGTAGAAGTGAATTAACTAATTAATTCAGCAAACATTTATTGAGTTACTATGTACATTGTACTTAGCAGTAGTTTTAAATAGCCTCTTCTGCTGGAAACCTAAAATCTATTTGAAGAGTTCTTTATTATTTTACTAGCTTTCTAATATTTCTACATGTTCATTTTGCTTTCCGCCACCCTCCCTTAAGTAGCTTTAAGAATTTCAGCCTTTCACAATTTTGGTTTCACAAAGTGTATTTTTTTACTCATTCATTCAGCATTTGTATAGATTCTTATCCTGAAAATATATGTGATTAAATAAAGTGCCTAACTTAGTTAGGACATATGTACCAACAGAGCAGAATGACATTGTTTTAAGTATTCCAACAGGGGGATTTGGCACTTAATTTGTTAGTATAGAAGTAAATGTGTCCACTATTACATGGTCATTGCATAGGTTGTGCATATACTATTTTATTTGTCTTCTGTGGTTCAAAAAGGCATTTCTTCAACAAAGGATACCTTTTCCTCTTGTGTATCTGCTTCATGTCTCTCGCCTGCTCAAGGACATCATTTCAATAGTTCTTTATTCTTTTTTTTTTTTTTTTGCTTCTTGGGCCACACCCAGCAATGCTCAAAGGTTACTCCTGGCTCTGCACTCAGGAATTACTCCTGGCAGTGCTCAGGGGACCATATCATATGGGATGCAGGGAATTGAACCCGGGTCGGCCGCATGCAAGGCAAACGCCCTACCCACTGTGCTATCACTCCAGCCCCTAATTCTTTATTCTTTTTCCTCTTAAATCTTTTATTTTTCTTCACTATTGGATCTTTTCCCCATAAGCATTAAAATCTTTCACATTAACCATGCACAACCACCCTCAGTCTATTGCAACATTGCTCATCTTTCTTTTGTAGCTAAAGAGTGTGGAAGGTTGAGTAACTGCATCAAAGTTGAATTTTCTCTTTTCCTTGTCTCTTGAATATACTCTGCATTAATTAGGCTTTGGCTGTAACACTGGGTTAAATGTACTCTTGTAAAGTGCCCTACTGTCCCCATTGCTAGATTAAATGGCCAATTCTTAGCTTTTATCTGGATCTGGAGCAGCATCTCATACAATTGTTGTCTCCAACTTCTTGAACATTTTTATTTTTTAGAGTAATACAGTTTTTTTTTGGTTTGGAGTAGGGCTATTCTTTCTCCAACTCACTCACAATTTTTTCCTTTATCCCTTTCTTGTGTTAAATATTCTCATGCTTCAAAATACTGTTTTTAAATTTCTTCACTTTGCTCCCTATATCGGTGGCCCCTTGTCCAGCTTCCTGAATTAAACTACCATCTGCTGATGCTAGTGATTCTCAAATTTATATCTCCTGTCTGATTTTCTATATTCAACTTTAAACTTCTACATTCTATTGACTATTTGGCATCTAAATTTGGATGTTTAGTCCATGTTCTGTTCATATGCAGCCCATATTCCAATTTGGATTCGATGACAGTGCTCTGCTTATATTGCAGATGGCCACCTCCTGGCTGTGTTTCAAAGGTAGTTAGAAATCAAACTGGTGTTTCTTGTTATAGGGCATCCATCCTATCATAAGTCTCCCAAGTTCATCTAAACGTAACTACTTCCCTTGCAAAGATAGTGTCTTCTGCCAAAATTTAGTGCTTCAATGTAAGAATTACAGAGAGGTTGGTGTAGACATATGACCATAACTGGCATACTCTGGCATAAATAGGTACCTTATAGAACAGAGTGTTAAGAATGTGGGAGCAAGGCTAAACAGAGAGAAACTACTGCATTTGAGAACAAATGGTATATTGGACCTAAATGGTAGTATTGGAGGTGGTTAGAAGTTGGCACATAACTTGAAAGGTGAATCAATTGGGTTTATTTATTACCCAATAACAAATAATAAAAGTCTATTTATTATCATAGACTTCAGATGAAGACTTAATATTAAATTCTATCAACAATAATTTAGAAGATTATGACAAGCTTGAAAAACTATGAACTACTTCTCACCCTGTGGCCTACTTTTTATTGTCACTACAGTGAAAGCAAGTTATCTCTTTGTGACTCCTCTCTTTCTTGGTTATTTGAAATTAGCATACAGATCAATAATTAGCATTTTATGTATTTTTCTAGACAGAACAGCTGGACTTACAACAAAATAGTGTCTGTAATAATCCTCTTCTAGGGGTGAATTGCTTCCTTCTCTGGCCATTGGTCAGTTTGGAGTTAAATATAGCTAAAAAGCAATCCAAAACCCTGGAGAAAGGAAGAAACATTTCATTAAAGTCTAGGCTGGGGATTACTGCTGACAGAAGCACTGCCAATCAGGCAATTTTAAAAGAAAGGTGACTATTGCCATAAACTTTAGAACTCAAAAAGCTCATATTAAGATCAAAAGGTTTTTCAAAATAGCTTCATTTCAAGAAACTGAGACCAAGAGATAGTTATGTAAATTAAGGTTAAGCATCTAAAAGTCAATTAAAGCAAAATGTTCTGAGAGAGAAATAGTCAAAATACATTATTTTTCTTTTTCTTATTCTAGTAGAATTGTTACAGTGTTCTATATCCCAAGTCTGGGCTTCTCAGATATGTCCATTGTAAACCTCTTCTTCAGCCACTGCTTATTGACCGATCATAAGGACCAAAATCAGAACATTCCTTTGCATTTGCAGTTAAGGCCTTTTGATTTTATTAGATAATGACAAGCAATAACATATTTTTCTTTTTTTGTTTTCATTTTTTAATTTTTTACTTTAAGCCATGGAACTATCTGTTTAAGATTCAGTAGTGTGCTGTTTTAACCTGGATAAGATATACTGATGTAATTTGCTGCCTTGTCAAATGTAGGAGATAAGTCCGTAGTAAACCATACGAAAGTGGATTTAGAAGGGTATTGAGGGATTATTTTGAGAGAAAAAAACAGCGAAAAATTTGAGATAATGCAAAAGTGCTATAATCAATTTGAGTATAAACCATTTTAAAAAAATGAGTTATTTAAAAAACTTTAAAATAATGACTTCACCAAGACACTGGAGGCATATGATTGAAAATGAAATTTGTTGAGAGATTTCAAGTGGATATACTAACAGTGATCTATCTTTTACTTTTAAAGTATTTTATTACTCTCTGAGAATTTTTATGCTGCTGCTTATGAACTTTGAAATGTAAAGCAGATTGAAGTGCAAAACAAACTTGAGCCTCTAAGGGAGGTTGCAAGACCAAGCCTACCAAATCCAATATGGTAGTTGTAAATGAAGCCTTCAGGGCATTTTTTACGCTTTTTAAAGGGTAATTTTGTAAGAAAGGGTGAGTCCCAAATGCCATTTTCAGTTGGAAGAATTTTAATGGTTTATAAACTTGGATTTATTCCATATTGACTTTATTCTTTATTTCTTAAACATTTTATATTCCTATTTAAAAAAGTTTATGTTCTAGTCTGTCATTAATAGCATTAATATTGGATTTATTTTCAGCATTTAAATTGTTTAAAAATTAATTTTAAAATGATCTAAAAATAATTTTAAATTATTTTTATTTTTCAGACTAAAGTGTTCACTGACTATAGATATGTTGGTGTTCACTGACTATAGATATGTTGGTAATACTTAGCTACTTAGGTGCTTTGACACATATCTTGGCTCTGTATTACTATTAACAAAGTGAGAGGTATGAAACTTGATGAAACAAATATTCCTACTGGGCAAACTGCCATTAACAGTAGTTCGGGTGTAACCCAAATAGTGATCTCTGAGACTTACTGCTGTGGACTGAACTGCATCTTCCAAATTCATTGGTTGGAACTCTAATTTTAAATATGACCAATTTTGGAGTAGGAGATAAAATATTACATTTCTATGAGACAGTCAAATTGTAATTTGATAAATTGTGGCTTTAAAGAAGTTAGAGAAGTTGAGATTGAGAAGTTTAAGAAGTTTCTTTCATGTGAGAATATCATGAGGAAAAGGCTTCATGAGAACATAGCTTTCATCACAACCAAACCATGCTGTTAACCTGTACTTGGCTTTCAAGCCCCAGAACAATAGCACTGTGGCACTGTCATCCCATTGTTCATTGATTTGCTTGAGCAGGCACCAGTAATGTCTCCATTGTGAGATATGTTGTTACTGTTTTGGGCATATCGAATATGCCATGGGTAGCTTGCCAGGCTCTGCTGTGCAGGCAGTATACTCTCGGTAGCTTGCCTGTCTCTCCAAGAGAGACAGAGGAATCGAACCCAGGTTGGCCGATGCAAGGCAAACGCCCTCCCCACTGTGCTAAGAAACTTAATTTCTGTGTGTAAGTCACCAAGTCTATGGTATTTTCTTTAGGGTGCCTGAAATGATTACTCCGTGTTTGGGTTTAGGTATTTTTAATACTGTTTACTTGGAATTGTGTCCGGGATGTCAAAGAAGGATGCAGACAAAATAAAGATCACAGTTACTCCTTGAATTACATAGACCTTCCGGTTATAATTAATTTTCTTGATGCTGAATCTTGCATTATCCTGTAATTTCTTCAGTATTATAATCATTGGAAATCCCTCAAACTAAGGAACTATTATAGGAGTTTTTTTCTTCAATTTTGTAAATGATAAAGAATTAAACTGAGTTGGTACATTAAAAATAGATACTCTGTTTTTCCTCAGTTATCTATTTGCTAATTAGTACACACAGAATCACTGTATCACTGTCATCCTGTTGCTCATCGATTTGCTCGAGCGGGCACCAGTAACATCTCCATTGTGAGGCTTGTTGTTACTGTTTTTGAAATATCGAATATGCCACAGGTTGCTTCCCGGGCTCTCTGAGAGGGACACACAGAATATGTACAATAATAAACTTTATACATGTAGTAATAAACATTCTGTGTTCATTATTTATATATGACATGTACACTTAGTATATATAGTACATACTTTAACAATATTATTTATAGTTAATGACTATTCACATTTTATATATCATATTTATATCCTCTATTATAGATTTACATAAAGATTATTACAGAAAATATCCCTATATAATTTGTTTCAAATGAAGAATTGAGAGTACTGACTGCTACTGAGGGCATATGGTGTGCAGGAAATCTGAGGAGATGGCAGATGTGGGATAGTCTTTTGGGACACTGGGAGAGAAAAATCGTATGAAATATTATATGATTGCCATACAACATAAGGATCTAATTGACTGGCTATATGTTTAAAGTGATTTTGATGTGAAGCTCAGTGTAGACATAGAACTGACATAGTGGCTGGGGGCTGGAGGGATAGTATAGTGGGAAAGCACTTTCTTTTCATGCTGCTCACTTAGGTTCAATTCACATTACACCATATGGTCCCTTGAGAACCACCAGAAATGATCCCTGAGTATAGAGCCAGGAGTAAGCCCTTGAGCACTGCCTTATGTGTCCCTAAAACCAAAACATAAATATTTTTTAAAAAGAGCTGACAGAGTTTCACCAGAGTATAGGATTTTCTACTTAGAAATGATGAAGAGAGGGGAAAAATAATTTAAGTCAGCAGATAGGAAATAATCAAACAGTTATACATCAGATCATCTAACTAGGTTAACTTGTGAACTAGAGTATGAGAGGAATACTGGTTGCAAAAATTTGTAAATTTATTTATTTGGGGATCATTTGAAAAGGAGAATGAAGTTGGAACAAAAGTGGAAGAACAAGGCTCTACAAGTATAGAGTGGTATTCTTGAACGCATTTCCAGGTGTTAAATTTCTTGAAAATATAATTATCATGAGGGAGGTGAAGACAAATTCCTTAGAATTAAGCAGATATATACCTCTAAAGGGTTTTGATGAAATACGAATACAAATTCCTTAGAGCTAAACAGAGAGGACCTTTTCTAAAGGTTTTTGACAAATACAAATGTAAACATTTAAATAGTCTAGTAGGATGACAGATGACTAGAGGAAAATAGTCATTGTTTCAGGATTATCCATAAAAAAATCATTTGATGAATAGCACTTCCTGGATGCCAATGACAAATGAATTTGGCAAAGACTAAGGAGTAATGAGTAGACTTCACTTGTATCTATTCAGATCTTTTGGAAGTTTTAGGAAAACAGTAGAGAAAACAAGTAAATGGTAAGTGGTTTTTATACAAGAATGAGATTTCCAGGCTTGAATTTTGTGAGACTTAAAAGAGAAATCAACCTTAATTGAGAGAAGCACAGCTAAAGCAATGTCAACAGAATGAGAGTTCAAGTTTATAATATGTAGATATATGTGAACATAAATAAAAAAATTTAGGGTTAAAGGCATAAAAGAAATTTCTATTGACATATAGTTTCAGTGTAGAAGAGAAGAGTTTGGAACATATGTAAATTTGAGTCTTAGCAGGGAATGTACATAGCTGTGGCAAAGACTCAGTGAGCCATTTATTTTGGTGTTTGGGTGTTTGAGATCATTGTGGTACAAAAATTAAAAAGTGAAGATCTTTATTTAGAAACTTGAAGTAATCTCTTTATCACCTTTTTAGGTAGACAGTTTATTGTGATAAAAGTAGTGTCAGGAGATGAGACATATAAAACTTTAAGAGTCCTGGAGAACACACATGCTTTACATGGGTGAGACCTTGAGTTTGGTCTGCCTACCACCAGGCTGATATGAAAGCCCCCAAACCACACAACCCAAAAAGAGCATGCAGTGTTCTTTGGATCTCCTTTAAAGCAAGTTCAAAGTAACATTTAGAATATGCCTATTAACTAGTTATTAATTATGTTTCTCAGTGTTTGGGATTTGAGAAATCAGAAGTATTATCACGCTCTATTTATTAGATGCTGGCTACAGTTACAAACTTAAATTGTTTATCATATTAAGGAAGTTCTGAAACATATTTTAATGTCTTCAAGTAGATTTAATTATATCAACTAGTATTTCTTAACCTTTCACATCCCTCAGTGCACAAATAGATAATGTGTACTTGAGCATGTTCATGTGAGGCAGGTGAATTACTAATTTATTTCCAACCCGTTTATTTTCTCCAAGCAAAACATCACAAAAAGAAAATTCATGAACATTAGAATGATTTCTTTGTATTTTCGAAGGAAAAGAGTCACTTATTAATGCCAAACTTTAATACCTTCAGAAAATTTATAGTAACATATTTGTGATACTTCTGACATTCTTCACATCTCAACATCCAAAGATTTGCTCTCTAAACTCAGTACAAAAATTGCATCAACTATAAAATACAGCATTATATCCATCAAAATAAATCAACTGCCATTGAAGAATGAGTATCAGTATATTTCCCTTTATGTGATTATTTGTTTGTCATTTTTCCCCTATCTAGTATCTTTATTGACTGATATGTTTGACAACAGATATACAAAATCTGACACTGTTGGAACAGATCCTCAATTTTACTATTTGCTAAGTTTAAAAATGTGTCAGATTCTGAGACATGTTATGTGTTCCCTGAGATTGACGGTTTGTTTATATATTACACTTCCACACCCTTGTGTTATACCGTCATGCAGTTCTTGGAAATAAGAATATTGCAATGAGGTCAACTCCTTATGGCCCAAATTCAAAAATGGGCCACATGACCCTGGGCATGAATTTTGGTGAACTTAGTACTTTGAGAATAGGGAATGGTTAGTAGAAAAAAATAGTATCTATTGTTATTAGATAGAGATGAAATTCAAATCCAGATTGCCAATTTATAGTTATTTTAAAACAAATACTGGGGGATGGGTGTAGAGGAAGAATAATTGGACCAGAGGTGGCAATGGGGTAGGGGTAGAAGGTAAGGGCACTTCGATGTTGATGGTATGCAGTAACTGTGCAGATAAATATTACAAACTTGAACACTGTTTAAACCCTATAACCTAAACTATAATAAAATATAAAAAATAATAAAAAGTTTTTGCGCTTGGCCTTACCCTGGGTGTTGTTTTTCCAATAATCAAGTTGCCTGAAATGTCTTCATTTCAAGCACTCTACACCTTGATTGTAGCATTCTGTCGCTACCACCTTATACTTCTTCTCTCCGTATTTCATTCTCCCTCTCCCTAAGCTTCCCAAACCATTAATTTCACACATTTTCACGTCCATTGCTCCCCTCATACCCTAGATAACATTTCACCCATGTTATATGATCTGATTCATCACTGTAATCAGTTCCTCATTTCCTTTTGCCCATCTTCAATGCTTTTTTCCCCTTTCTCCACAACTTTTCAATTGGCAAATCTTCCCATCTAGTTAACCCTTTACTATGTTAATTCTGTGCCTGTACTGACTTGATTATGTATTTACTTTAAATTTATAACTGTGTAATCATGAAGTGGCTAGGGAGCCCCGGCGGCTCTCCCTCACTGTGTTCGGTGGTCTCGGCCATGTCGCCACCTGGGATGGCGAATGCCATGGGCGGACGAATAAGGAAACGAGGGTCCAACTGGTTGGTGATGAGCTACCATTTATTCCATTCTCCCCATGCGCCTGTTCCAGTCTCACTAAGTTCCCGATTCCACTGTCTCTCATTCTGGTCTCTTCCTGCCCCATGCTAGTCTCTGCGCACCCGCTCAAAGCCTGGACTCTCTCTAGTCTCTCCCCAACTCCCCACTTGGGGGGTAGCCACCACATCCCATTCAGTAGCACAATCAACATATCAAAAGCCCTTCCTGATGGCCCATCAGGCTGTAAGGCAGAAATACCACCTAGGGGTGTTTCTCTTCTCCTTAGTCCAATAACTTAGTTGACATCTTAATTCTACTTCTTAATATTAGTTATTTTGTACGGACACATAGATACATTGAGCTTGTAGGGTCGCTCCCCTGGGGACATCTCACTATAGATCTCAGACTACAGTGCTCAGTCCAGATTGGTCTTTCCTAAACCTAGCAGGGTCCTAATCTAGATGCTACTTTTGGATCATGACAGAATTTGTCAATGACCCTGCTGTTATACTTCAGTATTATGGCTCTTTGGCCTGGCCCATTTCAATGCCAGAGTTGCCCTGGGTTCAACCAGTCCCTCCTCTGGACCCTGCTTTTGGGGTGCTAGGAAGTAAGGGAAACTGAAGCTTAAGTTGAGAGAAGAGATGCCCAGGAGAAAATATTATTTAGAGTCAGTTAACTCCCAAGTTACAGAAGCATAGCATTAACTGTCTTCCAGTGTCCATACAAAAAGGATATTATTCTGAATTAACTACGCAAAGGACTTATGGGGAAGAGAAAAGAAATATTTACAATTTAACAGACTGATTAGGAGATTAAGGTGATTGACAGGTTGGGGAAGCAGAGCACAAAGAAAGAAGTGACAAACAGGATGGGAGCACTGTGATGGGAGTAACCCAATAAATCTAAGCTCCCTGTGGCAGGCAGAAAGGAAAAAACAGTATTATCCTACATCACCAGTTTAGTTTTGTCCTTGTGCTGTGCAACAATCATACTGTGTTTTCTTACTATTTTGTTCTCTCTCCAAGACAAAAGCCCTACACTTGCCCCTTCCTCACTAGTGCACTCACTGCGTTCTCTCCTTCCTCAGCCTCTTATTATGTAACAGAAGTAATTAGCGGGAAATTCTTTTATTCAACACCTACATCCATATCTATCTTTTCGTTTTTTGTGGTAAGATGGATGAATTTTCTCTTTTCATTAGTATGTGTCATTTTTATGTCTCAATTCCCATTTTTAAAGTTTAGTCTTTTATTTTCCCCTTACACTTTAAATAAACACTGTGGTTTACAAAGTTGTCCATGATGATTTGTTACAGGCATTCAATATTCCAACACCAATCCCACCACTGTTTCACCTTTCCCCCACCGTTGTCTTCAAATTTCTCAACCACTTCTTAAGCCAATCTTAAGAAGTGGGTGCTCAATAATTTATTTTATATTATTTTTTATCAATAGCTTGCTAACAAAATAATCAAAAAGTGTTTCCTTAGAAGAAAGTTTGTGAAAAGTTTTGTATCTCACCATGGAGCCATTAAGAGATTATAAGAGATTACTAAAATTTTTGTTATAGGTTAAGCCTTCTGCGTGTATATATTGAGATTTGGTTACTTTATATCTGACATCCCATCCAGTCTAATGTTGCTACTCCTGGTTTATCAGTGTTGTGGAGTTTGGGATGTCACATGGATATGAATGTGTCTGCCTGCTCCAGGAAGTACACAATTTTTAACAGGGTGATACAGCTGGAGTTAAATTTTTAATTTGGTGTGGTTGGGGGTATGTGCATGACTTCCAGGGCTTCTGGAATTACAGGGAGATGGAGGTCTGTGGGGGAAAGGTAACCCATCCCAACTCTGTGAAAATCTGGAAATTTCAGTCACAAAACCTGCATACCTGAATGCTTCAGTGGGTTGATTTCTGGATGAGGCTTATCCCAAGCAGTGCAGTCCAGCTGGGAGCATGGCGTTGATTGTGTAGTGTGGAAGTTTATAGCTGCTGGGTCTCTGTTTGGGTGGGCATTAGGGTTATCATCCCACCCCACCCCTGCCCACTCCCCGGGATGCTTTAGACAGCTCAGCTTTGCATGGGTCCCAAAGAATTTCTGCTACTTGTTGACTTGTTGGTCTCTTTTGAGATTCATTTATGAGTCTCTGGATCATAGCCAGTGAATGAGCTTTTTTGGTGCTAGAGGGCCAGTGGATGAACTTTCTTTTTCAGCTTGATCATCTTGTATCAAATTGATATTTGCATATCCTGTCTTAAACAATAAACAAATAGTACTCTTTTTCCTTGATATTTATGCTCTGATTTTTCTATTCATACTATTTAAAGGAGGCTCTACAGAATGTTTTCTGTCTGGTCTGTATTCCCTTCTTTCCCTGTCTGCTGAGTCTGCTTTAATTTGTCCAGGGCATAATGGAGGAATTTAAATTTATTTTGACCTCTCAGTAACACTCTTTAACCTGTCTATTTAAAGCATTCTTCCTTTAGCTCCTGTAACGGTATAAAAGCTTTTTACAACCTCACTGGCTATTTTTACTCCTTATTCCTGGGTTCTCATTTTCTCAGTGTCTACATACTTAATATTCCAAAAGAAGTATTTTTGTTCACCCTTTTCTACTACTGTGTATCTCATGACCTATTTAGTTTCATGGCATTGGATATTTATATATTGGATATCTAAATACATATTTAGATATATATTTATCTGTACACACATGTATATGTATTTATCTATATGTATATATAATGACTCACATTTTTATACTCTACTCTGATCTCCCTTAAGCTTTAAATTGTTGATATTTCTAATGTTAAGCAGGGAAATATAAATATCCCAAACACAGAGCCCTTGTTTACCTGTTTGCTCTTATTCAATCTTCATTTTGCACTAGCCCAAAGCATTAAGATGCTCAGATGAGATAGTAAAGAATCAGCCTTGATTTCTGTCATTTTAAAAACATCTCTATGCAATTTTTCAGTAGGTCCTATAGGATCATTTTCAAAGTGGTCCTGTATATTACTAATTCTACATATTTTCATGGCTATTCTAAGACATCTTGTTCAATCCTCTTGAATTATTGGATTAACTTTCAAATTACTCTTGAAATTTTCACTACTGTCCAAATTCTTTCCCAAAGTAACTCAAAACAGGATTTTAAAAATAGAAATGATGGGCCTGACAGTATAGAGGATAACGCATCTGGTTTCTGTCCCCCCTCCAGCACTACTAGGTGTGATCCTTGAAGGCAGCTAGGTGTGTCTCTAATGTGTGTTTGTGTGTGTGCACAGATATATATATAGAGAGAATGAACATCAGTCTCTGCTGTTTGTCATCAAATTTTGAATGTTTTTAGATCAACTTACAACCTTAATGAATCAGCCCAATTTTATCTTTGCCTTTATTATTCTGTACTTTTAAATTTTGTTTCTGTTTTTGTAGCCTCACCCAGCAATGTTTGGGTCTACTCTCAGTTAAATGCTCAGAGTCACACCTGACTGTGCTCAAGGGTTCATGGGGTAAATGGAATCAAACCCTGACATTCTGCATGCAAAACTTTTATTCCAGCCTGCTGAGCTATTGCTTCAATCTTTTTTTTTTTTATTAGTGAATCACTGTGAGGGTACAGTTACAGATTTATACATTTTTGTGCTCATGTTTCCCCCATACAAAGTTCGAGAACCCATCCCTTCATCAGTGCCCATTCTCCACCACCCGTGAGCCCAGCATCCCTCCCACCCTCCCCAGTCCCGTCTCCCCCCACCCCACACTACCACTATGGCAGGGTATTCCCTTTTGTTTTCTCTCTCTGATTAGGTGTTGTGGTTTGCAATAAAGGTGTCTGTCTCCATGGCTTGGACGCTGGTCTCTCATTCTGGGCAACTCAGAGAAGGGAACACCAAGTAAAATGTGGTTGGAGGTCATACGGGGGAAGGGTGACGCATGCCGAATGTAGACTAGAGACTGAACACAATGGCCACTCAACACCTTTATTGCTTCAATCTTTAATATAAAAGTTTAACACTTAAGTGAATACCCACTCTGGAATCCTCAGAGTCTCAAAATTAATTTTTCCTCAACCTGAAATTTTTTCCATTAGAGACAAATTTCTGAAATATGTTTAAATATTTTAGATTACATTCAAAGAATTCTATAAGTATGGAATTACTTTTGGATGATTTGAAGAGAAGTGCTTTCATGTGGTGATAAGGAGGCTGGGAGGGGTCTTCACTGGAGTTTTTTCACTAACTGGGCTGTGAATTTAGTATAAGAATCAGATGATGTGAGCTGCTTGGGTCCTACAGTGCTGAGAACACACTGGCCACCCACGGTGGTGCTGGGGCCCTCCAGGGCCACACCCTCTAGTGCTTAGGGAGCTATGTGCTGTCAGGCACTGAACCCAGATCTGCTGCACCATCTTCCAATCCCTCTTGACGATTTTTTAAAGTTCTTATCTTGCATGCTGCCAGGCCTAGTTTCATCTATAGCATCACATAGTGCCCCAAGCAAAATTAGGAATAATCTCTGAGCACCGAACTAGGAACAAGCCCTGATGAACCTCTAAGTGTGGGGCAACTACCAAATAAAGATGTGCAAGCATAAAAACTTTCTTTAGCTGACATGTAGCAGTTCTGCTCTAGAGAAAATAAAGTTAAATTGATAGAAAACATTTTGTAAATATCAGGTCAAGGGTAGGCCTATAAATGTCTCTAATATCTATTTAAAATATCTTGTAATACCTTTTGACATTCACTTGTAGTTATTTATATCTTCATTGTTGTGTTTTTTTGGGGGTTATTATTGTTGCTTACATTTTTTTTAATTGGAATTTTTCCAACATATTTTATACAGTATTTGATTGCTAATGTTAAAAAATGAATACTTAATCTAAAATAAATAAATAACCCTTTGGACCCTATATTTTGTTTTTTTTTTATTTTCTTTATAGCACTTACATGGTAGTGCACTAGTCTTTATTAGCGCAACAGTGTCTACTATGAGTCTCTGTGGTTTCTCAGTGTTATAATAGTGTCTGACAGATAATGCTTAAAATATCAGTGTTAGAGCTTAAAGTCTTCCTGTTTTCAAATTTGGCAATCTAGACAAATTACCAAACATCTTAAGTCAGAAAAACTCAAATTAAAAATTTTTATTTTGAACCTCAGTATAGACAAAAATTTAGAGAACTTCTCTTATTGTGTGAGAAAATGGTATCCAACACCTAACTCTACTATTAAGATGTAGAAATTGAAGCATTACATACTTAATGTTAATAAGATAATTTTATTTTTACCATTCTAGGTCTCAGATATCTCCGAATTAATGTAAATAAAATAAATTTTGAGCATTTGCCTGAAAGCCAGTGCTAGAAAAATCTTTACAGAGTGACTTAGGAGAATTTCCTAAGATTAGATCATGTAATTGAGTTTTTTAGAAAATAATATTTAATTCTTAATAGGAATAACACACAGCATTTTATCTAGCAAGTGGCTCAATTTCTAACTTGTGGAATAATTTGATATGGAACTTGATAATTTTGTGCTTATTTAATAATGATTAAAACTGATTCCCTGATGCTTTGAAACTATAGGGAAAATGATGATTCATTTATTATATTATTCACATAAGAACATAAAAGCTAATGTTGTGAGTTACGTTTCTCACAGAGAAAGTTTTTTAACATGAAAAATATTATAGTTCTTGCAAAGGCTAAAATTTGCATGTAGAAAGTTCAAATTAAACCCAGTTTGTGATTGATGAGATATATAAGATGCAAAAATAAGTTGCTTTCCCTGGGTTTTAGATGACTCCTAAGCAAATTTAATTAAAAGTTGTTCTTTTCTTCTCATTCTTTATTAAAGTATAGTAATTCTTATGACTTCAAAAACAGACTGCTTTTATGTAAAATAGTAAACTTTCAATGATAAATGACTGGCTGATTTCTAGGTTTTTTATTGCTTCGTATTCAAGTTTTCTGTGATCTATTTTAATATGTAGATGAGTATACTATCAGGAGAAAATGGAGTACAATGATTTCAGTTTTAATTTCCCTTCATGCTACTGTATATTTTTTTTTAAATTTTAACTATTTTTTAAAATTGTTAGTGAATCACTGTGAGGTACAGTCACAAGCTTATGAACTTTAATGTCTGCATTTCAGTCATACAGTGATCGTTTACCCACCCCTCCACCAGTGCCCATTCTCATCCACCAATGTTCCCAGTATCCCTCCTACCACCCCACCTCATCCCCCAACACCCCACCCTGCCTCTCTGGCAGGAAATTCCCTTTTGTTCTCTCTTTTTGGGTATTGTAGTTTGCAATAGAGTTTACATGTTTAGGCTATAGTCTACTTTCCACCTGCATCTTTCAACCTGAATGAGTCCTCTCAAGATCCTCCACTTGGTGTTCCCTTCTCTGTCTCAGCTGCCTTTTCCCCCAACATGTGAGGCCAGTTTCCAAGCTGTGGGGCAAACCTCCTGGTCCTTATCTCTACTACTCTTGGTGTTAGTCTCCTACTCTGTTACTTTATATTCCACAGATGAGTGCAATCTTTCTATGTCTGTCTCTCTCTTTCTGACTCATTTCACTTAACATGATACTTTCCATGTTGATCCACTTATATGCAAATTTCATGACTTCATGTTTTTTAACAGCTGCATAGTATTCCATTGTGTAGATGTACCAAAGTTTCTCTAACCAGTCATCCGTTTTTGGGCACTCTGTTTTTTTACAGATTTTGGCTATTGTAAACAGTGCTGCAGTGAACATACGAATGCAGATGTCATTTCTACTATACCCTTTTGCCTCTCTGGGATATATTCCCAGGAGTGGTATTGCTGGGTCAAATGGGATCTCAGTTTCTAATTTTTTGAGAATTGTCCATATTGTTTCCCAAAAGGGCTAAACCAGTCGAAATTTCCACCAGCAGTGAAGGAGAGCCCCTTTCTCCCCACATGCATGCCAACACCGGTTGCTTTTGTTCTTTTGGATGTGGGCCAGTCTCTGTGGTGTGAAATAATATCTCATTGTTGTTTTAATCTGCATCTCCCTGATGATTAGTGATGAGGAGCATTTTCTCATGTGTCTTTTAGCCATTCAGATATTTTCTTGGAGAAATTTCTGTTCATTTCCATCCCCCATTTTCTGATGGGGTTGGATGTTTTCTTCTTGTAGAGTTCAACCGGTGCCTCATATATCCTGCTACTATTTTCTTTATTTATTCTTGGGCAAATTCTGTCTGGCCCTCAGTTTCTTAATCTTACTAATGGTAAACTTACCTTGTTTCATCTTCATTTTTGAAGAAAAGTGCAACTTATTTGGTAAATACAAATTAGGTTTTCATGTTAGCATGTTAATTTCATCCATTACAGTAATTGAGTGCCATATTTTGTTGTTGATGAAAATACTACTTTTGTTTGTTTGCTACTACTTGGAGCCTATTCTGCTTCTCTGTGTGAGAGTTGCTTCCAGAGATGATTTGGGGGTCCTACTTTTTGGAATTCAAATTAAAACCAACCATCCCCAAGCAAGTATGTGATCCAGTTCTCCAAACAACCTCTCTGGTCCTACAGAGTTATTTTAAATACTGAAAATTCACATAGGATATTGCAACAGAAAGTTTTGCAAAGTATTCAAGATTATTAATTTTAATACTTGTTTTCTTTTTCTCATGACAGTATAGAAAGTCAGCAATAGTACTAACTGCTCAGAGTAATTTTGTTGTTGTTGTTGTTCAAGGAGTGAGGTATTATAGACTTTGCATATGATTATTTAACATGGAGCATGAACAATATCAGATTTCATATATGGACAGAAATCTCTCAGGGCAAATGTGGTTTTTATGCACATTAGCTGCTATGAGTCAAAGAAAGAATTTCTGTTCAACACCTATTGCATTTTCTCAAACCTTTAGTTTGAATACTTTGAGAGTGAATACTTTGCAGAGATATTGGCAAAAGCATTGGCAAAATGCTTTTACTGCTATTACCATATATTTACATATAACATAAATCAAAACAGATACCTAATTTGTAGTGGCTGTTTTATGTAAATCATATTGGAACCAAATCATATTGCTACCAAATGAGGTTTTATACATTTTACCTAATCACATATATTATTTCAGTGCATATTATATATTTTTTGGGCTGGAGCGATAGCACAGTGGTAGGGCATTTGCCTTACACATGGCCAACACTGGTTCAATTCCTCCAGCCCTCTTGCACAGCCTGGAAGCTACCGAGAGTATCTTGCCCATATGGCAGAGTCTGGCAAGCTACCCGTGGCGTATTCAACATGCCAAAAACAGTAACAAACAAGTTTCACAATGGGATGTTAGAGTGCCTGCTCAAGCAAATCGATGAGCAAGGGGGTGACAGTGACAGTGATTATATATTGTTTATATTCGAGGAAAAAACTTGTGCTAATCAAGGAGACTATATTTAGTGACGTGCTTTGTGTGCCACCCAAGGAGAGTTCAGAAGGCATAGAGGCCTCTCCAGGTGATTTTCAGTCAACCAGGTTGGCTGTGCAAAAGCCTGAGGATGCTTGAGGCCCAGTGGGTCCTGGGAGTACCCTGGGGGACCGTGTGGTTGTGCTGAGGATACTACATGGCTGCTGTGTGCACCGTATGTGCGTTAACCTCTGTACTATTCTTCCATTCACTTTGCAATACATTTTTATATCTTCTGACCAAGGACACTTTGCTTTTGTTTGCTTGAAGAAATTAGTTTTTTATTCGTAAAAGGATAACACTTAACTAAAATAATTTCTCTTTGGTGGCAGATACACACAGCTGTGCTCAAAACTTTTGGTGCTACACTCAGAAATCACACCTGGCAAGGTCCAGTGGACCGTATTTGGTACCAGAAATTGAACTGGGCGGGTTGCAGTATGGCAAGCGCCCTACCCACTGTACTTTTGCTCTGGCCCAACTTAATTTTTTAATTATTGTTATACATTATATAAAGCTAAGAAAATATAATATTTAGGTACTTTTAAGAAAAAAAATAGGCAATGTTGTACTTAGTCATCTTCATCCTTTTAAAGTCTATATGAGCTGCCAGGAGTGCGATCTCCCATTTAATGGTCCAAAGACCCAGAGATTCTCAGTCAGCCAGCCAGAGCTCTAATACAAGAGGCAGGGATGGATGCTGTGCAGGTCCTGGGGTACCAAGGCTTAGCCGAGTCAGCCTGCTGGGGCCTCAGGTGCTGTCCCCAGCAAGGCTTTGAAGGCAGAACTGGGTTTGGCTCTGTGTAGGGAAAGTGCTTGACTCCTGTACTTTCTGATCTCTAAATCTGTATTTAAACCACTATTATTTAGCTTCACATCACTGATAAACTAGATATACAGAGGAGGATTTTTTTTAATTTATTTTTTTTAATTAGTGAGTCACCATGAGGGTACAGTTACAAATTAACCCATCTTCGTGCTTGTGTCTCCCTCATATAATGTTCGAGAACCCATCCCTCCACCAGTGTCCATTCTCCACCACCAATGAACCCAGTAGCCCTCCCACCCTCTAATCCCATCCTCCACCCCCACCCCACTCCACCTCTGTGGCAGGGCATTCCATTTTGTTCTCTCTCTCCTTTTGGGTGTTGTGGTTTGCGATAGGGGGATTGAGTGGCCATCGTGTTCAGTCTCTAGTCTACTTTCCGCACGCATCTCCCTTCCTGCGTGGAATCTCCAACCACATTTTACTTGGTGTTCCCTTCTCTGTCCGGGCTGCCTTTCTCCCCAGCATGTGAGGCCAGCTTCCAAGCTGTGGAGGCAACCTCCTTGTATCATATACTACTATTCTTGGGTATTAGTCTCCTACTCTGCCATTTTATATTCCACAGATGAGTGCAATCTTTCTATGTCTGTCCTCTCTTTCTGGCTGATTTCACTTAGCATGATACTTTCCATGTTGATCCACTTATATGCAAAGTTCACGACTTCATTTTTTCTAACAGCTGCATAGTATTCCATTGTATAGATGTACCAAAGTTTCTTCAACCAGTCATCTGTTCTCGGGCACTCGGGTGTTTTCCAGATTCTGGCTAATGTAAACAGTGCTGCAATGAACATATAAGTGCAGATGTCATTTCGACTATACTTTTTGGTTTCTCTGGGATATATTCCCAGAAGTGGTATTGCTGGATCAAATGGAAGCTCAATTTCTAACTTTTTGAGAATCGTCCAGATTGTTGTCCAAAAGGGCTGAACCAGTCGGCACTCCCACCAGCAGTGTAGAAGGGTCCCTTTCTCCCCACATCCTCTCCAACAGTGGTTGCTTTTGCTCTTTTGGATGTGTGCCATTCTCTGTGGTGTGAGGTGGTATCTCATAATTGTTTTGATCTGCATCTCCCTGATGGTTAGTGATGCAGAGCATTTTTTCATGTGCCTTTTGGCCATTCGTATCTCTTCCTTAGAAAAGTTTCTGTTCATTTCTTCAGCCCATTTTCTAATGGGGTTGGAAGTTTTCTTCTGGAAGAGTTCAACCAGTGCTTTATATACCCTTGATATCAACCCCTTATCTGATGGGTATTGGGTGAATATCCTTTTCCATTCTGTAGACTGTCTTTGTATTTTGGTCACTGTATCTTTTGTGGTGCAGAATCTTCTTAGTTTAATATAGTCCCTGTTTATCTCTGTTTCCACTTGGTTGGTCAGTTGTGTGTCTTCTTTGAAGATACCTGTAGCTTCAATATCGTGGAAGGCTTGGCCAACCTTGTCTTCGATGTACCTTATGGATTGTGGTCTGATGTCTTTAATCCATTTTGATCTGATTTTTGCACATGGTGTCAGGTCGAGATCTAAGTCCATTCTTTTGCATGTGGTTGTCCAGTTATGCCAGAACCCTTTGTTAGAGAGGCTTTCCTTGTTCCACTTCACATTTCTTGCTCCTTTATCAAAGATTAGATGATCATAAGCGGTAACAATTAAAACAGCATGGTATTGGAACAAAGGCAGAGCCGCAGACCAGTGGAACAGGGTGGAGAGGAGGATTTTTTTGTTTGCTTGTTTTGTTCCCGAGCACGTAACACCTAGCAATGCTCAGGGGTTACTCTGGGCTCTGCACTCAGAGTTTACACCTTTTGGACGCAGAAGACAGTATGAGGTTCTGGGGATCAAACCTGGGCCAATCCTGTGCAGGGCAAGTATCCTCCCCTCTGTGTTTTCTTTCTGGCTCTGAAAGAATGGTTTTTAGTTTTCTATTTTTCTTTCAAAATAGTTTCATTTTAGAAAATGTAGACTACTGAGGGCCATTACTTTCAGTTTAAGGCAGATCACAATAGTTATTTTTCCCAGTCTCATTAGAATATTATGACAAATCTATCACTAATTATAGCAACAATTATAATTGGACTCACTGGGGCCTTTCCATACACATTTTAAAAGCATTTTACTTCCATCATCTCGCTGAATTCTGATAGTCCTAGCAAGTATTTCTATTATCTCTATTTTATAAGATGAGGATATCGAGCCTTAATGTTTTCACACCCGAGCAGTGTGCTCTAAGCAGTTGAGATTACACAAACTTAAACTGGGATTTTCATTATACTTGTAACAAAGAGTAAAGTAGAACCAAAGTGATGAAATTCAAATGAATATTTGATTTTTAAAAATACATCAAAACAGTAAGAATTTTAAAACAATTATGCTGTGTCATTTAGAAAATTAAATGTTATTGTAGATGATGATACAATACATACTTAGTCAAATGTTCTTAACGTTTGGGAAAATAGAACGAGTTAAGAAAGAAAAGACCACACATATCAGGAGAGAGAATATTAGTGACTGCAGCTGCCAACTGCTTTTCTAGATATGGAAGTTGGATAAATGAAATTATTGGCCTGGATGAGTAATATTTGCTCCTTGTTTAAAATTTTTGCTTAAAATGCTGAATTCTTACATTTGCCTGTTGACTTGTTTTACTATCTTTGAGATTGTCCTTTTATTTCTGTAACAATTCTGTGTTAATTTGCAAGGGCAGCTGTAACAAATTACAACCGTCTGGGTGGTTCAAACAACCCAAATTTCCTTGTCTCATAATCTGAAGGTCAGAAGTTCAAGATCAAAGTATCTTCAGGTTTGATGCTTCTTCAGGGCTCTGAGGAAATCTGTTCCATGCCTGTTTCCAGGCTTCTGAAAGTTTGATGTCTCCTTTGATGTTTCTTGACTTGTAGAAGCATAATCCAAATCTCTGCTTTATTTGTATGTGATACTGGCCATGTGTGCATGATTTCTCTCTTCATGGTTGTCTCTATGTTCATGTTGCCTCCTTTTTTTAAAGACACCAGCCATGTGTTATTAGATATTCCCTACTAATGTTATCCTTCACTTTCCATTTACAAAGAACCTATTTCAAAAAAGAGGTTTCTAGGGACATTCAGATGTTTTGGGGATAAGAATTCAATATCTTCTTTGGGGATATGACTCAATCCCTAACAATAT
Source organism: Sorex araneus (assembly GCF_027595985.1). Taxonomy (NCBI): domain Eukaryota; kingdom Metazoa; phylum Chordata; class Mammalia; order Eulipotyphla; family Soricidae; genus Sorex; species Sorex araneus. The sequence continues at coordinate 15,243,527 of NC_073311.1, forward strand.
CCTGCTTCCCTTCTCCCATGCTATGTTTGAAATATTCCCACTCAGTAATTTTAGGCAGACACATGTTCTCTCATTCCTTTTTCCCTAAGTACAAGGTACTGAGTCCTTGCTGAGGAGACTTCCTGAAGCAGTGGCACTGTGGAGAATCAAGTTGCCTCATTCTGTCTTGTTGCTAGGAGGCTGATGACTGCTTCCTCTCTGTTCTCACTCTGCTCCTCTAATCTCATTACTTAGTCAGTGATCACATTCTCATTAGGAGGTACTAGAATGAGATCATATGCTGAGTTCAGTTAAGTCCAGAAAAATCTCTGCATATGTCGGGGAATAGAGCTAAATTATTTATAATCACCTCTAATTTATAATTGCTTCCTGATTTAGAATCATTCCAACTCAGGAAGTAGAAACTCTAGTGTTGTACATAAACATATGATACAAAATGTAACTAAAATGAAAAGTTTGTGTAGCGTTTATAGTGGAAATTTGAAAAGGGGGCAGCACTCATTTGAGAATGTCATTCTTCTAAGACTTGAAAAATGAAGGTGAAATGATTAATAAGGACATTCACTAGGTTGACTAATGAAATCAGACTAAATTATCTTTTTTTTCCTAATCTTTTCCTTTTCAGTTAATGCACTACTTCATTACTTGCTATATAGTACCATTTTAAATAATTTTTCAGATTTCATTTTATTTCATTTTCTCACCAACTTGGTGAAACAAATCCTGATGATTTCCATAGACTTCCAGTGAGTGCAGTGAAGCTTAGAGAGAAGAAAAATTCACCTTGGATCACTGTGGTTCAACTTAGTCTGACTTTAGATAGATATTCTTGCATACATTATTGAGTCATCTAAATCTATCCTTTTTTTAAAATCCAATCTACTGTCCCTGAGTAATTGAGATCTTTCGGTATCGTCACTATTTGATTAGTTCTTTATTTTCTATTAAGTTTTGGTTTGGGGGCTAAACCCAGTGACACTCAGGACCTACTCCACATCTGTACCTGAAAGTGGTGGGGGATCATGTTCAGGGACCATATGAGTTCTTCTGCATGTAAAGCATTTGTTTAGCCTATTGAGCCCTCTGTCTTTGCCTCTCGACTATTTGATAAAGTGCTGCAAGGGGCATTTAGACATCTGGAGAGCGGTATGGCACTATCTTTTTACATTAGTGTTTTGTGTTCTTGGGTGAAATTCCTAGGAGTGGCTTTGCTGGATTACAGGATATATCAGTGTTATCAAATCCAAAATGGCCCAAACCACCTCTCCAGGGGGCACTAGGATAATGGGACATAGTGGTAGTAGAAGTCTCTGGTGCAGTTGGATAGCACTTTCTATTGGAAGGTAGTTTCAAGGAGATACTTAATTTTTTTCCTGAAAAAGGGTGGTAGATCAAATATGCTTGGAAAACTTGGTGGTAGGTTTATTTTTAATATTTTGAAAATACTCCTTGTTTTCCATTAAGGCTCAACCAATTAGTATTCCTTGTAATAGTATGAGGAGGTTTTTTCTTTTCCCACATCACAATCAACACTTCCATTTTCTGGACTATTATAAAGGTGCAGTGATATTTTATTGTAGTTTTGATTATTATTTCCCTGATAATTACTGTAGTTTCTGGCCTATTATAGGCTAGTCTTACAAAGGTGTGGTGACATTTTATTACAGTTTTATTATTTCACTGATAATTACAATGAGCACTGTGAGTAAATTATAATTATATTTAATTATAGTATAATTAAACATTTTAAATATATATTTATATATAAATACCTTATTTATATATTTATTTTATATTTTATATAATTATAATTATATTATATTGTATTATAATTATTTATGTTTACTCCTGTGCTTGTTGTTCATATGACTTTCATATTTGGAGAAGTGTTTCTTCAACTCTCCCCATTTTTTATAGGCTAGTTTTATTTTCAGTTACTCTATTCTATGAATTACTTATACATTTTAGACACTAGACCTAAGTCACTTTAATGGTGTATGAGTATGAGTATTTTCTCCCATTCAGCAGGATGTCTTTTCTTAAATTATAGCATTTTTTTCACTGTGCAGCAGCTTTTATATTACTATATAATTACTCTAATCTCATTTTCTTATTTTTGCTTTTTTTCCTTGTTGGAGTAAAATTCTTGGATTAAAATTGCTAATTTTAAGGAGTAAAATTGTTGTTGCAATAAAATCCCCAAATGAATCCCACAATAATTTCTGGAGTGCTCTACCTATAGATTCTTCAATTTCATTTTATGATATTGGGACTCACATCCAAGCCTTTACTTCATTCTGTATACTAAGGTAAGCTAAGCGAAAATGAAATCTTGCCTTTTAAGACTATAATATAGATGTAATCAGAGAGGACCATGCTGAGTGAAAAAATCAAAAGATTATGGTTGGTCTTACCCATATTCTGAAAACAGAAAAGCAAAACAAGGAGACAGACAAAACAAATCAAAAGTAACCCACTGACTCAGGCAGCAGAGCTGTGGTTACCAGACAAGAAGGGTGGGGGTGAAAGGACAATCCAAAGAGGCTCCATGGGTGTAGCTACTGACATATGGTGGTGGTTGGATAAACAATTTGTAATAAACAATTTGAGGAGGGCTAGTATTTTACTCCAACAGAATAAACACTTATGTCAAATGACATCTCAAAAGAATTCATACTTGACTTCAGGTAAAGGTGGATTTCAAATTAAAGACTGAGAATGCATTCCAAACGGACTGGGCACATAACATCTCCAAAGATAGTAGAATTTGAACCAAGGGTTATGCTGCCTCTAGTATGAAGTCATCACTGAAATCTGCCTAGAAACTTCAAAATCAATGCCCGTCTGGACTGGAATGATACAGGCTGAGCACATGTTTTGCATTCTGAAACTCAAGTTTGATCTGTGGCATTGCTGGTCACCTAAGTATCTTGTGGACACCAAGAACTACTAAGAAAGGACTCCAGACTAAACCAACAGAAACTTCTGTCTAAAGAGGATTGTTATCAAACTAGAGTCGAAGAATAGTGGAAACAAGTTATCAGAGTTGATCATGAGGCTTTGGAGTAGAGTGAAGGAGGTATGTGCTAGTTGAAGATGAAGGTGATTATATCAAGCACGACTGATTTTGACACTTTGTAGGAAAAACTTAAGGAAATAAAGTTGATCCCATTTTGGTCTGTGATTTTTTTTAAATGATAATTTTGGGGGGCAGACTCCTAGGTTACTCCTGGCTATGCTCAGGGATTACTTCTGACTCTACTCTGAAATCAGTTTTGGCAGTTTTTGAGGGAACATATGGGATGACAGGACTGAACCAGTCAGGTTCATGCAAGGCAGGTACCCTAACCCCTGTGCTGTCTCTTCCATCACTGAAGTCTGTGGTCTGGATAGCAGAAGAGATTATGCACTAGTGTATGTGGTTGTGGATATATATGGTCCTATAATATCAGTAATAAGTGTGTTATATTTGTTGAGTCACACTAGCTGAATTAAATCTTTGAATTAGCCAAGTAGTTTTCTTGTTTGTTTGGTTTTATTTTAATTTTCAGAATAAAAGCATGACACTTTGTAGATAGCTGATCATAAGAAAGTTAGTTACCCCCATCACTTCTTTTTTTTAATCTCTAAGAATGGGACTTGAATCCTTGGCTTCTCAATGTTATTTCTGTCACTTGTAATTCTTCTTTTATGAATCATTAGGTTTTTTAAAAATCAATTGCATGTAATTTTATTTGATATTTGTTTTCCATAGTTAAATTGAACTTCCTTCTATTAAGATTGGGGAGGGGGGCACATCGAGGTTACTCAGAGCTTACTCCTGGCTCTGTGGATCACTCAGGGATCACTCCTGCTGGTGCTCAAGTAACCATACGTGGTTCTGGGAGTTGAACCTAGGTTGGCCGCATGCAAGGCAATTGCCCTGCCTGCCCCGTCTCCTCAGCCCCTGAAATAAGATCTTAAAATTGTTAAAGGCTCAAGTGCCCTCCAGTTCTACACTCTCTGAAGGAGGCCTGGAGAACTGACATAACTTGTCCATGGTCACCCACCTGGCTAAACTGGACAACAGTATACCAGAATCCATATTTCTTGGTGGACTTCCTTCCTGCCTCTGAACCCCCAGTTCTCTTACAGTTGATTTGGGGGTGGGGAGGTGGAAGGGATCGGAGGGAGTGGTTTGGGCCGGTGCTTAAGGGCTATTTCTGGCTATGTGCTTGCTAGTTACTCCTAACAGTGTTGGGGTAACCACATACTTTTGGAAACTGAACTGCAGTTGATTGTGTGCAAGGCAAACAACCTAACCCCTGTACTATCTGTATCTTGAACCGCAATCCAAGTTCTTAGCATAAATGAGAACTTTTAAGTTCTGTAGCATTTTAGAGGATTGTGAAGACCTTATTAAAATTTAAGGTGGGCCAATGATATATATACAGGAGGTAAGGCACTTGCCTTGCAAGATGATTCATCAGTTGCTGCTCTAGACCTTGATTCAAATCCCGAGCACTGCATATGGTTCCCTGAGCACTGCCAGGGATCACTCTTTAGCACAGAGCCAGGAGTAATGCCTCAGCACCATTGGGTGTGACCCCAACCACCACTACCTCCAAATTTAGGGTATAGAATCATTAAAATTTATTTAGCAACAATTATCTTCCTGTTAATAATATATGTATATGTATAGTTTTTTATTTACATATATGTTTTGGGTAGGACTGGATCGATACCACAGCAGGTAGGGTGTTTGCCTTGCATGTGGCAGACCCAGGTTCGATTCCTCTGTCCCTCTCGGAGAGCCCAGCAAGCTACCTTGAGTATCTCACCCACATGGCAGAGCCTGACAAGCTACCTGTGGTGTATTCAATATGCCAAAAATAGTAACAACAACAATAGAGTCGTTACTGGTGCCCACTAGAGCAAATCGATGAGCAATGGGAAGACAGTGATACTGTGAAGAATGACAGTAGTTTCTTTAAATTAAACACTCAGACCACTGCTTAGCACATAGTGTAACTTCTCAGCAATAGTTTTTAGATTTGATTAGCTCTGAAAACTTTATCAAAGAGATTGGAGGATTTAAAAAAGTAGAAAATAGTTATAATGGTCATTAATTAAGGCTGACTAAATTTAATGCATGTGATAAGGACTTGTAGGAGTTAATTCCATTTAACTTATCTTTATTCAAAAGGCAAATCTGACATAAGGAGAACAGTCTGTGGACATGCAGGGTAGGTCACCAGTCCCGGGACACTGTAGTCCCTGTTTGGTGGTGCATATGGGGATGACCCAAAAGGCCTCATGGAGATAAAACTTAATTTTTATATATTGACGTGGAAAATGATGTGTGTAATTTTTTGGTTTTGTTCATCTCTAGTTTCTGTTTTTGAGATGTCTCTTGAGTGAGTATCATGGTTTAACTTTATTGCTTTTGTTGCACATTGGTACCTCTCGTCTCTGATACTTGGATACTCCTAATTATACTTTCCCCATAAGGCATCACTTATCTGAAGCACCTTTTTCTTTTTGTATGTACACATTATTTTTTCTCTAAGTGCTTGGATCACATAAGGGAAAATTAAAATCAAACTGACCAAACAAGAAAACAACTTGGCTAATTCAAAAAGGTTTTAGGTATATTGAGTAAAAGCCTCACACATAGTCCATTGTGGTATTTCTAAAATGGTGAATCCTTGGTCAGTGTGAAGGAAAATCTAACATTCGATAAGGATGATATTTTCACACAAGCGTGCAGTCTTATATACATGAGCAGTTACTGAGGAAAACATTCTGGAATGTAAATATAAAAGAACACGGTCTGTGTTCCTGTATTAATCCATATTATTACCTTTGCACGAACCTTTGCTCTGTAGGACTTGGCAACTCTAACAGTTCTTTCTCTGTCTCATTAACTCCTCTCAGTACTAAAACATTTCTTTGCTCACTGGTCCATGGACTTTTACTTCTATCTTGCTTTAAAAAAATAAGGAAGAAGCTTAAGTAACTTGGCTGCTTTACTAGAAAGCATTCAAGGATGCAGGACTCTGAGGCTTCTATATAAAATAATGTGTTATATTATTTCAAATACTGTGTTTACAGAGCTCATACTGCTAAGGATTAAAGGAATGTGCCGTGACAAATCTGATTCTGAGTAGGATTGCCTTCCCCCAAATAGATCGGTTGCATTCAAGTAGAACTTTTGATTTATGGGAATTAAGGCTTCCCAAGGCGCTGTATAATGCTCTATACAATGTCAACAGATTACTGTTCCCACTGAGACTTCCAGTGGAGGACCAGCAAACATATCTTGGCTTGTAATATCATTTCTTTTAAGCAGGGACTGGGATATTCAGGCACACAGCTTTGAGAGGAAATAGAATTTTTACTAGTCAGTCAGTGTTAGTTACTTGAATAGGACATGAGTAGAGATGTACCTGAATATTTTTGTCGAGGGTGATATTTTTCTTCTCCAGAATAAAACTTGAAAATATCTATTAAGCTTTCATAATTACTATTAAACTTTATTTGCTTTGTTAAGGAATATTTCAAGTTCCTGTTCTTTATGAAATACTTCTTTATTGCCTTTGGTTATATTTTGAGTTTGTATATTTTTTGTCAGCAACAATGATCTATCATTATTGTTGACTATGTCATATAATTTTACTTGACTCTTTTAAAATTGCTGTTAAAGAAATCACATTATACTTTTTGTTTCATTTCCACACCGTACCTGGCTGTGCTTGTGCAGGGCTTACTCCTGACTCTGTTCTCAAGGATCACCTTTGATCAGCAGCCCTGTGGAAGACAAAGACACCCTTATCCACTGTACCTTCCCTGGCCTTCAGTATTCTCACCAGAAGTGTCACAATGTGTATGGTTAAATGTGTGCTTAAACATCTTTTAGTTTATAAATTGCTTCTAATTGTGATATCAAAATGTACTGAATATATATCTGGGGGGAGATTGGCCCATATCTGGCAGTGCTCATGGGGCCATATTTGGTGCACAGGATTGAACCAGGATTGGCTGCATGCAAGGCAAATGCCCTGCCTGCTATGCTGTCTCTACGCCCCCCAGAATGTCTTATTACTTGTATAGTCTCCTGGCGGTGGCTCTCCTCCTTGCTGCCCTGGGTTCGGTAGTCTTGGGCCACTCCCCCAGCCAGGGCGGCCAGTGTCATGGACAGACAGAGGAGGAAACAAGGGCCAAGTCAGTTGGTGATCAGTTGCCATTCATTGCATTCTCCCCACGTGCCTGTTCCAGTCTCTCTAAGCCTCCCATACTAGTCTCACACTGCCCCTCATTCCTGTCTCCTCCTGTCTCTCCTGCTCATCGCTCCAGGCTCCATGCTCCATCTTGCCGCCTGGTCTCTCTCTCTCCATGTGTCTGCTCCTGTATTATTCTTCTACGTTCCTCTCCCTCTGTCCGCCTTGCTAGTCTCTCCACACTCTATCTTGCTGCCCTCCTCTCTCTCTCACCTCTCTAACTCCCTCATCTCTCTCCAACTCCCTCGCACTGGGGGTAGACACTATACCCAGTCAGGTAGCAAAATTAACATAAGAAAGCCCTTCCTGACTGCCCATCAGACTCAAGGGTAGAACCACCACCTTGGGGCCTTTCTCTTCTCCTTAGTCCAATAACTTAATTAACATATTGATTAACTTCTTAACTCTACTTCTTAATATTAGTTCTTTTCTATGGCACAGTAAGAGATACATTGAGCTTGTAGGGTGGCTCTCCTGGAAACATCTTGTCATGGACTCAGACTACTGTGCTCAGGCCAGATTAATCATTCCTAACCCTATCAGGGTCTGGATCTAGTTACTGCTTTTTGGATCATGACAGCATTTGTCCATGACCAAGCTTTTAACTTATAGTTAAGCATTATGGCACTTTGGCCAGGCCCATTTTGATGCCAGGGTAGCACATAGCTCACTGCTTGCCCTGGGTCCATTCAGTCCCTTGTTGGAACCCTGCTTTGGGGGTGCTAGAAAAGAACAACTGAGGCTTAAGTCAAGAGAACAGATGCCCAAAAGGTAAATATCATTGAGAGTCAATTAACTCCCATGTTATGAAAGCATAGCATTAACTGTCTACCTGTGTTCATACAAAAATGACATTGCTCTGAATTAAATGTGCAAAGGACTTAAAGAGAAGAGAAAAACAATATTTACAAGTCAACAGACTCAAAGAAAGAAGTTACAAATAAACACAGAGGAATGGGAGCCCTGTGATGGGAGTGACCTAATAAACCTAAGCTCCCTGCAGCAAGGCAGAAAGGAAAAGCCCATGTTATCTTACAATTACTGACATAGATGGCAAACTTCTAGATCCATGGCACGTAAGAGTAGGACTGTTTTCTGTGAGAAACTTATTATTAATGGCAGCTTTTTCCTGTCTTTTGGACCCATAACTAAGACCAAACCCCTTAAGACTTAGAGAGGATGGAGAGCATGGATTACCAGATTTCTTTTTAGGCCGTTCAGGCCCTGTACTGAGTCCCCATTCCACCACTTTTGGGAGAGTATAGTCTGTTCTCTCCTGTCAAATCTAATTAGGGAAAAATTGAGCCAGCCAACTTGGAACTTTAAGTCTATGTCTCACTGTTGAAGACAGATGATAGTTGACTGATTTACATATGAAGCAAATTCAACAGATGAAAGCCTGAGATCTGACTTTCATCTGAGAAATATGGAGGTGATAAAAATATGGATAGAGAGATTTTTGGTAAAGTTAAAAAGTGCTGATGTCCTTTTGATCTGAGCTTCCAGACTTTGTCAGAGAAAAGAATGTGAAATATTCTTCATGTATTGGTTATGAGCAGCATTGAAAAAGAAAGGTATAAAATCATCTGAAGATCTACCCAAAAATATCCTCAAAGCAAAGAACCGAAAATGTCCTACCAATTGTCAGGTTAAGGAAGATATCTTAAATGGCCATTGGAAACGGAATCACATAAGCTCCCAAAGTCATTTGCTGAGCATACAGTAACCTCCATAAGAGTCAATTTATCCTTTGTAAGACTCAGTGCCCCAAAGTACCACATTAGGATATATTTTCTTGTTCATTTAACTTTTGTATGTATCTTCATCTTGATGGCTTTGATCTCCACCACTTTGATTCTGGAAACTGGCTAGTTAGCAGTCAGTGAATGGGGAACTAATTACATATAGGGTAGTATAATACAGTAGAATAATAAAGGGATTAAATGGGAAAGAAATTGAGTAGACAAAGTAAAGTAGAATAGTAAGGATCCCTTTCAGTACAGCAAATTCCTACCAAAGCAGGCAAACTTTAATGAAGGGTTAAAGGATGTAAGACAATTTAATTGTAATTGAGGTTTTAAACTTAGTTATTTGTCTTTAGATATTCAAAGCAAGAGACTTGTTAACTTTATCACTGGAACTTGAGTCAATGCACTAAATAAAGGACAAAGAGAAGTTAGGAGACAAGCTAGTGTGGTGGGAGTTCACAATTACTGAATAAGTATCAGTTATAAAAACTGTCAGGTATAATTTCAAATGAAGATAAACTTTGGATGCTATTTTTTCTGGAAACATAATAGGATAGATAACTTGCATGAAAATTAGCATTGGAGTAAGACAAAGGCAATGTAGAATTTTTAAAATCTTTTAAAAAGTAGCTAAAAAATGAACAGCAAAGGGTTAACCAAATTAAAATGTACATAGGGGATCATTGAATTCCACTTTTCTTCAGGGATATTTGCAAAATGAGTTAAACTCATTGAAATTGGGATGGTATGGACAGAGAACAAACCAGAGCTGTGTTCAATAGGAAGACTAATAGATAACACTTCTTTGTTGAACCGGAGGCAATGATAGATGAGGTCAAATTAGAAATCATTCTCTTTCCTCCATGGCATGACTTTCCAAGAAAAATAGCCTCCATGTATAACAAAGCAGAGAAGGAAACTCCCAGAGAAGTTATAACCACAGTCTAACTCGCATTTCTATTTGAAACCCAAATTTATGCTGGTTGGGGGTCTCCCCCAAACCTCATTTCAGTCAAATTGCTTCTGGACCGGAGGTATACCTAGGGATCTTGCCGAAATCAATTAAAATATTGTCTGCAGAAAGATGCCTTCATCATATAATTGAATTGTATAAATGGCATCTATAAATATTTTCCAAAGTAAATGACTCAATAGGACTCAGTGACAATAATACCTAATCAAAGAAGGAACCAGGCACCAGGCATAAGAACCAGCTGACAAAACATTAAACAAAACAAATGAGCAAGCACTTTGATACTGCAATTATTGTTACAAGTTATAAAACAATCATGCTAACAGTGTTTAAAGAAATAAAAACACATTTGAAATTAGAGTATTCTAAAAAAACAGCAGACTTGACAAAGGAACAAAAGTTTAAGAATGATAAATCCAATAACTGGAACTTAAAAAGATGCCTCAGTGAATCAGTCAGGATAATTACCCAGAGGATTAGTCAGAATAACTTTATAGAATATAACACGAGGAGGCAGATACTTTATACAATTAATGGATACAGACAAAGTCTGCTATGTTATATAGAAGATACTTAATAGGAGTTCTGAATTAAAAAAGAGAATGGGGGAGAGAAAATAGTTGAGAAAATTTTGATTCTTAGCACTGTGTGGTTCTCCAAGCTTCTCTGGGTGTAGCCCTAGGGGCTCCCAAGCACTACCAAGTATGATTTGGACATCACATATCCTCAGGGCCATGTAGTGAACTACTGGCCTGCTTGGTTGAGGATCAAACTTCCAGAAAACCACTTGGGAGTCCCCCTCCACTCCACCTCCTCGGAAAAAAAAAGCATGCAACAAAGATAATCTTTAAGGTAGCAACAACTGTACTTACACAAATCTTCTTAATAATGAATTTGGCTCTTATAGTTGATATTTTCATGTTTTCCAGATAAGTACCCAGTAGTGCATTGCTAGGTTATCTGGTTTATCTGTTTTTCAATTAATTTTATTTTGGGTCTATGCCAGCCAGTGCTCAGGGCTTATTTCTGGCACTATCTTCACTCTTAGTGAAGGTTGGGGCATTCTATGTGATGCAGGGGATCAAACCTACACTTGCCACATGCAAGGCAATTGTCCAACTTGCTTTCTTTAAATTTTATTTTATTGGACTAGAAATAGTGCTCAATAGGGTGAGCATATGTTTTGTCATTTGGAGGCCCAGGTTTGATCCCTACTACCCCATGGTCCCCTGAATACAAACTACCAGGTGCACCTCCAAGAAATGCACTAAGTGGGACCCAAAAGCTCCCTTTAATTTTTTTTAATGAGTCAACATTATGTGGGTGCAAATTTTTGTGTTTTAAGCATTATGTTGCCACACTGTGGCCAACATCAAATTGACAATATTCATCCACACAATCTTTAGGACCCTTTTAACCCATTCTCCAATCCTTTGGTAACTTTACTTCTGTGATCAGAAATATACAAATAGAGTTGCAGTGACCAAACTAGTTCAAATAATATTTTAAATTAATATTTGTGTTCTTCGGATGGGTACCTAGATATGTAATTGCTGTATCATGTGTTCTATTTTAATTTTTTTAATGACCATGCTGTGTTCACAGACACTGAACCAACTTATGTTCCTACTAGCAATGATTTTTAGACTTGCTAGTTTCCCACATCCCATCAACTCTTGGGCTTCCAGCCTTTTTTAATGTATGCCATTCTCACAGATTGGAGTAAATTTCATTATCATTTTGACTTGCATTGCCCTAATAACAAATAGTGATGAGTACTTTTAATGTGCTCATGGGTCATTTGTATGTCTACTTAAAGAGAAGTGCCAGTTCAGATATTTTCCATCTTTTCTAAAGTTATTTGTTTTGTTGTGGTTGAGTTTTGTAAATTTTCAAACAAACATTTAATATTAGCTCTTAGTCAGATGTGTGTTATACATAAAACGTGTTATATAGATATTTATTACCATTCAGAAAGATATATTTTTTTTAAAAAGTCAGTTTCAAAGCATAGAAGCTTTCATTTGATATAATTCCATTTGTTTACCTTTGTTTTGTCTTCATTGTCAATGGGGTCATATCACTTAAGCTACAATTGAGTCCAATATCAAGGAATGTTTGTCTATATTTTATTCAATGTTTAGTAACCATGGTAGACACTAATTTGGGTAATTTTTTGGTTTGGAGACTACATTTCGTGGTGCTCAGGACTTACTCCTGGCTCTGCACTCAGAGATCACTCTTGGCAGTGCTCTGGGGATTATATGGGATGCTGAGGTTTGAACCTGGGTTAGTCACATGCAAGACAAGTGCTCTATCCACTCTACTATATTTATCTGGCCCTAGACAAGATGTTTCTAAGGAGTTGTTAAAATTGTTTTTTTTCAAAATGAGTATCCAGGAAAATCAGACCAATTTTGGATAGTTTTGGAAAACTCCTGAAGATTACAAGAAGGTGAAATTCATGAGCTGTCCTGTTAACCCCATATTAGTTACCAATTACTTAATGTCATTATTCATTTGCATAGAATTAGAAAGAAGAACAAAGGAAGGTTAAAAGACATTAATCGGCTTTAGTTTTAAACAATAAATTTTAAAAGGCAAAGAACTTCTCTGTAACCACTTTCTGTCAGAAGCCTAGAATTAAGAATGGAGTATGATAATTGAATAAGGTCAAGAAGAAAGTGACTTAATTTGTAGTTAGAAAGAGACCTGCATCTTGGCAGTAAGACTATAAATCATTGTGATAACCTACAAGAGAGTTCACTGTAAAATCGCTTTCCCTCCAAGTATTTAATATGTATAATGTTTAGTTTTGTTAGAGACATGGGGATGTATTAATTGATCTCTATTTAGTATCTTCTTGGATGGAAAGGGGGAGGGCATAATTTATTCATTTATTACTCTCTGATGATCTCTTTACACACATTAAACATTTAATCATTACAACAGTTCTTTGAAGGTGGTGTTAATATAGTTTAATTAATTAATTAATTTTCCTGCAGTGCCAGCGACCAAGTGTTAGCCCTCATACATATGTAGCGTCTGCTACACCACCACTGAGCCACACCCTAGCCCTGTACACTTTTATTTTTCATGAAGGGAATGAAATTCAAAAACATCAATGTCTCAAGCTACACAATTAATAAATCTGACCAAGGATTTGAGTATTGTTTTATTTGATTCTGACACCTGTTCGTCTGTTTCTATGGTAAGTTCTGGGCTAGAGCGATAGCACAGCAGGTAGAGCATTTGCCTTGCACATAGCCGACCCGGGTTTGATTCCTTCACCCCTTTCAGAGAGCCTGGCAAGCTACCGAGAGTATCCCGCCGGCACGACAGAGCCTGGCAAGCTACCCGTGGTGTATTTGATATGCCAAAAACAGTAGCAACGAGTCTCACAATGGAGACATTACTGGTGCCCGCTCGAGCAAATCGATGAGTAATGGGATGACAAGTGATAGAAAGTTCTGCTATTTATTACTGAAATTGTATTTCAGGGTTTTAGCAGCGGAACCCATTATAGAAATGAGATATCCACATGTGTAAGTATGCTGTCTAACTCTCTGAGGTCCCTCAGTAGCTCTTTTGTGTAGTTTGTTACTTCCTTATTTATTTCAAAGTTATTTTGGGTATAGGCACACTAGCTTATGAAAGCGAAGTGTAGTTACCACAAGGAACCCGGGACCTGACTTAGATAGATTTAGGTTTCATTTTTGGTTACTCAACAGTTAGAATCAGTAGGAACTTTGCTTTAATTTGTAGAATTAATTTCTATTATTTTAGTCTCACCTCAGCTTTGGCTTATTTGATTTCTTTGGCTTTCTTTTCTGTCCTGTGCACTCTGCTGCAAATATAAATGTTCCTGAGGTCTGTAAACACAGTTCTGTTTTGCATACTGAAGTGCTTATGTACAGTACTATCTGTCCCAAACAGGATGCTACTGGTTTTGGATTTGAGATTGATCTACAAGGGGAGAAAGATTACTGAAGAAGTGAATCTCTAATAATAATCTTTCACTTAGTATAAATAGTTTATACTGAGGTTGAAGTTTTTTTTAATTTATTTATTTTTAATTAGTGAATCACTGTGAGGGTACAATTACAGATTTATACACTTTTGTGCTTATACTTCCCTCATACAAAGTTTGGGAACCCATCCCTTCACCAGTGCCCATTCTCCACCACCAGTAAACCCAGCATCCCTCCCACCCTCCCCAATACCATCTCCCCCCCCACCCCACCCTGCCACTGTGGCAGGGCATTCCCTTCTGTTCTCTCTCTCTATTTAGCTGCTACGGCCCCCAATAAAGGTGTTGAGTGGCCACTGTGCTCAGTCTCTAGCCCTCATTCAGCCCGCAACTCCTTTCCCCCACATGACCTTCGACTACATTATAGTTGGTGATCCCTTCTCTGGGTTGCCCTTTCCCCAGAATGTGAGGCCATCCTCCAAGTCATGGAGCCAACCTCCTGGTACTTATTTCTACAATTCTTGGGTGTTAGTCTCCCACTCTGTTATTCTATATACCATAGATGAGTGCAATCTTTCTATGTCTGTCTCTCTCTTTCTGACTCATTTCACTCAGCATGAAACTTTTCATGCCCATCCACTTAACTACAAAATTCATGACCCCCGTTTTTCTAACAGCTGCATAGTATTCCATTGTATAGATGTACCAAAGTTTCCTCAACCAGTCATCCGTTCTAGGGCATTCGGGTTTTTTCCAGATTCTGGCTATTGTAAACAGTGCTGCGATGAACATACATGTGCAGATGTCATTTCGATTATACTTTTTTGCCTCTCTGGGATATATTCCCAGCAGTGGTATTGCTGGGTCAAATGGGAGTTAAATATCTAATTTTTTGAGAATCGTCCATATTGTTTTCCAGAAGGGCTGAACCAGTCGGCATTTCCACCAGCAGTGTAGAAGGGTCCCTTTCTCCCCACATCCTCTCCAACAGCGGTTGCTTTTGTTCTTTTGGATGTGTGCTAGTCTCTGTGGTGTGAGGTGGTATCTCGTGGTTGTTTTGATCTGCATCTCTCTGATGATTAGTGATGTAGAGCACTTTTTCATGTGCCTTTTGGCCATTCGTATTTCTTCCTTGGTAAAGTTTCTGTTCATTTCTTCGCCCCATTTTTTGATGGGGTTGGATGTTTTCTTCTTGTAGAGTTCAACCAGTGCTTTATATACCATTGATATCAACCCCTTATCTGATGGGTATTGTGTAAATATCCTTTCCCATTCTGTGGATAGTCTTTGGATTCTGGTCACTGTATCTTTTGCGGTGCAGAAGCTTTTTAGTTTAATGTAGTCCCATTTGTTGATCTCTGTTTTTACTAAATTGCTTAGTTCCGTGTCACCTTTGACGATACCTTTATCTTCAATATCGTGGAGGGTTTTGCCGACCTTGTCTTTAATGTACCTTATGGTTTGTGGTCTAATGTTGAGGTCTTTAATCCACTTTGATCTGACTTTTGTGCATGGTGTCAGGTCAAGGTCTAAACCCATTTTTTTGCATGTGGTTGTCCAGTTGTGCCAGCACCATTTGTTAAAGAGGCTTTCTTGCTCCACTTCACATTTCTTGCTCCCTTATCAAAGATTAGATGATCATACATTTGGGGTTGTGTGTAGTGATATTCCACCCTGTTCCATTGGTCTATGGCTCTGCCTTTGTTCCAGTACCATGCTGTTTTAATTGTTACTGCTTTGTAGTAAAGTTTGAGGTTGGGGAGGGTGATGCCTCCCATTGTCTTTTTCCCAAGAATTGTTTTAGCTATCCTTGGACGTTTGTTGTTCCATATGAATTTTAGGATTGCTTGATCCATTTCTTTGAAGAATGTCATGGGTATATTTATAGGGATCGCATTGAATCTGTATAATGCTTTAGGGAGTATTGCCATTTTGACAACATTGATTCTCCCTATCCACGAGCAGGGTATATGTTTCCATTTCCTCATGTCCTCTTTGATTTCATGGAGTAGCGTTTTGTAGTTTTCTTTGTAAAGGTCTTTTACTTCCTTGGTTAAGCTGATTCTGATGTACTTGATTTTCTGGGTGCACGATTGTGAATGGGATTGCTCTTTTCATGTCCCTTTCCTCTGCCTCATTGTTTGCAAATATGAAGGCCATGGATTTTTGGGTATTGATTTTGTAGCCTGCAACTTTACTGTATAAATCTATTGTTTCTAAGAGTTTCTTAGTAGAGGCTTTAGGCTTCTCTAGATATAGTATCATATCGTCTGCAAATAGTGAGAGTTTGATTTCTTCCTTTCCTATCTGGATGCCCTTAATCTCTTTTTCTTGTCTAATAGCTATCGCAAGTACTTCCAGTACTATATTGAAGAGGAGTGGTGAGAGTGGGCATCCTTGTCTTGTGCCTGATCTCAGAGGAAAGGCTGAGGTTGAAGTTTTTTAATTTTGTTTTGATTCCTAAATGTCATAGAGAACATGTTTTGTTGTTGTTGTTGTTGTTGTTTGCAGAGAGGGGGGTGGGCACACCTGGCAATGCATAGGGGTTACTCCTGGCTCTGCACTCAGGCATTACTCCTGGCGGTGCTCAGGGGACCATATGGGATGCTGGGAATCATACCAGGGTCGGCCTCGTGTAAGGCAAACGCCCTACCTGCTATCGTTCCAGCCCTGGAAATATGGATTCTGCATCTAATTGTCTTAATTTTAAGCATTTCCAGATTATTGTAAGATTGCTTTCACCTAGAGGAGAAACTTCATTCAATTTACTAAATATGTACTCATTTAGTTAATTATCAATATTACATTATATTTTTTAAGACTGCTGATTGATTTTTATAAGTTTTTCTCCTTTTTCATGGTTTTTCTTAATTACGTAGGGATACTCATTAATACTAATTGCTCAGTGAATGTAGTAGAAAAATGAAAATTTTGCAAATAATAAATGTCTGGAAATAGATAATGTGGACCACCTGAGGTTGCTTGTGTCAAAGTTTTTATTACTGCTATCTTTGTGTGTGCTTTGATATGTACTTTAAAATAATTCTTGACATAACATTGGTTTAAAACATTGCCTAAGTCTTAGGTGCATAACAAAGATGTATTAAAGTTATTTAAAAGCTTGTAAGGCTGGAGTGATAGTACAGTGGGCAGGACGTTGACCTTGCATGAGGCCAACTCAGTTTTGATCCCCTGCTTCCGAATTTTCCCCTGGGCAATGCCAGGAGTAACCCCTGAGCATCTTTGTGACTCAAAAAGCCAAAAATGAAAAAAAACAAAAACAAAAACAAAAACCTTATGTAAAAACTCCAATTTCACCATGGTGCTACTTTATTAACTTTTGTTATTAAAAACAACTACCAGAGATAGTGTGTTGCTCCAATTCTTTGAGGGTGAAAGATTCAAATCAATAATGGTTCTCAAGAGTAACTTTTAATTCCCAAATTTATTCAGGCATGATTCAGAATTTTTATTACTTCAGTGCTTCTCTTTTGTATTCCACTATTGTAAGAGAATATAAGATAAACACTTTCATGGATGATTGAAAAATATGTTATACTTACTAAGAATGCTTATTTGCTCTTTTAGGTAAATGCATATTTAAAATATTCTAATGATTTCCGTCTTAAATCTAATGCTTCATGACTCTATGCAAGCATTGAATCTGTATCTCTTACTATGTGAATGTCTTCTTTCTCACCTAGCTCTGCTACAAAAAAGTGAACAAAATGGATTTTTAAAATCTTGCCATGGAGACTATTGAATTAATTTCTTTTCCTTTTAAGGAGAAACAAGAGTGATAATTGAGCAACCTTCATTAGAGGCACTCAAAGAGCTTTACAAACATTATCTCATTAATCCTTACACCAATAATAGGAACAGATTTTTCTAGTATTTCAGAGGAGAAAAGAAAAGTATTAACAAGTCTCTTTGTTTCAAGCCATGTGTTGATTTAGAGATCAAGTCCCAAACAGAATTTTGTCCTTTGTTTCTTCTAAGAAATGTTGGCATCTTCCTCAGCATTTTGAGAAGAAAACATTTTGAAACAGTATTTATTTTCATTATCAGAGAACACAAAGTATAATAATGATAATCAGAAATTATATTATGTTCTGGTGATATAGTTTAAGAAAATAGAGATACTGTTACTTAAAAATGGACAAAGGATAGGAAAAAAACTCTGGAAAAATTAGTTTTGTCATCATGAGTTAATTATAGAGGAACTATTTGAACACATTACAGTTCAAAATTATTAGAGTAAAACTACATGGAATTATTTTGATGGAGATAAGAATGAATAGATGAATCAAAAGGCATGGAAAATAATTCCAAATAAAATCCTGGCAGTATAATCATATTAAAAAAATAGATGTGTCTAGGAAACTCTGCAATAAACTGAGAAAAGATATAATTGGATGTATACAGAAAATTGAAAGAGAGGGTTATAATAAAAGATGACAGTAGTAATAATAGATAACATTTGCTGAGTACACAGTACCACATCATGTTTTAAATCTCATAACAATCTACATATTGAATTCTTTTGTTTCTATTTTAGTGGTGAGATCAGTAAACAAAGTTTCTCCACATCATACATGCATATAAGCATGAAAGGGAATTATATGTCATGGAAGGTAAAAGATTTATAAGAATTTTATAAAGAAAAATGCTTCTAAAAATCCAAAGGGCAAGTTACGTTTGTAATAAGAAAAAGAATATAATTCGGTCATTTGAACAGATGGTAATAAGAGAAATTTCTCGGTATTAGTTCTTACTCCTTAAAAAGGAAAATACTTCTCAGACTAATAAAAGAAATGTTTATAAAGAAAAATGAGAAATTCAGAATAGAGAGCTTTACAGATAGCAAATTACGACATGGAATGAGTTTTAACTAAGCCTTAGTGGAATATAAGTGGACTTTGAAGTTAGTCATACATAGATACAAATCTGAGTTTCTGGCAATCTCTTTCCTTAGAGGTAGGTATTTACCCTCTCTAAACCTCAGTTCCTTCCTTCCTTTCTCTCCCTCCCTCTCTCCTTCCTTCCTTTCTTCATTCCTTCCTTTCTTCATTCCTTCCTTCTCTCATCTCCCTCCCTGCTTCTCTCCCTCTCTCCTCTTCTTCCTACCATTTTCCCTTTTTCCTTCATTCCTTTTCTCCCCCTCTTTCCCTCCTCCTAGTACTCCCCTCCTCCCTCCCTCCCTCCCTCCCTCCCTCCCTCCCTCCCTCCCTCCCTCCCTCCCTCCCTCCCTCCCTCCCTCCCTTCCTTCCTTCCTTCCTTCCTTCCTTCCTTCCTTCCTTCCTTCCTTCCTTCCTTCCTTCCTTCCTTCCTTCCTTCCTTCCTTCCTTCCTTCCTTCCTTCCTTCCTTCCTTCCCTCCCTCCCTCCCTCCCTCCCTCTGTGCTCAGGGATCACTCCTAGCAGAACCTAGAGACCCTATGTAGTGCTGGGGATTGAACGTGCTTTAGCTGCCTGCAAGATAAGTGCCCCACCTGTTGTACCTATTTTCCAGCCCTGACTCTCAGATTCCTTACATTCCTTACATTCCTTACATTCACCACATGCAGTGCTGGGGATTATAAAAATACATGAATGACTATAATAAAATCTATTAAAGGAAGAATGAACATTAATAATAGATGTAATAAATGGTAACTGCTTTACAAATAAATGTTAATTTCCCTATACTTCCAAGATTCTGAATGCTTAATAAATCTTGAGGATTAGTCCTTAGCCCAATGTAGGGACTATTTTCTTTCAATCATAAGGCTCTCTCTGACTTGTCTTTCAAGTAATGAAAATTATTTGCTATGATCTAATAACTACTATGTTCTCTGAAGCCATTTCAGATTCAAGGGGGAGGAAATTTTGCAAGACTACACAATGATGATTCTCTGGGATAGATATTGTGCACATTTTTTAAAAAAATTCAGCCTGCCCCACTGTGCTGCTGTCATACTATGCTTGATTGGTTGACTTTTGTTTTCTCTGGACCTTGAGCTCTTAAACTAGGGAGATCTAAGAAAATGTCTAAGTAGTTTCTTGCTAGGTAACTAAACATTTTGTTGCTTTGCTTTTTGGGTCACACCCAGTGATGCTCAGGGGTTACTCCAGGCTCTTCACTCAGGAATTACTCCTGGCAGTGCTCAGGGGACCATATGGGATGCTGGGGATCGAACCCAGGTTGGCTGCAGTCAAGGCAAACTGTCTACCCGCTGTGCTATTACTCCAGCCCCTAAACTTTTAAGACTCAGTGATGGTAAGAGAGATTCAATGAATAATTTTAAAAGCTTTGGTGCTCCAAGATGTTTCTTATATAGGCTGTGAATGGAATTTATTCCAATAATATTATTAAATAGAAATGTGTAAACCAGAATGCTGTATAGTTTCTTGTACAGAAACAAAAAACATGCAAGTCCACTTCTGAACCTTATTATTGACAAAGGTTTATTGTTATAAGGAATAATTATCTACTTCACAGCTGCTGTTATTTATTATCTCTCATTCTGAAACAATTTAATTTGTACTGGTACTGCTGCTACATTCACCTTTTATGTTAAATTAAGTTTTTATCTTTAAAAATAGTTTATTTTTAAGTTGAAATCTTATAATTCCTAGAAATGCCGATGAGTATGAATATGTTACCAATTTTACATTGTATCCCAAAACAGTGAAAAGCATTTGAAAATTAGCTGACTAGCAACTGACAGACATGTTCAATTGGAGAGGGCTAAAATTTATTACAGGTTCTACCATTTGTTCTTTGTATTATGCATATAATCAGTCAAGTACATAGTCATTAGCAGTGAAAGACAAGACACTGTGTTCTTGTTATACACAGTGTCAAGTGACTGAACTTTTTGATTAGCACTTTATCTTTTAAGCACTACACAGTGATTTATTAGAGAGAAATGGATTAAGATTGGAAATAGTAATTTTTATGGCCACAAGACTGAAGAAGACCAATGATACTGTTTTCAATAGTATTATCTTCATAGTCTACAGAAAGTTTTCATTTTATTCTTTATAGTTTAAGGGTCTTTTGAAAGAGAAAGTAAATGTGACCCAAATAGGCTATGTATGTGTATGCATATATATATATATACATATGTATATATACATATGAGTGTATGTACATTTTGTCATCACACTTGGCAGTCTCTTCCTGATTCTGTGCCCCTGACACATGGCCATACTCAGAGGAACCACATGCAGTGCTGGGGATTAAACAGATGTTGGCTGCATGCCAGGCAAGTGGCTTGATGCCTATAGTTGCCTGGAAATAGATGATTTATATCTCAGAGTACATTTGAGTTCTTGTCATTTATTGAAGTTAACATTTTAATTGATCCTGAAAGTTTATTTAGTTCTGAACCTGTCCTCATTACCAAGATTATTTTAAATACATTTTCTTCAGATTATCCTTTGCTATGGTAAAAGTATTTTATGTTTCCATGTGACTATCCTCATTTTCTTTCTTTATATAAAATTTAAAGTGATATTCTTCCATTTATGGTACATTTGGTAATACAGACCACAATTAAAAATCTTGCTCAACTTTTGTTATTTCTTTGTGGAGAGGAATGGCACTCCTAGCTTACTCCTGGCTCTGTGCCCATGCGGCACTCTAGCAAGAGCTCAGGGGACTGTACATGGTGTCCAGAATTAAACCAATGTCAACTCTTAGCAAGGCAAGTGTCTTAACCTTTGTACTATCTCTCCTGCCTTTTTGCTCAAGTTTTAATGATAGATGATTTTCTATTCCTCACTCACAATGTAGCAGCCATGGCCTAGGATAGATAGTTGTTGCTGTTCTTTTAGTTTTGGGGCTACACCTGGTACCTGGTGATGCTCAGGGTTTAGTATTTGCTCTGTGATCAGACCTCACTCTTGGTTGGTCTTGTGGGACCATATGGGGATTGAACCCATGTCAGCTATATAAAAAACAAGCACCCTACCCTCTGTACTATGACTACTGCCATGGAATAGAAATACATATTTATATATATTAGAATATGTGTATATTTTAATGTATATTAGAATATATGTATATATTCTAATATACTAATATTATAAAATATATTCTAATCGGCTTTAAGTTGATTCTGATTCAGAATTCCTATTCTGTACACCACTCTTAGAAAAACTCTACTTTATCAAGATTGGTAGGTAGAATAATTTTCACCTAATTATGTTTCATTCTTATCTCAGAAACCTATAAATTTATGATGCTAAACGAAATTAAGATTTCAGATTTCAGATTGCTAATCAGTTGACCTGGAGAGATAATCCAGGCTTATCCTGGATGGTTATATACAATTACAAAGTTCTTTAAAAGCAGAAGAGGTGCATATGAAAGCAATCAGTAAAGCAATCACTCAGTGGGAAGAGTGATCAGAGGATGTGATAGAAGAAGAAAAGCACTGGCTCGGCTGAGCCAGAGGAAAAGCATCATACGCCCAGAAATGCAGGTGACCTCCTAGAATCGGCAAATGGTAAAGAAACAGATTTGCTCTTTCTGTTGGATTTTTATTTAATACTCTGCTGTAACAAAGTGCCACAATTTAGCTGTGTCTAATACTTTGCTGTAAACTACCACAACTGGGTAGTTTAAAACAAGAGGAAGGTATTCTCTCATAGATTCTGCCATTAGAAGGCCTAAGCATCAGTAAGATCATCTTGAGACTGTGGGTAGCATCTATCCTTGCCTCTATCTACCATTTGGTTGCAAAGGAATGTGAAATATTTTATCTAAAGCATAATTTCTATTTTCATCAAAATGAGTTCTTTTTTATTCTATTTATGGGCCAAAACTTCTGGTTTTGTGGTTACTCCTAGCTACTTCTGGTTCTGTGCTCAGGGTCAATCATAGCTACGCTCAGGGGACTATAGAGTTCTGAGGATCAAACCAGGGTCTGCTTCATGCAAGGCTAGTCCTCAATCCATTTTGATCTCTCCAGGCCACCAAATAACATTTTATTTTATTTTTTAAAATTTATTTTTATTTTTAATTAGTGAATCACCATGAGGGTACAGTTACAGATTTATACATTTTTGTGCTCATATTTCTCTCATACAAAGTTCAAGAACCCATCCCTTCACCAGTGCCCATTCTCCACCACCAGTAAACCCAGCGTCCCTCCCACCCTCCCCAATCCCACCTCCCCCACCCCACCCTGCTACTGTGGCAGGGTATTCCCTTCCATTCTCTCTCTCTAATTAGGTGTTGTGGTTTGCAATAAAGGTCTTGAGTGGCCACTGTGTTCAGTCTCTAGCCTACATTCAGCCCGCATCACCCTTCCCCCGCATGGCCTCTGACCGCATTATACTTGGTGATCCCTTTTCTGAGTTGCCCTCTCCCCAGAATGTGAGGCCAGCCTCCAAACCATGGAGTCAACCTCCTGGCACTTATTTCTACTATTCTTGGGTGTTAGTCTCCTACTCTGTTCCAAATAACATTTTAAAACTAAAAGAAGAGAGAACAAAATCCAAGAAAAGAAACCTTTTAAAAACTTACTCTAAAACTTTTTTATAGTAGCTTGAACATCACAATCAATACTTTACTTCTGTAAAGGAAAAAAATGCCATACTGGCCTGGTGTTTTATGTTAAATTTTACTGTAAGTTTAGATTATTATGTCTAAAATAAAACTGACCATATGTGCAAGTTTTCACAGCAACACAAGATAAAATATAAAAGGTTGAAAGAGTTCTGATGGTGGGCCCCTGTGGGTGGGATGCAGGGCTGGGACCACCTTCCCAGGCTCTTCCTGATGTTGGGTGAAGGATGGGTGGTAGGCGGAATCCCCAGCGTTGTCCAATCACTCCCTTTATGAGGCAGTTGTAGTTGTCGTTTTGGCCGTAGTTGTCATTTAGTCCCAGTCATCAGAATTCCATCATCCAAGTCTTCTCGCAGACCTCAATGTCTCCAAAGTCTCAGTTCTCCTCACCTTCAACATCTTGTCATCAACCTTTTGTCCTCAATGTCTAGTCCTCAGCGTCTAGTCTTCAGCTCCTTCCCAGAGTCTAGTTCCAGAGTCTCGTCCTCGGCATCTTCAGCAGTTCTCTCTTAAGCAACTTTCCTACACATCTTACAACCAGTCTTACTTCAAGTCTTAGCTTGTTGTTTCTCATCTTCCAGTCTCTCTCTGTCCTCTCTGTCTCTCTCTGGTCTCTCCCACAAGTCTCACTCTTCCTGTCAGTTTTCACTCTCCCCAACAACCCCTTACAGCACAGTTATATAGGAATCATGTAGGGTGGGGATACAAAGGTAGGGCTGAACATTAACAAATCAGCAAAGAGAGGTAAAGGCCACTCCTTCTCAAGGACAAAATCTCATCTACAGAGATTACTCAATATTACAAGGAGATCCACCCAAGGGCTGGATTCCATCCAGGGTGTATTGCTTTCTCCTCAGTAATCCACTTAAACAGTCATAGTAAATTTACTTCTTATAAATTTCTAGCAATACTATTTTGTATGAGCACAGTAAGAGACATATTAAGCTTAAAGTTTGGCTCTTCCTGGGGACATCTTGCCATATATTCAAGACCACAGTCCTCAGACCAGTTTAGTCTTCCTAACTCCAGTAGGGTCCTTATTCAGTTACCTCTTTTTTGGGTCATGATAGAATTTGCCTGTGACCATGCTCTTAACTTAGTTAAGTATTATGGTGCTTGGCCTGGCCCAGTTCAATGCCAGGGTAGCTCACATCTTGTCCTGGGTCCATCGGTCCCTTGTTGGGACCCTGCTCTTGCCGTGCTAGGAACTAAGGGTAACTAAGGCTTAAGTAAATATGGATGCCCGGGAGTAAATATTATTTTGAAGTCAAGTAACCTCCATGTTACATAGCATAGCATCACCTGTCTTCCCGTGTCTACACAAAAAGGTCATTGCTAAATAAACTGTACAAAAATATGAAGGAAAGAGAAACGCAATATAGGATTATTAGTGCCTGATGGAATTGGGTATGCCTCAGTTGTACTGTTTTGAGCGAGTGGCTCAATAAACCATAATCTTCTTGCAGGAACAACAAGGACAAGCCAGTGTTATCCAACACATATGAATATTTTATTGCTGATCTTAGTCTAGCTTTAGCTCCAAGACTGTTTTAAGTGTAGTACACAGAAAGTATTTGTCTTCTGTTGGCCTCCAAAACACACAATATTTTCCTTGAAAAGCTAAAATGATCACTTTGTTTTTTCCCGTTTTTGTTTCTACTGCTAATTTATACAGTGCAGTTACTAATTAAATATGTCTCCATATATAGAGAGTTTTCAGCTTTGCTTTAGAGTACCTAGTTGTTTCCTAGTACATTTGGTGTTTTAAAATTCTTACAGAAGAGTTTGAAAGAATTAAGAAGACTATGTGTGTTGGCTACATTTAGTTTAGAAATTATACTTGTAGTTATCAAATCAATTGAGTTTGCATAATTTATATTCAGTTAAGACCCTCACTTTATAACAGCTGATGAAAATCTCTTGAAAGACATTTTTGTAATAAGATGGAAAAACAATATTTTTCTCATCTCAATTCTAAAAAATATTTTACTCAAAATTTTGAAATTTCTGCACCATCTCTTTTTCCAGCCCAATTGAAACAAACCACTTTGAGAGGAAAGCTTGGATACTTCTTCATATCACTGATGGGAAGAATACCTGTTTATTGTACTCTTTTTCTTGTGTTTTCTGTGGATCTGTGCAAAAGAATCCACACAGTGTGGGTAGCCTAAATAACAACTGTTTTATTAACATTAATGGCTAACAGGTTTATTCTAAGGAACTAATAAGCCTGGGAATCTTGATAACCTTGTACAATGAACCTAGACTCATGGATATATGAAACGCTGAAAATTGAAACTAGGATAGTGAGTTTTCATACAGTGAACATTGGTGATACAATTTGCCTGTTGAGTTTATGATGGAGATGAAGTTAATATTATTGATGGATTTTTTACTATAATTTCCAGTAATTGACTAGGAATATAGAATGGGTAACTTCAGTATGTCAAGACATATCTAGTTTCAAATACATCATGACATATTATTGGGTTTATCTTAAAAGAAAATATATTTGATTGAAAAAATAATCACATTGACAAAACATTGTGTTTCTGTTGGTGAATATAATAAAAAAATTTCTATTGTAGTCTAATTGGTAAGCTGCCTTTAAAGAAATGTATAACAGAGGTTTCCTACTTTGCATTTTTTAAATTGTAAATGTGAATCACTGTGAAAGAGAATGAAATTTCCAAAATTTCAAAGAAAAATAGCGTCAATGGTTATAATTAATTATATACTATAATGGAAGCTTTTCAGAAATTAACAATTCTTCACCAGATACTTATAAATAATATGCATATACTAGCTCAATTAATTATAGCAACAAACACATGAGGTAAAGACCACAAATGCTAGTTAAATTTGCCATAGATTGCTCAACTGGCATTATGATCAATATACCAACAGGTAAGTATAGAGTGGCCTGATTGTTAATGATAGTATTATAGATTCTGGGGACTTTGTAACAACAAAAAATATTTTTAAAAGTGTGTTTCTTATAAACTTGATTCTTGTGGATTATTTTTCTAGGGTAAAGCTATCAGTTATGTGCAAGTCAAACATATTCCTTACTTAAAAGTAAAAATAGACATCATTAACACTTGTCTTGCTTGTCTCGCTCATGACTGACCCTGGTGGGTTCCCAACAGTCCATATTGCTCCCCAAGTCCCTCCAGGAGTTTTCCATGAGCACAGAGCTAGGTGAAGCCTGGGTACTGCAAGGCAAGGTGTTGCAAAGTATTTTTTTTTTTGCTATTTTTCCCTCATATTCATTATGGTTTAACCTTTTTCCTCATTAAAAGGAAATGACTCTGTTTTATTCAAATTTTAGATAGCATCTTTTGTAGTTTTGACTTTTTAGACCAGAAAACTAAAAGTGAATCCTATTATTTAGATTATAAAATAAGTTTTGGAAAATTATATTATCTGTGCTTTAGATCAATGTTATATTTGTGGCTTTCTGAACCCAAAAGATAATCGCAACTACTCAACTGTACCTTAGGCAATATGTAAATGTTATATCACCTTATTTCATGCCATAGGCTGTATTTTGTCAAATTTTTTTATACAGGAGGGATGCCCAGGAACAAGTCTCTTATTTCTAATTTGGACATAGGTACCTTGTGGGCAGAAGTCCCACTTATGTACTCCTATCTTCACTCTTCACAGACCCTAAGGTTCTCTTTTTGTTTTTCTAAAATCTCACTTCTTCTCTTAAGCTTTTGGATAGAGTTCTGTCAACATTTTATTTTAAACTCTTTCACGCTCTGTAGGATAATTACCTTTTAGCATAACTCCTGGAGGATGTTATTCCAGAAAACGTAATACCTTCAATACTTCTCAAGACAGGTTAGAAAAAATATTTCTTCATGGAACAATTTACTACACAATATGAATCCATGTTTCACTGGCTATCAGATAGATAATTAAGGTTGAGGCACTGACACCAATGGGAAACAATATATTTGGATGCATAAAGGAATCATAACAAAGTTACCTGGTAGTAGAATAGTCTTCCACTGGAGTTGGTTGACAGCTTCCTTTCTGTTTGTGTGGTCATGTGTAGGCTGGATGGCCATATGTTTTATATATTGTGAGGTTTTTCTTTGATAAGGCCAGAAATTAGATAAGTTATTGATTTCTAAACTTCATGGATTTGTCAAAATGACTTGGAGAAATAGGAGAAAACTCAAGCTTCTGCATGGATTATACCCCAAGAAATATGATAAGTTAGGGTAGAATCAATATTGAACATTTTAATAAACATCCATCGTGTAAAACTGTTAAATATCCAGATAATATAGTGTTTAAAGAAAAAATTTATTTTTTAGCTTTCAGATTGTGTCTGGTGGTGCTTAAGTGCTACTCTAGGCCCCATACTGGATGTTGCAGGGAGAATACAATGCCAGAGATTGAACTTGGAACCGTTGAACGCGAAGCAAGCATTTTAGCTCTATGAGCCAACTCCCTGGCCACACAAAATAAATAAATGCTAACAATAATTTAAGATCTAGAATTTACTATTACTTAAAAGATTTGGTTTATATTAATATGTGTAACTTATAAAGGTTTATTTTTATAAAAATTAACTTTGCCTGAACAATGTATTAGAGACACATTAGTTAATGAAAGATGGTTTTGATGGTTTTGATGACAATTATTGGATTGTAGAATATTGGAAATAGGAAATTGTAGCATTTGAAATTTTTTAACAAATTCTTTAATGTGCCATTATAAATAATGTAATGAATATAATACTTGGAATTCATGTTTCATTGTGTGTAATATATATATATATGTATATGAATATGTATGTATTTGTATGTATTTTCTGGGATGCTTTCAATTCTAGATACAGAATTAAAAGGTTGAAGTTTTCCTCCTTAAGGCTGCGTTCTCTCTTGAACTCTTGCTTGTTTGTGTCTCCTTGCTTGCCTTTTCCACTCTGGAGAAGTCTATGTTCTCTCTTGAACACATATTTCCCCAGAAAGAGAGGAATGTATTTTCTAAGAAAGATTCATTATAAACTATCTTGCTTCACTAATAAAATGATAATAAAATAAATGAAAGAATCAAGTATTACATCTTTAGTTGACAAAGTCTAGGTTCAACTTTCTCATTTTTTTTTGGTAGGGCCATTAGAATTGGGCCAGGATCAGTTGTGCTCTGGGCCTACTCCTGAACTTAACACTTAAGATTTACTCCTGCTGGTTCTAGGGGGACCAAATGAAGTACCAGAGTAGACTGCATACAAGACAAGTCCCTTTCTCCTGTACTGGCTCTCTGCCTCTAAATTCAATTTTTCAATTATAATTATGTCAAGTTTTATTTACAAACATAATTACTTCATTTTTATTAAAGCGGGGTGATGGCTGTTGAACAGCAATTGAAAAATACCTATACACTTCAAATACCATCCAATTCATCTACTTAAAATATACAGTTGTATTTTAGTATGTTCAAGGTATTGTGCAATTATTATCAGAACAATCTCAGAACTTTTCATTAACTCAAAGTGAACAATCTTCCTCTACCCTTCTTGGATCCCAACATTAGCTAATTGCCACTGTACTTCCTTCTTTACCTATAGATATTCATATTTTGGGTTTTTCATATAAATTGAATCATACAATAGGTGGGATTTGTGGGACAGCTTGTTTCACTTAGCATATGTTTTGAAATTGTATGTATAACATGAATTAATATCTCATTCACTTTTATTGATGAATTATATTCAATTATATGAAAGTATCATCAGGTGATGAAAATTTAGATTGTTTCTTCTTTGTAGCTACTATAAATGATGCTGCTGTGAATATTCATCCACACACATTTCTGTGGACATATAATTTATTTGTGGTATATAGTGAGGGATAAAATTGCTGCCTCAGATAGTAATTCTTTAGCTTTCTGAGGAACTGCCAGACAGATTTCCAATAATCCTCAACCGATTTTCTTTTTAACCCATAATCTATGAGAATTCCATTTTTCTATGTCCTTACAAATACACTTTACTTTGTCTTTAAATTGTAGTTTTCCTAATAAGTATGAAGTGGAACCTCATTGTGGTCTTGATTTGTATTTCCCTGAGGATTCACCATATTGAGCAGCTTAATGAAAATGAGCATCATGGCTTATTGGTCATTTTGTGTATCTTCTTTAAATATCTATTTAGAACTTTGCCACTTTTAAATTGAGTTGACTTTTAATTACTAAATTGTTAGATATAATATTGACTGGAGATGTAGGTCTCCTCTTAGATGTAAAATTTATATTTTCTTCTATTGTGTGGTCCTTTCATCTTCTTGTTTTGAAGCATAAACAGCTTTTATTTTTTGTTATATTTTGGTTTGGGGGGACATGCCTACTGATGTTTAAGAATTGCTCCAGGCTCTGTGATCAGGGATCACTCCTGGCTCTGCTCCATGGACTACATGTCATTCCACAGATCAACCTGGGACCCACAATGTGCAAGACAAG
This sequence comes from Sorex araneus, assembly GCF_027595985.1. Taxonomy (NCBI): domain Eukaryota; kingdom Metazoa; phylum Chordata; class Mammalia; order Eulipotyphla; family Soricidae; genus Sorex; species Sorex araneus. Next base: position 15,273,514 of record NC_073311.1, read on the forward strand.
CACCTTAAACCCCATACTCTTTTGAGCCCTGAGCACACACGTTTTTAACTTTGAGGAAATGTTTAGACATGTTTGTGTTGCTTTAATTTTTAGTGTCAGATCTTAAAAGTCTTTGCCTTCCTCAATTTAGCTCTCTTCTAAATTTTAGTTTTAATTCTCACATTTAGGTCTATGATCTAATTTGAGTTCTCTTTGATACACAGATCTACAAATGAGCTTAGTGTCATTCTTTACCATGTGGATGTCTACCTGCTTGAGCATCAGTTGTTGAAGAGAAATGTTGAAACAGTTGATGTTCCATCTTTAGTTGCTCAATTTTCTATTGAATTGTTTTGGCATCTCATAGAAATGAATTAAGCATAAATGTTAGGGTTTTTTTTATTAACTGCATCTTATCTCATTGAGCTATATGTCTATCCTTTTTTCAATACCAGAACTGTTTTAATTTCCAAACCCTTGATGTGTTTTGTTCCTTTTAAGATTGTCCCTTTAAAGATAGTTTTTGTTGTTGTTCTGAGGCATCCTTGTTCAGGTGCCAGATGTCATTTTCACAGTCCCACAGTGAACTGGGGTCACCTGGTGCATTTGGGACTTATGACCATCCCCCTGACCGATGGACAAAGGAATGGGGCCACACGTGCTGGTCATCAATGGCTCTTTATTCAAATCTGTCAACAAACAGTATTATAGAGAAATCAGAGAAATCATGAAGGGTTGGGAGGGCAGCAGTTACAAAGAGGTGTGGTTGAACATTAACAAACAATAAACAGCATAAAGTTCCCCCTTTAGGAGAAACACTTCTAGGAGACCCCTGAGAACAGGATTTGATATAGGGGCTCCAGCACTCTAGATTCAACTAGGAATTCCATCTAGGGCATATTGTTTTCTCCTTTCTTTTGCTGGTATGCATTTAAATAATCATTTAAACAATCATTTATACTTCTTAGAACGTTTCTAATCATTTTGTATAAACACAGTAGGAGATATAGGCTTTTATGTCTACCCTAGATTAATCTTAAAATGGTCTCTCTGGATTACGGTAAAGGATGACTTTCCTGGGAACATCTCGCCATATTTCCCAGACTACAGTACTCAGGTCAGGTTAGTTTTTACTAACACCAACAGGGCCTTCTGTACTAAAGTCAGTTTCTTCTTTTTGGTCATGTCAGAGTTTGTTCCATGACCATGATCATAACTTAATCATACTTCTTATGGCACTTAAACTGTCCCATGTCAAACGCAGAGTAATTTACAGTTGTCCTGGGTCCATTCCAGTTCCTCGTGGGACTCACCATTTGAATTATTAGGAACTAAGGTCAGTCTAAGGGCAACTGAGGCTTAAGTCAAATAAATATGATGGATGCCCAGGAGTAAATATTTTTGGACTCAGTTAACTCCCATGTTACAAAAGCATAGCATTTATTGTCTTCCTGTGTTATACAAAAAGGAAGACAATATTCCTTCCTGCTCTTTTCTATAATCTATGCAAAGAACACAAAGGAAAAAGAAAAACAATATTTCACTTACATATACAAAATTCAGAGCCATAGATGTTTTTAAGTCATAAGTTGCAGTGTCTGATTTGGAGATACCTGTGACTAACAGGGGAAGAAGACCACAAAGGAGAGGTTAAAGATAAACACAGAGAATTAGGATTGCCCAGATGGGATTGGTTATGCCTCCAGAGCACTGAAGTGGGTGTAATTCAATTAACCTAAGCTTCCTGCAGGACGAGAAAGGACAACCTAATGTTAAACCTAAAATGCTTGAAACTACAATCCAACAGGTTTCGCTATTTTGGGTTTCTTAAATTAAGATTTTGGGTTGAGATTGTGATTTATTTGCTAAGAAGCCAGATGGGATTTTGAATAGAGTATACTGTGAAGTTATAAATAAATATGGGAAGCACTTTAAGTCTTTGAATTCATGAACATGATCTTAATTTGCCTGATTTAATTTCCATCAGTACTCTTCTGTGTATTTATCTTATAATTTTTTGTTAAATTACTAAACATCTTATTTTGTGTTATAGCAGATGGAATTGATTTTTAATTTCATTTTTGATTTTTCTTGCTAATGTATGAAGTATATTTGATTTTTGTATAGTGAACTTTTATCTGGTAACCTTGCTCAATTTATTGTCATTCTGTTCAGTTGATTTCTTGGTTCTTTTATATAAATGACCATGTCATACTCAAGTAGAGATAGATTTATTTCTTCCTTACTAATATGAATAGTATTTTATTTTTTTATTTTATTTTATTTTTATTTTTATTTTATTTTTTGCTCTCATTTTATTTTTTGCCTTATTGCTCTGCTAGAATCTCCAGAAAAGGATGAGTAGAACTGAAGAAAATAAAGTCTTTTATCTTTTGGCATTAAGTATATATTAGGTATGAGTTTTTCATAAATGTCTTTTAATATATTGAGAAAGTTCCTTTTATCTTTAATTATTAAATGGTGTGATGTCTTTTTAAGTGCTTTTAATGTGTCTATGAGAAATGTGGACTTTTAAATGTTGTGTACATGTTTTTATAGGAATTATTTTAAAATATTGTTTTAAAATATGATATAAATCTCTTAATTCCTGGAATTAAAATTTTATTTGCTCATAATATTTTCTCCCTATATATTTATGTATTTGATTTTATGTATATGTTCATATGAACTGTTGTTCAGTATCATTCTTTTTAGATGCTTATTTGATATTTTGTAATACAGGCTTCGTAAAATAAATTTAAACATTTTTTGGGGAGAAGTGTAGCACCTCAGAGGTGCTTCTGGTTGCTTAGGATCCTTGTAGTGTTCAAGGCACCATATGTGGTTCCAGTAATTCAAATCAGACCTTAACCCATATAATTATCAATCTGTCTCAGTTCGGAAGTTTTACTTATTTTTAATTTTAGAAAAATTTGTGAAAAATTAGTATTTCTTTTTTTTTGTTCTTTTTTGGGTCACACCCGGCGATGCACAGGGGTTACTCTTGGTTCTGCACTCAGGAATTACTCCTGGCAGTGCTCAGGGGACCATATGGGATGCTGGGAATCAAACCTGGGTTGGCCGCTGCAAGGCAAATGCCCTACCCCCTGTGCTATTGCTCCAGCCCCAGTATTTCTTCTTTAAGCCTTGTATAAGCCTTGTATAATTAAGTTTAAGTCCCTTTTCAGGAGTACTCTATAAGGTAAGTCTTGGAGGTTTCTTTATTCTCTGTTTAATGCTTAGCAGTTTCTCAAATTCTCCCGGGAAAACAAAACTGTCCTATGATTTAGCCTCTCATTTCCATGTAACTATGAGCCTTCTCATAATTGCTTACTAAATATACCCATTGGTTGGATTTTTCCCATTTGCTTCAGAATAAAGATGTCTATAGGGCCAACTTCTGAGATAGCTCATCTTACATTCTGCTATTCAATGATAAAATATTTGAACTTTTGCTTTGGAATAGAGCTGAAGGACAATGTTCCCTACTCTCAGTACAAAACTAGTTTATTAGAGTTCTAGGCTTGAGTAGTGATTTCTGCCTTTAAGAAAAAAATATAGTTGTGAAATATGGTTACAATAGTGTTAGCTCATGCTTTTGGACTACACAATAACTAAACATCTACCACCACCAACAGGCCAAAGATCTTTCTTCCTCCCTCCCTCCCCTTCTCCCTTCCCCCTCCCTCCACCCTCCCTCCTCCATCCCCCCTCCTTCCCTCCTCCTTCCCCCCTCCCCCCTCCCCCTTCCTTCCTTCCTTCCTTCCTTCCTTCCTTCCTTCCTTCCTTCCTTCCTTCCTTCCTTCCTTCCTTCCTTCCTTCCTTCCTTCCTTCCTTCCTTCCTTCCTTCCTTCCTTCCTTCCTTCTTCCTTCCTCCCTTCCTTTCTCCCTTCCTTCCTTCCTCCCTCCCTCCCTCCCTCCCTCCCTCCCTCCCTCCCTCCCTCCCTCCCTCCCTTCCTTCCTTCCTTCCTTCCTTCCTTCCTTCCTTCCTTCCTTCCTTCCTTCCTTCCTTCCTTCCTTCCTTCCTTCCTTCCTTCCTTCCTTCCTTCCTTCCTTCTTTCCTTCCTTCCTTTTCTTGATTTTGTTATTTTTGTTTGGAGTCTATACCTGACTATGCTCAGGGCTTAGTCCAGGCTCTGCAATCAGGAATAATTCCTGGCAGTGCTCAGGGGACCATATGTGATGTTCTTGACTTACTCCAAACTATAAACAAGTTGACACAAAGGAAATTGATATTCTAAAGCTTTCACATCAAGGGTAGAGCCCTCCATTGTGCAAGTAGAGACTGCATATATAAAGTAATATCGTCACATCTTTATAAACATACCTGAAATTTAGTCTCTGCAAGATGAAGTCAGATTCAAGGAGTAGTGACAGTAGCTTTTTTCCTTCAGAGACATTATTTACTATATCTGGGAGCCAGTGTGAGGGAATTTCCTAAGTTGCATCCTATTGGCCACAGCTGTCAATAGATGGTTGTCTCTAGGTGGGTGTCATTCTTGTCAGTCTTTAAGAGATCTTACTATTAATAAAGAAAATACAGAAATCCAGATTTATTTGAGGTGTGAAAACTTGCCTAAATTTAACTGCTGACAACTAATTAAAACAAAGTGACACAACCCTGTAGGCCAAACAAAAAGTAACTGTCATCTATATCTGACAATCAGCTAAAATGAATATTCACTTTAATAGTCTGTCTTTTCAAAAGAAGGGCAGTCTCTCAAAAAGCATGTTAACAAGTTTTGTAGAAATTGCTTTTTGTGTTCTGGAGCAATGATAGTGAGTAGGGATTTTGCCTGGCATATGGTTGACACAGATTTGATCCTTGGCACCCCATGTGGTTCCCAGAGCCCCACCAGGAGTGATCCCTAAGTGCAGAGCTAAGAGGAAGCCCTGAACACTTACAGTGTGGCCCCCAAACAAAAAGGTAATTGTTACAACAGTTTATTACTACTATGACATTTTAGGTTGAGAGTTCCTTGTATTGGGAAATTAGGTCAAATTTTCCCAAAATGGAATATGAAGTAATAAAGGACTGAATAACACATCCTAAAATCTCTTTTAAATCAGATTCTTATGTTTATAATATGAAAGAAATGTTCTAAATTTATGACATTAATAACACTGTCCTGCATTTCTTGATCTCTCAGAGATGTATTTGATTTCATTTGTGGATTTAGTTTTTGAATGAAATTAGAGTTAACATTGGCCATCCTGTTTGAATAGGTCAGATTTTCCTTAATCCACTCTTATACTGTTTGCTCTGAGTGGAGTGGTTAATAGGTATTTTTTTCATAGTTCTCTTGGGAAGGAATGCAAGAATTTATTATTATCTGCTGTTATGAGAAACATATAATTCTGAACTAATGACCTAATAGGTAAAGGAATAAATAGCTGCACTATGAAAATCATCTCCCAAGGACATAATTATGTTATTACTGGCAAACAAAGAGTTTTTGGTTCATTAAGTAGGAAAGCAAAAAACTAAAAATAAATGATAAAAGTGAAAAATTAAAATTTTTTGCTTGTTCACATATTCCCCCCTCTGACTAATAAAGCAAATAAGAAGTTTTTATACTAAATGGAAATATAAACTATAAAGCCTTCCTTAAAACAGGGGTCATGCATCTTTCTTCAAGTGTTTTATTATGTAAAGTTTGACCTTTACTTGAGAGCATCTCTGTTCAATGATAATTGATGGTCCTTGAGTGAGAGTTTATGACAGTACTTCTACTTCTTAAAAATATTTTCTTAAGGTAAAGATAACTCTTTTTAACCTTTATCCTAGCTTAACCTTTGGAAATACCATGTCAGTTTAGTTGCATTTATAGATTTAATTAGCATGTTATGGGCTTTTTAGGGTCATAAAAGAAGATATGGAGTATGATTACACTTATTCCCAGTTATGGTAAATCACCAAGCAATTTAGGTTATTTAATTATTCAGTCTTCTTTTTGTCCTGTTGGGTTTTTGTGGTTTGATTATAACAATTCAAGCACCTTAACATTTTAAAACATCTACATGTAAATATGTTATCCATATAGAATATATTAATTCACTGGATTTGAGTTGATATTTCAAAATAATATTTTGTTTTTCTCAGATTTAGTCAAATATGTATCATCCGCTGGACTTCATAGGATTCCTATGAAGCTGTACCCCAATTGCTAAAGCAAAGCCTAGAATTGATATTTATGCTTTATTTAATAATATTTCAAGGGAATTATCCCAATATCTCCTCCAGAATGAGAATACTTAAAAATTCTATAAAGTTGAGGTTTGAAATAATAAAGAATGACTTCTTTTAACTCTTGCTTTCTAACTTCTAGAACACCATTGTTCTTGATGCTATCAAGGAAGAATCTAGGCAGAAAAAATGAAGGATTAATTCTATTTTTTTAGAGTCAGAGCCAACTACTCCTGTGAACCTTATAGGTACTAAAATATTGAAGCAAACTTTTAACATTCAACCATCCAACATCTATGTATCAACTTTATACTACTTTCTGATTCATGTGCCCTCCCCTCCCTAATCTATTTTCATATATTTATAATTTTAGCTTACATATGGTTTAGTCAAGGTAAAAATAGCAACACTTTTGAGATAGGCCATATATTATAGTGACTAAAATTCAGTTATTTGTGCTATATTTTTAACTATGTCATGGCTATGCTATGATTTTGGATAAGTTAATTTCTGTTACTTTCTCCATATGTCAAATGAGAATAGCAATACTAGTGATATTCTATTAATGGCTTATTGCAAGGGAACTACTTAATATAACTAAAACAAGTATCACTGTATCACTGTCATCCTGTTGATCATCGATTTGCTCAAGCCGGCACCAGTAATCCTAGCCCTGAGATTTTATTTTATTTATTTTTTTAATAAATTTATTTATTTTTAATTAATGAATCACCATGAGGGTACAGTTACGGATTTATACACATCTGTGCTTATGCTTCCCCCATACAAAGTTCGGAAACCCATCCCTTCACCAGTGCCCATACTCCACCACCAGTAAACCCAGCATCCCTCCCATCCTCCCCAATCCCATCTCCCCCCACCCCACCCTGTCACTTTGGCAGGGCATTCCCTTCTGTTCTCTCTCTCTAATTAGCTATTGTGGTTTGCAATAAAGGTGTTGAGTGGCCACTGTGCTCAGTCTCTAGCCCTCATTCAGCCCGCAACTCCCTTCTCCCACATGGCCTTCGACTACATTATAGTTGGTGATCCCTTCTCTGAGTTGCCCTTTCCCCAGAATGTGAGGCCAGCCTGCTAGCCATGGAGTCAACCTCCTGGTAGTTGTTTCTACAATTCTTGGATGTTAGTCTCCCACTCTGTTATTCTATATGTCATAGATGAGTGCAATCTTTCTATGTCTGTCTCTCTCTTTCTGACTCATTTCACTTAGCATGAAACTTTTCATGCCGATCCACTTAAATAAAAAAATTTGTGACCTCCTTTTTTCTAACAGCTGCATAGTATTCCATTGTATAGATGTACCAAAGTTTCCTCAACCAGTCATCCGTTCTAGGGCATTCAGGTTTTTTCCAGATTCTGGCTATTGTAAACAGTGCTGCAATGAACATACATGTGCAGATGCCATTTCGATTATACTTTTTTGCCTCTCTGGGATATATTCCCAGCAGTGGTATTGCTGGGTCAAATGGGAGCTCAATTTCTAATTTTTTGAGAATCGTTCATATTGTTTTCCAGAAGGGCTGAACCAGTCGGCATTCCCACCAGCAGTGTAGAAGGGTCCCTTTCTCCCCACATCCTCTCCAACAGCGGTTGCTTTTGTTCTTTTGGATGTGCGCTAGTCTCTGTGGTGTGAGGTGGTATCTTGTGGTTGTTTTGATCTGCATCTCTCTGATGATTAGTGATGTAGAGCACTTTTTCATGTGCCTTTTGACCATTCGTATTTCTTCTTTGGTAAAGTTTCTGTTCATTTCTTCGCCCCATTTTTTGATGGGGTTGGATGTTTTCTTCTTGTAGAGTTCAAACAGTGCTTTATATACCATTGATATCAACCCCTTATCTGATGGGTATTGTGTAAATATCCTTTCCCATTCTGTGGATAGTCTTTGTATTCTGGTCACTGTATCTCTTGCGGTGCAGAAGCTTTTTAGTTTAATGTAGTCCCATTTGTTGATCTCTGTTTTTACTAGATTGCTTAGTTCTGTGTCACCTTTGAAGATACCTTTATCTTCAATATCGTGGAGGGTTTTGCCGACCTTGTCTTCAATGTACCTTATGGTTTGTGGTCTAATGTTGAGGTCTTTAATCCATTTTGATCTGACTTTTGTGCATGGTGTCAGGTCAAGGTCTAAACCCATTTTTTTGCATGTGGTTGTCCAGTTGTGCCAGCACCATTTGTTAAAGAGGCTTTCCTTGCTCCACTTCACATCTCTTGCTCCCTTATCAAAGATTAGATGATCATACATTTGGGGTTGTGTGTAAGGGTATTCCACCCTGTTCCATTGGTCTACGGCTCTGCCTTTGTTCCAGTACCATGCTGTTTTAATTGTTACTGCTTTGTAGTAAAGATTGAGGTTGGGGAGGGTGATGCCTCCCATTGTCTTTTTCCCAAGAATTGTTTTAGCTATCCTTGGACGTTTGTTGTTCCATATGAATTTTAAGATTGCTTGATCCATTTCTTTGAAGAATGACATGGGTATACTTATAGGGATCACGTTGAATCTGTATAATGCTTTGGGGAGTATTGCCATTTTGACAACATTGATTCTCCCTATCCACGAGCAGGGTATATGTTTCCATTTCCTCATGTCCTCTTTGATTTCATGGAGTAGCGTTTTGTAGTTTTCTCACTCACTGACATGGAGAATCAAGTCAAAGACTGGGAAATTAAACAATGCAATGTTGAACAATGAGTGGGTCAGGAAGGAAATCAAGGAAGAAATCAAAAATACTTAGAAACAAATGAGAATGAAGACACGAGCTGCCAAAACCTATGGGACGCAGCTAAAGCCGTGTTAAGGGGAAAATTTATAGCTCTCCAAGCATTCCTCAGGAAGGAAGAAAGGGCCCACATAGACAGCCTGACTTCACGACTCAAGACCTTAGAAAAGGACCAGAAAAAGGAACCCAAACAATATCGAAGGAAAGAAATAATAAAAATTAGAGCAGAAATTAATGACATGGAAACCAAAAAGACAATCCGAAAGATCAATGAAACAAAGAGCTGGTTCTTCGAGAAAATAAACAAGATTGATAAACCGCTAGCAAGACTCACAAAGAAAGAAAGAGAAAGAACCCTAATAAATTAAATCAGAAATGAAAAGGGGGACATCATAACAGAAACCAGTGAGATTCAAAAGAACATTAGAGACTACTTTGATAGTCTATATGCCACAAAACAGGAGAACCTAAAAGAAATGGATGGATTCCTCGATTCTTACAATCTCCCAAGACTGAACAAAGAAGACTTGGAATACCTGAATAGACCCATCAATGTTAAGGAAATTGAAACTGTGATCAAAAACCTCCCCAAAAACAAAAGCCCAGGCCCAGATGGTTTCACTGGCGAATTCTTCCAAACATTTAAAGAAGATCTGCTGCCTGTTTTCCTCAAACTTTTCCAGGAAATTGAAAAAACAGGAAATCTCCCAAACAGTTTCTATGAAGCACACATCTCCCTAATACCAAAAGCAAACAAAGACACCACTAAGAAAGAAAATTACAGACCAATATCCCTGATGAACACCGATGCGAAGATCCTCAACAAAATACTGGCAAATAGGATCCAACAACTCATCAAAAAGATGATACATCACGACCAAGTGGGATTCATCCCGGGGATGCAAGGATGGTTTAACATTTGGAAATCAATCAACATAATCCACCATATCAATAAAAGCAAAGATAAAAACCATATGATCATATCAATAAATGCAGAGAAAGCATTTGGCAAGATCCAACATCCTTTCATGATGAAAACCCTCGCCAAAATGGGGTTTGGAGGAACTTTCCTCAAGATAGTCGAAGCCATCTATCACAAGCCTACGGCAAGCATTATCCTCAACGGGGAAAAACTAAGGGCCTTTCCTCTGAGATCAGGCACAAGACAAGGATGCCCACTCTCACCACTCCTCTTCAATATAGTACTGGAAGTACTTGCGATAGCTATTAGACAAGAAAAAGAGATTAAGGGCATCCAGATAGGAAAGAAAGAAATCAAACTTTCACTATTTGCAGACGATATGATACTATATCTAGAGAAGCCTAAAACCTCTACTAAGAAACTCTTAGAAACAATAGACTTATACAGTAAAGTTGCAGGCTACAAAATCAATACCCAAAAATCCATGGCCTTCATATATGCAAACAATGAGGCAGAGGAAAGGGACATAAAAAAAGCAATCCCATTCACAATCGTGCCCCAGAAAATCAAGTACCTCGGAATCAGCTTAACCAAGGAAGTAAAAGACCTCTACAAAGAAAACTAGCCCTGAGATTTTAGCAGCCTCTCTTTACTAGTACTTTCCAGTGTTGCCACATTGGAGGCTCTTTCAGGATAAGGGGAATGACACCCATCATTGTTACTGTATTAGGCATATTGAATACGCCACGGAGAGCTTGCCAGGCTCTGCCATGTGGGCAGGATACTCTCTTAAAAAGGATCTTAATAAAAAAATGATTTAATAAACAACACATACTTGGGAATTTGGGATGGGGCACCTTTTTTGCTTTGTCTAAAATGAGAATCAGAATGAATTAGGATATATTGAAATACTGTTTACTCAAATCTGCATTGCTGCTTTATGTTTGAATACTACAGTAAGTGAGAGGACTTAAAAATGCATTAGTGGATAAATTTTAGAGCCTTACAGTGTAGAGTGACTATGTTGTGACATATTCCTCCTGTTCTCATTGCATGTTTTTTGTTTAATGGACATGTTCTGCTCCTCTGATGGTTTTCTCTTATTAACAGTTAAGTTATATATTAATCATTTCAAAGGAAAAGTATTGCTTGACTGAAGTTGAAAAAAAAATGTCCCATAATATCTTTTTAATTTTCCTTTTACTTCCTTTGCTTTTCTCCTCTATCCCTCTATTGCTGATTTGCTTTTCTGCAGTAGCCTCCTCAGTTGAGTATCCCCAGGTAAGGCAGTCTGTCACCACTTTACAGAAGGTGCACCACAGAAATCTGGGCAGGCTGGGAAAGGAAAGTGACAGGAAGAAGTCTAATGAAAAATATAGTTTCCTATTAGTCCTCCTTTAGAGGAATATCTTAAACTCTCCTTAAGTGGTGTTCTGTTACCAGAAGAGTCATGGCAAATAAATACTAGATTTGAGATGAATGAAGAGAGCTGTTTTATTTATTCCCTTTTCCAAAATACTATAAGTTCTTATATTATAATGCTAAATATGTAATATGTAAGGACCAAGGAGATAAGTATATACTTAGAATGTCTTGACCCTTCCCCAAGCAATACCCAATGAGGCCTTGGTACCCCACTCCCACTGTTAGTACCTTTGGATCTATTGTGGGATCATCAGGTCTGTACTATGAAGCTGAGGCTCACCAGAAAAAAATATATATATATATCATCATCATCATCATCATCATCCCGTTGATCATCGATTTTCTCAAGTGATCTCAGTTACGTCTCCATTCGTCCTAGCCCTAGGATTTTAGAAGCCTCTCTTTACTCATCCTTCCCAGTGGTGCCACATTGGAGGCTCTCTCAGGTTAGGGGAATGAGACCCATCATTGTTACTGGTTTTGGCATATGACTATGCCACAGGAAGCTTGCCAGGTTCTCCCATACTGGCGGGAAACTCTCGGTGGTTGCCAGATTCTCCAAGAGGGAGAAATAGGCTATAAGCTTCCAGGAGCTTGGTTTTATAGTCTCTGGATATTGGCTGTTGATGAGATTACACAGTGTCAGGGGCAGTTTCTGGGTTTGACCTCCTAGCTACTGGGGATCTGGGTGGAAGAGGACCAGTCCTGATCTGAGCAGGCTATATATATATAGAGAGAGTCTCTTGCCCAAACGCCTGGCTGTCTTCCCCGGGGTCCCCTCGGAGGGGATGGGCTCCAGCTTCCCTTCCCGCCCTGAGCAGAGCTCCCAGTGGCTGAAGACCACCGGAACCTAGCCACAGCCATGCTCGAGGCCCCCCTCTACATGCTCAGACAGGCCTCATGCATGAAGGTACTGGCAGAGGAACCCAGGTGTGTGTAATCCCATCAATGGCCAACATCCAGAGACTTAAAAGCAAGCTCCCAGAAGCGGTATCTTGTAGCCTACTTCTCCCTCTGGGAGAAACTAGCAGGCTTCTGAGAGTTTCCTGCCCACATGGGACAGTCCTGCAAGCTTCCCATGGTGTATTCATATGCTAAAGCCAGTAACAAGCTGGATCTCATTCCCCTGACCCTGAAAGAGCCGCCAGTGTGACATCTTTGGGAGGGCTGAGTCAAGAGAGACTTCAAAAATCTTAGAGAATGGATGAATGGAGAGCTTACTAAACCCACTCGAGAAATAGACGACTAACAGGATTTCGTGATTCGTGATTCATGATGTGTGTATGTATATATTTATACATGTATTTTTATATTTTTGTATGTAAAATAAGTTAATTTCTAATGATATTCCTACCTTTATTTACTAGCTATCTCTGAGTAATTTTGAGAAAAACCAGGTTAAATTCCTAAACCTTTTCTTGGTAACACTAAATCAGAGCTAGCTTGGCCATACTGAACTCACAAATTTCTGTACTTTTATCACTATTTAAAGAATATTTATAATAACAGTGTATTTTGCAGAACCCTAACTCATTGTGGGATTATTGAATATTTATGGATTGGATTCTTTATCAACCTGTCCCTCTCTTCGGAGACTTATTACAGTTGTTGATAGCCTTTATTCAAAATGACTTCTAATGTGATTCATGATTTTTACTCAGTCTGAAGGCAATTTCTACTTTCAAGTCTTCTTGTTATAAATTCTTATTGAAGTGTGATAAAGATATAAAGCAGTTGAACTAGAGAGAGAAGGTAGAGTTACTTGGACAGGTCTCTCCCATATATGTGATATTGCGGTCACTGGGGAATTGGCAGCTGTAGCAATCCGGCATAACTACTTGGCAAAGGTACTGTTGCCAAATCCAATAAACTCATTTGCAGTACTTATCTAGCTGCATCTCCTGCTGCATTTGGCGTTATTGATTCCTCCTTCATTCTTGAAACTTTATTTCCTCTGATAGTACTATGTCCTGTTTTTGCTCCTACACTTTTGATTAATGCTTGCTGAATAGCCCCTATAAATATGATTCATAAATTTGCAACAGATCCAAACAGAACTCAGCTTCTTTTCTTCCCACTTTGCATTTTAACCAGTCCTGTTCTCCCCATATATTTCTTTATCTCAGTTGTTTTCTGCCTCACAAGGAATTGGGTCTTAGGTCAAAGTCATGTAGAGAGGAATCTTTGATCCCTCCATCTTGCTGTCTGCATAACATTCCTATGATTTTCAGTTAACTATTTTTTAATTTTACCTATTTTTTTGCACTCCTTTTATATTGCACAAATGAGGGACTTGATAATTTTCTTGTGCTTTGTCATTCCTACCTCAAGTGTTTCTTTTATGTAAAGTGCAGGTAAATTTACCAGGCAACTATGCTGAACTTTTCCTTGGCTTCCTATGGGCTGTAGAACACATAGGAACACATGTAGAACACATGCACTTTATAAGACCCTTTGAACTTACATGATTTACCCACTGTTTTATTTTTTTCTTATGCCTGCTTTGCAGTGTACAAAATAATGCTTTGTTTTACTTGTTATCTCATAGGTAATCTCACCTGAGTTCAATTCCTCCGCCCCTCTCGGAGAGCCCGGCAAGCTACCGAGAGTATCGAGCCCGCGCGGCAGAGCCTGGCAAGCTACCAGTGCATATTGGATATGCCAAAAACAGTAACAATAAGTCTCTCAATGAGAGTCATTACTGGTGACTGCTTGAACAAATCAATGAGCAACGGGATGACAGTGACAGTGAATCTCACTCTATGAGATTACCTACCTTATATCTTTCATTTTCTTATTTCCTCATGGGGCTGGAGCAATAGCACAGTGAGTAGGGCATTTGCCTTGCACGCAACTGACCTGGGTTTAATTCTTCCATCCCTCTCAGAGAGCCCGACCAGCAAGCTACCGAGAGTATCTTGCCCGTACAGCAGAGTCTGGCAAGCTAGCCGTGGCATATTTGATATGCCAAAAAATAGTAACAAGTCTCACAATAGTGACATTACTGGTGTCCACTCGAGCAAGTAAATGAGTGGTGGGATGACAGTGATTTTCTCATGAGAGATACTTATTTCCTTTATTTAGTTGAGATTTGAGCCTCTGTTTCAGATTTAGCAACTCTTCAAAAACATCATGTTCTCTAAGAATTCCTTTGACTCAGATTAAATTATCAATTTCATTTTATATTTTCTATTCATCTTATGTATTATAGTATGTGATCAATGATTTTAAATCATTTTTTGAGTTATAATAAAAGATCTGGATTTAATTATATTCACTTTTTTATTGATTTTGATAATTTTTGTTTTCCTTGAATGTATCATAGGATCTCAGTATAAATATTGCAATGATAATCAAACAAACTGACAAAATAAAGGGAAAAGTTTTAAGCATCAGGTATCATTAGAAAGACATCCACTAACTTTTGTTTCTTTGACTCTAATGACAAAAACTTGAAAAGTTAGTAACTATGTATTAGTAAACATTAGTGAACAAAAAATACCTATTGTTCTAATCCTGGGCTGGAGTGACCTAGGGAGAAGAGATAATATTTAATAATATAAGAAGATTACACTGCATTACACGTGCTTTTAATCTCAGGTTAAGAAGCGTATTTATGATCCTGAGAAAGAGCCTTCTGAGGCTTTTGAATTAAGAGTCTTGAGAGTGTCGGGAAGAAAGCTTGACTGAGGTAACCGAATGTTGGTGTTAACCTTTTTTCAATGCCATTTTCATCCCCTTTATGAAGCTTTGCTTGTTTACTAGTGCTCCTGCTGAGTCATAGGCAGTTTTTATAAACTTTCTCTTCTTTCTTGTCCCACTTGGATATATTTAATTTGACTTTCATGATTCTTTCCAGCTTGCTTAGCTACTTCCTATGTATGTTTTGCTCCTTTGTGACCTCTCTAAAAAGCTTTTTTCTTGTAGTTATCTAGATAGTTTCAAGATTGTATAAGACTTAAAGGGGAAATAAAAAGCCCTAATAAGTTTTAAGGTTACCATTAAAATATCACACAGGGAGAATATTTGTGTGCCTTCACTGCTTTTCGTCTAACTTTCCCTAGCAATGAAATTGTATGATTTTGTGCTATTAAATAAAAATGGAAAGGAAGCATAGAATGGAAGTTGTTTCACCATATTTTCATTACAAGTGAAAATAAACTTTACACATATATGGCTGCTACTTTTCTTCTACTCTCAGAGATGTATCATTAGAAATTTTGCTGTGTCCAACTGTAAATCCAATCATGTGTCTCACCTTTCTTCGTATGAGATTGATTGCTTTGTGCATCTCATGTTCTCTGCAGGCACTCCTGAGGCATTTCAGTATCTTCTCCTGCTTCCTACCTTATAGTTGCATATTTTTCCTTCCATAACTCATATTTCAAAGCTGCCCAATCCAACATTTATTTCTGTTGCTTCGCTGAGTCTGTGTCAGACAAAAATATGCCCTATGGAAAATAATTAACTGCTAGAAAATATGTCATTTTTCTTAAGCATTTAAAGGAAGAGTTCTAAGGGGGATTTCCAGGGATTTATTTCAAACTCTAATTTAGTTTATGATTGAATATTTTTAGATCAGATGTCACATACAAGTGAGTACTGGCCAATAGGGCCCACAGATGTATTTTATGGTCCTAAGTGTGTCATGAAATCTTTGAATTAATATTTTACAATTGGAGAATTATACATAAAAATCCTATATAACTTTCTTCAAAAAAAAAAGTTTGGAAACACCAGGCCAGCATTTGTACATGGGCACTGGTTGGCTAGAGGAGTTTTCGAAATACAAATTCCCTAACTGTTCATAACCTATGCTGTAGTTTATGATCTTTTATATTCTTTCCTACTCCAATCAGTATTTTTGCTATTTAATGGGTCAGACTTGTGCTGCTTTAATTTGTGTGAATTTGTGATATGGGGACCACTCTTGGCTACTCTGGCTCTGTTCTCAGGGGGTTATTACTTATGATATTTTGGGACCAGGCTGTTTCTTGTATTAAACCAGGCTGCTTTCTGCAATATATGTACTCAGCTCTCTCAATAGTCCTCCAGGCCCTAAAATTTGCATTCCTGTACCAATTACTGTGGAATATGATTAAAATTCATTTATCAGTTCAGTTGTGGTCAGAGCTTGAGATTCTGCACTTCTGGCAGGTTCTCAGTGATGTGGAAGTTGACACCCCGCACCATCATTTCCAAAGTAAGGTTCTGGAGACCGTTGCTCCTAAAAATGTAATTCTTGACAAGGAATCACCTTCTGAATCACCCCAACGTGATTCACTTTGAATAGTGAGTTCTGGAAGTTTTGCCCAGCAATGAGTTTTACAAATCTCTCCTGATATTTCTTTTTTTTTTTTTATTGCAATGCCTTTTATTTTATTTTTTTTTAAATCTTATCACCATGTGGAAAGTTACAGAGTTCTCAGGTTTATGTCTCATTTATACCGTATTCGAACACCATCCCTTCACCAGTGCCCATATTCCACCACCAAAATCCCTGGTATACCCCCCGCCCTCCACCCCAACTGTATAACTGATGAACCTCACTTTATTTTCTCTTCACCTTGATTACGTTCCATATTTCAACACAAAACTCACTATTGTTGTGGGAGTTATATCCCCAAACAAGATAACCCTAATAAGGAGGCATTTGATAATTAGTTTTCCATTCAAAGATTGTATGTTTTCAGGTGTTAGAAAAGGTCGCACGGCCGCATTAGCGGCCGCGCAGCTCTGATCTGTCCCAGTCCCGAATTCTGGAGCCATGTTAGTTGCTGCTCAGTGGCGCCAGGGTTCCATCTGGAGAAGGTGTGGTGGCGGCACCTCCTCCTTCTGGCCCCCCGGTGTTGCTGGCCCCGATTCGGGTCCGGAGCATTGTCCGGGCCGCGTTGCTCACCAGAATGCCTGCTGCTTCTCTGTGGATTGTGGCATGAAGATGGCGCTGAGGGTGGGTCGAGGGCGTGACTTCCGGCGGCCGGGACCACTTGGAGTTTTGGGCTGGCGCCGCCCCACTCCAGTGGCCCCCGCGGCTCGGATCTGTCCCAGTCCCGAATCCTGGAGCCGTGTTAGTTGCTGCTCAGTGGCGCCAGGGTTCCATCTGGAGAAGGTGTGGACTCCTGATATTTCTTCACTAAAATTTCAGAAACCCCATTAGGGATACTGTTTGTAAAATCACCTACGAGATTTTAAGTTCCCAAGGGACTTTAGAGACCATTTGAGAAACTTTCCAAAACTAGTTTCTATTTATGTTCTGTTTATAGAGAGTCCCCATCATTTCTACAAGCTTTTAATTTACTTTTACGTACTGCAGAGTTGAGAACTATGTTAAATTAAGAGACTTAGTTGGTACATCACCTGAATGTTCAATATCTCTCTTGTCTGAAAGTATTTGATAACTTTAACATCCAACTTAAGTCTGCTTTTTTTTTCTTCCTTTTTTCTTTTTTTTTTGCACTGACCTTTGTAAAGCAAAACACAGGTGATTTCCTGTCATGTTCTTAATGATTCTGGGTCCTTTGATCAAATATGGTGCTTCGTAAATCCTCTCTTCACAAGTTTATTTCTTATTTGAAAGCCTGTCTATCTCTGCAGAGTATTAGTTCTGAGCTCTATGAATCAGGAAAACTTTCTTGTTATAACTCTGTTCACACATCTCAATAGATTGGGTTTTTAATTGCACAACTATACCAGGGCTTTGTTCATATTTTTAGCTATCACAATTTTGTATATTTATTGAGACTAGTTTCTGATAGATGGCAGTACAGTACCTTGAGGAAGAGGTGACTTTTAAAAAAGTATATTTTACAATTTGACACCCTTTGGGCTGGCTTAGTGAACAAGTAATCACATAGAGATTAGCACTGGATCAATTTAGAATAAGTTTCAATAGTTGAAACATTTTACTAATAAGCTTCTATAAATATAGGTTGGTAGTGTTCCAATAAAACTCTGAGGTACAAACATTAATACTTAATTTACTTTCTATTTTAGTTTTTCAAAATTATTCACATTATATACCATATGCTGAATGTTGGCATTGTTGAAAAAAAAACACAATGCTGCAAAAGCATCTTAGAAAATGTGAAGTGCTATCAGAGGTTAGCCTAGGGATTTGAATCATACATTATGGAAAGCAATTTAGGAAAGAAAAAAAGAAAAAAAGTAAAGGACTCATATTATCAACTAGTCAATTTGTTTGCCTTCAGAGATAATGGAGATTTTTTAGTTTTACTTTGTGCTTGTGTACGTGTGTGTGAGTGTGTGTGTGTGTGTGTGTGTGTGAGTGTGTGTGTGTTGAAGTAACAGAATAATTTAAACTAGCTCCTCAAATAGAACAGATCCTTTGCCTTTGGGCTTAAAGTGAAAGTGACTGTCTTGTAATGCCACTTTACCACCTGCTGTTAAATTCAGCCAGAGTGGAAATGAAACATTTTTATATTATAGCAGTCAGTACTTTGCCATATATATTTTCTTAATTTGAGAATGTCAACAGAGCGTGGTTTGCATCTGATCCCGTTTCCCCTTTTCTCTGAGGATAAAATTCACTAGTCCTTGTTATAGGGTATTTGTGTATGGGGAAGCAGATTTTGATGTTTTTCATTAACACTAAATAATATGCCTTACTAAAAAAAATGCTAGCTCCCAGTTGCCAACAAATTTGAGATTAAAATAGAGATCTGACTATATTTTTAAATGAACTCATTGGCACTTAAGCAAAAGAATTTAGAGCAAGTGTACTCAGAGTCCTTTTTTTCCCTCTGTAATACTGTTCTATAAGAGGTAATTGAACATTTGTGCAAATCAATGCTACTAGTTTATAATAAACCTGAAGGCATTATTTATTTTATGTCCTACTAGAGACTAGCAGTTTATATACGATATGAAATTTCAACTTTTTCCACAGCATTTCAGATACATAACTTATTTTTTTTCCTTCTTGGAAAGCAGAAATAGTTTTTACACTGCATCATTCAGGAATAAAAAAAAATGAGTAGACTTTATATTTTGTTTGCTTGGTTTTTGTTTGGGGGCTACACTTAGTTGTGCACAGGAATTACTCTTGTTGGTACTCAGGGGGAGCAGATGGGGTGTTGGGTACCAAATGGGTCAGCTGAGTGCAAGGCAAGTACCTTACTCCTATACTATTGCTTCATCCCAGGCATAATCTAGCTCTGGGTGATAATTCTTATTATTTTTGAATTATTATTTGACCTTCAATTGAGTTTTTCCCAAAAACGTAGAACAGGATACAGAGCAGAGTGCAAGTTGAACATAAACTCTGAGGGCCAGGCAGATAGCAGTGGGGTTGGGGACACATGTATTGAATGAAGTCAGTCCTGGTTCCATCCCAAACCTCACTGGACTACATGACTCTTCTCCCCGAAAACCTCTTTACCAGTTGGCCAAGCATCCCTGAGAGTGACCCTGTTTTCCCTGACCCTATGATTAGAAAAAAAAAAGGGTTGAACGAGTTTGGAAGCGAAGGCAGGCAGTATGAGTTTTAGCTATTAGAAGAATTTAGACACATATGTTGTAAATGAAGAGGAACTTCTGTATCATTTTTCCATTACCAGGAAAAATGGATTTTTTGAGGTTAGTATTATGAAAATAATTTATTCTATCTGTGATATCAGACTTTTTCTTCTTTCTCCTCCCTGTAACCTCCCCTTCCTTTTAATGGTTTTCTGTATTTACAGTATTCATTAATGGAATACCACGGTCCTATTCAATGCCTTTTCATTTAAATAGTCACCATCATAAATATCTTTGGTGGGTCTCTTTCTTCATTATTTAATTATTTGCCAAATTCCATCTATGGAATTCCCACATATATTTCAGTTAGATTTATTCCTTTATACTTTACAGAACTCCTTTGAATATATCTTTCTGATTCTATTTTTGCTCCACTTTAAACAGTGATATTCAATCCTTGTTACATATTGGGATCATTTTAAGAGAAAAGTAGCTGAAACAGCACTTGCAGCCATCAAATAATAATCTCCAGGAAAGGGAACACACATTACTCTTTCTTAAAGTTTTCTCAAGTGACTCCAATGTATGACAACATTTATTATTCTCTGTTCTAAACTTTCCTTCATCACAGTGATTCTCAAAGTGCAGTGACTCTACCAAATGCATCAATAGAAACCAGGAATTTTTTGAAAATCAACTTCTCAGACCCTGCCCTAGACCTAGAGTATTATAGATCCTACACACAAGATCCAGAAATATGCTCTGTCAGTCCTCCTGGATATTCTGACACAAGCTTATTTTTGAGAAGCACTGCTAGATATTTTTGAGCATAGTCACCCCAACAGTGCAACATTTGTCAATAATACATATGTATACAATATATGGATATGTAAATATGAAATAATATTAATACATATATTTTTAAATTATACTTCCATTAGCTAATTTCAAAACTCATTGTACACTTTTTCAGTTAATTTTTATTAAATCATCATCAGATACAATTAGAAAGCTTTTATGATTGGGTTTCAGTCATACAATGGTTCAGCACCCATCCCTCTGCCAGTGTACATTTCCCACCACCAATACCCCCAATATCTCTTCTAACTATCCCTCTCCAGCCTGCCTCTATGGCAGGAATTCAGAAATTTCTCTCTCTCTCTCTCTCTCTCTCTCTCTCTCTCTCTCTCTCTCTCTCTCTCTCTCTCTCTTTTAACAGCTGTATAGTATTCCATTGACTCCATTGTGTAGATGTACCATTGTCTCTTTAACCAGTCATCTGTTCTCAGGCACTTGGGTTGTTTCCAGATTCTGGATATTGTGAACAGTGCTGCAGTGAACATACAAGTGCAGATGTCATTTCTGCTGTGTGTTTTTGCAGCCTTGAGGTATATTCTCAGAAGTGGTATTGCTGAGTCACATGGAAGCTTAGTTTCTAGTTTTTAGAGGAGTGAGCATATTGTTTTCCAAAAAATGCTGGACCTGTCAGCATTCCCACTGACAAGTGAGAGTCGCTTTTTCCCTGCATCTGTGCCAGTACTGGTTGTTCTTTTCGATGTGTGCCACAGTCTCTGTAGTGTAAGATGATATCTCATTGTTGTTTTGTTTTGCATCTCCCTGATAACTAGCAATGTAGAACATTTTTTCATGTGCCTTTTGACCATTTGCATTTATTTTTTGAGGAAGTTTCTGTTCATTTCTTCTCCCCATTTTGTGATGGAGTTTAAGGATTTTTTTCTTATAAAATTCTACCAATACCTTATATATCTTGGATATTAACCCTGTATTGGGTCAGTGTTGGATCATAATTTTTACCATTATGTGAGCTATCTTTATTTCTTGGTAACCATTTATTTTGAGGTACAGAAGCTTCTCAGCTTAATGTAGTTCCATTTGCTTATCTTTACCTCCAGTTGCTTGGTCAGTGGTGTTTCATCTTTGAAGATGCCTTTAGTTTCAAGTCATGGAGGGTTCTACATATGTTTTCCTCCATGTACTTTATGGATTCAGGTATGATATTGAGGTCTTCAGTCCATTTTAGTCTGACTCTTGTGCCTGGCATTAGACAGAAGTCTGAGTTCATTTTTTTCTTTTTATTTGCATTTAACTGTCCAGTTTTCCAGCACCGCTTATTGAAGAGGCTTTCCTTGTTCCACTTCACATTTCTTGCTCCTTTACCAAAGATTAGGTGATTATGTATTTGGGGGTCTCCGTCAGTATATTTAATTCTATTCCATTGCTCTGTGGGTTTGTCTCTATTCCAATACCACGCTGTTTTAATTACTACTACTTTGTAGTACAGTTGGGAAAGGTGATGCCTCCCATCTTCTTTTCCCCGGAGATTTCTTTAGCTATTAGTCGGGGTTTATTATTCATTATTATCCATATAAATTTCAGGAGTGCTTTGTCTATTTCTTTGAAAAATGCCATGGGTATCCTTATGGGAACCACACTGAATCTGAACGATGCTTTGGGGAGTATTGCCATTTTGACAACATTAATCCTTCTGATCCATGAGCAGGGAATGTGTCTCCATTTCCTTGTGTTCTTTTTTTATTGACTCGGAGATACTTGATTTTCTGAGGCATAATTGTGAATGGGATTGCTTTTTAAATTTCTCTTCTCCACTTTTAGTATTCAGGAATCCAATGGACTTTTGGATCCAATGTACATTTAAAGTGAAGTCCATTGTAAATGAGACTGGAAGTACCAACATTGATAAATTTGTTTTCCATTTGACTTTTTTTAGTGATGAATGATTTTATATTTATTTTTATATTTATTTTATATTTATATTTCATATTTATTTACCTTTCAATGTGAATAGAGTAGAATGAGTTGGAATGCAGTGGTTGGGGGAAATCTAAGTCAGATTTCTATCTCTGCTAGTACCAACCTATCGTGGGATACCTGCCTATGTTCTCTGTGTCATAATTACTCATCTGCAAAGTGGGGTTATAAATGGCTAGTCTCATAGAATTGTTCAGATTAACTGAGTATAAAGATGTAAACAACTTAGAAAAGGTTGCTACTTAGTATGTACTTGAAAGATATCAATTATTCTTAGAATTGAAGATCTCAGAAGTTCTATCATTTTCTTGTTATCTTGGTATCAGTATTATTAGTGTTAACCTTCAGCTAGCTTTTAGGAATCATTTGAAATCACCTACTTTGTGAGGTGCACAAAGTACACTTAGTTGAGCACTCTTCTAGTGGTATATGTCCTACTTTCTTGAGAGGAATATTGAGCGCTGTTCCTGGGAAGGATTCTTCCAAGAAAATTCTTGAAATGGTATTGAGAGAAAGGTAGCGCTGTCACGTTGTCCAAGGCAAAAGACTGCTGCTCTCCTTTTATGGTTGCTGATTAATAAAGATTGACTGTTTGAATCAGACAAAATAAACACATGTATCCATCCAACCTAATAAAAAGTAACACTTGAGGTACTTATGCAAAATTATTTAAACACCCTTTCAAAAGGATACTTGCATTCTCATGCTTATAGCATCATTATTCACAGTACCAACATAAATGCTCATCAACATATGACTGAACAATGAAGCTGTGATATATGTTCTCTGTGGAGTCATTTTTTCTATTAAGAATAGAATGAGTCACTTTGGGAAAAAAATGTTGGCTACTGATGTTATTATTCTAGGTATGAAAATAGACCATTATTGGATGGTTTCACTTGTACATGAACTGTGAAATATTAAGTGAAGCAAACTGGCAAGAAACAAAATGAACTCCTACACTGGAGTAACATAGTTACCAGAAGGGCAGGGCAATGGGTGGCAGGAAAAAGGAAAGGAAAGAAATCTTTTTGGTGATAGATTGACACTGAAACTTTGTTAGAGGACTTGGTGACCATTACATACATGCAGAGATCTGAGTCCAAACATCTGGAATTTTAAAATATTGAAAACAAATAAGTCAAATATCTATATCTATCTATGCACATATGTAAGTATAATCTATAGGGGGCCTGAAGGGTAACTCAATAGGTTGAGAGCATGCCTTGCATATAGAAGGGCCAAGTTCGATTCCCAACAAGATATGATTTGTGAGCACTGTTAGTTCTGAATTTTAAGTGCAGAGATGAGCCCAGAATAACCCACTTTTCTTCAAGGGCAGTAGGATTCTTTTCTCATGATCCTTGCAGAGAAGAAATTCTACACGGCTAACATAATATGCCTAATCAAATTAAAGTCATTTTTAATATAATGTTCTTCCTATTAACAAGTCTATGAGTAAGATTAAAATGATGCATTGTGCTGGGGGAAAAGGCAGTTCATACAGAGAAGGGAACACCAAGTAAAGTGTGGTGGGAGGACCTGCTCAGGATGGGAGAGGAGTGCTGAAAGCAGACTCTAGATTGAACACGATGGCCACCCAATACCTCCATTGCAAATCACAGCACCCAAAAGGAGAGAGAGAACAAAAGGAATGCCCTGCCACAGAGGCGGGGCAGGGTGGGGTGGGGGATGGGAGGGATGCTGGGGTCATCAATGGAGGAGAACGGGCACTGGTGGAAGGAAAGGTACTAAAGCAGTGTATGACTGAAACACAAGCGCGAAAATATGTAAATCTGTACCTATACTCTCACAGTGATTCATTAATAAAAATAAATTAAAAAATATTTAATTTACAATTAAAATTGATTACCTTATAAAAAATAAAAATTAAATGATGTATTGAAAACACGGTATGGTAGGAGCCATAAAAAAATAAGGAAGTCAGAGTGCGCAGTGGGTAGCACTTGTCTTGCACACAGTGGACCTGGATGCAATTTTTCTCATTCCTTGTGGTCTCCAAGACTGCCAGGAGTGATCTTTGAGCAGAACCAGAAGTAAACCCTCCAAGTAGGTGTCACCCACAAAATCAGAGTCTCAATTTGCTCTCATATTGCTGAATGGTGGTATACAACCATGGAGGAAAAGCATCACATCAAAAGAGATTCACTATAAGTTGGTGTGTCTCAAAGTTTTAAGTCTAAGTGAATTGGTTGAGAATTCTGCTAACATACACATTTTGAGTTGGTAAGTCTGGAATTGGACCTGAAATTCTAGCTACTGCATTAAACCTGATACCATACCTACTAGTCAATAATGGATGAAATATGAGGAGTGATAGAGATTAGGAGGTTTGCAGTAATACTAGGTGAAATGTCAAAAGTGCTGTCAAAAGTAAGATAATGTGAATCTTAGTGACTCTAGATAACTATGTTGTATGGATTATTGGAAAATTTCTAAGAAATTATATCTTAAAATTTCTCATCACAAGAAAAATTGACTATATATAGTATCATGATAATTAGATTTATTGATAATTCATAATACATATGAATAATAAAGTGTAATGTCAATTATGCCTCAATGAAAAAATACAAAAAACAGATACAGATAGAGGTATTTATATTTGTATATAGAATCTGCATAACTTCACAATGATTTTTGTAAAGTGTTTTTAGTTATTATTAAATTGAACCTCTAAGGAGGAAAAGCACAATATATGCCTTGTTCTGCCTCTTTTAGCCTAAAGTTATATGGAACAAATGTATAGCAGTCTATTTTTAGTATGACTTTTAAATGATAAACACACAAAATTCGGTGAATATACCAAAATTCAACTAATATTTATATGTGTGTATGTACATATAAATATTAGTTGAATTTTGGTATATTCAATGTGTGTATGTACATATAAATATTAGTTGAATTTTGGTATATTCACCGAATTTTGTGTGTTTATCATTTAAAAGTCATACTAAAAATAGACTGCTCTATATCTTGTTCCATATATCTAGTTCAAATAATTCCATTCAATTAATATTTATATGTGCATATATATAAATATTAGTTGAATTTTGGTATATTCACCGAATTTTGTGTGTTTATTATTTAAAATTCATACTAAAAATAGACTGCTTTATATCTTGTTCCATATAAGGAGTGTGTATATATATGTGTATATATGTATACTTCACAAATAAGTGTAATTCTATGTAATGTATACACAAAAATTCAGGATTTATATTTATATAATATACATATTTTATAAGACATACTTATATACACAAGTATATAAAATACGTAAATATAATAATGTACCAGAACCTAGCTAAATTGACGCAGTACATTAAGGCAGGCTATCATATAAAATATAAAATACTTTACTTCCTGGGCAAAATATGATGATATTTAAAGTGTTCAGGTGTAAATGTGCCACCCCTCGTGCAGAAGTGTATTATCCAAAATGCTATTGTAAAATGCAAACGGCAGCTTTAATGCTGTTGGATCTGTATATTTTAGAGTAGTACTTCACAGAATACTGATCTCATTTTAATAGTTGTTCACATGACTACCAATACATAAGTAACGTATTTGCATTGACTATTAGAGGTAGAAGAAGAAACAGAACAGTAATAAGAGTGATAACATTTTCTTCACGGTTGTGTCATGTTGCAAGTGTACAGTGATCAGTTGCGTGTCGTTTTAAGCTATAGAATCCTCATGCTCTATTAACTGTAGTGTTAGGAAAAAGGCTCCTGGCAATTTTCCATCAAGTCAGTTCCCTGAGTATTTACATTAGGAGCAACATTTTTATGACGGGTACAAAAAAAAAACCCTCTTCTCAGTATTTCCACATTAGGCGTACAAATGTGTTTTCCTTCCTATGAAATACATGTTAGGAGAATATCTTAGTGATGCACATTAGATACTGGAGCTTGGAGAAGAAAAGGGTTCAGTTCAATCTCTGGATCATTATTAGTTCTTTCTGTATTTCATTTCTTGATCTAATGTAAATTGAACTGGGGAATATTTGGAACACTAGTAATGGGTTTTGAAAAAAATGTCATTGAATAGAAGCTCACAGAAGTTCTTCTGTAGAAAATTTGGAAAAGGCTGTTTTTTATGCTATCAAGGAGACATTTATAACAAAGCATCAGGTACAGTTAATAATGAAAGCTGTGGTTCATATTTTGGTCAGTACGTCCCAAATGATACATAATTTAGTCTGACTGGGATATTATGTCCCATTTTGTATTACTGAGTGACCTGATATTATTTCAAATAGTAAATATATTGTTTAGATCATAAAAATATAATGTATCGAGGTGATAACAACTGACAATTCAATTGTTAAAGGGTCTCTTTCAGTTTACTTATAGGCAAATTGGCTTTGAGTTAGTGCCCAAACTTAGCAAAGTATCACAACTTAACTTTTTTTCTGCTTCTGTAATTGCACTTTTTTAAAACTTGATTTTTCCCTTTTTTTTCAAATCTTTGCCTTCATTACTCAAAGCACTATAAGAGATTTCCCTAGGAACCTTTACAACTACATAGTGAACTTTTTTATATTTTGCTTATTCTCATAACTCAGAAAATTCATCCATTGTTTGGATGTCAGTTAATATTTGGTAATACTTATTACTGTAATAAGAAGTGATAAAAATCAATAACTATTAAGTATCAGTGATTTTATTTTCTCTGGGACTTCAAGTATGTGGTGTTGCTTAAACTAATGCTAGACTGTGTTAGACTAAGAACTCAATATTGGTTCATTTGGATTATATGTTTGCATCATTTTGTTGTTGAATATGTGTACGACTACTACAATTTATGCTAAGGGGAACTTGCCTTAAGGCACAGTGAATCTGTTATTCTCTTTATCAAACTAACATAATATAATTTCTCCTAGAGGTAACTATTTTGTGCTCAGACTATCTAAAGTGAATGTGGAGTTGGAAATATATTTTATTGAAAACTCCATGTTTCAAGAGTTAAGAAAGCTCATTTATAATTAGTACTGCTTTCTTTCTCTTATCTGCTGAAAATGTGAATCTGTCAGAGTCTCAAAGAATTTTCCAAACATTTATAAATACTTTCAATCTCTTAAGACATTTGGAACAAGAGAGATTTCTGATTGCCATTTTGCAGGATGGGCCTACTCTGGTAACTAATACCCATTTAGTAGTTACTAATCAGAACTTTATAGAAAACTGTATTTCCCCCTTCAGGTGATGATGCTAACACGTGATTAAGACTAACTAGACTAGCTAACTAGACATTGTTGTATCTGTGTAAGATATTTTACAATTCATTTTGAAATTCTGATAAGAATAATGTTGAAATATAAATTACTATTTCCTGAAAATGTTGACAGTATATAATATCTATGTTTCATAAATATACCCAATACTCGACTGGAGTGATAGTACAGTGGGTAGGGCATTTGCCTTGCATGAGGCTGACCCAGGTTCGATTCCTTCGTCCTCTGAGACCCCAGCAAGCTACCGAGAGTATCCCGCCTGCACGGCAGAGCCTGGCAAGCTACCTGAGACGAATTTGTTATGCCAAAAACAATAATAAGTCTTACAATGGAGATGTTACTGGTGTCCACTCGAGCAAATTGATGAACAATGAGACGACAGTGCTACAGACAGTGCTACCCAATACTTATGGACAGTGTGAAATCTGCCTCCTTTTAGAGTGGGTTTTTTTTTCTTCCCAAAGGACATAATGGAACTGGTCTAAAGATTAATATTAGGCAAAGCAGTAGTCCTTGTTAGTACCTAGAATTAAGGACAGCTTAACCAGTTTATCCTTTCCCCTAAAGTATAATCCTTCCTTTGTTAGGTCAGCAATAAGGTGGAATGTGCTTTAGGAAACCAGCTCACAATGTGATTTGATTGGTCTACTATCCACACCTTCTTTCTGGTTTTTTTTTTTTTTTTTTTTTTTTTGCTTTTGGGTCACACCCGGCGATGCACAGGGGTTACTCCTGGTTCTACACTCAGGAATCACTCCTGGCGGTGCTCAGGGGACCATATGGGATGCTGGGATTCGAACCCGGGTCGGCCGCATGCAAGGCAAACGCCCTACCCGCTGTGCTATCGCTCCAGCCCCCTCCACACCTTCTTTCTGGTTCTTTCTCAGTCAGGCTTGAGACTGAGTGTCTCAAGTGTCTCCCATTTGATTGCCTCAGGAGCAGCAGTGGAACAGAATATAATTTCAGGATTCAAATTATATCCAGCTCTCCTGACTTTATCTTTTTGCTCTTGTGACAGTCCCTTGCTAGTATCCTTTTGGACCCTGTATTTTCTCTGTTCTCTGCATTTTTTTTCTTTCTCTTTTTTCTTTTTAAGTGTGGGTTATTTGTGACAGATGTGTGCTCCCAGGGAAGTCAGGACTGGTAAAAGAAGTCAGCTCCAATCTCTACCAGGCTTCAGAGCCTTGCCGTGTTTTCAAGAAAAGAACTTCTGGAAAAGATAGATAATAAAGTAAGATAGCTTTATTTGTTTAAGAAACATGGTGGAGCGGTGGGGGAGGGGAGAGAGAGGGGAGAGAGGTGAGATCCCGTGAGTGAAATTAAATATCTACACATCCCAAGTGGAATGCAACTGATTCCAAAATGGACTGTAAGACGATTACTTCTGCAAAGTTTCATGCGGGTTAGGCTTTTCTCTCTAGATAACTGTCTATTGCTAGAATCATCTCAGAGGACAGGAACTTTGGAATTTTTATGGTCTTTTGTGTATTAAGTCCTTTTGCTCTAGATGCAGTTTTTTTTCCCCTCCTAGAGGGATCCAGCTCTCTCTTGACTGACTGGGTCGCATTCAGTCTTCTCAGGCTTAGTTCTACATCTCCAGAGGACGGTCTGGCTTTCATACTTTGGGGCTGGCAAAAGGTTAAATGACTAACATTTTTTTAGATCATGTCTTGGTTTTATTTATCTCTTTATTTAAATTGGGAGCATTGGGTCACCCTCAGTGATGCTCAGGCCTTATCTGCCTCTGTGCTCAGGGATCACTTCTGGTGCCACTCAGGGAACCATATGTGGTTCTAACCATTAGCATCACTTACATGCAAGGCAAATTCCTTAATATCTTGCTCCTTTCTAGTCCTGATCATATTTTGGTCTTGTTATTTCTCTACTCCACTATCCCATTACCTGACTGTCTAAGACTGACTGACTCACTTGTTTTTACCTTAGAAAGTCAAGGCGATCATTGTTTTCTTTCTAATAAGAAAAGCGAAGGGTTTTTAAATTTTATTGATTTATTTTTAAAATCTCAGTGCTCCTAGGATCTCATCTTTGCCTCTTCTGTGCTCATATTCAGCTTCGTCTACAATATTAGACATATTGACGACTCTTTATGTCTGCTCTCCCAGACTCGATAGTCAGCCCCTTAACAGATACCTCTATGTGGATGTTCCCCAGCCAACTCAAACTCAGCATGTCCAAAGCAGATCTATCACCATGGCTGTCACTCAGCTATAGCAATAGAGTTTTTACTGACTGAAAGTAATGCATACTCGCTCACTTACTTGCACATTCCCTTACCTGAAACACACTTTCTTTACAGGTAACTCCTGTTTTCTCAACAGATCTCAGAACTGACTTTCTCAAGAAACCTTTCCTCATTCTTTTTTTTATTTTATTTTTAAAATTTTTTTTATTGAATCATCATGTGGAAAGTTACAAAGTTCTCAGGCTTATGTCTCAGTTATACAATATTCAAACACCCATCCCTTCACTAGTGCCCATATTCCACCACCAAAAACCCCAGTATACCTCCCGCCCCTGCCCCCCCCAACTGCATAACTGATGAATTTCACTTCATTTTCTCTTTACCTTGATTATATTCCATATTTCAACACAAAACTCACTATTGTTGTTGGAGTTTTCCCCCATGAAAGACAGCCCTACTACCAAGGAAGCATTTGATAATTAGTTTTCCATTGCTGAGAATGAAGAGATATGTAGCCCCTCTACTCCAAGTACATAACTCTTTTTTTTTCCGTTTCCCTTTTCCTTTTTTTTTTTTCCTCCTCCTCCCCCTTCCCGCGCCTCATCGTATAGTGGACGCCAAGCCGCGTTTCTCCTCAAAAATGGGAAACAACTGGGAAAGAGGGATATTTTCTCTTTCTTGACCGGCATGGGGCTATTGTTTAGGTCACAGTCTAGAAAAATAGCTGCTACTTTGATTACCTTCAATATTTCAACAAAAAAACTGAAGTTATTGTCTGGAGTTTCCACCCAAAGTCAGACCTGCTAAAAAGGAACCATTTCACATTGCTGACAATTAAGAGATGTTAAGTTGCGCAGCCGTGGCAGCGACAACCCAGTTTTGGATTTCTGTATAAAGTCCAGGGAAAATTCTGCCAGAAATTGCATAGCCCATCTCACAGTCCCAGTGCATTGCTATAAGAAGCTGCTCTGGATGCCAAAATGGGTTAGGTCTCTGGAATCAAAGTCTTTAGGCGCAGAGGGTCTGTTTCGATCTCAGCAGCTCCGGAGTTATCTGGGCAGAGGGCGTGCCGGTTACACCCACTTCCCATGATTCCCTAGGAGCCCCAAAGTGTAAAAACCATATGCCTCTGGGTTAGGAGTCTTAGAAGGTGGCTCGCACCACGTGGATGTTGCTGCCGCTGCCATTTTCCATGCAGAGAAACAGGGTGGAGAGGAAAGATCCATCCCCGGGCAGCACGGAATTGTAGCCCAGCTCACAGTCCCAGTGCATTGCTCTAAGAAGCTGCTCTGGATACCAAAATGGGTTAGGCCTCTGGAATCAAAGTCTTTACGTGCAGAGGGTCGGCCTTTCCTCGTTCTTATGTTAAGGGATTTTAGAAAGTACCCTGAAGAGGAATAATGAGGTGATGCTGATGATGATAACTCTATTAGTTTCTTAATGATGTTATAACTAATCACCAGTTCCCCAGTGGCTTAAAAACAACACAAATGCATTATCTTACAGACCTGTAGGTTAGTATTCTAATTCTGTTATCACTATAGACTTTAGGGGAGAATCTTAAAACTAATTCTCTTGCCTTTCCTAACACATTCCAAGAGGCTACCCGGAATTCTTGTCTCATCACCACAGGCTCACTTTGACCAGCAGCGATAGCGATAGTCACACACTTTACATAACACTGATATCTTTCTTTTTTTTTTTTTTTTTTTGGTCCTCCAACATTACTTTTCAGGGACTCTATTATCTGGGTGTTCCTGGGGCGTACTTTTCGCTTGCACTTTGATGTCTGTTGATAAGCAACCTTAATTTGTTTGTTAAGCAATATAATATATTCACAGGATTTAAGGATGAAAGCATGGGCATCATTTGAAAGCCATTTTTCTTACCTTACTAAATAGCAGCTATTGAGAACATAACTTCTCTAGGTACTGTTCTAAGTATCTCACACTCATATAATTGTCAAGAACTGGGTTGGGTTTTTTTTGTTTGTTCATTTGTTGTTTTTTTTTTTTTAACCAGGGTATACCCTGTGCTAATTTTCTTTTCTTTATTAAAAAAAAAAATGGCCATACCCCCATGGTGCTCAGGGATTAATCCTAGCTTTGGGCTCAGAGTTGACTCTCTTGGGCTCAGGGGACCATATGGAGTGTCAGGGATTGAACCCTCATTGGTGGCATGCAAGTCAAACATCCTACTTCCTGTACTATCCATCCAGTCTCTGAGTGTCAGGAACTATAAAGGATATTTGACCTTAATCTCTGCAGGATTTTAAATCAGCCTGTCATTTTCATGAATGCTTCCAAAAAGCAAGAGTCTTTTGGATTAGAGACAAGACATTATTACTCTAGCTATAGAAGTAATCAGAATAATGGATTTTTTTGACATTCCTTGGATTCCAACTCTTAAGAGCAATGAAAAGAGGTTCAGGTATATCTGAATATAATATAGGTGGGCATCCCTGAGCCTAATGAATCCGATTATTTAAATGTGACAATATGTATTCCTGTCCTTTATTCTACTGAAGACATGATCGGTAGTGACTTCAAATAGCCTAAAATATATAATGTAAGAAAAATCATTAAATTTTGATGATCAGATGATACATAGAAATGTGAGAGACCCCTGAGAAATGTATTACAATAGCCCTTGCAGGAACCGTGTGATACGGTTGCCACTGAAATCATCTCTGTTTCACAGAGCATGAAAACGGAGAGAAATGATAAGAGTCAAGTTCCTTTAAGAGCCATATCTGAGGTTTTTAACCTAGGCTGCTGACTTCAGAAACTGTGCTCTCAGTCTCTGCTCTCCACAGCATCAAATATATTATGTACTCTCTGGTAGTTGCAGATGTACTTTTTAAAACTTGTTTATGTGACTCATTGGTTTGTAAGCAGTGATGATAGTTTATTTAAGATGTATTTTGTTATTTCAGGTTTATTTATTTGGTACCTCAGTCAGTCTGGCCTATGTTAATTTATGAATACATATTTTAGGAATAAATGAACATATATTAAATATGAAAACTTAATATAGTGGAAGCTTTACTTTCCATTTCCATTTTCTCAGATAACAGCAAGTCTTTATTTTAAAATGAGCATTAGTCAATTTAACCTGTCACCAAATTATGAGAATATGAGTCATGTAGTGCGGTTTTTGCCTTTATGCCTAATCGTGTTCATTAAAGCAGGCCAGGAGTTTTGAAACTACTCAAAAGAAGATGCAAAATATGATCACTTAAAATAAAATGGAGCTAATTTTAAAAATTTAATGCGTGAGACGATAACAAGTGTTCCTTTGCATATGGGATAAGTCCTTTGGCATAGAAATCCATTTTCAGGGAAGAGAAAATTAAGCAACACATGAAAAGTGTTCCTCCTTTGCAATTGACAGTAATCAGTAAGTGTTGAGGAAAAGTGATTACAGAAATGGAAAAAAAATATCTTTTGAGTGTGTGGCTGGAGGATCAGCAAAAACATTGACTACATATTATGGCCTAATGCTAATTCAGGAGAATGGTTGGAGTTTAAGAACTTAAATACTAGGCTTGTGAATACAAGTGATACTAATGAAAATTCTGTTAAGGCCAAAATGTGGAGATGAAACTAGTTTCATTGAAGGAAACAGGCCAACATAAAAAGTCTGCCAGGAGACTGATGTTTTGTTTTAAATCTTTGAAGGACTGGTTCTCTGCTTAATTTTGTGGAGATATATCCAGGGATAGGAAATCTTAAACACCTTTTACTCAGATGAGCACACCAAGTCATTTATAACCTAAATTGTTTGGGATTTAGAAACAATATAAAATAAGCAACACTTCAGAAGATGAGCTTGAAAAGGTGAAAAAAAAAGTTTCATATCAAAATTTCAATAGTGGGTAATTTCTATAAATTTCTCCTTATTGATATTGCTCTCTCAAATTTATATTTCACTGTCCACATATAGTTGTTGTCAGGTCAAGGAGTTTAATTATTTAATTTTGAAATTTTGTACTGAAATTTCATTGGTCATAACTCTAGATAGGCTTTGGGTATTCAGAATTATAAATTGACATAGTCTATCTTTAATATGTTCACTTTCAAAAGTTTATAATTTTCATCTTTTATCAGAAAATTTACACCCTAAATAAAATTTACCTGTTCTGTTTCTGGTAACCACTAATTTTTTTATAGCTTTAGGGTTTGCTTTGATTGGTCATTTGGTTTTTATTCCTATTTTTATTTTTTAGTCTTCTATATGTAAAGGAAAACATGCAGTGCTAGTATTTTTTTCTGATTATTTTACTTAGCATCAGATCATTTAGGTAGAATCCAAGAAATATCATTATTTTATCTTTTTTAATTGCTCAGTAGTTTTATTGTATATACATGCCACCTCATTATTTATCTATCATCTGTTTATAACAACTCTTGGTTATTGTGAATAATATTGGTACAACCTTTTTTATGGTTAGTATACTTATATTTCTAAGTTAACTACCCAGAAGAAGAATCAATGGATAATACAAAATATCTATTTTTAATTATTTGAGGAATCTTCATACTTCTTTTCCACGGTAATGGCACCAATTTATATTCCCACCAACATTAAACAGTTGTTTCCATTTCCTCATATACTCAAGATTTTTAAAAATGTAAGCATATTATGCATATGCAAGTATAATCATGGTAAAGTGCCAATTGTGGCAAAATGGGAATTAAACCTTTTATTAAAAATATTTTATACCCTAAATTTTATTAAGTATCTTCATATGATAATATGGATATGAACAATGATATGTTTGTGTGTGTGTATATATATATAACTATATAACTTAGGTTCTATATTATTCTAATGTAGGTTCTATGTTGCCTTACTTAAAAAAAAATCCAGAAATTACAATGCAAATACAACATATTACCTAATATGTTTGCTCAAATCTAATACTACTCTTCTCCTAAACTTGTGATTCTTTCATTTACAAGGTGAGGATGAGATACTTAAAAAAATATGTAATAGTGAAGGCATTGATTTATCATGTTTTAATGCTTAGGATTGTTTTTACATGGGCGATCACATAAAATATTCCTTTAATCAATGAGGAAATAAAAGTCTTGGATCCCATAGTTAGTGTATTATAATGGGTTTGTAACCCCAAACACTGTGAACTACAAAGTTCCTACTTCTAATCATAATGCTCACTTCCCCCTGTCAGGGCTGGAAAGAGTCTTTAGGTTATGGTCAAGATGGCAGTTGATTCTAGCATGGAAACGTGTATTGAAGAGGAAATTCAAAGGCAAAAATGAAACGGGAAATGGGATAATAGGAGAAGCATGAGGCTTTCAGAGAAGATGGATTTCTAGAAGAAAGATAAGATCCAAGAGTTTGGAATGTGCTTTTGAATCTGATGGGAGCACATCTAAGTGATACTTAGAAGAGTGGAGAGGAGATTTGAAGGAGCAGCACCTCATTGGCAGAGAATCATACTAAGAAACTGAAAACCAGAACTGAAGAATTTACTGGTCTATCTTGAATGGATATTGGTAATGTCTACACATCTGTTTCATTTGTAAACATAAGCAAAATTATTAGCTATATTCAGCTTGACATTGAAATAAGGCAAACATTTTACTTATTTTGCAATGAATAGTTGAGCATCAGCTATGTTCTTGATAGTGTTAGGCGCTGCATATGCAGTGTTTGGGGTAAAGAGATAATCTGCATTCATGGAGGGGAAAAGCAACTGAGTGAACATCACAAATCCTAGAACCTCTCTTTGCAAAGAAACTCAGCTCACTCAATCTAAAATACTTTCTCCCCATCACATTGTTCTTTTACATACCTGTTATTTTTATCCTAGTCTTAATTATAAGACCATAGCATTTGTGTGTTTATCTGAGTATGTATTGGCTCTCTACCCTACCCTTGCTATTCTGTCCCCCTAAAAAGGTATAATCAAGCATAAGATCTTCCTGAGAGTGATTGGCTGTCTCATCCTTATCTTCTGGCAGGAGAGTGACCTCTTCTGTGAGAACTCAACGGACTCTTTGGATGAATAAAAGAATGGATGAAATATGCTACAAATAGAAGAAGATTGGTGTTTCTAGAGAAAGCCTCATGGAGGTTATCCCTGTTGTTAAATTAAAAATGTCTAGGATTAACTTATGTCACTTAGATTTTTCTGGCAGAAAATCCTCATGCCTGACAAAGAATTAGTCTTGCTTTATAAGTTAACTGATACATCCTTTGATCTTGCTCAGGTCTTGCCAGCAGGTCTATTCTTTGCTGGTACATGGATAAATGAATCTTTGACCTGAGGCACTTGAGTCTCTAGAGATGAATCTTCTTTTACATTGGTTGTCAACCCTTTGTGTTCCAGGTCCTTTTGTCCTCCTTAAGGCTCAAGGTTGAAGTCTGGAACTTGGGGTTCTGATATGAGAGAGTATTCTCCCACTATTCTCAAAGTCTTTACATAAATAAACTATGAAAATTCCAAAGCAAATCACCCAATTTGGGTGTGGAATTGGAAGGCAGGAATTGGTGAAGAGATATTGCTGTAAGGGCTCTGGATTTAGCGTAGGTAAAGTGTCTATTAATTAGGTCAATTGATCAGAATCTGAGGCCATGTAGTTCTTTATTCCCAGCATGTTTATAGCAGGGTGTACAGCCTTGAAAATGTAGTGAGTGTGAGCTAAAAGATACCAGACTTTCATGTGGTAGCCAATGATCAGATGAGCCCAGAGGTAGCGGTAAATGCATTTTATTTTGGATTACAAATCACAACAGTCTGTGAGCTCAGAGTCAAATGATGGCAGAGAAGAGAGGTCAGATGATATTATGCACATTTTCTTTTTGCTAGTGGCTATTGAATAATGTAGCATGTGTTAACAGTATGTCTCTAATTTACTAGGTTATATATCAGAATATTGTCACTAAAGCTGAACACTAGACTAGATTTTGGGTTGCCTATACTCTTAGACCCTGTCTCACGATCTTTGAACCTTTCCATAGTTTCAAGATTCTTCCTACTTTGTGTAGTGGGGCATTTTTCATCACGTTCCCCAGAATAGACAAGAGATGCTACATGACTTTCTGAAGGTTTAACCAAAGTAAAGGTCGCAAGATTTTTCCAGAAATAAAATACTGGGTGGGTAAAAGTATCAGCCTGCTACAAAGAAGCCTGTTTAGTGCCCTCTAGAGATTAAGAAAAATGTTTGGGCATTGGAAGGCTTGAGATGGTGTTTAAAGGAGAGATCATACAGAAAACTGAGTGAATCACAAATAAGTCCATGCATGAAAATCCTGAGAACTTGATTTCTAGAAAACAGTGGATGACAGGAAAATTTTTAAAAATGAGCAAAATTACAGTGACACCTAGAAGAAAGGCTTAACTGAAAAGTGGAGAAACAGGGATATGCTGTTTGGACAGATTGTTCGACAGCACTGTAATCATCCTCAGCAATGCTCAGAGCACAGGAAGAGCTGAGAGTCTTGAGAGGGTTTGTGACTGTATAGTTGCTTCAACTCAGTGTTAGAGCATGTACATGAGAGAGTGAAGAAGGGAGCAAGTCGGGTGAGTGAAGTTTATCTTACTCCATGTGTTTGCTTTCACTAGTGTTATATGGCTGGGTAGTTGTTACCTGCCTAGAGTTTTAAAAAACTTTTATAATTGATCTTAGCAAACTACTCTGCACAATTTTAACCAGAATTTCCTTGGAGTTTCCAAATAAGGTTCAGAAACATTTGAGTTTCATTCCTGTTTTCAAGGCATTTTAGAGGTAATGGCTGCATACTTTAATGGATGTAGCCTCATAGCATTTTTTTTGCAAAAATTAAAATAATTTAATTCACTACATAGCTATATCTTACCTTCTGCAAAATTAAACAAAATATTTTATATACTGGGTATTGTAAAAAACTAAAGCTCGCCGACGGGCGCGCGCACTCGAGAGCTCTCTGGGTGGCTCTGTCTCACCGCACAGGTTCGGTGCCCCGGAACCGCTGTGTGTGCTGTCGGTCAAGGGTAGGCGATGGGAAGGAAGAAGGCCAGGCTCGTTGCTCAATCAGTTTATTTCATTCTCTCTCTCTCTCTGCTTCTCTCCCACTCTCAGTCTCTCTCAGGATCTGTGGATCTGGCCCCCCAACCCACTCTTACAACCTAGTTAAATCTCCACAGCATGAGGGGGTTGGGGCGTACACATAGGTGTGGTCACCATCAATAGGGTAAGGTTCCTTTCCCTTAGGGGATGCTTCTCCTAGGACTTAATTCTCTTTCAGCAGGAGAATCCACCCAAGGGCAGAGTCCCATGAATGTGTTTCTCTTCTCCTCAGCCAGCAAACATATAAGAATTCTTAATATTAATCATTTTGTATGGACACAATAAGAGATGCATTAAAGTTTATGGAATTGCTCTCCTGGGGCCATCTCAATCTCAGACTACAGTGCTCAGGCCAGATCAGTCTTTCCTATCCCTAGCAGGGTCCTAGTCTCATCATTACTTTTGGATCATGACAGCATTTGTCTATGATCAAGCTCTTAACTTATAGTTAAGAATTAGGCACTTTGGCCAGGCCCATCTCGATGCCAGGGTAGCACATAACTCACCGCTTGCCCTGGATCCTTCCCATCCCTCGTCGGGAACCTGCTTTTGGGGTGCTAGGAACTGAGGACAACTGAGGCTTAAGTGGAGAAAGCAGATGCCTGGGAGGGAATAATATTCGAGGCCAATTAATTCCCAAGTTACAAAAGCATAATATTGTCTTCTTGTGTCCATACAAAAAGGACATTGCTTTAAAGCAAATTATTCAAAAGGCACAAGAAGAGGAGAAAGGCAATATTAACTTATATAATATACATTCAGTATCCTAGGAAGGTCTGACCTTACAAATTAGCAGAGTCAGATTAAGGGAAAGCCTCGGATTAACTGCTTTGGGGAAGAGAGCATAGAGAAGTGATTATAGCTAAACAAAGGGATGGGAGAGATTCGGGAACACCTTGATGGGTGAGACTTAGGTAAGCCTAAACTCCGGGAAAAACCGGGACAAGCTACTCATGGCAAGGGGGAGAGGACAAAGTAATGTCATCCTACAGGGTATGTTTTTCAAAACACTGCCACTGAAGTCAAATGAGAAGTCTTAAATGTATGGAGTGAACAACACATATTTAACACATAAGATTAATAGTATAAAATATCTACAAGCACCTGAGATCATTACCATAATGGACATGTCTGTCACTCCCTAAAGCTTGCTGTTGCACTCTTACTCTCCCATCCTTGTCCTCAGGTCACCATTGATCTTTTTTTTTGACACTATAAATTAGTTTTATATATATATATACACAAATGTATGTATATAAACACATATATATGTGTATATGTATGTGTGTATATATTCCCTTTTACTTAGTAAAACTATTTTGTGATTTAGCATGTTTTTGCATGTATTGATAATTTTTTTTTACTGCTTGAATGATATTATTACAATGATACACTACATTTTAGAAATTCACTTACTGATGGGCACTACTTTCAGTTACTTCAGTTTTAGGGTGTTTTTTTTCTTTTTGGGTCACACCCAGCGATACACAGAGGTCATTCAGGTCATTCCTGGCTCTGCACTCAGGAATTACCCCTGGCAGTGCTCAGGGGACCATATGGGATGCTGGGAATTGAACCATCTGGGCCTTACATTTATTGTCATACAATTATGCTAAATGCATTTTCTACCATTAGTACTGTCCCAGGCGAAATGTGATATCTTAGAGTCACTTGACTTGACCACAGACACCTATCACATCCAAGTGTGAGTAGCTACTTCACTCCATTATATTTTCTTTATAGCTTTTTCCATTTAATAAAATTCCCTTCATCCATTCCACTTCCATACTTTTCTCCATACCACATGCTGGGCTTCTCTTTATCCCCTTGATTTGAGTTGTATCCTTTCATCATAAACTGGTGATCTAGAAGAAAAATGTTTGAGTTCCCAGAGTTGATCCACCAAAGTAATTAAATCAAAAGCCAAGGTCATGGAAAACTCATTTACAGCTGTTCATCCAGAAGCATCCTTGGGGGTGTTAAGGCACTCTTCTAAAACTGAATCTTAACAGTGTAATCTGATGCTGTTTCTGGGAACAGAGTGTGGAGAATTGCTTATTGGTTGCTTATCAGTGGAGTGGGAAAAACTCCATTCCTCACCACCATTACACATACATGATGCAATTGGATCCAGAAACTATAAGCTGAAGTGCTCCTAAACTATTTCTCTTTTTTCTTACCTAAAACAAAATTTGGAGTTTCGTATTTATCATCCCTTGCGTATATGTTTGCATTTGCGTTTTGCCACCACTGTCTATATATGTATGTAAAATGTAAATATCTATGTGACATTAAACTTTTTTAACTACTATGAGATGTGGGTCATTGTACATTTTATGATGCCTATATTATGTTTTCAGCTTATTTATATTGATACATATCATATTAGAATATAGGGGTAAGATAGCCTATTTCACTGGCTTTGAGCTACTACAGATTTTCTAGAGCTTTACAGATTTTCTTTGTCATTATTTTGGTGAAAGAAATTTTAATTTTTTCCATACAAACAATGCTGCAGTCTACATTGTTGTTCCTCTTTTCCCCTCTTGATATCCTAGGGATTTACTCTAGGTTTATATAGGAAGAGGAACTTCTGAATCAGACATAGGACATGACATCTCTGTGATTAAGAGCATGGCACTGTAGCCAGGCTGAGTTCTTAATTCTTAGTCTTCCCCTTGATAACTTCCCTTGGAAACTATGATTACCAGCTATTTTTAGCTCCTTTCTTGAGCATGTTTTCTTTACCTAATCCCCTGGCATCTGTCAGTCAGTACTGCCTGTGAACTCGGTTTCAGGAGATGCTGCTAGAGCCAATTCTAGTAGCTTGCTCCGGGAGCCAGATGCAGTAGGCCTGTGGC
This sequence comes from Sorex araneus, assembly GCF_027595985.1. Classification (NCBI taxonomy): domain Eukaryota; kingdom Metazoa; phylum Chordata; class Mammalia; order Eulipotyphla; family Soricidae; genus Sorex; species Sorex araneus. Next base: position 15,314,430 of record NC_073311.1, read on the forward strand.
TGCACACGTAATCACTGTTCTGTATTAATATACCATTTCTGATCCACTGAGAGGTTTTTTGAAAGCCTGGAGGTCTTTTCCCCCAAATTTATCCTTTTAATATTTTATTTCTGATGTGTTTGCATCAGAGAGAGTGCATCAAACATATACTTATTGCATCTTTAGCCAGAAGTTGTAACACATCCATGACCTTTGAAAACAAGCACAAATCTTAGCATTACCTAATCATAGATTTTTGGAGCCGGGAAGGATTTGGAGCTAATGAAGGTAAATAACCTTATTTTATAAGTGAGAAAATTGTGGTCTAAAGAAATTAAGTGATTTACTATTGTTATATATCTAGTTAATGGTAGAGGCAGGATCAGAATCAAAGGTTTCAAGGTTCTCACAATTGTGCTTATGCTACAGAATTCGCTGTCACCCTTTTTATTCTCTAAAGTATATGTTTATAAGAATTGTTTGATTTTTATTGACTGTCAATTATATCAAAATATAAAACATTTAAAAATGGCACCTCACATTTTTAAGTTGCTATAAAAGGATTCTTTTTGAAAAATAATGAGTAACATGTAAGATTGTTCATTGCACTGAGAAGAATTTCTTTTCATTAGAAGCTGCAATGCTTTTTGATGCTAGGGTTTTGCTGCCTTTGAATTCCTTGACTTTCAAAAACTTATTAGGATGGACCCATCAATAATGGTGCCAATATTTCCAGCTTCCGACAGCTTTGGGTCTGAAACAGAACTGTGATGAATCACTTTAGTCAGCCTTTACGGTGATAGACTATATTTCTGCTGCCATGTAAAAGCACAGGTTATTTAACAGATCAAGACATAATTAAGAAAGCAGGTATTTCTAAGACTTTTTTGGGGGGTGTAAATTTAGAATTTTATATTTTTGTTAAAGTCTTTGGAATTGTTTTATTCTGTTTCTAGATCTTTTAGCTGTGCCTAAGCATCCGTACGCTGCTATGGAGAACTGGGGACTAAGTATTTTTGTTGAACAAAGAATACTGCTGGATCCCAGTGTTTCATCTATTTCTTATTTGCTGGATGTCACCATGGTCATTGTTCATGAGATTTGTCACCAGGTATGAGAAAAAGGATCAGGTGTAAGTATACTTGCACACTATTTAGGCTGTAAAGTGATTTCAGATACTTCAATTAGGAACTAAATTATTATTCTCCCAATTAAGTTTTAATTAGATGGAGAGTGCTATGAAATTATTTTTCAGAAGATAAGTCATTTTTCTCAGATGGCAGCACAAACGAAAGCATAGAGGGAAACCAGATTGAATCAACAACTGTCACTCAGTTTTGTTGAGAAGACGCTGCCCCCTAGCAGCCTCTTTGGAGACCCTACCTGTTACTATTCCTTGTCAACCTTGCTTTATTTTCTTGTGATTATTGGTGTGTATATATGGTAAGTGCAGTGATGGCAATGATTTATTGCGCTGCTGCAAGATGCAGCTCAGTTTTGTGTACGTGTCAAAATTTGCTTTTGCTGAAATCAATTTGATATTCCCCTTTTCCCATCACACAGACACTTAGGAAGTCTTTCACTAACTCAGTCATATACTCTTTGTTCTCCAGTGATTGATATTTTTTTTGTCTTGGCATGTTTAGAAATTCATATGTAAATTAGCCAACTTTGTAGTGCAGCTAAGATCAAATTAATTTCACTCCGATTTTATGTACTTTCTAACAATGAATGGAAAGGATTGCAAGAAATTTTGCAATGCTTATTTAAATTTTGAGTCCAGTGAAAGGAGTAACTAAAAATAAATGTTACTAAAAAAACAATACCTTTATTGGATTCTAGTAACTACAACATTAGCAATCTCATTGGGTCATGTATGATTTCAATTGGTTATAAACTCACACCTATTTTGGAAGCTAGAAAACATTAGAGAGTGATGTGGAAAATACTGTTAATGGGGGAAAAAAGGTGGAATTGCTAAATCATACTATGTTGGAACTGACTTAGTGATGAATTGGCACAGCTCATAAGTTCTAAATACTAACCTTTTGCAGTTAACTTGCAGAATGTATATACCTGTCCTGCGGGCCAGGTTGGGTCCTGTGTACCTTGCCTCAGAGGTTTAAGGGAGTCACTGCATTGAAAATCAGGATTCATGTGCTGTGCAAAAGAGATAAGTTCAACTAAACCAACAAGTCTTTGAGACAGAACATCTTCTTTTTGAACATTCATAGAAATAAGTTACATCTATAGCTTTGTTGAAATGAGAACATTGATCAGGCAATCCTTGTTCCTTGAGCAAGGTTTTATTTGTAGCATAGATTATTACTTTCTTGTAATCAGTTAAATTGTGCTTGGCCATTTACTACTGAGGAACTGGAGAAGAAAGGGAAATATCTACCAGAATCTAATATCACCAAGATATTTTTATACTACCTTTTGTCTATGTATTTAAGGTCCTAATTCCTATTTCAGGGTTTCAAGTTAAGCAGGAAGCATATATTTTTTGTTGAAGAATAAAATTTTTGTTTTCTGATCATATTTTATGGAGCTCTGAGGGCTACTTTGTGCTTAAGAGTCCCTTCTGATGTTGCTAGGGGAACTATAAGGTACTGAAAATTGAACCCAGGCCTTCCTCATAAAAAGCAAATGCTCAATTCATTAAACTATTTTTCTAGACCTAAGGATAAGAACTTTAAGTCTTGATTATTTTGTGATAATCAACATGCTCAAGATTATTTCATTTTTATTTCAATTAAAATCATTTTTAGTGTAACTTTTAAAATCAATATTAGAACACTAAAAGGCTGAACTTACAGTATACAGTTAAGGCACATGCCTTACATACAGCTTACTCAAGTTTGGTACTTGAAACTACAAGGTCCCCCAAGCACCACAGGGTGTGGCCCTTGATGTCCTCTAGCACCCTGGGGTGGTCCAGAGAGTGCCCAGCATCTCAGAGCAGGGGTAGCACTGGTTCTTCAAGCTTTGCATTGGACCATCAGCCCTGATGGTGGAGAATTGCCAAAAGTGGTGGAGAATTGACAATCACTTTTGGCAATTCTCATCCGGAACTCAAAAGCACCCCTTGAGAGGACCCTTCCTCCCCAAATACACAAAGTTAATATGATCAATAATAAAGTTATTACATACGTGATCTGATACTTGCACAACTTTTCATTTCTAAAGTTCCTCATCATCATTCAGGTTTTCCCATTAAGGGAGGAATATTTGCATCTGCCTGGAATCAACTTGCCTGGTACAAATGTCCTATTATCGTTAAAGTTTGAGCTCAGATATTACTTGACTAGAGAGAATGCTTTATGCTTTTTTATAGTAGAAAATGTCCTTCCCCATTCCTCTAACCATTAGAATCTGAAATCATGGTGTACATCTGCTCGTTTTTTAAAAAAATTCCTTTCTCACCTTATTTTCCTTCTAGCTCTCCTGTTCCCAGTCTCCACTCTCCAACTTTTTATCATTATAATTTCAAATCTTAAGTGTAGCTTCTAAGATGACATATAATGGTGTTAATTCTTTTAACTTAAAAAAGAACCTCTACATTTTATTGAAATAAAATGTACAAATTTCAGAAAAATGTATCATAATCTAATCCAAGCACCCATTAAAATTGCATTATTTTTAATGAAGGTATTTTATAGGTAATTTTGTTTTAGGTCATTAGAATTACGAATATTCAGATGTGGAACATCTTAGAATCCTTAGTTCTTTCAATAAATCACCTCTATGACAAAAAGGCAATGCTAGCACACCTCCTATGATGAGTCTCTCACTGCCTCCTGGGGAATTATTTCCATCTTCTGTTATAAGTCTCTTAGAAACCCAAACTCTAATATCCGTTGAGTAGCTCCCATTGACCCCTTGTTAGGCAGAAGATAAAAAGCTTTTACCTCTTCCACATAATAGCTATTCAAATATTTGGAGATAGCAATCATCCCTTTTTTCCCCCTCTTGAATTCTTTCTACTCCAGGTTAAAAACTCCTTTTGTGTACTTGGTCATTTCAGCCTCTTTATTGAAAACAGATATAAATACCCCCACAAAACTTAGAAAAACAAAGCTAGTGTTACCCAAGTAGTCAAATAAATCTACAGTCTTGTTACAACAGATTTAGGATCACAAAATCAAATGGGAGATTGTCTAGTTATGATAATTATAGATCAGTATACTTAATTTTAGATAAAACAATTCTGGGGTATATTTGAATTTGTCTGATGCTCATCATTTTGTCGCTGCAGTGGTTTGGTGACCTTGTGACTCCTGTGTGGTGGGAAGATGTGTGGCTGAAGGAAGGTTTTGCTCACTACTTTGAGTTTGTTGGTACAGACTACCTCTATCCTGGCTGGAACATGGTAAGTTCTACTTTTCTTGGTTTGGAAAGGTTTCTCTGGTGTTATATTGGCTTATATTATGTTTGGAGGTGAATGAAATACTGAACAGGGACAAATAAAAGAAAAGCAATCACAATTTTAGATATAAGTATTCCAGATCTCTCTGATTTATTAGAACCAATTGATATACATTGATTTAGAAATATTTTAGAGTGTAGTATTTGATAACAAATAAAGTTATTTTAAAGAGGCCAAGGATAATTAATGAGTAACATTATAAATACATAGGATATTTCAGCAATAAAAATGAGAACTTAACATTTTAAGTGTGATGAAAGAAAGATTATTTGAAACAATATTTTTGAATATATAGTTGGTGTTAAATGAGCTAATTAAAGATTTTTTTAATTTTGGAAATATTGTACACATTATACCTGCATTCTAGGAAGATACTTCTACATTTGAACCTGAAGTAAGATTGGCTCCTAAACTATGATATTATATAAATGGAACCCAGGATATCTGTAGTCTGGTGATCAATATTTGAAATCTGTTTTTACTAGTACTACATAAAAATTACAAAATTTGCATATTTATCAAATTTCAGAGACTAAAATTCTACTTGTATGGGTAATATATATATACTGTAGCACTGTTATCCCGTTCATTGATTTGCTCGAGTGGGCTCCAGTAACATCTCTATGGTGAGACTTGTTGTATCCCACCCACACAGCAGAGCCTGGCAAACTACCCATGGTGTATTTGATTTGCCAAAAACAGTAATATATATACATATGCATATATACTTTATTGCTTATTTACAATTGGTTGTTATGTAAATATCTATAATTATTATAAGTATTATTTGAAGGGCACTCCTTGGGATCCCATCACAGATATCATTGATAAATTTTGAGGAAAAACCACCAATAAATACCTTGCAATATCATTTGAAGTAGTCCTTAAGAGATGAAAATTTCAACCTTAAATTAACAGTGGAACATTTCCAAAATTATCTTTTGGTTTGATATGACCTTCGGACTTTCATCCAACTTTGTTTGAAAATTTCATTTAATTTTAATTATACTGTCTTATTACTGATTTATTATTTCATTGTTTCATTATCCAAAGATGTTATTATAAGACATGCTACTCATAGATGCAAGCCTATTTTATAGTACATTAGGCTATATGTAACAATTTTTCAATTCATCATTATAAAAATATATAATACATTAAAAATAATAAATAGGATTATATATATAGGGTGAAACTGACAACTTTTCATAATTTTGCTTGTCAATAAGTCCTAATTTTTATGTCCTTATATTAGGTATTTTCTTTGAATATTTTTGTATTGCTTCATAATGTTTATTAATTTTTACAGTTGTAGATCACTTAGATAATACTTTTGTAACAAGTACAAAAAATGATTGGAGTGTAACACAGCTGATTTTGCCCTCAGCAGAATGCATATCTTGCACTATATATAAAATTGAATGAAGTCACAAAACTGCAGTGTAAAAGGTCCACCTATTAAACTAACAAAGAATGAACTCCATGGCAGTTAATTAGACATTGGTGAGAAGGAACATTTTGTAATGTTCCTTTGGGTTAAAACTTTAAAGATTATGCATACTTTCTTACCTTTCATCGTGTTTTTCTTTTTAGTGGCTTTCTTATTAAATTTTTAGAGTACTTCAAGATATTAAGTCCCATCAAAAGAAACTGAAAAAAATTGCTTCTCCATATATCATTAAAATTTTCTTTGCTAACGATATTTAAGGGTAAGTTGGCCACACAGATAAGAATTAAGTGACTTGAAGGCTGTGCCAGCACTATATTTCATAATGGCATCAGCAAAGGAGCAAGAGAAATACAAGAAAGAACAAGAGTGATAGCTGTGTCAGCAGTAACTCATACTGTTGTGAAATGCACAGAAGCTTACCTACAAGTGTCTGGTTTGGACTTCATTTGAGTTTAGCCTAAATAGAAAACCCAGAAGTCAAGCTATTGTCTGGAGTAAAGAAATTCAGGATGTTGACCTCTTTTGCCTCTAATCTCAAAGGCAGTGATTTTAAAATTTTTAGACACCAAGACTTAAGCACTGAAATACAATTTCAATTTTCTAGGGATATTAATATGATAATCTGTTTTCTATGGATTCGCTATTAAGAAGCCCAGAATTTCACAGTATTGTTAAGGAAACTCTTGTTCTGATTTAGGCCAGTGAACGGTGTACATGTTTTGTCTGCTTATCTGTTGTGTGTATGTGTGTGTATGTTTTCAGAGCCGGTTTCATACACAGGATTTTACCTTTATTGCACTTCATAAGATAAAAACTATTATGATAGTTTTGACCTCTAAAACTAATCAATGTAACAGTTTTACAGATACATGTTTTTATAGGTAGTATGATGTAAAACCACAGGAATAGATTGAAAAGAAGATACTCTGATTTTTAGAAAGTCATTTCACTTCGCTGGCTTATCCTTTGCATTTGAAAAATGGGGTAATTGTACTGACTTTGTAAATTCACACATTTTTGTGAAGACAACATAACTTGTCCAGTCTTCAAAATGCAGGCAGAGGACTTGGAAATGAATGCTCCATTAGAAAGGTGCATTGATTTTCTGTATAGATCTCCCAACATTTCCAACTCCAGTAATCTACTTAGACAGTCTAGATTTATATCAATTATGTGTAGATTACAAAATAATTTTATAATCTTTCTATCCAGAATCACTCTCACCAAATCAGTTCTCGCCTCTCTGGCAATCTGGACTGTTTCACAAGAACATAGCCTTATGAAATGTTTTATTCATCAAGCAGAAGTGTTAGAATCATCAGAAGCAACTTCTTTAGTTCATGGATAAGGTTATATTTTATGAGGGCAAATAGGTTATTAACTCGATGTTCTTTCATAAAAGTTGGCTATTTTTGTATTAGATGAATTAAGTTACAGAATGTTTTGATGACTATCATTAAATCTTACTATGTTTTCTCAAAAGGGAGAAAAAAATAGATATGCAACTTAGTTGTTCTTCTTTGACAATTCTTGGTCAATTTAATTTGGAAGTAAAATGTATGATAAAAATATGTTTTTGCTGTTGTTTTGGGTTTTATCTCCTCCCAATTAGTCAGCAATTTTTATTTTCTTGAGAACATAATTTAAGGAATAGAGAAAACACTTCTCTCTTATTTGGGTGGGATTCTGGGGACCATGCAGGGTGCCAGAGATCAAATCCTGGTTTGACGAACCAAAGCAAATAAAGTACCCTACCCACTGAAAATCTCTCCAGCTTCCCAAAAACACTTTTAGACTGGTGATTTTAGAATGGTAATTCTTCCTAAATTTTTATGAGGATCCATGCCTGGACATGAAGATAAATACTAATGGAGAGTCTTGCAACAAGAATTCATTATGTTAAATCCTTAAGGTAGCTCAAAGTGTATTTCTCAATACCTTGACAAATGTTCTCAATTGTCTCTACTGTGATCAGTTCTAAACTAGAAAAAAAATGAATTCTGCCATTAGATCTGACATAATTTTAATGGGCTTAAACAAAATTGCCAAATTCAATAGAATTGCAATACATTTATCTGTATTTCAAAAATCATGCTATTTTTATTCAAAAAAGGAATTGAATGTGTGAACTTAGTTTACTGAGTTCTGTTTCTTTTCCAGCTTGACTGTAAGTTATACGTAACTGTAAGATAAGACTTAATCATTCTAAGCAGTAATAAATGGCCCACTATCTAGAAAGGGGAAATAGAAAAGTAGACAGAAAATCATTTTTTGTTCATATTTTATATATTTAGCTGTTTACTTTTCAAGACAACCCTTGATTTAATATTAGAAAATAAGGAGAGTTAGCACAGCGGGTAAGGCGTTTGCCTTGCACTCGGCTGGCTGGCCGGGGTTCAATTCCTCCACCCCTCTCAGAGAGCTTGGCAAGCTACCGAGAGTATCTTGCCAGCATGGTAGAGCCTGGCAAGCTCCCCGTGGCATATCCGATATGCCAAAAACAGTAACAAGTCACACAATGGAGACATTACTGGTGCCTGCTTGAGAAAATCGATGAGCAATGGGATGACAGTGACAGTGACAATGATTTCACATGATTTTTAAAGTTTGTTAATAGATCATTCAGAATGATCAATTTTGTATTGATATCAATATAATTTTTGATATATGTTCTGGATATAAAAAATGTAAAGACTTCTTTTGGTCTCATGAAAGGGGTCTGTGGTCTTTTTGACCCTGTCTGAAAGGCAAAATTCCCAGTAAAATACCAAAAGGAAAGTAGGAGCATTGTGGAGATCGTTTGCTGGTGGGGGGGCGGCCTTCCTGCTTTTACTTTTCTTTTCCCTCCCACACACTTGTCAGCAATGGTTCTTTGGCAACATAATTTAAATAATTGATAAAGTTTTTTTTTTTTCTTATTTGAGAGGGGGCTACAACCTCTCCTTGGGGAGAAAGGTTAGAACTCTTCATATCATCAGTGGTTAGTGCATTTTGGCACATTAGTAAAAAATAACCTGCAACTGAGACAAAGTACGAGGAGGCTCTAAGAGCAGCAATGAGAATGTCAGTTAATACCATTAGAAGGAAGTGTTCTGCACGCCTCATTTGAACCCTGAGTAAATGGAGTTCTAATGTGCATATATGCCCGGTACATTGAGAAATCAGAACAAAGCTCACAGTGTACAGCCCAGAATAAGACAAAAAGGAGGTCAGTGTTGAGAGGCATGCCAGAAGCCCGACTTCTAACCACTAGTGACTATAGAAATATTAAGAGTTTCTAGAGAGAAATTATAATTAAAAAAAGAAGTGCATCTCTCTCACTAACAGGTTCAAATGGCTTTCACAAAGGCTAATACCATTAATACCCGTGTTTTCATTTGGGAACTAATTCAGTGTCTTTTGAAATATTTTAAGGGCATTTATTAGACAGAGAATGAGTAAGGCCAAATCATTTGCTAATTGCTGAGGTACTGTAATTGACTCAGAAGTTTTATGGCACAAGTACATCTTTAAGACAAAATCATAATGGGAGGATAGATAATATTCCTAAAAACTTTTATTTACACATGTAATTCTTTTGTTGGATTCAAGATAGATTTCAAAGTGTGGGAAATGGAAGCTTTTGAATAGGATGAATATAAATAATATGTGTTAAATCTGGGTGGAGCAATAGCACAGCATGTAGGGCATTTGCCTTGCATTCAGCCTACCCAGGTTCAATTCCTCTGCCCCTCTTGGAGAGCCTAGCAAGCTACCAAGAGTATCTTGCCCACACAGCAGAGCCTGGCAAGCTCCCTGTGGTGTATTCCATATGCCAAAAACAGTAACAAGTCTCACAATGGAGACGTTACTGGTGCCTGCTCGAGCAAATCGATGAGTAACAGGATGACGGTGACAGTGAAAGAGTTAAATCTAAAAAAATATACATCTGTTTTATTTACTGATTCAAATGTAAGGCAAACCTTTAATCATAGTAGCATGGAAAGGTGAGAAAAACATAATTATAAATAATAATATTTATTACATATTTAGTTATATTTATATATATTCAAGTATGTCTTTTGAAGGTGTTGTGCTCCCATTATATCATTTTTTTTCTGCATGAATCTTTTTGTTTGTTGGTTTTCTTTGGGGAGCTCTGCGCAGTGATGTTCAGGACTTACTCCTGGCTCTGTGCTCAAGGGATCACTTCTGGCAGTGCTCAGGGCACTGTGGTACTGGGGAGCAAATCTCAAGCAGCTGTATGCACGGCAAATGCTTTAACCCCAGACTGTCTTTCTGGCCCTCTGTAAAAATCATTAAAAATAAAAAGCAACAATTTATCTTTCACATATGCTCTTCTTTTTTTGGGGGGGGGGGCAGTCACACCCGGCGATACACAGGGGTTACTCCTGGCTTTGTACTTAGGAATTACTTCTGGCTGTGCTGAGGGGACCATATGGGATGCTGGGAATCGAACCCGGGTCGGCCGCGTGCAAGGCAAACACCCTACCACCTGTACAATCGCTCCAGCCCCTCACATATGCTCTTCAATTATGATTTTCTGTTTGTCCTTAGGCCATAAATTGGAGATACTTAGGGGAACACATGGGGCTGGGCATTGAACCCAGACCTCCTGTATGCAAAACTGTGCTCAGGTCGTTGAGATTTCTCTCTGATATCTTGAAAGACTTTTTTTTTTTTACAAATCAAAATAGTTTTGTTCATACTTAATGCTTCCAGTTTTGCATACCTTAAACCATGAGATACCAGATAAGTGAGCGTCTCTTTTGGAGTAAAGTGTTTATTCAAATTCTGTAAGATTCTAGGGAATGGAGGGACAGCACAGCAGGTAAGGCACTCGCTTTACAGGCAGCCAACCTGTGTTTGTTCCATGGCAGATATCCCATAGGGTTCCCTGAGCACCACTAGGGAATGCAGGATCAGGAGTTCTACTTGAGCACCTCCAGGTATGCCCGGAAACAAGACAACAACAACAAAAAGCCTGTAAGATCTGGCCAGCATAATGTCAAGGTCTTTCTATAGTTTTCTAGGTATTTCATATGTAAGCAATAAATTGATAAAAGTAAACACTTTTTGAGAAAAAAGCTCATACTGACCCTGGAGCCTAACACAGGTACAAGGCCATATTTTATTCATTCTGTAGGGAAATTGACCTCGTCTTCCCCTTTCAGTTAAGAATTGATTATAACCAAATTTTTATAGTTTATAAAAAATTGTCAGATACTACTGCTAAGTAATCTGCCAAAACTCATACCAAAATAATGCAGTGTTCAAGTCAGCATGTTTGTTCCCATGTGTATATTATTGGCAAAGTGAATTGTGCAATATTTCTTGAATCTCTCCCTTTTCCACCCTGTGTAAGAAGTTGTCATTGCCTAATATATGAATTGTTCAACAACTGATATTGTTCAGTATTTTCACAGTTATGCTAAAATAATTTGGTTTGCAAAGCCTTTAGCGTGAATAGTGCCACAATTAAAAGTTGGGGCTAGGAGACAACTAAAGAATAATTCATTATGTTTATAACTATTGTTATTTCCTAGGCTGATACAGATTTTTCGAGACATTAGAATGCAACTAATTTTGAAGCAAGGAATAACTATCTCAGTCCATGACACTTTATGTTTTTTTTTTAACCTCCATAAAGGTTATTTTTAACTTTTTTTCAAATGTTACTTAATGTAGATGTAGAAGTGAAAGAATTGAGTGCTATAGATTTTACAAAATTCAAATGAGGTTTCTGTGAAGCAAAATTAAGCAAAAAATAATAATAATTTAAAGTTGATGAAGATTTTTCTTCAATTACTGCAGTAACATTCAAGATAACAAAGATTTAAGTGGTATTTACTGTGTACCACAAAAGACTGCATGTATTAATTCACTGTGAAATAGAATAAGACATTATGCTAGCTATCTCGAGAGGAATCTTCCCTATTGCCATTTGTCTGAGCATGAAGATTACGGTAATGGCCGGCAGGCAGTCTGACTCTCAGCCAGCTTGCCTCAACCAAGGAATTCAATAGCTTGACTTTGGATGGAAGTTTTGACACTGATCTGAATAGCTTCTATGGACCTACTAATCGCAAATTTCTGTAAGCCCCTTTTGAAATTATTTATAATCTTAGCTTTTTTAGGGGGGAGCAATAGCACAGCAGGTAGGGCATTTGCCTTGCATGCAGCCCATCCAAGTTTGATTCCTCTGTCCCTCTTGAAGAGCCCGGCAACCTACCGAGAGTATCCAGCCCGCACAGCAGAGCCTGGCAAGCTCCCCATGGCATATTCGATATGCCAAAAACAGTAACAACAAGTCTCACAATGAAGACGTTACTGGTGCCTGCTGGAGCAAATCGATGAACAATAGGACGACAGTGCTATAGTGCTAGCATTTTAAAAATTCTATTACTGGTCTCGGAGAGCCCGACAAGCTACTGAGAGTATGGAGCCCACACGGCAGAGCCTGGCAAGCTACCCATGCGTATTGGATATGCCAAAAACAGTAACAATAAGTCTCTCAATGAGAGACACTACTGGTGCCCGCTCGAACAAATCGATGAGCAACGGGATGACAGTGACAGTGACAGTGGCTTAATGAAAAACAATGCTTTTAATGATTTGGGTGTCTTTTGTCATGTTTGTGCCAGGCTTACCTTAAAAACATTTAGACATGAGGAAGTGCTTTCTTTCCTCAAAGACTACTTCAGATGCACCTGTATCCAATTAATTCGCTCAATCATTTTATTTTCTCTTGAGATCTTATTTATGTTCCAGCAATGACATTCTTGAGTGCTCTTGATATATATTAGCTTGAAAATTGTACTTAAGCTAGCATGATGGCTTGTGGCCACATTTTTGCCATCCTATTCATGGTATACTTTATTCTTTGCCATCCTATTCATGGATACACTTTATTCACTCAACTTATTAATTTGTTCAAAGAAGATCAGGGACCTAAAGTGAGCCATTCATTGTGCCATTCATATAATTAAGATAATTAATAAAATAGTCTTGTGGCACTGTTAACAGGTATTTGTAGTGCAGATAAATTTCTTCTATATACATCCTATAGTTCTGTTCAGTGCTGTACTTTCACTGAGTAGGAATGGAGGCACTTAGTAAATGTTTACTTCTCCTCTAGATTACCAGTGATGCCTTTGTTGCTTTGTTTTTGAAGTAGCTCAAAAAGATGTAGAGTTATAACAAAAATAGATTGTTCTTATTTATAGGTATGTTTGTAAAGTTTGGCACAGCGAATCTCAACTAATTACCTGAATTATGGAACACTAAGGACATTTAGACAACATACTCATCTTATATGGCCAAAATATGTGTTAATATTTACTCAGATTTATCTAGTTACTATAACTATCTCTTCTCATTTAGATTTTTGTTTTGTTTTGCATCCATGCTGGCTGTACTTAGGGCTTACTCTGGCTGTGTACTCATAGCTCACCATATGTGGTGCTAGGGATGGAAACTAGGTCAGTCACATGAAGGCAAGTGCTTTACTGCTGTACTATCTTTTCCATCCCCTTCATTTAGATTTTTATGTATACTTCCGTTCAGTTAAATGTTTTGAGTCTGTTTTTTCTTGGGGTTTAATAGCTTTTATGAAATATAAATATTTCTATTGATTGAACATATGTATTTTAATGGACTGGAATGATAGCACAGTGGGTAGGATGTTTGCCTTGCTCATGGCCAATCGATTCCTCCGTCGTTTTCAGAGAGCCTGGTGGGCTACCGAGAGTATCCCACCTGCATGACAGAGCCTGGCAAGCTACCCATGACGTATTCAATATGCCAAAATCAGTAACAACAAGTCTCATAATGGAGATGTTATTAGTACCCACTCAAGCAAATAGATGAACAACGGGACGACAGTGCTACAGTGTATGTATTTTAATATAGTTGAGGTAACAGGGTCACAATAGTGTCTATATATACACATATGCTTTTGTTGTACAAAGTAACTTCATCCACACCACCACTGAAGTGCCCAAATACTTCCATCACTGCCCTTAAATTACTTCTACTCTGTCCCTTCCTCTCTACTCTCAACTCTCTACCCACACTCCTTGGTAGCCTCCGTCAACATCCAAGGATTTGTTATAAATTGATGCTGTCCATTTCCCTTTTTCCCTAATATGCTACTTGTGAGTAAGATCACCTGATATTTACATAGTTTTGAGGGAGAATTTCTGTTCTTTTAGCTATAATGGTAACACTAAGATGGTGGATATGTACTTCTAATATTCTTTATTTCCAGTGTTTTTTGATGAAAGGGAAGGTTGTATTGATGACTCCCTAGTAGAATATGCATTAATTACCTTTTCTACAATATCTGTAATTGATCTTCAAATAATACACTACTGAGAATGACTATTTAAAAATAAAAACTCTAAACAAAGTTTGTTACCTTACATTTAAGGCAACAAAGACGTTTTTCTTGTGATCTTTGATTTCTTTTAAGAGCTAACAAGTGATATTACTTGGGCCTGAAAATAATCTGGCCTTTCACATTAAGACCATTATGTTCTGTTTGTTGATAAGACTTGCAGGCAATTTTGATCCTACATCCTACATTAGTGAGTACTTCCAGGAATAAATCTATATCAAGTCAATCAATCATTCTTCGTTATTTAACAAATGTAGATATAATTATAATTATAATATTATTATTTTTGCTTGTTTCTCTATAAGGAAAGGGTAACACTTAATTGACTGTGGTATAGTAAAGTCAGACCAATCTTACTTTACAGTTTCCTAGAATGAAGTTTAATTACTTCCTTTTCTGTCTATTCCATCAGTTAAAATTTTGCTTTTCTGCCACTTAGTAGCTGTGTCATTTTGGTTTTTTGTCATTTTCAAAACATCTATGAACTATTTTTCTGTCACAAAAATAGGAACTTAAGCTTTTTAAAAATCTTTATCATTGTTACCTGGGTCATTGTAATTATTAGGTACTCAAATGTAATAATATTACCTTTGAGATTGAAAATTGTTTTTTAATGGTATATATTAAGAATAATACTAAAAAGTAATACAAAAATAAGTTCATCTGTTTCCTGAGTAATTCTGGAATATTAACATTTTTATATTTTTATATTTCTGTTTGGATGACTAATTAAGATTCCATTTTCTAAACAGTGAGGTGAGGATTTTTTTTATAAAATTTATGACCATTTTAGTTGTAAAATTTATAAGTATACCTTACATTAGACTGTAATGAAATAGAAGTGCTGGAAATATGAACTGGTTAAATGTCTGGGTCTTATGCAGTCTATGTGTTCTAGAGTCATCTGTAGTGTTACTAAATATTTAAACTAATATATTTAATTTTATTGCAAATATGTAGGCTATTAGGATCTGACAATAAATGGGACATTTTATCA
Source organism: Sorex araneus (assembly GCF_027595985.1). NCBI lineage: Eukaryota > Metazoa > Chordata > Mammalia > Eulipotyphla > Soricidae > Sorex > Sorex araneus. Next base: position 15,329,683 of record NC_073311.1, read on the forward strand.
GTCTGGGTTATATGGTGAGCTCACTCATAGCTGTCTTTACTCTATAAATGGCTGATGTTAATAATATAAAAATAAAACTGTCATCAAATGAGAATTCTCTTATTTAATTAAATTATTCAAAATATTTAAAAAAATTAAATAACATAAACTTGTCACTTGGTAGCCATACTAATCATTTCTGGGTACTTTGAATTCATATGGCATAAGAACATTCCCATTATAATTTAGCATAAATTGGATATTTAAGGTGTTTGTCAGTATGATTAAAAATATTATGAATTAAGTCAGAAGGAAAAGGACAGACACAGAATTATTTCTTTCATATGCGAGACTTAGAGATACACAGTGAGGTGGCAACATGAGGGGGAAACTGACCCATATAATTGAGTTGGGTGGGAGTGAAAGGGAAGGGATATGGGGTCTTTGGGAGAGAGAGAAATGTTCACTGTTGTGGTGTTGGAATTACATCTATGAGAAACCAGTATTAACAGTTATGTAAACCAAATAAAAAAATATTATGAATTAAAATGTATCAAGTAAATGTTGTATTGGATTGCTTAGTTTAGTTTATTTTTATTGTTTTCTGAAACAGTAGAGAGTTTTCATAACGGATGTGAAAAAACGAGTATATCATACAAGATAGGCAATTTTGATTTTATTAAAATGTCTTACCAACTTGTCAAAAAATTAAGCATGGAGATAGAGGAAAAAAATCTTACTGCCAAACAATAAATAGTATTAGTGCAAAGATGAATATTGTCTTGCAGCAATTTAAAATCCTTGGAGAGGATCCTGAAGTGACATGTAAAAGAGTAGGAATCAGCTTATGTGAACTAGCAAAGTGTTGGATGTAAATCTCCCATAGCAAAAAAAACAAAACAAAAATCTTGGTGAGTTTAACACTTTTTATTCACACTCATTTCTAAGAATTTAAAGATATAGCATGTGAGGTGTTCAAAAATAAAATTATTTCCACTTATTTGGGGGCCACATGTGGCAGTGTTCAGTGGCTTTGTACTCAGGGGGTCATTTCTGGTAATTCGTGAGGAGTCACGTAGTGCCAATGATTAAACCAGAATCCACTGTGCAAAGCAGGCATCTTCACCTCTATTCTCTTTCTGAGACCCTCAAAAATAAACTTCTAGCTAAAAGTTATCAAATAATCTACAAAAGATTTGAGGTTTTAGGTCTATAATACTGTCATCCCGTTGCTCATCTATTTGTTCGAGCGTAACGTCGACCAGTAAAGTCTTTCATTGAGAGACTTATTGTTACTGTTTTTGGCATATCCAATATGCATGGGTAGCTTGCCAGGCTCTTTCTCGCACGCTCCATACTCTCAGTAGCTTGCCGGGCTCTCCGAGAAGGGCGGAGGAATTGAACACGGGTTGGCCGAGTGAAAGGCAAAAGCCCAACCGCTCTGCTATCTAGGAACTTATTTATTGAATTACATTAAATAGTGAGATTAAAAATACGGCACTACATATGACAGTATAGTATCCAGTTAATATATTTGGCAAATGGGGCTGGAGTGATAGTACAGCATGTAGGGCATTTGCCTTGCATACAGCCAACCCGGGTTCGATCCTTGGCATCCCATATGGTCCCTCAAGCATCACCAGGAGTAATTCCTGAGTGCAGAGCCAGAAGTAACCCCTGAGCATTGCTGGGTGTGACCCAGAAAGCAATATATGTGTATATATATATATATGGAGATATATAGGCAAATGTTTGAGGGAAAATGGAGGGAACAGTGCCAAGAAATCCTAAAATGTGAAGAGCAATGTACTTGCCTTGTGCATAGCTGTCGGTTTGACCTCTGAAACAACCTATGGCCTCCAGAAGTGATCTCTGAGCACTATTTAATATACCCCAACACCCCCCAATTCCTCCCAGAGAAAGTGAAGAGAAGCTAAATGATATGAACATTTCAAAAGGGTTATATAAAAGCAAATGGCATATGGTAATTGTTCACGGTAATTTTGGGGGCTGCTTGATTCAGAATGAGTTATGTAATTAGACAACCTGTTCATGATTTGTGATTGACATTACTTGAAGCATTTTTGTGATTGTTCCACATGACCCAGGATTACGATAATAAATGAAAACACGTGATTTATTGATGCTAATTTTTACCATATCAACATTACTATATCTTAAAGGTCCTGGAGTAAATCTGTAGAAAGTACAGAACTTTATTGCATGTTGTGCAGTACATTTTGTGCTCCATCTTAACATTTTCCCTGAGCTGTATCACATTTTAGATGATATGAGACATGACACAGCTCAAATATTACAAGAAAAACATACGGCAGCTGATGGATGTAGTCACTGAAGAGGCTCATAATTTAACCCACTATCTACTTCTGTTGTTTTTGAGAGTACAGAAGTTCATAAAACAAGTGCAGGGTGTTACTTGAGGTTGTGAGAGGTTGATAAAGTCATCCTAGATATATAAATATACTTTATTTTTATTTTTATATTGATTAAATCACCTTAAATTTTTTTTGACTTGGCAGTGGGATAAATGTGATTTATAGCTGGAAGAAAAAAATATGTAAAGAACATATTTCAGTTACTTATAAAATCGTGTAAAATTTCAGAATATTGGTATATCTATAGGGATCTGCCAGGGTTATGGTGTATATGTATTACTTTCTATAAAAGGTAAAAATTTCAGTATAATACTTGTTTCATGGTATGTGCTGGTGGTGACTATTTTTTTAATTTATTTTTTATATCCACTGGGTATGTTTGTCAACTCCTTTAACAAGTTACACATAAAATTGATTATTATCTTAGGCATGACTATTTTAATAATGAAATTCTGAAAAGTTAATTGAAAAAATTGATATAGGAAGGCTATATTTATTTTCACTAAATTTTTAGTGAAATATTTTAATTTATGTTTTATATTTTAGTGAAATATTTTAATTTATATCATCTATTAATGTGATTTAATTGTTTATAAATATTAACTGACTTGCCAGTGATATAATGACATAGTTCATAAGGATATCTAACAAATTTTCAAGAGAGTAAAACTTTAAAGTTTTTGAACAATTTAGAAATTTATAAAGTAGGGGACAGTATAAAATTCAAAGCAAAAAATATTTTCAAAACTTTAAAGTATGAATAATTTCTTTTATTTATGAATATGGAATTGTGTTACATTTTGCAAAAGATAATTGCACAGTTGTGGATATCATGCTACATAAATAAAACATGGTGAATATTTTTTCTCTGTATGTTTGCTTTCCTTGTTTGAATTCTGGATCACATTTCTCTGCTTTCACATTTGTCATGACTTGAATAAATCATGGAAAATAAGTGAAAAAAGCCAAACTCTTCCATGCTAGTTATGCCTGTATTTCTTGTCCTAGCTCTGTGTCAGCAAGGGGTTCAGATTGGTAATGACACATGTGGCATTCTGTTAAAACTATGAAATCTTAAAAGATTTTATCTTGTGGTTAGATAGAATTCCAGGGAGATCAAGTATAAGTTACACATTTTATCTTATTTCTTTATGAGAAATAGAGTTGAATCAACATTGTCAAAGACAGTGAAAGTATTTACCCATCAGTTTTCCTATGCTGTTTAATCTTATAGCACTTTTTAATGCTACGAATATTTCTCCATTATGTATAATTAGCCCTTTGTATAACATTGCCTTTCTTATCATAATTATGGAAGTTGTTTAGAAGCAAGAGTTTTGTCCTCATAGTCCTCATTCTGTTTCTTAGCTTCTAACAAAGGATATATTGTACATAAATTAATGAATGACTATGTACAGAATTAGATTATATCAACTTTGATATATATAGTCTTATATTTTGATATATATATGATTTTGTTATATATTTTGATAAATTTGGTATATTTTGATACATGTGATTTTGATATATGTCATATACTTTGCCATATATTTATAATAATTTTGTCATATTTTTATTGATTTGACTTCTAAGAGCTAGAAAAGTACTTTAACCTGTGTTCATGAGAAGATTGTGATATTGTGATTGGTTTTATGTAAACAAATGAAAATATTGAGAAAGAAAATGTTCATATATATTTAATTACCACATACCTAATGACAGCCATGTTTATTTCTATATCTACATTTAATTCATGATTTTGGAATTTCAAAGTAAGTATTTTGTTGAATTGCTATTGGTCATCAAAAATTGAATTAGACCGACTGCCGGCCCAGTGGCAGGCACGCCGATCCCAAGTGCCACCACCGTTCTGTCTTCTGGCAAAGGTCAGTGACGCTCCCTCGACCCGCCCTTCCGGACCCAGCCTGCTCTGCGGCCCTGAGCACCCCGGGCTTCCCTCCCCTTCCAACTGCCGGCCAAGTGGCCGGCACGCCACCCCCAGCCAATTGACCGCTGTCAGGTTGTAGGAAAGGGGCGTGGCCTAATCGTCAGTGGGCATAGCCTAAGAAAAGTGGGCGTGGCCTCATTACCAGCTGGCCAACGCTAACATGGCGGCAGATAATTTCCTCAACATCCTATCCAAGACTAACATCCTAGCTATTCCCAAGCAGTAGGACAGTAAAACACAAGACTTCACAGAAGGATTAAAGGAAACATCTCAGTAGGAGACCAGGTTCTACAAACAGCAAGTAAAAAGGTAAACACTATTAACTGAGCCTATCCACAATCCTTTTTCACAACAAAAGGAAACAGGGATACTCATCTTCAAGGGCCCTCTTTCATACCACCACAACAACATGAAGAAACAGCGAAAATCCCCATTGCAAGCAGAGGACGATCAAAGGAGTCCGGAAACCTCAATGGGTGCTTCCTACAAACTTGACCTCTCTGATAAAGAATTCAGAGTTGAAATCCTCAACATGATCAATGAACTCAATGCAAAGATGGACAACTTCAAGGAAGACCTGGCAGAAACAATACAACAGACAGCCGACAAAATACGGGAAGAAATGAGAGCAGAAATAAAAAACCTTCAAAAAGAAATGAAGGATTCCATACATGAAATCAAAAACTCTCTGGCTGCCCTCAACAATAGGATGACTGCAGCAGAAGACAGAATCAGTATGCTTGAAGATGAGCTGCAAGAGGCCTACAGGCAACAACAAACCATGGCAAGAGACCTCAAAATAGCTCTAGCCAGAATCTGAGTCATAGGAGATGATTTCAAGAGGAACAACATTAGAATCATTGGACTACCAGAACCACAGGGAACCAACCCCAACGAAAAAGACACAGTCAAACAAATCATTGCGGAAAACTTCCCACAGCTGGACAATGCGGGCATCCAGATTCAAGGCACCCGAAGGGTGCCAGCTAAAAGAGATCCTAACAGAAAAACCCCAAGACATATCATAGTTACAATGATGGACGTCATCCAGAGAGACACAATACTGCAAGCAGCAAGGTCCAAGAAGGAAATTGCATACAAAGGACCACCCCTTAGACTCACAGCAGATCTATCAGAGGAAACCCTCCAAGCTCGAAGGCAATGGTGGGAAAAATTTGAGTGAAAAAACTCAATGAAATCAAGGCTTCACCAAGAATACTTTATCCGGATAAACTCTCATTCAATCTAGAAGGAATCATACACTACTTTGGGGATAAAAAATAGCTCAGGAACTTCATAGACTCAAAACCAAACCTAAAAGAAGCACTAAAGGGGCTATTGTAAGACAAGAACAACCCCTACAAGCACAACAAACCCTTGCACAAAGATGGCTCAAAATCCCGTAACAATAATCTCCCTTAATGTCAATGGTCTGAATTCACCAATTAAGAGACACAGACTGGCAAAATGGATTCAAAGACTGAACCCAACATTCTGCTGCCTGCAAGAAACACATCTGAATAGCCAGAACAAACACAGACTCAAAGCCAAAGGATGGAAAACAATCCAGCAAGCAAACAACTCCCTCAAGAAAGCTGGGGTGGCTTTACTAGTATCGGACAACATAGACTTCAGGTTGAAAAAGATTAGAAAAAGATTAGAAGGGATAGTGAAGGCCACTTTTTATTAATCACGGGATATGTACATCAGGAAGAAATCACACTCCTAAATGTCTACGCACCCAATGAGGGACCAGCTAAATACCTATAACAGCTGCTAAGAGACCTTGAGAAGGACATCTCGAGTAACACAATAGTAGTTGGAGACTTCAACACCGCACTGTCTCCTCTGGACAGATCAAGAAGATTAAATCTCACCAAGGAAATACTGGCTTTGAAGGAAGAAATAGAAGAGAGAGGGCTAATACATCTATACAGGGCTTTATATCCCCCAAAAAAGGAATACACATTCTTTTCCAGGGCACATGGAACATTTTCCAGAATAGACCATGCACTGGGCCACACAGCATACCTCAACAGAATCAACAAGATAGACATTGTACCAGCTATCTTTTCAGACCATGATGCAGTGAAGATAAAACTTAACTGTGGACAGATGCAGAAAACCAAATCAAACACCTGGAAATTAAATAGCTCGATATTGAACAATGAGTGGGTCAGGAAGGAAATCAAGGAAGAAATCAAAAGGTACCTAGAAACAAATGAGAATGAAGACACGAGCTACCAGAACCTGTGGGACGCAGCTAAAGCCGTTTTAAGGGGAAAAATATATAGCTCTGCAAGCATATCTCAGAAAGGAAGAAAGGGCACACATAAATAACTTGACTTCACAGCTCAAGACCTTAGAAAAGGACCAACAAAAGGAGCCCAAACCAGGCAGAAGGAAAGAGATAATAAAACTTAGAGCAGAAATTAACGACATGGAAACCCAAAAGACAATCCGAAAGATCAATGAAACCAAGAGCTGGTTCTTCGAGAAAATAAACAAGATTGATAAACCACTAGCAAGACTCATAAAGAAAGAGAGCAAGAGAGAACCCTTATAAGCTGAATCAGAAATGAAAAGGGGGACATCACAACAGAAACCAATGAAATTCAAAAGATCATCAGAGACTACTTTGAAAATCTCTATGCCACGAAACAAGAGAATCTAGAAGAAATGGATAAATTCCTGACTCCTATAATCTCCCAAGGCTGAACCAAGAAGACCGGGAGTACCTGAATAGTCCAATTAACATCAAGGAAATTGAAATGGTAATCAAAAATTTTCCCAAAAACAAAAGCCCAGGTCCAAATTGATTCACTTGGCAAACTCTTGAAAACATTAAAAGAGGACCTGTTGCCAGTCCTTCTCAAGCTTTTCCAGGAATTTGAAGAAACAGAAACCCTCCCAAACAGTTTTTGTGAGGCTCATATCTTCCTAATACCAAAAGCAAACAAAGACACTACAAAAAAGAAAACTACAGGCCAATATCCCTGATGAACACAGATGCGAAGATTCTCAACAAAATATTAGCAAATAGAATTCAACAACTCATCAAAAAGATCATACACCACAACTAAGTGGGATTCATCCCGGGGATGCAGGATGGTTTAACATCTGGAAATCAATCAACATAATCCATCATATCAACAAAAGAAAAGATAAGAATCATATAATCATATCAATAGATGCAGAGAAAGCATTTGACAAGATCCAGCATCCGTTTATGATGAAAACACTCGCCAAAATGGGTATAGAAAGGACCTTCCTCAATATAGTCAAAGCCATTTATCACAAGCCTATGGCAAGCTTTGTCCTCAATGGGGAAAAACTAAGAGCCTTCCCTCTGAGAACAGGGATGATACAAGGATGCCCACTCTCTCCACTTCTGTTCAATATAGTACTGGAAGTTCTTGCAATAGCGATTAGGCAAGAAAAAGATATTAAGGGCATTCAGGTAGGAAAGGAAGAAATCAAGCTCTCACTATTCACAGATGATATGATACTATACCTAGAGAACCCTAAAACCTCTACCAAGAAACTCCTAGAAACAATAGACTCGTATAGTAAAGTTGCAGGCTATAGAATCAATACCCAAAAGTCCATGGCTTCCCTATATGAAAATAATGAGAGAGAAGAAAGTGACCTGAGAAAAGCAATCCCGTTCAAAATTGCGCCTCAAAAAATCAAGTACCTCGGAATCAGCTTAACAAAGGAGGTAATGGACTTGTACAATGAAAACCATAAAACACTACTTCAGGAAATAAAAGAGGACATGAGGAAATGGAAAGACATCCCCTGCTCATGGATTGGAAGAATTAATATTGTCAAAATGGCAATTCTCCCCAAAGCATTGTACAAATTCAATGTGATCCCTATAGGGATACCCTCGACATTCTTCAAAGAAATGGAGCAAGCGCTCCTGAAATTCATATGGAACAATAAGCCCCCACGAATAGCTAAAGCAATCCTTGGGAAAAATAAAATGGGAGGAATCAACCTCCCCAACTTCCAACTCTACTACAAAGCGGTAGTCATTAAAATAGCACGGTACTGGAACAAAGGCAGAGCTGCAGACCAATGAAACAGGGTTGAATACTCTGACATACACCCCCAAATATATGATCATCTAATCTTTGATAAGGGAGCAAGAAATGTGAAGTGGAGAAAGGAAAGCATGTTTAACAAATTGTGCTGGCAAAACTGGACGGCTACATGCAAAAAAATGGGCTCAGACCTCCATCTATCACCATGTACAAAAATCAGATCAAAATGGATTAAAGACCTCAACATCAGATCAGAATTCATAAGGTACATTGAAGATAAGGTCGGCAAAACCCTCCACGACATTGAAGCCAAAGGTATCTTCAAAGCTGACACGCCACTGGCCAAGCAAGTGAAAACAGAGATAAATAAATGGGATTATCTCAAACTAAGAAGCTTCTGCACCTCAAAAGAAACAGTGACCAAAATACAAAGAAAATCTACAGAATGGGAAAGGATATTTACGCCGTACCCATCCGATAAAGGGTTGATAACACGGATATACAATGCACTGGTTGAACTCCACAAGAAGAAAACTGCTGACCCGATCAAAAAATGGGGTGATGAAATGAACAGAAAGTTTTCCAAAGAAGAAATCCGAATGGCTGAGAGGCACATGAGAAAATGTTCAGCATCACTAATCATCAGGGAGATGCAGATCAAAACAACAATGAGATATCATCTCACACTACAGAGACTGGCCCACATCCCAAAAAACAAAAGCAACCGGTGTTGGCGTGGATGTGGGGATAAAGGGACTCTCCTTCACTGCTGGTGGGAATGCTGACTCTTTCAGCCCTTTTGGTAAACAATATGGACAATTCTCAAAAAGTTAGAAATTGAGCTCCCATTTGACCCAGCAATACCACTCCTGGGAATATTTCCCAGAGAGGCAAAAAGGTATAGTAGAGATGACATCTGCATTTCCATGTTCATTGCCGCTCTGTTTACAATAGCCACAATATGGAAAAAACCAGAGTGCCCGAAAACAGATGATTGGCTAAAGAAACTCTGGTATATTTACACAATGGAATACTATGTAGCTGTCAGAAAACATGAAGTCATGAAATTTGCATATAAGTGGATCAACATGGAAAGTATCATGCTTCATGAAATGAGTCAGAAAGAAAGAGACATAGAAAGATTGTACTCATATGTGGAATATAAAGTGGCTGAGAGGTACAAGCTTACAATGTTGTGATTCCTGGCAGACATTTCTCTGGTCTTAGTTACTAAAATACTAAAATACAGAAATCCAAAACTGTGCGGCTGCTAGTGCGGCCTCCTGACCTCACATCTCTTCATTCTCAGCAATGGAAAACAAATTACCAAATGCTTTCTTTTCAGCAGATCGACTGAAAAGGGGGGTGAAACTCGAAATCAATAATAGTGAATTTTTTTGTTGAAATATTGAATGTAATCAAAGTAAAGTGAAAGTAAAGTGAAATTTACCAGTTACACATGCGGGGTGGGGGGCTGGGGAGGTGGGGGGAAGGGGGAGGTATATCGTGATTCTTGATGGTGGAATATGTGCGCTGGTGAAGGGATGGGTGTTTGAGCATTGTATAACTGAGACTTAAACCTGAAAGCTTTGTAACTTTCCACATGGTGAATCAATAAAATAATTTTTAAAAAAAGAAGAATCTGGAATACATCTCCTTACAACTTTTGCATCACTTACTGCTGTGGAAAATGTATGAGACCAGTCTGATTGCTTTCCTCTGGAGGAGATTTGCTTTGCTTTCTAAATGATCAGTTATTTTTCCCTTAAAATTCATTAGCATCAATGAAAGGTATAACTCAGTATTAACAACTTTATATCAAAATTTTCTGGAAATTTTGTGTGATGATAACTTTTAGTATGTTCTTTCTCCATTTGGGAATAAAACTTTCTTGTGTTTAAAAAAAACAAAAAAAACAAAAATTGAATTAGAGAAATATTCAGCAGAATATTTTATTATCATATGGATAAACCCATATTGTCTGTTATTTGTGCCCCGTAATCTACTTTCACTGAGTACTTGCTTATCTCTCTAAATGTAAGGCTAATTATGTCATTTTTAATTACAGCAACTTTAGCATAGAGGACATTCAATGATTTCTTTTTCTTGGGGGGAGGGGTGCATACCTAGTATTCCTCAGGGGTTACTCCTGGCTCAGTAATAAATTATCACCTCATTATCCCCTCTCAAAGAATTTTACAGCTCCTCCCTTCTTCCTACCAAGTGAACTATGCAGCTTTAGAGCACCATGACTTTTTGCCTCAGATATTCCTTTCAGTAACAAAGGTTCTTTTCTCCTGTACTAAGTTCCCCAGAAAACATGGGTAGTTCAAATATTCTATCAGTTTCAGAGTTTTATGAACAAATCATAATCTTCTCTCTATATTTTCATTACATCCTGAACCTACTTTCATTTTTACATATATAAGGTGGTGTTTTAATACACGTTTTTATCTTTGTCTCCTTTTACTACTATAAAGTCTTTGAAGGTCAAGTTCAAGTCTTTGTATCTTTTTATATGCTGAACTAGGCATTGTATCTGGGATACAGCTGGTGCTCAATAAATATTTGTAAAACAAATTCTCTAATTTAATCTTCTCAGCCACATATATTTGCAAATTCCAATGCTGAGGTCTAAAAAGATTGGGTCAAGGTCATATAGTGAATGAAGAGAAGTTTTCTTTCAAAGACTCTTTCATTAACTTTGTAATAGTTTATCTGACTTTTCTCCCAGAAATACCTGGAGAAAAATTTAGGTTCAAATCCATTCTAGCAAACTGAATCCTTGTGGTTGCTCTGATACAACCAATACCCCACTATTTGAACAGAGTCAACTTGACTCAAATCTTCTTAGTCTGATTTGATGCATTTTACTTCTTTTGATCTCCCTTAAGATTATCCTCTGATTTTTTTTTCCCTTTTAAGTTACAGAGTACAGGTGTCTGCCTGGTATTGTTCATCACTAAAATTAGCAAGCTGGGATCAGAGTGATAGAAAGTAGGTAGGGCATTTGCTTTGCTTGTGGCCAACTCATATTTGATCCCTGACATCCCTTATGGTCCCCCAAGCACTGCCAGGAGTAATTCCTGAGTGCAGAGTCAGGAGTGACCCTAGGTCTGACCCATGAGCTCCCCCCCCTAAAAAAAAATCAGTATTCCAGAACCAAAACTACAACAGATAGAGTGCTTATCTTGCAAGCCGCTAATCTGACTTTGATCCCAAACACCACATATGGTTTCCCAAGCCCCATTAATAGTGATCCCTGAGGAAAGAGTCAGGAACAAGTCCTGAGCATGGTAAATGCAGCCAACAAAGATAAATAAGTCAGCTTTATAGGAATTTGCAAACCTCTCCACTATGATAACCAGGAATATTCATGTCTAAAACTTCAAACCTTGACATATTCAGACAAAGGCCATTTTGAGACATCAGGTGTATCTCATTTTCTTATAAAAACATTTTTAATAAATTGCTTCCCATGTACTTAATAAACATAATGAATTAACTGATTATACTATAAGAAATAAAGTGGATACTTAGTAAAAGTTATTTATGTTCTTAAACCAACTGCAATTTATTGGTAAAGTTGTTTAACATTTGTCCTTATGCTAGACTTAGGTGTTTATTTCCAGTATTCCACAGCATAGAGTTATTTGGATATTCATCTTTTAAATTACTTTTATGTCTAAGACCAAACTCCAAACTTACCATTTTCCCCCCTAATGCTCCATTTCTGTCAATCACTATATCACTGTATCACGGTAGTCCCGTTGCTCATCGATTTACTCAAGCAGGCACCAGTAACGTCTCCATTGTGAGACTTGTTGCTGTTTTTTGGCATATCAAAAATGCCACGGGGATATTGCCAGCCTCTGCCATGCAGGCGAGATACTCTCGGTAGCTTGCCAGGCTCTCTGAGAGGGGTGGAGAATCAAACCTGGGTTGGCTGCATGCAGGGCAAATGCCCTACCCGCTGTGCTATCGCTCCATCCAGCCCTATTTCTGTCAATAGAATATCTAAAGAAAAAATTCTAAGGAGCTAAAATATTTTAAAGTTTTATTTAATGAGGCAAGGTGGTTTTTATTGAATGAAACGTGCTTAAAAAGATGTGAGAGGTCACGTTCCGGGGAAAGGTCAACTCAGAGAAGCGATCACCAACTACATTGTAGTCGAAGGCCATGTGGGGGAAGGGAGTTGCGGGCTGAATGAGGGCTAGAGACTGAGCACAGCGGCCACTCAACACCTTTATTGCAAACCACAACAGCTAATTAGAGAGAGAGAACAGAAGGGAATGCCTTGCCACAGTGGCAGGGTGGGGTGGGGGGGAGATGGGATTGGGGAGGGTGGGAGGGACGCTGGGTTTACGGGTGGTGGAGAATGGGCACTGGTGAAGGGATGGGTTCCCGAACTTTGTATGAGGGAAGTATAAGCACAAAAGTGTATAAATCTGTAACTGTACCCTCACGGTGATTCTCTAATTAAAAATAAATAAATTAAAAAAAAAAGATGTGAGAGGAGAGAAAGTGGGAAATATGTTCAAGAGAGAACACAGATTTCTCCAGGTGGAATTAAGCAAGCCAAGAAACAGACAAGCAAAGGATATACAGGTTCAAGGGTGAACACAGACTTGAAGAGTCTCTTTTAATTCAATTAAGTTATTCCAAATAGTTATCTCTTCCTCTTTATTAGCCACTAAGTGAACATGACTTGGCAGCATCCATGTTGGTTGAAATTTTTTTCCTGCAGAGACAGAGACTCCTTCAATAGGATATTTTCTAACACATCATCACCACTTCCCCTCAGTACATACACCACACTACTCTGTCCCATAGACAAGTTCATTTTTCAGACATTATTTTTGTTATGCCAGTATGTCTGCATTATCCTATTAAGACCAGACTCTCGAACCTGATCATTGATGGTCCAAACAGAGTGGTTGCTTTTGCCCTTTTTCCTCTCCCTGGGATTTGCTCTTTCCTTTAGTTGTTTCTCCCATTCATCTGAATGACCCTTCAATCCTTCAACAACACACTTTCATATCACTTTCTCTGTGAAGCCGTTCTGAACTAATCATTTCATCCTCTTGTGTTTTATGGCATCCATCATATTATAATAGTTAGATGGGAGTTTGGGCTGGAGTGACAGCACAGTGGGTAGGGCATTTGCATTGCATGCGGCCAGCTGGGGTTCAGTTCTTTTGTCCCTCTCAGAGAGCCCGGCAAGCCACCGAGTATCCTGCCCACACAACAGAGTCTGACAAGCTACCCATGGTGCATTCAATATGCCAAAAACAGAAACAACAAATCTCACAATGGAGATGTTACTGGTGCCCGTTCAAGCAAATAGATGATCAACAGGATGACAATGATGACTGTGCTATTTGGGTCACACCCAGTGATACTTAGGGGTTACTCTGGGCTCTGTACTCAGGAATTACTCCTGACTCTGCTTGGGGGATCATATAGGGGGTGTTGTGCCCGTTGTACTATTGCTTTGGCCCCAACCATGTATTACTTTTCAACTTTGTGCCTTTACTCACTTTATTTGATTTTATGAAAAGTCTTTGCATTAATCTGTACAAATTCAAGTTCAAGATACTATTAACATAATGTAAAACAAAGTGACACTCATTATTATTGAAAACTATTAAAATGTAGTTACATATACAACAAAACCAAGAGAATGTCAAAAATTAGAATGGCAGGACTTATTGTCCCTATTAACATTAAGCTTCTTTTAACAGATTTTAATGTTTTCCATTTTTCCCTATTGTGCTGCTTATCCCCAACACAGATAGGTATGCACATACACACAAAACTTAAACTGCCCTCCAGAGTCAGATAAAATTCTAATTTTTCTATTAAACTTTACATAAATAATTCTATTATGTCATATTTTTCCCTCAAAGTTACTTAATATTTCTAGTGTGTAAACTAAAAATTTTTATATTGTTTTACTACAGTCAAATATTTGTCTTTTTACTCACCTTAGAGCCAGAATTTTGAAGTTTATTTTTAAACTTTCATAGTTTGAAATTATAAGCAGCAACTAATGCCATGGTAGGGGTGAAGTGAGGAGGAAGAATTAGAAGGGGAAGAGAATACTATAACAGTGGTGGAGGGAATGGGAGGGGGAAAGGTTCTGGAAAGCAGTAAAGTGTAATGCATGAGACTTTATCAGTACCAGTCACTGTCACTGTCGTCCTGTTGCCCATCGATTTGTTTGAGTGGGCACCAGTAACATCTCTCATGGTGGGACTTATTGTTACTGTTTTTGGCATATCCAGTATGCCACGGGTAGCCTGCCAGGTTCTGCCGTGCGGGCTCGATACTCTCGGTAGCTTGCCGGGCTCTTCGAGAGGGGCAGAGGAATCAAACACAGGTCGGCCGCATGAAAGGTGAACACCCTATCACTGTGCTATCACTCCAGCCCATCAGTACAAGTACTACTGTAAATCACAACGCCAAAATTATTTGCCAAAAGAAATGCCTGTCATAGAGGCCTGGAGGAAACCCCACGTTAGTGGAAAGAAGTGGACACTGGTAAAGGAATCAGGGTCCGAACATTGTACGCCCAGAATCCAATTGTGAATAACTTTGTAATCTACAGTGACTCAATAAAATAAAAAGTAAGTTAGCCTTGTTGTTACAGTCAGGGACTGTCATCCTAAGATCATTTCTTGCCTTAGAATGCTCTAGTTTCTTATGAAAAAATGAGCACCCTTCAAAATCTGGAAGCGCTCTGTAGTTTTCTTGGATTGGGTTGGCTATTATTCTGTGTTGTTCTACTTTTTGAACGATGCAGTTGTTTCACTCAAAACACCAAGCAGTATGTCAAGTAAAGTCTATATTTACTTTTCTAACTTTATTATAGGGTAAGAGTGTGTTAACACAATAGTGTTAAAGTTTATAGTATCAGTGTGCAAAGTAACCAGAACCCCACCAAAGTGCCCTCTTCCCTTGACCCCTGTCTCTTTGTCACCCCTCATTAGTATTCATTTTTACCACCCCTCCCAACTTGATTTGGCAATAAGTTTCCTAATCCAAGGTCAAATGTTTGCCATTATACAACAAATTATTTTTCTTTAAGAAAGTCATCTTCGGGGCTGGAGTGATAGCACTGTGGGTAGGGTGTTTGCCTTGCATGCGGCCGACCCGGGTTCGAATCCCAGCATCCCATATGGTCCCCTGAGCACCGCCAGGGGTAATTCCTGAGTGCATGAGCCAGGAATGACCCCTGTGCATTGCCGGGTATGACCCAAAAAGAAAAAAAATAAGAAAAAAAAAGAAAGTCATTTTCTAGTAATTCATCTCAGATTTTATATTTGCAATTTCTTTTGCTAGATCCCAGATATCTGGCTAACCAAAGAATGTTTTCTAAATATTATGTCGATGACTATTTATTGTTGTTATATATTTACAAAATAGTATTCAAATAAAGCATCATTCTAAGTTCATTTACTCTATATAACTTTTGTCAGATACTTGAGTGACAAACCAAAGTAGCCATTAGTTAAGCTATTGAATGTTTCTCTTCAGAATAGAAATTATATCTTCAAGTGATCCCCATACAAAATGTGTTCATTGGTCAAGTTAAAGTATAATTATATATTTTATAACTCTTCTAATTCTAATATCAAATAAATTTAATGTACACATTAAAAATGAATGTGTTACAGTATTGATTATCTACTTAGAAGTAAGATTAAATTTTTATCGTGGGGGACCAGAGCCATAGTACAGGAGGTACTTTTTTTTTTGCACGTGGCTAGCCTGGTTTCAATCCTCAGCATTTCTTTTAGTTTCCCCAGCACTACCAGGAGTAATTCCTGAGTTCAGAGCCAGGGTTAACCCCTGTTTAAAGCACTGGGTGTATTTAAAACAAAGCAATTTCTACTTTTCAATTGCCTTCTTCTTTTTTTTTTATTTGCTTTTTTGGGTCACTCACGATGCACAGGGGTTATTCCTGGCTTTGCATTCAGGAATTACTCCTGGCGGTGTTCAGGGGACCATATAGGATTCTGGGAATCAAATCCGGGTTGACTGTATGCAAGGTAAACACTCTATCCCCTGTACTATCGCTCCAACCCCATGTTATTTTCTCTAGCATTTAAATCTACTATTTGTGTGAGTTCTGTTCTCTGATATTTAGAAGACTTGAAATAAACCATGTGAACACAAATATTTTTGTTAAAAATTAAAATCATGTGTCCAAATCCACTATTCTTTATTTGCTTTAACTTCAAAACTTAATTTGAAAAGAGACATTATATTCATTTATGTCATATTTGTCCCTTGTTTAGTGGAACTTTGATAATTATCTGTAACAACTTAGGGACTAAAGTATTTCTCTGGGATGCAGAGATTTTTGACTTAACCATTAATGCATTATCCTCTTATCACTGTCACTGTATCACTGTCATCCTGTTGTTCATCGATTTACTTGAGCCGGTGCCAGTGCCAGTAATGTCTCAATTCGTCCCAGCCCTGAGATTTTAGCAGCTTCTCCTTACTCATCTTTCCCAACAGTTGGAGGCTCTTTCAGGGTCAGAGGAATGAGTCCTGTTATTGTTACTCTATTTGGCATATCAAATACGCCACAGGGAGCTTGCCAGGCTCTGCCGTTAGAAAAAAAATAATAAAAATAAAAAGAAAGAAAGATTGGTTTTCTCTCTGCACAGTACAGACCCACACTTTTCTACATAACCAGAGAAAATCATCCGTTTAATGTGTTACAAATCATTGCAGTGAAACTCTTGGACAAAGGATGGACAGAAGAAATTATTAGTCCAGAACTATAAAATCTGCTCTAAGAAAATAAACATTACAATATGTAATTGGATAGTTGATTAAATAATTGATTAATATACTGAATCAGCAAGTGATGCTAAACAAATATCTTACTTTGAAGTCATATTTAAAGTAGCACACCCTTAATATTCTTTATTTTTATTTTGAAAATCAAGATGGTGTGTGTGTTCTCAGTTGGAAATTATGATTCACTTAGAAATAGCAATTTGTTTACCTGATGGCTTAAAACTAGAAGACTCCAGGAATGAGTACAGAATTAGCTAGAGAAATTTATGCACTGTAGTCTTTAATCTCTGTAATGATACCTCTCAGGTTACAAATAAGGCTATTTAGCCATTGTTATCTGATGCAGCTTCTTTTTTCTTCCCCCCTTTTATTACATTATGAAAATGGATTGCCTATTGATGACCATTTTATGTTCATTATTTAAATTCATAGATATCTGTACATATGCATGTATGTATAAAGAGCAGGGATGAAAAGGGAAGGAAGGTCAAAGAGAGAAAATGATCTACTAAAATGGTGCTGGAAATAAATGGCTTAAATAGCAAGAAAGCATTGGAACTTTGAAATATAGTTAGTGTTCTTATACTGAACTAACAGAAAAGGTTAGTTGTAGTGTTGGTCCTGCAAAATGCACAAATAAGTCAGTCAATTTTATTTATGTGCCCACTGCCCAAATTCACCTTAGCCAGTGTTAAAGCACAGAGTCCACTGTTTTATCTATTATCCGCTATGCATTGTAATCCATTGACTTTGTTTCATGTTGTGCTCAAATCCACCACTATAAGTTCAGAGAAACTTAAGGGGCATTTTATTTACTGGGTTTTGTGTTGTCCAACCTTACATAGGCTAAGGAACATCATCAATTTCTTTACACACATACTATTTTTTCCTATAACACTCTGTCATAATCATGAATTACATTTGATATTGCCTATCTACTTTATTTCAGGAAAAACAGAGATTTCTGACGGATGTTCTGCATGAAGTGATGCTACTTGATGGCTTGGCCAGTTCCCATCCAGTATCGCAGGAAGTGCTACGGGCAACAGATATTGACAGGGTGTTTGACTGGATCGCATATAAAAAGGTGGGAATAGATAAGACTCAAGTGCTAATAGGATATTTCACTAGCCTGGGGTAGCCAAACTATTTCATGCAAGTTATATTCTCTTCATCTTGGCACATAAAAGTGTATTGGAAAGGTTCATACAATTCATTTTATGAGTTAGAGCTTTACCACTAAAATGGGATTAATGTTTGCCAAATATTACATAAAATATTGCAAGTACTAATGAATAGGTTTTTGGAGACATGAAATTGATATACAAATGGTATTGTGTAAATGTTGGTTTTGATTAATACTGGTAAGAGAGCTGACCAGTGACAGTGACAAAAGTAGTGACAAATTATTTTCATCATCACAAGCTCCTTATGTGTTCATTTTAATTGGATGATACAAATATTAGTTAAGGGAAATTTGGAAATTTGTATTTCCAGGATAATGAGAATAATAAATGAAAAATGCTAGACTTTAAATAGAAAAGACTTTGAACCAATGGTTAGATATAGAAATAAACAAAATAAATGAATGAAAACTTTTTTTCTTGTTGCTTGGACTAGGATTTTTCATTATTTCTCTATACTTCCTTTTGAGTGGGGGTGGGGGAAATGGTGCTCAGGTCCTTTTTTGATTGTGAATTCAGGGATCACACCTAATGGGTTCATGAGTTCCTTATATATTTTGAACATTAACCCATTACCAGATAGATCACTTAAAATATTTTATTCTAAAAGTGCAAAAGTTCTTCTTCAATTTATTGATTGTTTTATTTGATAGACACTCTTTGATTTAGTATTTATCTGTTAGCTTATTTGAGTCTTTTTACTTAAGTTTTATTGTCTTAACCAAAAAATTATTGCTAAGACAAAAGTTAAGAAATTTTTTGCCTATGATTTATCCAGAAAGTTTTAGAGTTTAATATATCATGTTTAAGTTTTAATTTATTTTATATATTTTTGAGTGTGTATGGTGTAAGAAAAGGTAGTTCCATTCTTTAGCATGTAGATAGTCCATCTTCTCATCACCAGTGACTGAAGGGATAGACTAGTTTCCCATCCACTGAATCTGTCAAAATACTTGATTAAACTAAATTAAAAATTATGTTATGAATCTCGTGTGTTATCTAATTGGTTCAATGTGTCCATTTTGTAGTACCATGTTATTTTTGATTAGCTATGTAATAATCAGAAAATATTATGCCCCAGCATTGTTATTTCTCAAAACTGCTTATGAAATTCAGTTCTTTTTTGTTTCCACAAAATTTTAGGATTTTTTTAATCTACTTATGTAGTAAAGGTTATCTTTCAGTCAAAATATAGATAATTATCATTCATAAAATGCTACTCTGTGCTAGGTATCATACCAAACTCTATGTCATTTCATTCAATTCTCATGACCATCTTATTATCTCGGGTATTATTATGATTCTCATGTTAAACATGAGGACATTTAATCATGCTTAATTTAAGGCAAAATTTTTCAGAAAGTCAAATTCCAACACCAGTATTCCAGCACCCACTATCACATTTGATAAATTTGTATATTTATTCTGAAACAATTTGTTAACCTCTTATATTCTAGTGACCTTGTTCTTAGTGCTAGAGATTGATGATGAGAAATATTTTAGGATTTATGATATAATTAATATAAAAGAATTACAAGGGTGTGGGGGTTGTCATATAAAAGCAAAAAGAAATCATATTGTAGAAGAAGTCCAGTAAAGGGAAACAATGGTGATTGCCAGAACACTAAGGAATCCAATCTGATTATACAATAGTGAGTGTATTAAAAGTGTGATTTAAGCAGTAAGAAGTTGGAGGATCATTTATAAAAAAATTTGAACTTTATCCAGTTGCTCAAGAGGAACCAACGGATATTTTCCAGTAGAAAAGTAATACTACTAAAATTGTTTTCTAGGAAGAATATTCCTGCAGTCAGTGTGGTAGAGATAGAAATGCCGTGATGGATCTGGCGTTTCAATAAAGATTGTAGTGACTAGAGATGAAGCAGGCAGGATTTATTTATTTATTTATTTTTTTGTAATCTTGTGTGCAGTTCTTAATAATAAAAAAAAATAATCTTGCCACTTTTGTGTCTTCTCTCTGAGTGTACCTGCTACTAAATATTAACCTCTGTCAACCCTCATTGCATTAGTACTTCAGTGGCTTATCATTTCTTGTAATAATTTCCTTAATAATTATTCTCATCATCGCACTCCTGTTCTTTTGTTATTCTTCTTCAATAGTATTTTCATTAGCACTTTACATAGACGTGAATTGCAGTGATACCAATTATAGAGAAATAAAGGTTAGAAAGCAATGGAAGAGATCTAATTTGTGTGGTTTTTGTATTTAAGAGCTGAGGATTTTTTTTTAATAAAAACTGCTATATAATATGAGTAGTCTTGAGGCCAGTATTGAATGAAAAATATAAAAGTCTTAAAATTACATACATATTTTCCAAATGGGAAGAAAAAAGTAAGAACTAGTCTGCTAAAAAAAAAAGATACAGTGAAATAACATGTTTTCCATTTTAATACTAGATTGAAAAGGAAGATGCTTTTATCCTAAAAGTGCAATGGAAACAGGAAAATACTGTCATTGATAAAAGGACTAGAAAAGATGGATTGAGAGAGTCTCTTTACTCTAAAAGCACAAAGGGAAATAAGAATCAATGACCCAATGACCTGGATGATGAAAGTTAGCAAATGCTCATTAAATTTACATATGATGCCAAGTGGCAGAAGATAGCTACAAATTTTGGAGGAACAGATTTCAAACTTACTCGATCCAATTTAAAGAAATTTATTAAAAAACAAGAACATTTTTCAACAATTGTTACATCAAGACATATATATTTTAGAGAACAAAGGAAAATGCATCAAACAAATGGAAAGAATTGGCAAAGTCAGAAAAATCTATATAGGTCACAGTGAACATATTTAAAAATGGGGGAGAGTGACAAAGAAGAAAACACATTTATTTCCTATCATCCTTATAAAGAAGTATGAAAGATCAGTTAGTCACTTCTCTCTTGTTCTTTGTGATATTAAGGTCTCTATCCAAAGCCCTACGTCTAGCAATGTTCAAGAAGAGCATCTAGAACTCTATATAAAGAATAGGTCATCTTTGAAGAGATTTAAAAGGTGGTACCTTTATTCAAGAATGTACCTCAGTATTAGATATAAAACCTATGACATGAAAACAGGTATGGTAAGAACACAGTAAAACACATATCATTTAATGAGCACTTAATATATGCACATAATGTCATGGAATTCTTTGCATGTATCAACCCCCTTACTCCTGAGAGAAAATGTGGAATGTTGGCATTTTCAAAACTCAATCAACTGATGAGGAAACAGATGTAAGAAATCAAGTGATTTCCACAAGATATGACTTTTAATAAGTGAACAATCCAGGATCTTTGAGTCAAATATACCTAGATTTAAATTCAGGGGTCTTATCTAAAAATTTTTTTTCTAAATAATATCAAGACTTGTTCTAATATGATCCATCTCAGTTTGCAATGCAGTTTTCAGGTAACTTTTCATCTCTTTTATTCTACTTCTCAAGAAATCTTATTTATTCTATCCAATTATTGTATAATGTGACATCTTCTGTTTATCAATAATGTTTTCAGGTGGATCTGAATTACCGCAATAGTCTCCAAATGTTGTCGTCCAACCTTGCTATGGTATACTTTTAACCAAGCACTCAGAGTGATAATTTTTCAAACCTAAGGGAGAAATGCTACAATGACTCCTCCCAAATGAGAATAAAAGATAAAGTCTTCATAATGACCAGTTATATTGGATTTGATCTCTCTCCATTTGTCCCCTAACCTCTATTTTATTTTCTACCCCTTGGGCTCTCCTCTTATTACTATACCTTCATTTATAGTAATTTTTCTCTACAATTTTCTCTACAAATTCTCTGACTTCCCCAAGTCAGAGAATTTGTCACTAAAATTCCAAGTAAAATACCTTCAATACTAGGACTGTTGAAGCTGCTGTTCCTTCTGTAGGAAATGATATCCCACATATCTTCAAGATTTTCACTTGTTCCCTTTAAGATTTTACTTGTCACTATCTCAAAGAAGCCACCAAGTTAAAAATGTTAATTTGTATCTTCACTCTTAACACATTTTCCTTATTTAGATCCAGTTTTATTGTTTGGTCCCATGGTATATAAAGTATTCTCACCTACTATATAATTTATTCAATTTTGCATCTGGATCCCTGCTTTCTTCTGTTGAACATAACTTTATAAAGGGAGACATGCATAACTGTCTTTTTTTTCTGTTTTCTAGTACTCATTGTTACTGACTGCATATAGTAGGTCCTCAGTCAGTATTTGTTGAGATGAATGAAATGTCAGAAAAACAATACAAGCAAAACATTATGGTGTTTCAGCAGAAAAGATCCCATCTGTTTATAAGAATTAGGGAAAAGAGTTGGCACTTGAAATAGGATTAAAGAGTTGCAGATGTAATTTCATATGGATTGCCGAGGGGTGAAGGAAGATTGTGTTGCTGGATCATTCTGTTTTCTAATGGATTCTGTCACTTGTGGCCTGACCTCTCAGCCCTGGACCTCATGGGACCTTTATCTGTTAGTTCAGCTCTCCTCTTGCTGTCTCTGCACTGTCTGATCTCAGGCACTATCAACCAACTTTCTGTCTTGCAAATCCTTCCAGCTCTCATTCTTCTAAAAAGATCTTCCTTAGCCTTTGTTTTCTCTGTTCAATCAATTGCATACAGAGCCCAATGAATATAATTGGTTACTATTTTCTGGTTTTGACACATTTGTACCTATTTTATCATGCTTTAGCTGTGTAGTACCTTATTGTAACTCTTGTGTTTTTTTTTTCTGTAAATGATTTGAACAAGGGTTACTTGTCTGATGACAATAACACTACTCGTAGGAAGAATGGTATCAGAGTGATTTTTTAAAAAATTTATTTTATTGAATCACCAAGTGGAAAGTTACAAAGTTCTCAGGCTTATATCTCAGTTACACAATGCTCAAACACCCATCCCTTCACCAGTGCCCATATTCCACCACCAATAAAAACAAAAACAAAAGCAAAAACAAAACAAACAAACAAAAAAAAACCAGTATACATCCCACCCCTCATCCCCCAACCCACCCCGTACGTGAGTGATAATTTCACTTCCTTTTCTCTTTACCTTGATTACATTCCAGATTTCAACACATAACTCACTATTGTTGTTAGAGTTTCAAAACAGACTCACTATTTTTGTTGGAATTTATCCCCTAAGAATACAGCTCTATTAACAGGGAAATATTTGATAATAAGTTTTCCACTGATGAGAATGAAGAGATAAAATGTCGCGCGGTATCAGAGTGATTTTGGAGGGTGTGTTTTGTCATTGGGGATTCACTTAGTTGCCTCAGTATGTCCCAGACCTGTAGAGTGGTTAAGTTGGTCTCCAATTTTCAAAAGAGTAAACAGAAGTCAGGGAGCACAAGGATGGCTCTTAGGCATCAGAACTGGGATTAACATCTCACAATTTCTCTCAGTTCATTCAATTCTATTAGGACACTTTCTTCAACAAATTGCCTAAAAAATTATGCCAGCATTTCAATAGAAAATATAATTTAGATAATATTTTTGACATATTGTAAAGTTAATATTTTAATTTAAAAGTGCACTTTAAAAATAAGTAATTTGTCATAATATAAATGAAAAAGAGAGTTCTAAAAGCTGGCAAGTAATAATTACTGATTTTGAACCGCACCTAAAGGAAATGTCACCAGCTTAAGAGGATAAGAAAAAATGGAGAGAGAGAGTGAGTGTATGTGTGAGAGAAGGAGATCAACAGATTTAGAAGCAACTTGAGAAAATCTTATCAGGAAAAAAGTTAAGAGAACTTTGGGGTGGAGCAATATCGCCTTGTACATGGTTAACTCTGGTTGTCACCTATGGTCCCCAAGCCCCAGCACGGGTAATCCCTGAGCTCAGAGCCAGGAGTAGACCCTGAGCACGACTCTGTATGGCTAAAAACAAAACAAAGTTGGCTGCAACATATAAGTAATCATTATAAGAATGCTGCTCGCCACTGCTCTGTCAGAATCAAGATCAGAGTAAGAAATATGAATTTAAATTATAGAAAGAAACTTTAATTCATCTGAGAATTTATTGAATTAAAAGACTATGAAATTTCAGTATTAAATATGGATGGTTATACTATCTTTATTCTTCAATACTTAAAAAAAATAAACTAAAGGGGACCTGAGAGGCAGTCCAGCCAATGAGACACCTGCCTTGCATTGGGCTAACCTATGTTCCAGCACCAGAACTGCACAAGATTCCTCAGAGAACCATGAAAACTGTTTCCTGAGAACAAACAGGCATGGCCTAAAACCAAAAAATAAAATGTATATTTTGTTTAATTTATATTATCTATATAAATATATAATATATAACATAATATATAATAAAATTAAATATATATTTATAAATGTATGTGGGCTGGAGTGATAGCACAGTGGGTAGGGCATTTGCCGTGCACACTGCCAACCCAGGTTTGATTCCTCCACCCCTCTTGGGGAGCATGGCGAGCCACCGAGAGTATCTCGCCCGCCCAGCGGAGACTGGCAAGCTCCCCTTGGTGTATTCGATATGCCAAAAACAGTAACAACAAGTCTCCACAATAAAGACATACTGGTGCCCGCTTGAGCAAAACTGATGAGCAATGGGATGACAGTGATGATAGTGATAGTGATAAATATATCTATATTGCACAGTAGTGCTTACAGTTTGCCCCTGACTCTGCACTCAGGGATCACTCCTGCTGGGCTTTGGGGAACATACAAGGTTCTGGGGATCAAATATGTATTGGCTTCTTGCAAGGCAAGATCCATCTGATGCACTATCACTGTGACCCTGTAGTAGACTATATTCCGGTGTGTCTTTCTCTTTATTATAAATGGGTCTCATATTTGCCTTTGACTTGGATTACCATTATTATGATAAGGCAGAAGTAATTTTTAAGACATCATGTAAAGGAAATGTCTTTTTGCCCTGTAAAGAAAATGTACATGGTTTAAAGAGATGATGTTATTGGCATTTCTGTGACAAATGCCTTTAGCACTTACTGGTAAATTATTAATTTGTGCATTTTGTAGACGGAGGCACATTTTCTTTTGAACATGTGTTTGATTCTTCATCATTTGAATGCTTTTTTTCCTTTGCTTCAGTTTTAATACTTAACATTGCTTGTTTTTTTTCTTTATAGCCACTTTTATATCCCAATAAGTTTTACTTTTGATTTACTTCATAAAAATGTAAAAAAAGTATTAAAAATAGATAGCAACCTATTTTTACAACAGTGTAAGAAATGAATTAATTCCACTAAATGAATTATTATTGAAAGTCTTTTTTTAATAATATATTTTTTTATTCTATTATTTTTAGCAGTTTATTTTTTACTTAGAAATATTCAAGAAGTTGCTATTTTTTTCCTGACTTTTCCTATCTTCTCTTTCTGTGAAAGGCAGATTGGTAATGACCCTTTATAAGAAGCTTAAGAACCAGGTTTATGTAAATCTTAACTTTCATGACTTGGCTATGCTTGGATTCTTTCTCTACATCTTCTGGAATTTTTTCATAGCTACAGTTGTTCATAATAATTTGCTTGTGAAGATTCCCTAATTCTAATGAATTTTATAATGGTTAACTCATGCCAGACTCCACCAGTTGACAAAGATTAAGAATGAAAAGTGCCATGTCATTTAGTATAAATGCTAATATGTGAAGTGAATTTCATTCATATAAATAGTTCACTCTGCAACTATACATAATTTTAACTTCATTAGGCTAAGAGATAGTTATAGTACATCTCAGAAAGGAATGGGGTTTGTCTTAATACCAAGATGAGTTTAGTCAGAAAACCTGTGAACCTCAAATTATTTTATGCAGAATGTTCAGGTAGATATAGCAAATGAAAATAAAAATAATTAGTAGCAACATATATTTCTAAAAACAGATTTCCAAAGCTATTTGGTCTATTGTCTTGTTTTCAGAAAAAGTATCTCTTAGCTCCACCCCCCTAGATATAACTTACTTGAGTTGAACAAGCAGAAAATACCATCGAACACACCTGATGCTATGTACCTCCCCTTTGGCTATATCAACATAACAAGGTGGAGGCTGTGGGAGAATCATCTACTTTTGGAATGTATCTTTGTAAATTTTCATAGAAATTGCAATGTTCTTAATATATTATTCAAAGTAATAGGATTCTATGCAAAAAAAATTAAAATGCACAACTGCAGTTAAAAAATGAGACTTTTTAAGGATAAAGTCATAACTGAGTTAAAGATTGACATTTTGGCAGATAAGAGGTATATAAGGAAAAATAACAGGAATAAATTTCCTTTTTATGAAAATGAACTTTTGGGAAAAATGTGTAAAAATGTTCACAATTTAACATTTTTTGTTTACTATCTCAAATAAGAGATAGTAAACAGACTGTATTGCCTTTTCCTATAAATTGCTTGTGAATGGATTATATTTTTGAAATAAATGGATCTATATTTTTATTCAACATGATCTCTAATCATTTATAAACAGCCCAATTTACATATTGGTGTGATGAAAAAGAATTTTAGAAGCCCCATATGTTACCAGTGGTATATAAAAAGTACAAAAGAGTTATCCTCAATTGCTTTACCAATAGTGACTCCTGTTATTGCTATTTTCTTTTTCTATGAACCCACATAACTTTTTTAATAATAAAAATTATTATCTACCAGATATTAAACAATTCACAATCAAGATCACTTGTATCACTTGTAGTCCCATTGATCTTAGATTTGCTCGAGCGGGCACCAGTAACATCTCCATTTGTCCCTGTTGTGTGCTAGTGCAGCCCAATGATATCTGCTTGCTCCAGGAACAGGAAAAGCCTCGAATCATTCATTCAGGGATTTGACAAAGAAATCTGACCATCTAGTTGGTGGGCGGCCACGAGGTCTTCTGACGTTCCGTGGAATCCAGTCGGTAACAGCCCTAGTCCAGCGGTCCTCTCTGAATCGCATTCCATGACCGGCCCATCTGATTTTTGATGCCTTGGCAAACGAGACAGCATCTCTGATTCTTGACCGTCAATGGAGTTCAGAACTCCGGATTCCTTCTCTCACTTGAGTGAGACATGATATTCCCAGCATAGCTCTTTCTTTCTTTTTTTTTCTTTTTGGGTCACACCTGGTGATGCACAGGGGTTACTCCTGGCTCTGTACTCAGGAATCACCCCTGGCGATGCTCAGGGGACCATGTGGGATGCTGGGATTCAAACCCGGGTCAGCTGCGTGCAAGGCAAACGCCCTACCTGCTGTGCTATTCCTCCAGCCCCAGCCCCAACATAGCTCTTTCGATTCCTCTTTGGGGTACCCTAATAGCATCCTCATCCTGTTTGCGTAGGGCTCAGGTCTCTGAGGCTTATGTTAGTGCAGGAAGAATGGTGGGATCGAAAAGATATGCCTGGAATCGAAGGTTCTTCGTTCTCTTAACCAATTCTTCGATGCTCTTGAATGCGTTCCATGCTGCTTTCTTCCTCCTGCGCAGTTCTAGCACCAAGTCATTCCTCATATTGATTTCTCAACCCAGGTACACATAGCTGCTGCATTCGGAGATGTTCGTTCCATTGAGGGCAATGGGAGCTTCAGGGACCAGTTTGTTTTTCATGAACATCGTCTTGTTGAGATTCTGCTGCAATATGACCTTTCCGCACTCATGGTCGAAGTCGGTTAGCATTTGTGCCGCTTGGCTAATGTTTGGTGTCAAGATAGTTAAAACTATATATAGGTTTTAAGTAGTTCAAACTATGTTCCAATAGAAGATATATTCAAATCTACTTAAAAACACACAGGAAGACAGTCCTTTCTGCTTAGAACATATGGATGTTTTTAAGGTAAATATGTCATTTTCCTTGAAGTAATGACAATTTTTCTTAGACTGTCAGATTATTTTCATAGTCTTTCTTTTTCAGAAGAGACTGACAGGGTCATTTGATGACCTACTGAGAAAATTATTTAAAGACTACACATTCTCTATAGCCTTCATTATTCATGCTGTTGTATACTTTCTGGTAGTACTGAATCAAGTTTTTGACTTTTTTACTTTTTAAAAATAGATTTTCTTTTAGATTCTCTTTTTAGTCCTCTCTATATCAGAATCCCAAATTTTGACTGTGATTTCATACAACATATCCTTCCCTTTAAAAAGCATAGAGATTAAAATAAAAATACTGGAACTTACTTTTGTCTTGAGGGCATTCTCTAAATAAGGAGAAATTGAGCACAATTTTCAGTTTCTCTGAGAAGGAAAGAGAGGACAAGGCCAAAGGTGAAAAGTTTAATGGGAGGCCTCCCAGAAAGCCAGGACCTTAAGGAGCTGTATCTGTAGCACCAAGATAAACTAGAAATAAAACTATCTCCTATCTCAAGGGACCAGAAAGAAATTGTTCCTAACAGTTGACAGCAAGTGGAGAAAAAAAAAGAAAATTTCCTCTAAAAATTGGCAACTACAAGAAGCCCTTGCTTGGAGGTACAGTTCAAATGAAAAACTACCTTGGAACTCCAAAAACTTGAAGCCAAGTTTATTTTAATATTTTAATTTAGGATGTTTGGTCCTAGATTAGAGGTGACTCTAGATCCCAACAAAAACTAAAACATATCCTTCATGGAAATCTGCACCTTCATATCACAGCTCAAAAGATTCCCCTGTGGGGGAAAAAGTCAGAGTCAAAAACTTTGAATTAGTTGCTTTCTAAGTTCATGTTCAACTTAATCACGTAATTTTCTCCTCAATTTCTGGCACTCTAGAGAAGCTGATACTCTTTTTTGAACACATTCTTCTCATTCTTTCCCCACATATCTTTTTAAGTGAATTCCATTCAGTTAAAAATCTGTCTTGCTTCACTAAAAAAAATTCTTGAATCACCCAGTGAAAACTATGTTCCATGAATATAATTGAAACAATTGAGACCAGAATCATTCATGTGTAGAATTAAAATATTGACATGTTAGTAGATAATAGTAGTGCAATAAAATAGAGGAAATAAAATGAGGAGTATAAACAAAATTCGAACAAATACTAAGAAAAAATAAAGGAATATATATAAATATGAAAATGCAATAGCTGCATTTAAAAACACAGTAGGCATTGTGTTGTATTAAATGATCTTAATTTCTTTAAATAGGTTAATACAAAGGAAATAAATTGACTTTTATTGATTTATTTTCTGATAACTTAATTTGTTGTACCTCTAAGTTTTCTTGAAGCAAGTTATCTGAAATAAGTTTATTTTGTGCCTGCAAAAGGGGGAGTCTGAGGGGGAGATGATTATAGATATTAGTGAAGTCTATGGTAGGTCACACTGGAGGAGGGATTGATATGCCTGAAACAGTTGTATTATGATTAATCTCATTAATCATGGTGCTTTCATATACATATTTTTTTAAAAAATGCAATATGTGTAGTAAATGATTTTTATAGGTTAGTTAGTGGGCACTAAGGAGAAAATTATAAACATGAAGAGAGAACAAAAGAAACTATCCAGAGTGCACCATAGACAAATGAGAAATCTGCAAGAAAAGTTAAAGGACTTAGAAGAGAAAGGAAAATACTTAAGTAATTAGCAATACAGACTCAAGATATTGATTTTGTAAACTTTTTTCATCTTTGTTTTTTCAACACATTATTGTCTCCAGAAATAAAGAGCTTACATTAAGTTGTGACATTCTTAGAAGCAGAATTTTGTGTTTGTGCTAAGATTTCCTTAAAGTAATTAAATTTAGACATCAGAATATCATATTATATTTGTTATGTTTCTTGATTATCTTTATTCTCTTTTATCATCATCTTATAAAATTGAGGAGGGAAATTAAATTAATTTTAAAATTATATAGTATTTATTGATTTCTGACCAGAGTTTGACCATCCAATTTCCAATTAATCATGACATAAGACTAGAAACCTAGAATGTTAACATTTTCAGGTCCAAATTTATAGAACTCATAAGATAAGAAACATGATTTCAACTCAGTCTACTTAGTTCGATATTGCGTTCTCCAATTGCCTGATCAGGTCAAATAGATATTTAGTTTCACAGTAGAGGTTATAATTGACTCTAATAATTTGCATCTCTTTTTAATTGATCATAGTATTATTACTTTAAGTTCTTCCTTCTCATCAATGCTTATTATGCCCTCTTTTGTTCTTGGCTTCTGATTCTACTTTTGTTCTCAACAACCAAAGAACAGAACAATTGTGTACTGAGGGTGGGATGTACTTAGGTTGCAAAAGAGCCTTGTAGTTCCAAATCAGCGTTTCATGAACAAGGTTCATATGGAACCCTCCTAGGTCCTCACCATATTTTGTGTGGGCACAGGTAAAAAGTCTCATAAATGCGGCTTCATGAGTAGCTGGTAGAACAGGGAGGGTCCAGGAAAGAAACAATTTTGGAAGAGAAACAGTGGGAAAAGGGTTTAGAAACACTAGTCTAGATCATTCTGAGAAGCGTAGTCAGGCTTTCATAATGTGGAGCACATTCAGAAGTAAACTAATGTTACAACTCAGTTGTATGGTGCCTCTTTACTATAGTTTTAGAGTAGGATGCAATAATCTCACTGTGATAAAAAAAAAATCTGGTCTAAAGAAGAGAATTTAGGCTAAGTATTCCCCTGGTAATGATTGTAAACTAAAGGAAAGAAATGATAAAGCAGCTAAATGCTTGTGTTTCCTTAAGATATTCCCCAAACTGTTTCTAAGTCCTGCAGTTTTAATATAAAATGAGTAAACATATATTGTGACATCATTTTCCTTCTGGAAGGGCATCAGTCATAGCAGAAACTTTGTGACTAAATTGGAGCAATGGGGTTAGTTGCATGCATTAAAGAAAAACCAAGTCCCAGTGCTATCTAATACCTAAAACTATTATAGTGACTAAATAATCCACATATTCTTTCCAATACCCATGTAGTCGCACTATCTTTCCCGTTGTTCATTGATTTGCTTGAGCGGGCATCAGTAACGTCTCCATTGTGAGACTGTAGATGAGGAAAATCAGGAAGTAATTTTTCCAACAGGACAAAGTTAGTAAATATTGGAGTCAGGAGTCACGAACTGGAATTCTACCTGGACTTTTAGTCAATTCATTAGACCGATAATTTCTTGATTTATTTCTTTCTTTACATGGAGGCCACTGTAGTGGTGCTTAGAGGGGCAGTGCCCAGGGATCAGACTCAGGGCCTTGCATATGCTAAGCCACATGGCAGAACCTGGCAATCTACCTGTGGCATATTCTATATGCCAAAAACAGTAACGATAAGTCTCACAATGAGAAACGTTACTGGTGACCGCTTGAACAAATCGATGAACAACAGGACGACAGTGACAGTGACAGATCACTTCTGAATTCTTCATGTACATTTTTGTTGTTGTTTGGGGCCACACCTGGCAGTGCTCAAGGCTTACTCCTACCTTTCTCCTTGGGTATCACTTCCAGTGGTGTTCCAGCACCAAACGAGTTGCTGGAAATCAAACCATGGTTAGCTGCATTCAAGGTTCACTGCCTAAACTCTTGTACCTCTCTCAGGCCCCTATATATTTTTTTTTTGGTATTTTTGTGGATTTTTTTTTTTTTTAGGGTTTAGAGAGCATATTTCTCACAAAATGTAGACACTTATTTCTCTTCTATGACACATAATTTTGTAATTAGTTGTAGAATTAAAGTTCTTTTAGAACCAAAGCTTTAGCAACATGCCATTGCAATATCATATAGTTATTAGATATACAATATATATAATAAGCAATATTTTTATGAGTTTTAACAATGATTGATTCCATGTCCTTGGAGGTTTAGGGATTGTGATGAGAATTCAGTATCGACTTGTGTAAGATTTTCAATGCTGAATTTGGAGATACTTATTTTTTTTTGCTTAAATTTTAAATATATAGCATGAAAAATAAGTAAATATGACTCTACTATGGAGCAGAGAATTAACTGTTAATATTACCTTTTAGAAAGTTCTTTTAAAACAGGCACAGTAAAGGGTATTTTTTTTTGCACTGAATTACAAAAGCATTCCATGATATTAATCCCATGTTGTAGTGTCTTCCTACACCAAGTTGACAAAGAACATAGGAACTTGAGCACTTACTCCTTACCTCCCAGTTGAAGGTCATGTAGAATTCACACACCTGCATCTCAGCATCTTGTGATGCTTCTGACAGAAAGAGTCTGCAATCTGATAGGCTCTATGGCATTGGTCTGTATCTTTATGGCATTTTTGTTTCTAATTCCACTCTTGTTTACTTTAAGAGCTATATCTTTTCAGTTTTTCATTTTGTTTGTGAAAACACTGTTACCTACCGCTTTGGGACTAATTTTTATTTTCATCACATTTTAATGTTTATTTTCACTGACCTTGCTGCCAATTGATACCATGGTGCTGTTATTGGAATAGTACCAAAAGATGCTGAGCAACAAGGGATAGTTCCCTGTCCCATGCACAAGATTTAGGAATAATTATGAATAACTTGATTTTTTTCCATCTTCTTTTTGCTCTGTGTTAAGCCATAAGAAAACCGAATTGACCTTTAATTACTCTAAAATGAAGGGGTGCAAAATCTCAAAGCCTCAAAGTGCTTTATTTCTTTAAGGCTTCTGGTAGTGGTAACATTCAATCTCTCTTATTTAGGTTGATGATGAAAGAAATAGTAGAAAGACAGGGGAACTTTTTTTTTTTCCATGTACAGGAAGCTAGAGTTTTTGGAAGATACTTTTAGAATCAATAAGTATATGTTTGCAAGGAGAGTTTGTCATCAAATTTGTCTTACAGGCTTCTAGGAGAAAGGAATTTTTGTATTTTAATGAATGTGTTTTAGAAAATTTTATCTTACAAAGATGGTTTTTCTGATCTGACATCTGTGGAATTACACGGTGTCTATTTGCTTTGGAGACACATTAAATGCATTATTGTATATGTCCTAGGGGTTCTTTTACTAACCTCTTCTAGAGTAAAATTATCACACTATACCCAAAATTCCTGTAAGTATTAAGTGATGCTTAAAAAACCTTTTAAACTACCCTACCCTTTATGCCTCTAGGCCATATTCCTTTGGCTAACTCAGTTCTGGAACAAATTCAAGGGTTAGTTGGGAGCTAATTTTACCTGCTCTATTACTTTATTTCTTTATAACCCATGAGTTGTTCTGCAATTTTTCCTTCTATTTTAGACTTATTATGTTTAGCATTCATCCTTCAATTTCATCATGACAAATGTCAAGACTTCATCTTTTCTTTTAGCTGAGTAGTATTCTTTTGTATATGTATACCTAGGTTCTTGATCTCTTCTCTGTCAGTGGGCATTTCAGTTTATTCCTTGTCTTGGCTACTGTAAGTACTGCTGTGCATATAACCATTAAAATTAGTGCATTTATACTTACATCCAAGAAGCGTAACTACAGGGTTGTATGGTAAATCTATTTTGTGGCATCTTGAGAAAACGTCATAAGCAATTCCCAAAGCGGAAGCAATTTATTGTCCCAGCCAATGACCTTCAAGAGTTTCTTTGTATATTCTTCCTCACATGTGAGTGGTCTTTGTGACATGTGCCTTTCTTACAAAAGTAAAGTGATAGTCCATTGTAGTTTTAATCTGAATTTCTCTGCTCAAAGTAATGATGACAATTTATTCATATCCATCTGTATCTAGAAGCATATATTCCTCTCCTGTAACCATTTTTGATGGGCTATTTATTTGTTGAGTTTAATGAGTTCTTTATGTGTTTCAGATATTAAGT
Source organism: Sorex araneus (assembly GCF_027595985.1). Classification (NCBI taxonomy): domain Eukaryota; kingdom Metazoa; phylum Chordata; class Mammalia; order Eulipotyphla; family Soricidae; genus Sorex; species Sorex araneus. Next base: position 15,363,767 of record NC_073311.1, read on the forward strand.
CTTGTCAAATGTTTGCTGTGCAAATATTTTTCCCATTTTATAGTGTGTCTTTTCATTCTACTGATTTTTCTTTTCCTGTGCAGAAGCTTTTTAATTTTATATTTACTGGCTGTTGATTTTGCTTTTGTTTCTCTTGCTATTAGACTTGAGCTCCCAATGAACTCAGTGAAGCTTACTATGGAGTATCTTGCCTGTGGATTCCTCTATGTATTTATATCTTCAATTCTTACATTTAGTTCTCTAATCAATTTTGAATTAATTTTTGTATATGGCATAGGATACTATTCTAGTTTCAGTCTTTTTAAGTAGATAACCAGTTTTTTTTAATTTCCCTTTTTACTCAGATATTGAATTTTCACATTTTATTGATTTGACTTAATAGTGTTACATAGAAATGTTTCTTATATAAAATATATTAAGCAATAAATTCTCACATGGACTTGCTGAATAAACTCCCGCAAGATAATTTGCTTGCCAATGTATGAAAATGTGCTGATTCTTTGTGTCCATGATCTAGCTCAAAATAATTTGCTTTGTAATAAATGACTTGGTGCTTTATTTTCCTGGATCATATGTTTTCTGAGTTTTAAGATTCCCTATGGGCATAATACATCTGTGTTGTCAATCTGAAAACAAAAATCAAAAATTGGAGGCAAAAGCTGTCATTTTGTGTTCATAAACAAGGATAGTTATGAACTGTTACCTATCACTTGGATTTTAGACATCAATTGCTCAATACTGACCAGCAACTCATTATACTCTGCTTCCCACAGTCGTACTAACTGAAGTTATGACTTCTACATTCTTGGACAAAAGACAAGAAAAAAAAGAATCATTTTCAGTGAAATATATAAGGAGGCTAATTTATTTTCTTGAGACCAGCTGAAGGTGGTTTGATGAAACTTTAATCTGTGCATTTCATTCTCTTTGTAAACTTTCCCTGAAGTCAGAATAGCAGAAAGCGAGATAGAGAAATCCTTACTCAAGCAATTATTTCCCTTATTCTGCAAATATTGGTACAGTAAAATAATTCCCTTAGCTTCCAGAAAATCGGTTGTATTGTGTATGAATGAATCTGACAATGAAGATTAAAAAGTGTCATTTTGCGATTAAGTCTGTGCACTGTTTTTCTTGGCTTTTCAACATATGCCTTAGGGATTAAATGACATACAGATTTCAATTGATTCATTTCTGTAGTGGACTAATTGCAGCAACTAAAATATTAGCTATGCTAGTATTCTTTGATCACGCATGCTTGATTTATTATGGATCTACTTGAATGGTACATTTAGTTTTTAAAGCACAAGTGAAGTTTGAGTGGCATTGTCCGAGAAGTGTAGTTTGAGAATATTGTTCTTGAACTCCATGATGGCCCATCTGTGTAAATAATCTCATCAACCTCTTTCATGAGCCCATCCTTGAAGAGTTACTCCTATGGATGCTTAATGAAAAAATATACGGTGCTTTTGTCCTTGTCAGTGGTGTCAAACATATGAGATGTTAGCACAACTGCTAAATAAAGCTTCCACTATAAGAAGAGGCCTCACAACATTTTGTCTGGATGAGTGAGCAGCTTGTGCATACTGGGTTTCACAGGGAAAAAGGCAATCCTGAGTCTCCATGAAGGACATAGTTATTTATGGTCATCTCTAGTGAATTTTGCTCATGCGGAAACTATCCCTACAATTCTTGAGTAATGACCTTTGTGTTTCAAGCACTCTTGCCTTGAATTTGTCTTGAGTTTGCTTAATATTGCATGGGAGGCCTCTTCTAAAATGACTCCCCAAGAATGGATTTATACAACCCAATATGTACCCACTATTGTCCAATTAAACCATAAGGCAATTGATGTTCATATAATATATGACATCATATAATATATAGCATCATATATTATATCCTTTGAATAAGCTATGACTAAATTTTCTTTAGAGTCACTTAGAAAAAAGGCACTTGGATGTACACGTGTTTTAGGAAACAAAGATTTTTTTGTGTATGATTGTTTTTGAGCCACACATATCAGTGCTTGGGGATGACTCCATGCTCTGTGCTCAGGAATCCCTTTGATGAGCTTGAGAGACCATATGGGATGCCAGGGATCAAACCCAGATTTGGCCTTATGCAAGGCAAGCACCACACCTGCTGTAATATCACTCAGAGCCCTAGAAAACTAAGTTTTGATCATTTAGAATCTCTTTTTAAATGAAAAATGAAATAACTTTGATCTCTAGATAGCTTATTCCTCCTAAACTGAGAATTTTATTATTCTTAGATAATAGCCCACTTATTTTCATTTCCTAAGGTAACTAATTTCTGAACATATCAAATATTTCAAGTAACTATGGCATAATGAAATATTTAAATATTAATTAACCTGGTGAGTTAAGTAAGATTCTATCCAATGCATCTCAGAATCAGAAAAATTTAACTTGTATTTATTTACTTTTCATAGATAAATTATATATAATCATAATATTATACACAAATATTCTGGCTTTCATGTGTGTGTGTGTTGGGCTGGAGTGACAGCACTGTGGGTAGGGAGTTCAACTTGCACTCGGCTGACCCGGGTTTGATTCCTCTGCCCCTTTTGGAGAGCCCGGCAAGCTACTGAGATAGTATCTCGCCTGAATAGCAGAGCCTGGCAAGCTACTTGTGGCATGTTTGATATGCCAAAAACAGTAACAACAAGTCTCACGATGGAGACTTACTGGTGCCTGCTCGAACAAATCAATGAGCAGTGGGATGACAGTGACATTGACAGTATTTGTGTGTAAAGTTGGTGATCTTAAGGTTCTTGTCTTCATCCTTAAAAAATATCTGTGAGCTATCATAAAGAAGGATTTTGGAATAGCAACTGCAGAAGGAGAGGCTGGGTTAGATGGATGAATAAATCAAAGGATGTTTCAGTCTTTAGAAGAGCTAGACAAGAATCAGAACTGGTTGATTATAGCAGATATTTCCAGAAATTATTCTACTTCCTAACAGTTCATTCCTTAACCCTTAATAGGAAAAGAAAATACAGTCATTCCAGTTAACTTTTGAATACCAATATATATATTTCTTTGATTACTAGTTCCAAAGATATTTTTTCAAAGTTAAACACTTTTTTTAAAAAAAAATACCTATTTCACTCAATTTTGTTTTCAATATGGTTGTTTCTTAACTCCCAGTAGAGCTTAAAAATCAACCTACCCCATATGTTTATATGGAACTGTCTCATATTTGAACATTATTAAATGTTTGGGTAGCCTTTTTTGAAATAAAATAGTTACATCTCATTTGTAAAGTTTATCTTAACTTTGATTTTTTTCTGATGTTCTGATATTTTTCCCTATAGCATTTTAAGCACTTTATTTCCAAATCATGTTTAATGTAATATTTTATGAAATTATATTTTTCAGTTGGTTATCATGCACATTCTCAGAAATACTTTCAAATATGCAGAATACTTAGGAGCAAACGGTCATGAATTTTTTTGTGCTTTCAGTAAACTAGTTTATTTTTCCACTTTTTAAAATAACTTATTTGTTTTCAATTTTTAATAACAATCCATACAATTGCTTATTTTTGTCAGATACTGCTACATTTAGAAATGGTATAATATTCCAGCTAATTTTGGCTCAGTTATTAAGCTGTAATTGATATTTTATATTGATAAAATGACTATAATATCTAAATGTGTTATGACATAGATTATTCAAGATTATCTTTAAAAGTTATGCAGAAATAATTTCCGATTACTGTAAAACCAATTCTTTGTATTTCATTGAAATTGTTTCTTATATCAACATGATGAATATTGCACAAAAATATGATTCTCTAATATACCTCATTCTTCCCCAAGTGTCACTTTCAGTAGAACTATAGTTATGTAGCTTGAGTACAGAGATCTGCAGATGGGCATATGGATTTAGAGAAGTTTCCTTTATTACTGTAAAATAAATATCCAAAGGACTTTTAATATCTAATGCCTGTCAGTTTATTAAATAAACAGTCTCAAATGGGTGAGATTGTTTATCTCACCCATTTGAGCAACAAAAGCAACAAAAACTACTGGGATGAGGAATTTGGGGATTGAAAGAGAAAAGAGCGAATGTATACAGTCTATAAATATTAACCATGAATCTGTATTACCTGTTTTATTTGGGGTACTTCCAAGTGGTGTTCAGGACGCCCAGGAATCTCACCAATGATTCTCTCTCAACTGAGTCATCAGTGCAGTTCAAGGGCTGGAAAAATGCAATGCTGCTGTGGTTCTCCTGGGAAACTTGGGCCTCCCAGTGATGCTGAGGGCCAGGCCACACTAGCCATATTTGGCTTATCTCTAGGTTTGCAGCCAGTGGTGTGCCATGGATCATCAAGCGCTAGGAATTGAACCTGGGCTGGCTTCCTAAATCTGAAGCTGTACAATTCCTTGTCCCTGTATTATCTAATTTTATGCAACTATTTTCTTCCTGATTAATACACTTTGGTTGTTTCCTGTAAAACAGGAGGAATTATAAGGTTTAATCTTTGTCCATTTTATGCATACTTATTGTCTTCTATTCTTTTAGCTCATAGTTTATACATTGATGTATTAAAATATTTACCTACCTAAGAGATATGTCATATAAATTGCAAACTACTGGTGCTTTCACAAAAATTATACTCTCCTGATTCCTATTGTTTGGAAAATATCTGTTAATCTATAGATTTTCAAAGTAATATAATAGTTTACAAGAATATTCTGTTATTATTAAAGCACATGCTCTATATCAACTATGTCAAAATAGATGCAGATAGTAGATATAAAATGTGCTATTGTGTGTGCATGCGTGCGTGCACATGTGTGTGTATTAAGTTTCTGCATAACACCTGGCTGTGTTCAAGGCTATTCCTGGCTCTGCACTCAGGAACAACCCTTTGCAGGGTTTGGTGGATCATGCAAAGTTATATGGGGAATGAAACCTAGAAGGGTGGGTACAAAGCAAGCAAGTCCCCTACCCCACTGTAGTATCTCTCCAGCCCTAAAAAAGCAGCCTTGAAGAATGATAAGCATTGTAGAAGAATTGTTTTAGTACTTTTATATTGAATTAGGAAAAAACTCAGATAAAATTATGTTAGAGTCTTAGAAAAGACTTGATGTTGACACCTGCACATTTCTGGCCTGAAGAACTTAACATGGCAAGGTAGCTGGAAATACAGGGAGACCAGTAGATGGCCCTTTCCAAGTTTCTCCAAAGACAATACAGGAACCAGATTAACAAAAGAGGTCAAGGATTCATACAAAGAAGACATGAAGCATTACTAAAGCAAAATACAAGCAGACATAAGGAAATGGAAACACCCTGTTCATGGATTGGAAGGATATGGTCAAAATAGCAGTCTTTTCCAAAGCACTACAGATTCAATGCTGTTTCTATAAACAATAACATTTTAAAATACATAGACCAAATACTGTTATTAAAGTTTCATATGGAGTTCATAAAATTCCCTGAATACACAAAACATTCCTAAAAGAAAATGGGACAATTTAATTTTCCCAACATTAAATTATACAATAATATGTTAAGAATCAAGACAATGCAGTACTAGAATAAACACAGACACTCAGAACAGTGGGAGAGAATTGAGAGTACAGAGAGCTGAGGTCAGCTAATCTCTGACAAAGGAGCCAGGAGTGTGAAGTGGAGCAAGGAAAACCCTCTTCGACAAATGGATTTGGGAAAGTTGGTCAGTCACCTTTAAAAAAGAGGCACAGACACTTCATATTTTACAGAAATCAATTCAGAGTAGCTTAAGGACCTTGATATCAGATCTGAGTCCATATATCATATGGAGGAAAACTTAGAATCTTTCATAAAATTGAGTCTAGCATCATCTTTATTGACTCAATGCCCTTGGATAGGTAAATGGAAGCAAAATTAAACACATTAAGAAGAGCTTCCCTTTACAATGAATTATTAGAATGAAAAAACATCCCACATACTGGGAGAAAATGTTTGTCTATTACCCATATACAAAGGGTTAAGATCAAAAATATGTAAAACACTTGTAAAACTTAAAAAATTTAAAAAATTCCCACTAAAAATGAGAAGAGATGAGACACTACCTTTACAAAGGTGTACAGATGGCTACTAAGTATATGAAGAAAATGTTTTCTATCGCTTACCAGGGACATGCAAAACTATGAGGTACTATTCACACCAGTGAGATTGGCACACATGAAGAGGAACATAATATTGGCATGGCTATAGGGGGAAAGATGTAACCCTTATTCACTGTGGGAATGTTGACTGAATCGACATCTTTGGAAAACAATATGGACAGTTATCGAGAATTGAAGAAAGAGTATCCATATGCCTGAGAATTCCTTTTGCTTGCATCTACCACCCAAAGGCTCTAATATATTTCAGGAAGACATTTTGCCCTAGGTTCATTGCAGTACTGTTTACAATAGCCACGATCTTGAAACAAGCAAAGTTCCCAAGAATACATGACTGGACAAAGAAAATACAGAATGGAATACTACTAAGCTATAAGAAAAGAGGAAATTATGCAATTTATTGCTATGTGAATGGAACTAGTAAGTATAATGCTAGGCATGATTTGCAAGAAGATGGGCAGGTACAGAATGATCTTATTATATGGGATATAAAGAAACAATAATAATGGCATAACAAATGGCAAAGGCAACAGAATCTGAGATTCACCGAAATTTAATGTATGGGGTAGTGGGGGATTGGATAGATTGTTAATTGGAGAGGACCATGGGATAGGAACAGTGGTTGGGGGTAAGTGGACACTCTATATCACTGTATCACTGCCATCACTGTCATCCAGTTGCTCATCGATTTGCTCGAGCGGGCACCAGTAACGCCTCCATTGTGAGACTCTGTTTTTGTGAGACTACTGTTTTTGGCATATTGAATATACCAAGGGTAGCTTGCCAGGCTCTGCTGTGCGGGCAATATACTCTGGGTAGTTTGCCGGGCCCTCTGAAAGGGGTGGAGGAATCAAACCCGGGTTGTTCATGTGCAAGGCAAAAGCTCTGTCCGCTGTGCTATCGCTCCAGCCCCAGACACTCTAATGATAAGTATCATAAACCAAGTGCCACAAACATGGGGAGAAAAAGGTACTACAGGAAAAAAGTTGAGAGAAGGAATATACAAAAGGGACATTTAAGAAATTTTTTCTCATTAACATTACATTTTTCTGTTTGTCTTTGTCAAATAAATATTACAAATTCACTAGTGCATGTTGTATACATATATATCAATGTATGTAATAAAATTTAGAAAATAGAAATTGGAAAATGAATATTAATCAAAAATTTGTTTTTTTGTTTGGTTTTGTTTTGGGACCCTCACCTGGTGGTGCTCAGGACTTACTTTTGACCCTGAACTCAGGGGTGACTCTGGCCAGGCGAGGGGTATCATATGGTATGTCGGGAATGAAACCCTAACTTGTCATGTGCAACTACATCACCCTACCCACTGTGACATGACTCCAGCCTCCTAAAACTTATTCTTATAGACTAGTTTCCGCATAATTTTCTAACATGTAAACATTTGTTTGAAAATTTGATTATTAGGTACAAAAACAAGGTTTTAGATTATAAAAAAATATGAAGTTTAAGTAGTTTATTAGAGGCTTATTTTGTATACTTAATTTTTTTTTTTTTTTTAATTTTAAATTTATTTATTTTTAATTAGAGAATCACCGTGAGGGTACAGTTACAGATTTATACACTTTTGTGCTTATACTTCCCTCATACAAAGTTTGGGAACCCATCCCTTCACCAGTGCCCATTCTCCACCACCTGTAAACCCAGTGTCCCTCCCACCCTCCCCCATCCCATCTCCCCCCCACCCCACCCTGCCACTGTGGCAAGGCATTCCCTTCTGTTTTCTCTCTCTAATTAGCTGTTGTGGTTTGCAATAAAGGTGTTGAGTGGCCGCTGTGCTCAGTCTCTAGCCCTCATTCAGCCCGCAACTCCCTTCCCCCACATGGCCTTCGACTACAATGTAGTTGGTGATCGATTCTCTGTGTTGACCTTTCCCCGGAACGTGAGGGCAGCCTCGAAGCCATGGAGTCAACCTCCTGGTACTTATTTCTACAGTTCTTGGGTGTTAGTCTCCCACTCTGTTATTCTAAATACCATAGATGAGTGCAATCTTTCTATGTCTGTCTCTCTCTTTCTGACTCATTTCACTCAGCATGAAACTTTTCATGCCCATCCACTTAACTACAAAATTCTTGACCTCCTTTTTTCTAACAGCTGCATAGTATTCCATTGTATAGATGTACCAAAGTTTCCTCAACCAGTCATCCGTTCTGGGGCATTCGGGTTTTTTCCAGATTCTGGCTATTGTAAACAGTGCTGCGATGAACATACATGTGCAGATGTTGTTTCGATTGTACTTTTTTGCCTCTCTGGGATATATTCCCAGCAGTGGTATTGCTGGGTCAAATGGGAATTCAATATCTAATTTTTTGAGAGTCGTCCAAATTGTTTTCCAGAAGGGCTGAACCAGTCGGCATTCCCACCAGCAGTGAAGAAGGGTCCCTTTCTCCCCACATCCTCTCCAACAGCGGTTGCTTTTGTTCTTTTGGATGTGTGCTAGTCTCTGTGGTGTGAGGTGGTATCTCAAAGTTGTTTTGATCTGCATCTCTCTGATGATTAGTGATGCAGAGCACTTTTTCATGTGCCTTTTGGCCATTCGTATTTCTTCCTTGGTAAAGTTTCTGTTCATTTCTTCGCCCCATTTTTTGATGGGGTTGGATGTTTTCTTCTTGTAGAGTTCAACCAGTGCTTTATATACCATTGATATCAACCCCTTATCTGATGGGTATTGTGTAAATATCCTTTCCCATTCTGTGGATAGTCTTTGTATTCTGGTCACTGTATCTCTTGCGGTGCAGAAGCTTTTTAGTTTAATGTAGTCCCATTTGTTGATCTCTGTTTTTACTAGATTGCTTAGTTCCGTGTCACCTTTGAAGATACCTTTATCTTCAATATCGTGGAGGGTTTCGCCAACCTTGTCTTCAATGTACCTTATGGTTTGTGGTCTAATGTTGAGGTCTTTAATCCATTTTGATCTGACTTTTGTGCATGGTGTCAGGTCAAGGTCTAAACCCATTTTTTTGCATGTGGTTGTCCAGTTGTGCCAGCACCATTTGTTAAAGAGGCTTTCCTTGCTCCACTTCACATCTCTTGCTCCCTTATCAAAGATTAGATGGTCATACATTTGGGGTTGTGTGTAGGGATATTCCACCCTGTTCCATTGGTCTACGGCTCTGCCTTTGTTCCAGTACCATGCTGTTTTAATTGTTACTGCTTTGTAGTAAAGTTTGAGGTTGGGGATGGTGATGCCTCCCATCATCTTTTTCCCAAGAATTGTTTTAGCTATCCTTGGACGTTTGTTATTCCATATGAATTTTAGGATTGCTTGATCCATTTCTTTGAAGAATGTCATGGGTATATTTATAGGGATCGCATTGAATTTGTATAACGCTTTAGGGAGTATTGCCATTTTGACAACATTGATTCTCCCTATCCACGAGCAGGGTATATGTTTCCATTTCCTCATGTCCTCTTTAATTTCATGGAGTAGCGTTATGTAGTTTTCTTTGTAAAGGTCTTTTACTTCCTTGGTTAAGCTGATTCCGAGGTACCTGATTTTCTGGGGCACGATTGTGAATGGGATTGCTTTTTTCATGTCCCTTTCCTCTGCCTCATTGTTTGCATATATGAAGGCCATGGATTTTTGGGTATTGATTTTGTAGCCTGCAACTTTACTGTATAAGTCTATTGTTTCTAAGAGTTTCTTAGTAGAGGTTTTAGGCTTCTCTAGATATAGTATCATGTCGTCTGCAAATAGTGAGAGTTTGATTTCTTCCCTTCCTATCTGGATGCCCTTAATCTCTTTTTCTTGTCTAATAGCTATCGCAAGTACTTCCAGTACTATATTGAAGAGGAGTGGTGAGAGTGGGCATCCTTGTCTTGTGCCCGATCTCAGAGGAAAGGCCCTTAGTTTTTCCCCGTTGAGGATAATGCTTGCCGTAGGCTTGTGATAGATGGCTTCGACTATCTTGAGGAAAGTTCCTCCAAACCCCATTTTGGCGAGGGTTTTCATCATGAAAGGATGTTGGATCTTGTCAAATGCTTTCTCTGCATCTATTGATATGATCATATGGTTTTTATCTTTACTTTTGTTGATATGCTGGATTATGTTGATTGATTTCCAAATGTTAAACCATCCTTGCATCCCTGGGATGAATCCCACTTGGTCGTGATGTATGATCTTTTTGATGAGTTGTTGGATCCTATTTGCTAGTATTTTGTTGAGGATCTTCGCATCGGTGTTCATCAGGGAAATTGGTCTGTAATTTTCTTTCTTAGTGGTGTCTTTGTTTGCTTTTGGTATTAGGGAGATATGTGCTTCATAGAAACTGTTTGGGAGAGTTCCTGTTTTTTCAATTTCCTGGAAAAGTTTGAGGAAAACAGGCAATAGGTCTTCTTTAAATGTTTGGAAGAATTCGCCAGTGAAACCATCTGGGCCTGGGCTTTTGTTTTTGGGGAGGTTTTTGATTACCGTTTCAATTTCCTTAACATTGATGGGTCTATTCAGGTATTCCAGGTCTTCTTTCTTCAGTGTTGGGAGATTGTAGGAATCAAGGAATCCATCCATTTCTTTTAGGTTCTCCTTTTTTGTGGCATAAAGACTTTCAAAGTAGTCTCTAATGATCTTTTGAATCTCACTGGTTTCTGTTATGATGTCCCCCTTTTCATTTCTGATTCGATTTATTAGAGTTTTCTCTCTTTCTTTCTTTGTGAGACTTGCTAGCGGTTTATCAATCTTATTTATTTTCTCAAAGAACCAACTCTTTGTTTCATTGATCTTTCGGATTGTTTTTTTGGTTTCGATGTCATTAATTTCTGCTCTAATTTTTATTATTTCTTTCCTTCGGTCTGGTTTGGGGTCCTTTCTCTGGTCCTTTTCTAGGGTCTTGAGTCGTGAAGTCAAGCTATCTATGTGGGTCCTTTCTTCCTTCCTGAGGAATGCTTGGAGAGCTATAAATTTTCCCCTTAACACGGCTTTAGCTGCGTCCCATAGGTTTTGGTAGCTCGTGTCTTCATTCTCATTTGTTTCTAAGTATCTTTTGATTTCTTCCTTGATTTCCTTCTTGACCCACTCATTGTTCAACATGGAATTGTTTAATTTCCAGGTGTTTGATTTGATTTTCCGTATTTGTGGGTGGTTAGCTTCTATCTTCAGTGCATCGTGGTCTGAAAAGATGGTTGATACAATTTCTATTTTTCCGATTCTATTGAGGTATGTTCTGGGGCCCAGTACATGGTCTATTTTTGAAAATGTTCCATGTGCACTGGAAAAGAATGTGTATTCTTTCTTTTTGGGGTGTAAGGCCCTGTATAGGTCTATTAGGCCTCTCTCTTCGATTTCTTCATTCAGAGTCAGTGTTTCCTTGTTGAGTTTTGTTCTTGTGGATCTATCTAGAGGTGATAAGGCCGTATTGAAGTCTCCGACTACAATTGTGCTGTTAGTGATGTCCTCTTTGAAGTCTGTTAGGAGTCGTTTTAAATATTTAGCCGGTCGTTCGTTAGGAGCATATACGTTTAAGAGTGTGATTTCTTCCTGTTGTACATATCCCTTGATAAACAGAAAATGACCTTCGCTGTCCCTTTTGATCTTTTTCATCCTGAAATCTATGTTGTCGGATACCAGGATGGCCACTCCAGCTTTTTTAAGGGGGTTGTTTGCTTGGAGGATTGTTTTCCATCCTTTGACTTTGAGTCTATGTTTACTCTGTTTGTTCAGGTGTGTTTCTTGCAGGCAACAGAATGTTGGGTTTAATTTCCGGATCCATTTAGCCACTCTGTGTCTCTTGATAGGTGCATTTAGGCCATTGACATTGAGAGAGATTATTGTGATGTGGTTTTGTGTCATCTTTCTGTGGGATTTGTTGTTCTTATGGGGCTCCTCCTTGTCTTACAGTAGCCCCTTTAGACCTTCTTTCAAGATTGGTTTTGAGTCTATGAAGTTCCTGAGCTGTTGTTTATCTGAGAAATAGTGTATGGTTCCTTCGAGTTTGAGTGAGAGTTTAGCTGGATAAAGTATTCTTGGTGAGGCATTCATTTCGTTGAGTTTTTTCACTATGTCCCACCATTGTCTTCGGGCTCGGAGGGTTTCTTCTGACAGATCGGCCGTAAATCTGAGGGGTGCTCCTTTGTATGTGATTTCCCTCTTTGACCTTGCTACTTGTAGAATTGTGTCTCTATCTAGAGCATCCGCCATTCTGACTATGAGATGCCTTGGAGTCTTTTTATTTGGGTCTCTTTTTGCTGGCACTCTTCGGACTTCTTGTATCTGGACGCCTGCCTTCTCCAGCTCTGGGAATTTCTTAGCGATGATGTCTTTGACTATGTTTTTTTCATTGGCGTTACTTCCCTGTGGTTCTGGTACTCCAATGATTCTTATGTTGTTCCTCTTGAAGTCATCCCCCAGGGCTCTGATTCGCTCTATAGCCATTTTGAGGTCTTTGGCCATGATTTGTTGCTGTCTGTAAGCTTTCTGCAGCTCATCCTCAAGCTCGCTGATTCTGTCTTCGGCTGTAGTCATTCTGCTGTTGAGGGCATCTAGTGAGATTTTTATTTCATCTACCGATTGCTGTATTTGTGAGACTTCCGTTCGAAGGTTTGAAATTTCTGCTCTCATTTCTGCTCTGATTTCTTCCTGTATTTTCTTGGTAGACCGTTCGAGCGCTTGATTCATCTCCTCCCTTAATTTATTGGATGTCTGTTCCATAGTTGCTTGGAGTAGGTCGAATCTCCTCCATATTTCCTCTCTGAATTGTTTATCTGAGAGGTCGTAGATGTTGGGAGACTCTTTTGAAGTTTCTAGTATCTTTTCTTCTCCCTCTCTTGGTGGAGGGGATTTTCGCTGTTTCTTCATATTGTCACGGAAGTGCAGAGTTGGAACCTTGTAGTTATTTATTCCTCTTCCTTTTTGTGGGAAGAAGGGGCTCCGATTGTGCTAAACTTCCGTTATTCCCTGATAGCTTTTATAGTGTCAGCCTAAGCTAATGGCTATTTTACATAAATGTTTGAGATCGCACAAGTGAGTTTTCAAAGGAATACACAGTACGGATTGAGCTGAGGTAGCAAAGAATAACTGCGGCCGCGTTAGCGGCCGCCACTCCCGAAAGAGGCCACGCCCACTTTTAGGCCACGCCCCCTGAGATGAGGACACGCCCCTAAGCAGCAGAGTGGGGATTGGTCAGGATCCGACGGCGGCGGCGGAAAGGTGCCAGGCAGGGGCTTCAGGAGGAGCCCCGAGCCGCGGCGGGCAGGGGGCGGGGAGGGGGCTTCTCCGCGCTGAGGCAGGCTCTCCAAAGGATTGCCTGTTTACCTGCAGGATGGAGATTGGTCAGGATCCGACGGCGGCGGCGGAAAGGTGCCAGGCAGGGGCTTCAGGAGAAGCCCCGAGCCGCGGCGGGCAGGGGGCGGGGAGGGGGCTTCTCCGCGCTGAGGCAGGCTCTCCAAAGGATTGCCTGTTTACCTGCAGGATGGAGATTGGTCAGGATCCGACGGCGGCGGCGGAAAGATGCCAGGCAGGGGCTTCAGGAGAAGCCCCGAGCCGCTTGTATACTTAATTTTCAGGAAAAATTACAACCAACACTAAAATTTTTCACAGCAATAAATATTGTTTGTATAGAAAATTAGGTTTATTTAAATTGCTGATATTCGACTAAGTATAGTGATGATGACTTTTTGGGGTTTTTTTGGTAGTTACAGTTATATTTTGTTTTATTATGTAGTTATGGTTATAAGAGTGTTAATGTTTATGATATTTATGTACAAAGCAACTGCCCCTTCCCAAAGTTCACAATACTCTCCACCAATGTCCCTATTTTACTTTAATGCCACCTCTTAATTTCTCTCCATACTCCCTACTATTTGGTTTTTAAAACTTTGGAACCCAAATCCAAGAGTTTATCATTATTTGATACTATGTCCTTGTATTGTTTCTCTCCCAAAAATAAGTGAAAGATGATGCCTCTTTAAAAAGCGACATGTAAGGAGCCACAGTGATAACACACTTAATAGGGTTTTTTGCCTTTTAAGTGACTGACCTTACTGACCTATGGTCCCCCAAGCCAGGATTAAGTCCAAGAACTGCTGGTTGTGGTCCCCAAAACAAAAAGACGTACCATCTTATATATTAGCAGAAATTAGGGAAGCGTTTTGTAGTCAGTCCGAATGCAAAAACTAATTTATAATGATTGTGTTAATAATTTGGGAGAGTTAATAGCATGATGTTATTCAGTATCTTTCAAAAATTTTATTTATGTTCTACATTTGACATGTGAAATACTATTATGAATTTTCACAATATAGTAAATTCCACATGTCTTTCCAGATGTGAATGTTTAATTCTGACTAGGAATAAGTTTTCTACATAAATGGAAGTAGATAACTTGTTGCCTGGTATTTAAAAAACTAAAATTATATTGACATCCTTGTAAAAATATCTCATAGTCTTTAATTATCAAAATGTTCAATGAATATGGGATGACATGCCATTAGATCATTTTTTACAAAAAATGTTTCCTTAATTTTTAAAGTACTATTTTTGCTCATTTGTCTATTTCTTTGGCATATATCAGACTTTGGTTCAAAAATATTTTTATTTCTTCATTTTAAATCATTACTAATACAGTTATACTATAATAGGAATCAAATGTGCTTTTTGATAATTTACTTTTAATAGTTACTATATTAATGAAATTATTTCTCCAAATGTCTGGCTTAATTTATTTTAATTAATTTATTTTTTCTTCTATCAAAGAAGCTAATTTTAAATGAAAACAAATAGGTAAATGATAACAAAAATAATTCCAGTAGTCTATAGATAGGGCACAGGACAAGTGATTTATTTATTTTTTTTTGCTTTTTGGGTCACACCCAGCGATGCTCAGGGGTTACTCCTGGCTTTGCACTCAGGAATTACTCCTGGCAGTGCTTGGGGGACCATATGGGATGCTGGGGATCGAACCCGGGTCGGCCGCATGCAAGGTAAACGCCCTACCCGCTATGCCATCGCTCCGGCCCCCAAGGACAAGTGATTTTTAACAATAAAATCCATAATATCTTTAAAACATGGCATATTGAATTAAATGAGATCATATGTAAGGCACTTTGAATCAGTAACTTATCCATTAAACTCTATTTTAAACTAAAAATTACAATTAAGATAATTTTCAAACATACAGATAATACTATCTGGCAGATACTATTTGGTAGCATATTATAAATGTAGACATGATCCAAATCTAACAAATGCTGCTTTGTTTTATAATTATCATTGTCCATCTCTCTTTCTCTAGATAACAGTGAAGCAGACATAAATTTACCTCATGCATATTTTTACATTGAGATTTATATGTCATTTATTTTTATGCTATACAAAATAAATTAACTATCATTTGGAAAACCATCTCCTGTTCATGGGACTAAATTTGTATGTAGTTTTTCCCATTAGAAATTGTTCTAATTTAAAAATTAGAAATGAGAATGATAATGATGTAAATTATCTTTTTACATGTGTCCCTAGGTTCTTGTTACTAGATTCTTATTGCTATCTTATATTTGCATATATGTTCTTCAAATTAATTTACCTACTTCTAAATAACTAGCACTTTTCTTTCATAAATGTTCATACTCCTTTACATTTCCTCATTTTCATCTGGTGAGTATCACTGTCATCCTGTTGATCATCGATTTTCTAGAGCGGGCACCAGTAACGTCTCCATTCATCCTAGCCCTGAGATTTTAGCAGCCTCTCTTGATTTGTTCTTCCCAGTGGTGCCACATTGGAGGCTCTTTCTGGGTCAGAGGAATGAGATCCATCTTTGTTACTGTATTTGGCATATTGAATATGCAACAGATAGTTTCCCATGCTCTGCCATGCATGCAGGATGCTCTTGGTACCTTGCCAGTTTCTCCAAAAGGAAGAACTAGGTAATAAGAGGTTGCTTCTGGGAGCTATGTTTTATAGTCTCTGAATCTTGGCCATTGATGGGAATTACACAGTGCCGGGGACAGTTTGTGGGTGTGGCTGTCAAGCTACTGAAAGATGGGGGATCTGGGTGGAGGAGGCCCAGTCCTGATCCAGGCAGGCTTAGAAATCTCAGCCCCGGGTCCTGCACATCTGGGTTCCTCCGCCGGTTCCTTCATGTGCAAGGCTTGTCCAAACATGTGGAGGGTGGCCTTGAGCATGGCTGTGTCTAGGTTCCAAAGGTCTTCAGCTGCTGGGGCTCTGCTCCGGGCAAGGAGGGAAACTTGAGGGGCCCAGGTGAGGACAGCCAGGCACGGGGGTAAGAGACTTTGTTTGCAAATATATTCCTAGAAAACGAATGAGTGTAATATCCTACTGATTATATATATATATGTACATATACATATATATATACACATATATATTGTAACAGTATGCTTTTACTTAACTGAAATATTAAAAGTAATGAACAATCAATGTCCTCTCATCTCCAACCCTCTCTATATATCTTACCTGGTGATTTCTTTCTACTCTGTATCCCTTGTTTTCTGACAGAGTGGGTGAATATCTGAGTATCTGCTCTTTTGTGTAGGCCAGTGCTCCATTGTACTCTAGGTCCTCTCCTTTCTTTAGAAGAATGCTCACGGGGCTGGAGCAATAGCATAGCGGGTAGGCGTTTGCCTTGCATGTGACCTACCTGGGTTCAATTCCCAGCATCCCATATGGTCCCCTGAGCATCACCAGGATTGATTTCTGAGTGCAGAGCCAGGAGTAACTCCTGTGCATCACCATGAATGACCCAAAAAAAAAAAAAAAAGAATGCTCACACAAACCTGTCTCTACTCCTCTGAATACAAAAATTTCTCAGCAGTGTTGGCGTTTGTTCTTATAAGATTTGGTATAATTCCATTTTTTTGCTCTTGAGAATAGGATCCTATGTGGGTGGAGGGCGAAGGTTTTTTCTGTACTTTTTGCTAAATTTTACCAAAACTTTCTTGATATTTATATATTGATCTGTGTAAGAAGTCTCTTTCACTGGTTTCATACATTAACCCTACAAGTATTTTTGGGACTTTCACATAATCTCTGAATAATAGTAATTTGTTACTTCATTTCTATCTTTTCATTATTATCATTGCTTTTTTATAGTTTAAAATATGAATATCAAAGGAGATTATTCTTATTCCCATTTCTAAAGTGGATGCATTCATTTTAAAGGTAATTATATATTTTTAGAAAAATTTATTTTAACTGCTAATGAATCCCGTTCTCTTCCCCATTTACCAAGGTATATTACTTTAGGTGAAGTAATATTTCACTTTTTTTGTGAAATATCCACAGTGACAATGGACTGAAGTGATAGCATAGCAGGTAGGGCATTTGCTTTGCACGCAGCTGACCCTGGTTCGATCCCTCCATCCCTGTAGGAGAGCCCGGCAAGCTACCAACAGTATCCCATTCTCATGGCAGAGCCTGGCTAGCTACCCATGGCGTATTCAATATACCAAAAACAGTAACAAGTCTCACAATGGAGACATTCCTGGTGCCCACTCAAGCAGATTGATGAACAACGGGATGACAGTGCTACAGTGATTGTCACAGTGATTTTCAAACAAAATTGAGTTTATTACTTTATCTTTTTAGCCTATTAACATGATTAGCAAAATTCATTTACCTTTGCTTTAAACCATTATTAAAATATGGGATAAATTATGTTTTTTTTGCTTATTTCCTTTCATTGAAATTGTTAGTGTAAAATATGTTTCAGGTGAACAATAATGCAGTGTAATTCAGCATCTAACTATGCTACCTTTTGACTCAACCAAGAGATAAACACCACCATACATTTCACTTCCTTTTTCTAATATGTCTATCACTCTTAATTTTACCCTAGGGTGATCACTATTTTATTCTGAAAAGCTGATTTTATTTTGTTGTTTTGTTTTTCAATTGGTATTGCTTCTTCATCATTCATAGGTGATATTTTTATATGTATGACTTATTTTTGCTTAGTTTAATTTTCTCAATGTCCATGTGAGGAACATGGAAAGATTTTAACATTTTGTATATAGATATGTAGCAGACTATATATACTCATCTATCAAGAGACATACAAGTTCTTCCCATATCTTGACTCATGTGAATAATGCTGTAATGAAGATAGAGGTACATAAATATTTTCAAATTAGTGTTTTTATATTCTTTAGAAATATATAAATAAGTGAAATAGCTGCTTCACTTCATGCTTCTACTTTTAATTTTTAATTTTTACAGCAATCTCCATGCTGCTTTCTAAAGAGACTGAACTAAATTCTGTTCTTTTTAAGAGCACATGGGTTCTCTTTATTTTTCACATCCTTATAGCACTTTTTGTTCTTGATGTTTTGATTATAGTCATTCTAATTTATGGTAGGCAAGATCTCATTGTGATTTTTATTTACATTTTTAATATTGATAACATATTCACGTATCTTTTGGTCATATATACATCTTCTTTTGGTGAACTGTATATTTAGATTATATGTCCATTTTAAAAATCAGGTTTCCACTCTTCCTATATATAATATACATTATATACACATTACATAACATATACAATTATTATTTATAATTGTAACCTATGTCATAAATTGCACATATATTTTCACTAATGGGCATAAAATATATCTAGATTTTATTATGTATCATGAAAAGAGTAAGGAATTAATTACAATTTTTATTTGGGGACCACATCTGTCTGTGCTCAGGGTTTACTCTTGGCTTTGTGCTCAGGGATGTGCCGGAGATCAAACATCTAGTCATCTGCATCATATATGGCAAGGCAAGTGTCCCCCAAACCCTCCTGTACTGTCTCTGCAATCCTATTTTGCAATTTTATATAGTAATTTGTATAGAACAAAGGCAAAATAGTACAAAGTTTCCTTCCCTATATGTTAATGAGTTTTTACATTTTTATTCTTTTTTTCAATTATTAGTTTCATTTTCTTGATTATTTTGACAACTCACTTTTTAAAATTGATACAGCATTGATTTACAAGAGCATAAATATTTGCATGTTTTAGTATTCAATACTATCACAGTACTATAAACACTGCTACTGTTTTTTCCATACAGTCCACTGGACTCTTTCAGCCAATTTCAATCCCTCATGTTAATACCTTAAAACTTAGGTCAGAGTTTAAGTTTTGTTTTCAGTACACACTGTCTGTTCCTTTGCTTTATTCATATATTACATAAATAAATGATTTCTATAAAATAGAGATTTATATGAAATTTTAAAAAAATTCTTAAAGTTAGCATGTCCTTTTTAATTCCTAATGTTGTCCATTGGAGTTATATTTTTCTCCTTCACCCCAAATAAATTTTCTAGAATTCTCCTAGTTCATTAGTTTAATAAATCAAACATGCTATATTCTTACAGTTTTATTCATTTATAATTTGTAAGTTTTTATTCCTATATTTTATCCTTTCATAAACACTGTATTGTTGTGTTTCAAATTTCCTGAATTCAGTGTTTTCATGTAAGTTGCTTTTGGAAAACCAGTAATGCTTCATGTTTTTCTTTTGTTTTAATTTTTGCTCACATTAGGAGGTAGTCAGTGCTTACTCTTGGTTCTGTGCACAGGTTTCACACCTGGAGGGGACATATGGTATGGAGTGTTGAGGGTCAAACTGGAGTCAGCTGCTGGCAAGGCAAGCACCTTACCTGCCGTACTCTCTCTCTCCATCCTCAGCTTTGAGTTTTACCTCTGAAACTATAATCAGCATTTATTGGTTAGTTTGTTTTCAATTGACTTGAACTTAGAATTACTTTGCTTAAGTGTCATCACCTGAGAATACTATAAAAGATAATGCTCCAATGTAGAATACTTACCCTATTTCACGGTACGCAAAATTGAATACTCCTGTCGTGGCTATAAACTCATACTTTGGATTGCTTATTTGAAACTAGCAAATAGTTGGGGGACAGTTTTCTTAGATCGGACCATCTTTCAAAGATAATGGGAAAAGCTGTGGGATTAACCACTAGTGTGTCAATATTAATTTTAAATGTATGACCTACACTAGTATCTCATCTAGCATGCCTAAGTTTATACAGTTAGTAAATGATAAAGCTAGGACTGTCAGCAGTTATTATACTTCTTCACAAGTAATTATTAAAGTTTGTCAGATGTGGTCCATAGGTTGGATTTGTGAAGGTAAGAATACATCTGCGTTGTCACTGGGAGACTGTGAAAATAACTCATCTGTGTGATGATAGAGGCTTGGCCTCAGGAAGTAATAAATCAAAAATGACTTCAAGGTTCCAAGCATGGATGGCTGGGGCAATGCTTTCTTAATTAAATTTCTCTCCCTTTTTGGCCTTTCTTCTTTTCCTTTCCTGTCTTTCTTTCTTAGATTTCCTTTTCTTTTTGGTAGGAATTTGAGTGTGGTTTATTAAGAATTAGCTCTTTTATTTATTAATTTCTTTTTCTTGGGTACTAAATGTAGATAACATACATTCTTTTAAAAATGCTGTTTTAAAAATACAGTAGCATATTTAAGGTACCCTTTTGCTCTTGGAAATACTTTTAACAAATATTAGAGCATTATAGTTCTACCCATATCTAGATATTTTTAAAATGTTACATTTGAGGGCTAGAGCGATAGCACAGCGGGTAAGGTGTTTGCCTTGCAAGCAGCTGACCCGGGTTCAATTCCTCTGCCCCTCTCGGAGAGCCCGGCAAGCTACTGAGAGTATCTCGCCCACATGGCAGAGCCAGGCAAGCTACCCATGGTGTATTCGATATGCCAAAAACAGTAACAAGTCTCACGATGGAGATGTTACTAGTGCCCACTCGAGCAAATCGATGAACAACAGGACAACAGTGACAGTTACATTTGAAAGTATTTGATTTACAGTCTATCAACTAAACCTTTAAGTTACTCAGAAACTAACAGAAAGCCCTATTTCATAGGTATCTTTGATCAAAGAACTCAGTAACTGAACAGATAGAAAGTCATCTGCAGATAAGTTCCTGTAGCTGCTATACACTACATAAAATTGATAAATTCCTTTTTCTTCTGCTTCTATCCCAAGCACAAATTGAAATTAATGATATACTATATACTTCCCTTGTTTCTATTCAGTGCAAACTATCAAGTACATACAACTGTAACTTGAACTGTACTATCTAAAGGACTTTTTGAGAAGAGTTAAAGGGAAAAGTTCCTGTTTGGATGTGTGTACTAATAATGTTAGGCTATATCCACTACCAATATATCTAAGTGGTATGTTAACAAATAGATTATATTGGTTTTGATCTCAGCATTTATAATTATCTAAAAAATTCTAATAATTATCTAAATAATTTAGATTTTCTAAGAAACAAATATTGTAGTATGTGTGGTATAGTTTGGAAAAGGAGTAAGAGATTGTAGACCACACTGAAATTCACACCTACCAGGAAGAGAGACGGAATCATTGGGTTGAAAAGTTTCAGACTGCAGACCAAGAGCAAGTAATATACCCAGACAAATAGAGGTCCTCAAGGCAAAATTTCCCAGGAGAGTCCCTTCTCCCTGGAATAGGTCCACCTAGGTGTTCTACTGTTGTGCTCTATCATTGGTGGTCAATTGAGGAAATTATGACATTCATGGTAATAAAGACAGAGAGGCAAAAGTGAAAAATACGAGAAACATGTATTCTTAACTGCCATATCCACATATACCAACTGACAAAAGTATTACTATTCCCAACTTTGCTAACACTTTGTGATTATTGAATTTTCCCTTAACTAGCTTTAGGTTTCCTTATCTGTTAATATATTCTTTGCAGGCCCATTTATATCTAATCTTATCTTAAATCCTGGGTATTTTGGTTACTCAGGTTAAACATGTACCTGTTTGATTAAACATTTCGACTATGTCTCATTGAATTAGGTTTCCCTTCATCTTTTTAATTAAAAAAAAAAACTGGGGAGGGGCAGTAACCAGTTGTGTTCAGGGCTTACTTCTCTCTCTTTGCTCATGAATCTCTTTTGGTGGAGAATATATGAGGTATCTGGGAACTTCTGTATGCAGGGCGAGCACATAAATCCCTATACTGTTTCTTGACTTGTCTCTTAATCTTTTGAAATGTTTTATTGATTCTAAGCACTGTGTAAATAAGAATCTCCTTTTCTAGTACTCCTTTTGCTCACTCTTTCTGGAATGTCATGTAATTTTGATTATAGGAATCATAAAAAAACACTACAAGTTGATTAAGATTATTGGTTTTGGAGTTAGAGATAAGACTTCCAATTCTAGTTCCAGTTTTATACTATTATCTTGGGCAAATTATACAAATTTCAAACCTAATTTTTTTAACCAGACAGGTAAAGTTAGTGATATTTTCATTGGCATATTTTGATTTGGGCAGAAAGTGATGCTAAATGAGTGAGAGATACATTATTAATAATTTGGGTCGAGACTTATGATTTTAATGCATGTTTTTATGTCTTTGGCTCCCTGTTACTTTCTCATTAGGATTACTTCAAATCTACCTCCTCTCTCTCCAAGTCGTCTTATTTGGGAAAACATCTACATTATGGAGAAGAGTTGTGTTATCCTATCATTCAGCATTGATTGAGAACCTAGAATGGACCAGAAACTGATTTTTATGATGGGTTTACTTTGTTATTTCTATTAGAGGAAGTTTCCACCTCCATGAAGCTTATAGTCCATTTAGCGTAACATATTTTTTTGTTTCCTGTGCTTTATTCTTCAAAGATCTTTTATTTATTTTGACTTTTCCTACTTTACTACTACTTCAAAGAAAAATCGTCTTATTCTTTTCCCAGACAAATTTTAATTCTCATCTTTAACTAGTTAACCTAGGATACTGCTTCAAAAGCTGTTTTTCAAGCTGTTTGTTGATTCCAGTATCTGTCTCTGCAGGATAAACTTTGTCTTTTTTGCACTTTTTTCCCTCTGTCATCTTAACAAAAGCAAAGACATCACGTGACCATGCTTCCCACTTTTCCCTTCCTCCTCCCCTGCTTCCTAACTTTGTATTAGAATTATTTTTCAAACTTGGCTCTCATGTCAACTCTTTTTAAATAGCTGCCTCTTAAATTTGGCCTAGTACTTGCCTCCTTTTAGCAAGCTTTTCCTCATAATATGAGACACTTATTCTTATAACATAACTTCCTTGATATTCTACCCAATTCTCATATTTCTTTTAAACATGTCATATGTTACTTTGTGTTTCTTCATTGATTTTCTTGTCAAGCATTAATTGAATATGTGTTATGGATATTCAAATTCAGAACATCTAGAATCTGTAAAAATATTATGATAGTTTTTCATTCCTTCACTGAAACTTCAGCACTTTTATCTTGGCAGTCTCACCCATTATAAATTCTAATTTATGTCTTCAGTTATACTTTTCAACTGAATCCTATTTCTCTGGTTGCATTTGTTTCTTAAATTCTAGATTCTTCCAACTCTAAATGTTACAAATGCTTGATAACAAATTTCTCTAACATTATCTTTTAAATGTTTTATATTGATTGATGTTATTTTCCAGTTATAAGGCTTTAAAATATTTTAAAAGTCCTTATACTCAGAACTATTTCTGGTTTTTATATTCATTGTAAATATTTGCCTCAGATTATTTTACTTCTTGGAGTATCATATACACTGTCTCTTTTTAAAAATATTTATTTTATAGATTTTTATAAATTTTTAATTGAGGTATCAGTGACTTATAAGACTTTCTTTGTAATGCAGTACATAATTATGCATCTTCTAAATAAATACATGCAGTTTTATCATACCCATTGCCAAAGTACCAATATTCATCCATCACAGTCCACTGGATGCTCTCCCTGATCAATCCCCTCTGGAAATTTATTCTATGGTCAGATTTCAAGGTTTTGTTTTTATTTGACTTTGTCTCTTTTCTTTTTTTGCTTTTCCATTTTTCCACAGAAGAATGAAATCATTTGGTATTTGTCATTATCCTCTGACTCATTTGCTTAGCCTCTTCCAGTTCTTCAGGTTTCATATTTTCATATAGCTGAGTAGTACACCATTGTGCTTACTTGTATAATGCAAATATATAAATTTCATTTTCATTTAAATCACATGCAAATACATAATATCACACAAATATATACATGTTTATATATAAATTTGGGAATAATTATATATGAATATATAATATATGTCATATTTTCATTATTCATTCACACTTGGGTTATCTTTATAATTGGTTAATGTGAAAAGCACTTCAATGAAAATAGGTATCTTTCAATGTTTGTGTTTTTGTGGTTTTTGTAAAGATACCTAGGAGTAGAATTGCTGGATTATATGGTGGTTATTTTTAGGAATTTTTTTGTTTTAATGGTTCACGGTGTCAAACCCAAGGCTTCACTTATGCAAAATAAGTACATTATCACTACACCACATCCCTTTTTCCTTTTAAGTTTTTTTTTAACTTTACTTTTTCTTTATGTGTGCTAGAGTATGAACATAGGCATTCTGCATACAAGGAATGTACATTATCATTGAGCCACTGGCTCTATTTTTAAAAAAATATTTTGAGAAACTGCCATGCTGAGAATACAGAATTGAATCCTATCATGCACACAGTTAATTAACAATAAAATCAAGAGCAAGAAAAGTCAAGAACAAGAAGAAAAATTACTCTCAGCAAATGGTGTTCAGAGAACTGGTTAGTCACATGCAAAAGAAGGAATCTGTGTCACTACCTAAAACATGCACTGAGTTAATTAAAATGGATTAAGTGCTTCAATATTAGCCCCAAAACCTATAAATACATTGAAGAGAATTTAGGCAAAAACTCCATGGTATTGGCTTTCATGTTCTATTTAGGGACTTGACTTCAATGGCAAAGGAAATGAAAGCAAAAATAAAGAAATGTGATTTCATGAAAAAACTTCAATCCCGTGAAAGCAACTATCATTAAAGTGAAAAGTATCTTGCTGAACGCAATAAAATTTTGCAAGTCATGCATATGACAGAGCACTAATTTGCAAAATGCACAAGGAATACACAAAACTCAAGATATTAGCAAGAAATAATCCCATCAAAAACTGGAAGAGCTGAACAGTCACTTACCAAAGAAGTCATGTATGTAGTTGATCAAAAGACATAATAAAAAATGTTGATTATCACTTATTTTCAGGGAGATGCAAATCAAAAGATCAAAACTCTACATTTAAAAAAATATTTTTATAATCTTTCCTAGTCCTAGAAAAATATTCGAATTCCTAGTCCTGCTACTCACATGTCTGTAACAACTACCTCAGTTTATATTTTCCATCAAATCTTCTTTCATCTGGTGATTTGCTTTTTGTACTTTAGTCACTCACATTCTCTGCTTGTACTTTTCACTTTAACATCTTCCTGATCAGACAAAAGCTGTTTCTGTCATGCAATACACCTGTTTTCTGTTAATCTTTGCTCCTGGAATTTTATTCATTCTTTAAAGTTGAACACAAATGTCATTTCTTTATATCGCCTTTTGCCTTTATTCCACAATATAAAATAAAAGAACTCATCTGAAATGTAACAGAACATTCTATTTTTCTTGCATTATTTTTATACATATCACATGAGGTTCTAAGATTCAAGAGCACAGAGATTTGTGGCTTTTTTTTTTTACAAAATACTTAACAGATCAAGAAATAAGTTATTTGAGATCTACCTGTTTTTAAAAGTGATTGCTATCATTAAGTTCAACAATGAAGTGATAAACCATATATCCTGGTTGAATAATCTTCAGGAGCACAAAGTAATTGTTATGCATGCAACTGATTTCTCTCTTCCATATAGTTACTATATTAAGTAGATACTCTATGCTTCAGACATAAGGAGAGTGAGGAGTTACCAAATCATCCAATCCATTTAATGCATACATTTGTTGTAGTGAGACCAATAGCACTGTGAATGTTCACAATTTAAAACAAAGGAAATATTGTTTAGGAACTTATAAAAAGAATTCTTAAAGATAAGAATCATTAACTAGTAGATGAGTTTGTAAGCATGCTATGTGGACAGAAATTTTAAAAAAATCAGTAGTTTCTAACCTGAACCTCAGAATAGCAAAAATACTGAAACATTTTCTTAAGCATATCTCAAAATTGAAAAATATGACTACAGTAGTATATTTGCTCATTACAGATTTTCAGGCTGCCTAGCATCAAATTTGTTTAATCAGGACTGGGGTTTTGATCACAAATGAGTGAGGTATATAATGCTATGAACTGTATTTTCTTGGTGAAAAAAAAATGTTATAAAGATATGGTGAGAGGGGAATATCAGTGTACTTTGTTTTTTTTAAAGATTTATAAAAAGTTATAACTATGTTGGGTTTTGATGTTTGCTGCAACTCATTTATAAAAGATGTGTTGACTGAATATTAACTGCTAGAGAACCCATGTCTATGAAGTTCTATGGAACTTCAACATATTGAAAATTAGCTTTTGGGGAAAAAAGGTTATTTAAACATAGGGATAGTTCATCTTACTCTGAATAATTGTAAAGTACACAATAGAAATAATTTCTAAATTTAAATGATACAATATGATGATAATGAATTCAGAGATATTATGTAATCTTTAACTATTGATTATATTTCTAGATTTTATTCCTGTTAGCCCTCACTGCAGCATAACCCTGACAGGAAAAATGACACTTTTTTATGATAAGATAGAACTCTTTTGACATTGGACCAAGCTCAACTGAATAGTTTTTATAGCCCAACAAGAGACCAAGTTATCATTACCTGAAGAGAAATACTTAAGTCATCTGAAGATCACTCTCTCATTCTTCATAAAAAATTAAATTGAGTGATGTGGTGTTGAGAGTCTCTCCCCACAGATGGCAATAGTTTTGCTATTGAACTGACAGTTCTTACTCTCTAGATGGGTAGTTTAGAAGAAAAGCTTGTTAAGTGTAAAAAAGCTATCCATGCCACAGGGCGTATGTACTCTCGGGCTCTCCGGGTGGCTCTGTCTCAGCACCCGCGTTCGGTGCTCTGGAACCGCTGTGTATGGGCTGGATCGGGACGGCTGTTGCCAAGGACAGGCAAAGGAAGAACGAGGACCAAGCTGGTTGCTGATTAGTTACCATTTATTCAATCTTCCATCTTTCTCATCTCCCGCACTCCTAGCTCCATCCTCTCTCTGGATCTACTGCCTCTCTGGATTCTCTCCTCCCTTTTTCTCTCTTGCCCTTGCCCCTAGGCTACATGCCTCCAGGTAGCAAAATCAGCATAAGAAAGCCCTTCCTGAGGTGAGGGCCATCAGGTTCAAAGGGAACATACCTGAGGGCCATCAGGTTCTAAGGGCTCCAAAGCCCTTCCTGACTGTCAGCAGGCAAAATACCTCTTAAGGGGTTTTTCTCCTCTCCTTAGTTCAAACACTCATTAACATCTTAATACTAGTTATTTTTGTATGGACATAGCAAGAGAGACATTGAGGCTTGCAAAGCAGCTCTCCTGGCAACATTTTGCCACAGATTCAGACAATAGCACTCAGGCCAGATTAATCATTCCTAACCCTAGCAGGGTCCAAATCTAGTTAATCACTGTTTCTATCATGACAGCATTTGTCCATGACCAAGCTTTTAACTTATAGTTATGCATTAGGCACTTTGGCCAGGCCCATCTCGATGCCAGGGTAGCACACAACTCACCACTTGCCCTGGGTTCGTCTCATCCCTCATCGGGCCCCTGCTTTGGGGGGTGCTAGGAAGTAAGGGCAACTGAGACTTAGGTCGAGGGAACAGATGCGCAGGAGGAAAATATCAAGTAGAGTCAAATGACGCCCAGGTTACAAAAGCATAGCATTTGTTGTCTTCCTGTGTCCATGCAAAAAGGACATTACTCTGAATAAACTATGCAAAGGACTCAAGGAGAAGAGAAAAACCATATTTACGTCAACAGAACACAAAGAAGTTACAAATAAACACAGAGGAATGGGAGCACTGTGACGGGAGTTACCCAACAAACCTAAACTATCAGAGGCTTTGATATCCTACAATTAAGGAAATTCTAGGAGCATAGCTGATGCATTCCAGGGGAGTTCTGGTTTCTAGCATCAATCACAAATGCCTATAGTGAAAAAAACTTACCCAAGTATGCAAATAATAAAAAGAAACAAAAGGACAAAACAAATGTGTGGAAGAAAAATATTAGAAGAGACTTTAAACTCTTTATGAAGTGTCTAGCTCACCACTGTAGAACTAACATACAACTTGGGGAGTAACTGTGGTGATAACTGAAACTTTTAAGACCTTCATTCAATAATCATGGAGATTGGATATTATTTTGCATTCAATCACAGAATTATAGGAAATAATTCTAGAAGCAACCATTGAAAATTCATTACTGTATCTGCATAGTGGTGGCCTTGCCATAGACTAGTCTCAGATATTTTGGTCTATATTTGGTTCCGATAGAACCATGTGATTCTCTTATAGAAGGTAAATCAACCTGGTAAAAATATGACTAAAGGATATGGATTTGAAATTAATATGTCGTGAGGCCCGTAGTCATTGTAGGAAGCATCTATCCCCTCTTTCACCACAGAAAGGCTATCATTCATGTTTAAACTCTAGTGGATCATGTTCCACTACATCATTGTTAAAACTATTTGGTATAGATTTTTGTATCTGCTTGGTGGCTTATTTATATTTTATATAAAGATTTGTGATCAGCCAGACTTAGCCATAATTACTTAGATATTTTCATATTGATTATATGTCTACCCCTTTGTGCCAATATTGTTCTACAGTTTTATTCATTCTCAAAGTTAGGTAGATTCTTAAATTAGTGTTTGTTTCCATTACTCTATTCATATTGAACACATTATTTAACTTGTATATGAAGCTATCTGGTTACATACATTTGACCTCTGAAGGAAGTTGTCAGGAAATGAATATAAATAGTTTGATATTGTACTGATAGTTAATATAGTTACTATTTTAGACCGTCTGGTCGCTTTCATACAATTAAATTAAGCGTCAGGACCATTATTACCTAAGCTCTATAAACGAGAAACAAAGACATTAAAAATTTTTCCCCTAAATTACCATGGCAAATTAGTGACAAGGCCAGGATTTGACTCCAAACTTCTTGGTCCCTGAGTTTCTTCTGCTATAACTAACCTATCCTTAGTTGAACCTGATATAAAATAGTTTTGTTACCTCAAAGCTATACTTTAATCTGATTATTTTGAAGATGGGAATCAATTCCTTTAACATATTATGAGTTTATAAATACAAGAACCATGTCCTATTTTGTTATATGTAGTGCTCAATACAATTTTTATTACTCCTGAATTACTGTTTATTAATACCCTTATGTATTCACTCTAAGACATTTATTTTTTAACTTATTGAATTTAAGTCAATAAAACTTTTAGATGCACAAAATAAAAATGTTGTTCAGTTATTATTACTTTTAAGAGGAATGAAACAGTCTGTGATTGATACAGGATAATTTTAAAATCATGTTACTTGGTTGAAATTTTTTTCTTTTCTCTTAAAATATTCTCTCCTGCAGGGTGCTGCTTTAATTAGAATGCTGGCTAATTTTATGGGCCATTCAGTTTTTCAGAGAGGTTTGCAAGTAAGTAAATGCTTTTATTTTTTATAGTTTATAGGGTTTTTTTATAGTTTATAGCTTTTTTTTACATATCTCTTGCCTATGTATTGTTTTAAAAATATTTAACATCTCAGAAAATGGCTTATAGAAAATTGCTGAATTTGAAGGAAAACTAATATAAATAAGGTAAGTGGTGTCCTTTCATATGATAAATGAAAGTTGTAGTTTGAATATTTGCTATGTAAATTGATGGTAAAAACAACATTTGTGTAATTTAGAATGTATGATTTTTAATTGAAGTCATTTTCAAATATGTTATGTTCTAAATAATTCTTATAAGATTTTCAAATAAACTACTTCCCTTTACTTCCAAAAAACTTTACCAAAAATCAAGAAGTTAGTTTATTTAGAATTATGTATTTTAATATGTTTAGCCAATTATTCAAATATGTGCTTTCATGTTGTTTTACTCTTGATGTACATATATTTTATCTCAAAGATACTTATATGATTTAATTATAAAATGCAATTTTATTTTAAGAGGAGTTTTATTATGCTGTATTTAGAATATGAAGTACGGAATTCAAGAATGGATTTTTCACAAGAGTTTATTTTTTTAACTCTTTAAATCAAAATAAATGAAAAAAGAAAAACAAGAACTCTTATTCCTTTGAGTATATTGAAGTAAATCATGTTCCTAGCAGCTGTGATTGATGAATTATTTATGATGCATTCTGCTACTTAGAAGTGTCCTTTAAAGTAAATTGATGTTCACCTGAAATACAATTATGCTAAGACAGAGAGAGCAATCAATCTTATCTGTTCTTAGTAAGCTTTTCATTTTGAAATTTAAATAAACTACATATGGGATCAGGTCATGTTTTAGTAGTATAATTCTATCTTTACCCCAAATTAGCTAAAACATGAAAAAAAAGTACAAGTTAAATATGTTATGATCAAGTTATATGTAGTTAATGAAACAGAGAAAAAAAGCATGAATTGACCAGAAAATAATTTCCCTTAGAAAGTGTTCTTACAGACTTGCTCTAGCCAGGGTGGAAGTTTATTTTAATCAGCACTTTCTATTAGAGACTTCTTCAGAATAGCAAAATTCTGTTGAATTTATTTGCCAGATGCTGAAGTCTATTCTGATCACATAGCTGGGAAAATCCTTTTTTCTCATAAAATGCCTTCCATGAATATCAACTCTGCTTTGGAATGTCCTTCTATATATGTCCTCCTTTATTTACCCCCATTGATGTTGTAGCATGACAGCTTCAGAAAATATCTAAGCTTTCATAAGGGCAACACAAATTGAATTTGATTTCCTGGAAGCAAGTTGATATGAAATCATTTTCTGTATACATTTTTTATTGTTTTTTTCCATGCCTGTGTGTATGGATTTGCTCATCAGATTGAATAACTATAGTTGTATTATTATTTGGAAATAATTATTATTGTTTTGAACCATTTTTTCTTTATTCTGTCATACTTTCTATATTATGCAAAATACATCAATTTTCACACACTCTTCCCTACTGACCCAGTCTGCTCAGAAACAATATCAGAAACAGAATATACCCTCTGACACATTACATTAAACTTTCATATGAAGCGTACATGGATATCTTCTCTAGTTCTTGATTTGGTTAATTTTCAGCCGAGGACTCTATGTTTGTCAACATTACATTTCATTTGCCTTGTGACATTCCATTGATCAGATAGATCTGTATCCTTCGGTACTTTGCTTGCAGCTTTATTTATACTCATCACTCAAACTGATTTAATGTCTCATCAGCAGTTTGGATTAGTTTACAGTAGATCCCTACATCTAAGTGATAAATTACCATCTCTGGGACATGAAGATGTATGGGATACATTTTGGAAATGACCTCCTGAACAGACACTTCATGTCATGATACTGAGTGGTCACAGAGTTGATACTCATATATTTTCTGTCCAAAAGGCTCTCGGGAGTTTTGGTTTACATGTTGTTGAAAGGGCTAATCTGGATTGTCAGTGCTTACCTCTATTGGAAAATCTATTAATTGTTTTTACATTAACCATCATTATTTGTGTTTACAAATGAGGGTTTCTGTTTGTAAAGAGGCCCAGGGTAAGACTTTGAAATACAAGTAATCCCAAATTGCACTTTTAAAAATATTCTTAGACATTTCCTCCTTTCTTTTTCCATTCCTATTTTCATTTCCTTTCACTTCATTTCTCCCTTTTTTTCCCCTTTCCTTTCTTATATTTCCTCTTAGTATTTAAAGCTCAACTCTCATGCTCCATAGAAAAACTGAATTATAATGGTAGTTTCTTCTAAATTTTGTTTTCTCAGATTTTTACTCTTATGACCCATCTTAAGTTCTTTTGAAAGAAAATGTACATTTTTTTCAAGTGCAATCACTACATACATTTTTTTGTATATAATATAAAAATATTTATTTTCTTAAGATACACAATTAAGTTTGGTTGTTTAATTTGGTCCAGCTGCTTTAATTTAAAGAGAAAATATGTAAATATTTCTGCATGAAAGAGTGTCTTCTTGAACTAATATCAGTATTGTGACATGTCTGAGTTGTCCCTGTTCAGGTGTCAGTTTGAGTCACGGTGCCATGGTGATAGGGGTTCCCTGGGGATTTCGGGACCAATGACCATCCCACTGGCCAGTGGGAAGGCCGGTAACCAGTGACCCTTTATTAGAATCTATCAACATTATTATAGAAAAATCAGAATTTGTGAAGGTTTGGGGGCAGCAATTACACATAAGTATGGTTGAATATTAACATAGAACATGAAGTCATTGTAAATCATCTCCTTCAGGGAAAATTCTTCTAGAAGATCCACTCAAGGACAGAATTTCATCTAGGGGTTACAGGTTTTTAGATTCAACTAGGAGATCTGTCCAAGGGTGGAATTCCATCTAAGGGCATATTGCTTTCTCCTTTACTGGTAACCCATTTAAACTATCATATTTACTTCTTAATAATAATTCTAGTCATTTTGTATGAACACAGGAGGAGATTAATATTTTTACTTATATCCTAGATTAAGCTTAAATGGTCTCCCTGGACTCATGGTAAAGGTTGGCTTTTCTTGGGACCATCTTGCTATATTTCCCAGACTATAATCTCAAGCCTGGTTAGTTTTTCTGAGTTTCCTATAGGGCCCTTATTCAGTTACTTCTTTTTGGTCACATCATAGTTTGTTTCATGACCATGCTCTTAACTTTTATGGTGCTTAGGCTGTCCCATGTCAAAGTCAGAGTAGTTTACAGCTTACCCTGTGTCCATTTGTTGCCTTTAGCAAGAACCACCTTTTGGGGTGTAAGGAACACAGGTCAATCTAAGGGCAACTAAGGCTTAAGTCAAGTAAATGTAATGAATGCCCAGGAGTAAATATTTCAGTCAATTAATTCACATATTACAAAAGCAGAGAATTAACTGTCTTCCTGTGTCTATACAAAGAGGACATTGCTCTGTAATAAAAATATGTAAAGGACATAAAGGAAAAAGCAGTATTTCACTTACACACACAAAATCCAGAGCATCAGAAAGTTTGACTTGATAAGTTTGAGTGCCTGATTTGGAGATATTTGTGACTAATAGAGTAAGAAGAGCACAAAGGAGAGGTTAAAGTTAAATACAGAGGATTGGGAGTGCCCAGATGGAATTGGGTGTGCCCCCAGGAGCTCTGGAGTGGTTCAGTTAATCTAAGCTCTGTGTGGGAGGAGAGAGGACAACCCAGTGTTAAGCTTGGAACTACACTCCAATGACTGAGTGGTTTGCACTGATGCAGTGCTGTGACTATAGTCAAATGCGAGACTTTTTTTGATACATGGACTTTCCTAGCATTATGTCTTTTCAGCCTTAAAAAACACGTTTTAATTAATAAAGACATCATGATTTACAAAGATGTCACAATAGAATTGTTTTAGGATCACAGTGTTGCAACACCAGTCCCACCACCAGTGTCCCAAGAGTCCTTGCCACCCCCCCCAAACTGATTCCTTAGCAGACATATTACAATAATTTTCATATCTCTTGCTCTAACTAAACTCTAATTAAACAAATGGAATTATTAGAAGATAAATTAATAAAGTCAATTTGTACTACTATATAATTTTAATCTATGTGAATAAGAAAATTCAAATCCTGTAATACAATATAGTATACAATATATAATTCTCACTTGAATAACTATGTTTTCAACTCTAGCATATAAAACATAGTGCATTAAATTTTATTTTGAATTTGAGCCTTTTTGTGGTAATCATATGTTTACAGTCATAGATGAAACTTTTTTCTTTTGCCCTCTGGCCATGCATATAACAAATTTATTTCATATATCTCAGTCTAAAAAACATATTAACCATGGCAAATAGAATTATTAGAAAATAAATCAGTAAAGGTAAGTTTGTGATGATTAATTGCTATATGTTTTCAACCTTCATCTAGTGGAGGACAACTATATACAACATTAATGAGTACCATATTCAATATAACACTGAGGAGAAGTTTCTATTATCCTTTAAATAAGCTCTTCTAATGCTTCATGCAAAACTGATTTCAACGCTATGAACCCTCCGAGCTGTTGCCAATCCATGAAGCTCTATATAGTTTCTTCAAATCTGAATTATAATCTCACTGGGTAGAGTATCTTTTTTTTCTCAAAAAATCTAGAAATTTATTCTAAACATTTTGCTTAATAATATATTATCAAGTTTATTCAC
This sequence comes from Sorex araneus, assembly GCF_027595985.1. Taxonomy (NCBI): domain Eukaryota; kingdom Metazoa; phylum Chordata; class Mammalia; order Eulipotyphla; family Soricidae; genus Sorex; species Sorex araneus. The sequence continues at coordinate 15,398,163 of NC_073311.1, forward strand.
TGTAAATATATTTTTAATATCACAGATCAGAACTATCTCTATATTGGAAACCATGGGTCTAGGACGTTAAATTATGCCTATTATCTGGGTCTGGTCTCAGGGTCTAAAGTGAAATGAGAATACAGATGCAACACACTTTTAAAAGTCATCAGCTGGGGCTGGAGCGATAGCATAACGGGTAGAGTGTTTGCCTTGCATGAGGCTGACCCGGGTTCGATTCCCAGCATCCCATATGGTCCCCCAAGTACTGCCAGGAGTAATTCCTGAGTGCAGAGCCAGGAGTAACCCCTGAGCAATGCTGGGTGTAACCCCCCCCAAAAAAAAATAAAAGTCATCAGCTTCGGGGTACAAAGTTGAAATGAAAACTGAAAAGGAACAGTTCTTCGAAGCAAAGAGAGGTTTTGAACATTGTACCTCAAGGATAAGGACCAAGGAATGCCCAGAGATGACCAAGAATTTTTTTTTAATTTTATTTTATTGAATCACCATGACAAAAGTTAAAGCTTTCAGGTTTAAGTCTCAGTCATATAATGATCAAATCCCCATCCCTTCACCAGTGCACCTTTTCTCACCAAGAACCTCAATATACACCCCTACCACCCCCCACCCCCAGCACCTGAGTGGCCAATGATCTTCACTTTATTCTCTCTATACTTTGGATGCATTCAATACTTCAACAGAGAACTGACTATTATTATTTGGAATTTCCCCCCAACAATCAAATCTGCTGAAAAGGAATAATTTGATAGTTTGTTTTCTATTCCTGAGAATGAATATTATAGGAGCTCTTATAGCTCTTATAGCTCTTAGGAGCCCTGTCACAGCCGCGTGGTTTTGGATTTCTGTTGTTTTAGCTCAGTTTATAGTCTAGATGCATTTCTATAAGACTCTAGGTGCCAAAATGAGTTAGTAGACCTCCCGGATCAGAGTCTTTAAGGAGCAGAGTGGCTGCTTTTGTTAGTCTGCTGTTAAGAGCAGACACCCCCTGTGCTTCCTAAAGCCCCAGCAACTATGACGATGTCCCACTGCATCATGTAAGTTCACCTACTGGCTTTGTTCCAGAGACTTATAAATAAATCTCAAAAAAGATCAACTAGCCACAAAAATTTCTCAGAGGCCCTTCCCTGGTTGAGACCTTTTTGGTGACCTTGGGAAGGGACAGGAAAGATCCCACCTCACCAAAGCCCCAGCAGGTGCTCCCACACTTCAAAACTCCTGCCATGCCTCTGGTCCAACTCCAGAGACTCAAGACTGAGCTCCACAGAGAACCTAAATTGCAGGAAATTTCAGATACACTTTTTCTTGAGGGGTGGTGGTGGTGGTGGTGGTGTGTGTGCGTGTGTGTGTGTGTGTGTGTGTGTGTGTAAGTGTGTAAGCTCCAGACCTCTTGGACCTTCCCCTAACTCCTTATACTTCCAGAAGCCCCACATAACCACACACATGTCCCAAACTGTTGCCATGTCTCTTGCCAAACTGCCCAGTTAAATATTCTGGATTTTCTGGAGCACATTCATGCTGCATGGCATCTCCAAATTCTACAATACTGACATCCCAGTTAGTATAACAATTGGATGGGATTTAATGTAGAAGCCAACCAATCTCAATTAACAAAAAAATTAACACAAAGGTTGCAACAACAGGTTAGTAACCTTCTGACAAGGATTTATCTCCCCATGGTGAGATACAATTTTCACAAAATTTTCTTCTAGGAAATAGTTTTTGATCACCATTATTCACTCTGTGATAAAAAGCAATATATAATTGTGTGCTTATTACAGGGGCAAGCTTGAGTAGTGGTTGGGAAAATAGAGACAGTGGTGGAGGGTAGGTGACAGTGGTGGTGAGATTGGTGTTGGAATATTGATTGCATGTAACAAATCATTATTGACAACTTTGTAAACCATGGTGTTTAAATAAAGTGGTGGGGGGAAGAGAAGGAAGAAACAAAAGAGAAGAATAACAGAAGCTGATCAAGTCAGAGGCACCTGACCAGAATCACAGCAGACAAGAGGAAATGATGGAATATAGGGAAAGATCTTGTCTTGGGTTAATAGATTCTTTCTGTGGTCCTTGGGGTGTGACAGTTTCAATCAGGTATACAACAAGACAGTGTTAATGTACCACCTTGTAAGAGTAAATAAAGAAAAAAATACATGAAACTTTTTTTAAAGGGGAGAGTTCCTTCTTTCTGGGTGGGTCCCAGAAGCCTCCACACCCAACCTGTGTCATATTAAGAACCCACACAACAGCTCATGGCCACCTAAGCAGCTATGCGATAGATCTAATTAAAAAACTACATGCTACTCACATTTATTCTTTCTGCCATTCTTTAAGGACAGGCAAAGAAGATGGAAAGCAATCTCTAGCTAATCCCTCACCATCTTCAGGGGAAGGGGAGAGTAACTACAAACACACATCTCAGAGTAAAAAGGATACTAGAAAAACAGTCAGGAAAATGCACCGAAAATCACCAAGCATAATGAGCAGAAACAATACAACTAAAGACAACACCAGTAACTCCTCAGACAGTATCTTTAATGACACTCTGAAGAGCATGCTCAATGAGTTTGAAGAAACGATAGTACGGGTAATCAGCAAAGCACAGGAAAGTATGAGAGTCAAAATGAAATGTTAATTCAATTATAAATGATAGAAAAAAACATAGTAGATGATATAAAAATAAGTAATGAGAAACATGTTTTAGTGTTTTTCCTTCTTTAATCTAACATACTGTGATTAAGCTACATTTGTCCAACATGACATTTCTAACTATTTTTTAAAAATTGAGATAACATGGTATATAGTAATATTTATGTTTTTGAAATGTTATTTCTGTACTATATTTACCCCCAAACTGACAATATTTACCACAAAACTCCACTACTGTCGAGGTTATTTCTGATCCACCCTTCCAGACCCCACTTCTTAAACTGATCTGTACACAGGATCCCAGTGTTTCTGCTCATTAACCATTGTCTATTCTGCTGCTCCAGTTTTCATATGAGTTAGGTCATTTGATATTTTCCCCTTCTGATTTACTGCACTTAGTAAGACATTCTCCAGTAGTAGCTTAATGCAAGATTTCATCTTTTTTCTAGCTGAGTAGTATTCATTATGTCTGTATGCTACAGTTTATTTACTCATCTCTTTGGGGTATCTTGAGTTGCATCCATAATCAGCACTTAGAAACAGTGTACAGTGAACACAGATCTGCATTTTTATTTTATAACTTTGATTTTGTGTTCTTTGGTCAAATATCAAGAAATGAAATTGATATACTGGATCACGTAGTAGCTCTATCTTCATTGTTTTTTAAGAAAACTCTTAAAATTTTTTCATAGAGCTTGAGCCACATTATAGCCTCATCACAGTGAATAAGAGTCCCCATTTCACTGTAACCATCCTAGTTTTATTTGTTCTGACCTTTATGATACAACCATTTTTACTTCTGTGAAGTGATAGCTCATTATTGTTTTGACCTGCATTTTTCCCTTACATCCCTTGATAATGAACATGTTTATATGCCTCCACATGTCACAGTTTGTGCTTTTACTTTATATCTGCCCTGGATACATATTCATATGTATTTATATTTTATTTGCGGAAAGAAACTTTTTTAGTTTGATGTAGTCCCATTTGTTTATTCTTGTTTTTGTTTTCTTAGCCTAATCATTGAAGAAACCTCTAAAATTAATATCATGGAGATTCTATGTCTTAATATATGGAATTTGGTCTAACATTGAGAACTTTTTAAATTTTTTAAATTTCATTTTCATAATGTTGTTCAGAATAATTAATTTCATTCAATATTTCAATACCAATTCCACCACTATTATACCTTCCCACTACTGTTATTTGAAAGTCTCCCACCATCACTCAAGCCTGCCCTATAGGCATATGCTACATAATTTATTTATTTATTATTATTATTTTTTGCTTTTGGGGTCACACCCAGCGATGCTCAGGGGTTACTCCTGGCTTTTCATTCAGGAATCAGTCCTGGTGGTGCTCAGGGGACCATGTGGGATGCTGGGAATCAAACCCGGGTTGGCCGCATGCAAGGCAAATGCCCTACCCACTGTGCTATGGCTCCAGCCCCTGAGTGCTTTAATTATTTTGATTGATCTTTCTTTATAATGTGAGGTAGTAGTCTCATTTTATTGTTAATTTTTTTTTCATGTCCCTAATCACAGGATGGAGCCATAGCGCAGCGGGAAGGGCATTTGTCTTGCACGAGGCCAACCTGGAGTCGATTTCTCTGCACCTCTCGGAGAGCCTGGCAAGCTACCAAGGGTATCTTGCCCGCACGGCAGAGCCTGGCAAGCTACCCGTGGTGGATTCAATATGCCAACAACAGTAACAAGTCTCACAATAGAGACATTACTGGTGCCCACTGGAGCAAATCGATGAGCAACGGGATGACAGTGATACAGTTCCTAATCACACCATTCGCCAACATCATTTGTTGAACAGGCTTTTCTCCTTGAACTTTATATTTTTGACTCCTTTGTCATACCCTGAGTTCCATTACATTTGAGGGTTTATTCCTTGGCCTTTCAATTCTATTCCATAATCTGAGACTTTATTTCAGAGACTTTTTTTGATATTTTATTTTTGATATTTCTTGGAGACTTTCAGTGTCTGATCTTTCTTGTTAAAGGTCATTATTTTTATGTTTTTTTCTGAAATTTGCTGAAATTTTGGGGTCTGTGAGCTTTGAAGTGTATTGGAGGTCGCTTCTGAGCAGAATCAATTCCCTTAATTAGTGTCAATCTAAAGGACTCAGACAAAGAGTGACTTATTTGTTCAGAGACAAGAGCTACCTTTGATACTAATGCTTAGTAAAATTTAGATTGTCAGTGATCTAATTCAAATTCTCAGTATCATTGTCCCAGACTTTTTCAATCAATAATCTAATTTTCACATAAGTGACCTAATAAAGTCATGAAGTTGACTTGAGATATAATTTTACTACTCAGAATTTTAAATTTCAATCATAGTTTGGTTTTCAGTTGTATTGATTCTAAGGTCTCAGGCATAAATATATTTATACATTTTTGAATAGCCCTAAGTGTCTGACTCCCAGCCTATATATTTAGCAGATAATTTAAAGCACCAAATTTTTAACTTTTCTTATTGTTTTCCATTCTAATCAGAAATAGCCATTCTCAAATAATTTGTAACTCTTTATCAACCCTTATTTTTTGCTAAAATAGTAATGTTTTCCCAAAGCCTGTCCTTCAATTTAGAAAATTATAGGTGATAATTTAAGAAATGACCCTGGAAATCACAAAATCCTATTGCCCGTGACCCCAACATATTACCTCATTTAAATGTAATCGAGGTAGACAAATTATTGTAGATCTCAATTTTACAATGGTTCAGGAAACTCCCTGTCATGGAAGCAGAAAAAAAGATTTCATAGATATTTTAAACGGGAAGAAAATTAATACAAAATTTGTTTTCTAAAGACTTTTGAAAAGCTAGAGGAGCAAAGGTTTAAAAAGTCAGCGTTAGATTTCAGAACTATAGAAAAAAAAATCCATACTCTCCTCTTACTGTAGCACTCATGAAAACAAATGTTACTACCTTACCTCTGCTTTCTGCAAAAGCCCACATATCTGCTCTCGGCTACTTGAGCAATAAGATTCTTCTTATTTTAGTGACTCCCACATCGACTATGTGAGCTTTTTATTTCTATTTCTTTTTTTTAGTTTTTGTTTTTGAGCCATACATACGTGGCTGTACCCAGCATTTACTCCTGGCTCTGTGCTCAGGGACCACTCCTGGCAGTTCTTGGGGAAACTTTGGGATGCTGGAGATCTAGCCCTAAACAACCACATGCACGGCAAGTGCCCTACGCACTATGCTAACACTCTGACTTCTATATATTTTCATGAAGATTTTTAATTTTGACCTAATTAGCAAAGGATTTTAAGACATAATTAGTTTCCAGGATTTCTGACCATATAATGATTAGGAGTATAGAATGTAGCAGAATTATAGAATTGCCACCACATATTTGTTTTTCTTTCATTAAACATTTAATGACTTTTTCAGATTTTATATTAAGCTATGGGTATTTAATACTGTAATTAAATAATATGATTTATAAAGTTCTTGACAGTTGTGTTTTAGGCATGTAGTATTTCAATACCAATCCTACTACCAGTATAAACTTCCCTCCACCAGTTTTCCCATATTCCCTCCCTAAGCAAACCCCTACCTCATCCCCACCTGTCAACTTGACAGGCAAATTATTAAGTTTCAGTAGTTTCAGCTTAGATCTTATGATTTCATTTTGTTGAGTCTGTGTTTTTGATATATGGCTGTACCACTCACCCCTATGACCAATGTAAATGAAGTCCTGATGCCAAATCACCCATTACTTCCCATTCTCTTCTTCCCCTCTTGAACTGTTTTCTTCACCTCTCTAAACACAAGTACCAAGGGTTTTCTAGTCATCCCCTTTTACTATAGTACATTTCCATCTTCTCTGTACCACAGATAGGTGAGATTGTCCTGTTGATATTTCTTCTTCTGTCTTATTTCACTCAACATGATATCTTCTATCCATGGTATTGCACTGCATGATTTCATTGTTTTCTTGCAGGCTGCATCATATCCCATTGTGCCTCTATATATTGCATCTTGATAATCCATTCATCTTTTTTTATACATGTAGGTTGAATCCATATTTTAGCTATTTTACTGAGTACAGCAATAAATAATGGTGTGCATTTGTCCTTTTGAAAGAGGTTTTATGTCCCTTTTTATATGCCCCAAAGTGGAATTGCTGGTTCATCTGACAGTTCAATTCTAGGTTTACTGAGAACTTTACATATTATTTTCCAGAGGGGTTTATCAGACAACATTTCCACCAGCAGTGGATGAGAGCTCCTTTTTTGCCACATCCCTGCAACACAGATTGTTCCTATTGTTTTTGATATGTACCATTCTCAATGGTGTGAGATGGTATCTTCTTGTCATCTTGATTTAGATTTCTCTAACGATAAGTGATGTTGAGTATTTTTTTCCATGTGTCTACTAGCCATTCATTTATCTTCCTCTGAGAAGTGTCTAATTTGTCTCTTCTCCCCGTTTTTGATAGGGTTTTGAACTTTTCTGGTTGATCTTTGTTAGTATTTTATATGGATTAACAAATTTTAACTTTTTTTCATCATTTGTATTGCCTACGTGATATTTATGTAGCTAAGTTAGAATATTTCCAACTGATTTCACTAATTTTGTTAGAATTTATGACAGGAGACATTAGGAAAATTAAGCAATCATTGATCATAATTTATTTAATTCATAATCACAGTTCAGTTTCTGTGGCCTGTAATCTCCAGTTTCTACTTTGAATAGTTTGAATTTTTAACTATTGTGTCTAAGTAGTTTTGAACTTATAAAGCGACTGCACTTCTAAAATAAGGAAATATTAGGCACTTAAATAATTATTTTTTCTTATTAACTAACAATGCCAAACTTCAGCTTGTATTAAAAAACTTTTGGTTCTTTATTCTACCCTCCCTACCTGCAGGTGGCTCAGTTCTCCTAGGGATGTGGTAAATGGGTGAAGAAAATTTAAGCTGCAGTTTGTCTAAATGGCTGTTAATTTAAGATAGGACATCTGGAGAGAAGTTTATATGCTTTCTAAAGCCAGGATTTTCTCTTAGCAATACAGCAGTGAGTAATGGTAGCTAAGAAAACGAATGCATGATAAATTAGATGCAGATTCTTATCATCTATAGGACATGGAATAGGCAGATCAGCATAATCAGTAATTTCCTCTTACATACAGTTTGAATTCTGCTTTAATATATGATGTATTTTTCACATGCATCACCTTGTTTTTGTCTCTGGTAAAACATCTTCAAATTCCCTTTTGGATCTTTCTGTGAGAATATAACAAGATTTGGGGGAAAATTCATGTTTCTTTAGTATTACTCTGAATGAAGCTTGTTTTTTTATTGCAGTGTCACAAAGCTAAGAATTTTATAGGCAGGAGGTAGTAGGTGCCAAGTAACCCCATTTTTCTCTTTCCTGCATCTAATTTTCAATGCCCAAAGTTTTGGTCACCTTTCTTTCCTACGTGGTACTTGGAATAGAAATGTTTGTCACTTTTTTCTTTCTTTTTTTTGGTCTCTTTAGAAGTCCCTAGTAATTTTATCTATTATCATGAAATCATCCTTTGTTTCTGTGAATTAATGATTCTTTTAAATTCTTTAATAAAAACTGTCAATTCCACAACATCTTCCAGAAAAGTTTGCAGCTTTCAATTATAGTGGTCTTATTTGTTGTTAATTTGGGGAAGGGGGACTTTCGGCTACAATCAGTGTTTGGGGCTTCTCCTGGCTCCTTGCCTGGAAATTCTTCTTCAGGTTCCTCAGGGGCCATGTGGAACTGAGGATCGAACCCGAACCAGGGTCTGTACCTACAGTTCTTAATGTTTAAATGCAAATTAATTAATTTTTATCTAGAAGTAATAATGCTTATGAATATAATCAGTAAATTAGTATCTACCTTTTTTACTTTATTTTTGTAATTTAAGTTCCCATCGCTCAGTTCCTGATTTACATACTTATTTTAAGCTCATTTTTAGAGCAAGTCCTTAAGGTGATGATTCCCTTAAAATAATTTTTTACATAGTTTGACCTTTCTCTATTTTTTTTTTACTGCTTTAATTTCCCTAGTTATATTCTTTTCCTCAAAGTTCTGTGAAATAGAAAAGTGAAACTATAATTATGAAATCCTCAGATAATGTTGATTGAATCAGTGGCTATTTAGAAATAATTAGTACATAGTACGATTGCTTTTTTTCTTTCAAAAATTTTCTTTTCAAATATTGTTTTAATGATTTGGGTCTACCAGTACTATTGAACATATTGTTATGAATTAATACTAGAGAATTGAAATTATGAGAAAATATTATTGTTAAACCTGATATAAACTCAAACCTGAAAACCATGCAGAAAGTGAGTCACCTTCCTGCTCATTCAGTGAGGTAATTCAACATCCTCTCAAATATTGTTAAATAAAGAAATATTTCTCTTGATTAGTTTTTAACTGCTCTTTTCCATAATCTAACCTACAACAAGATGTTTGGCTCCAATTATCAGGGTGGAAATTGCTTATGCAAATCAATGTAAGGCAATGAGGTGTGGATAAAAAGCAAAAGGGAAATATCATTATTATTGGTTTGTGCTCATAAAATTCTGAAAGCCTGAAGGTAATGACAGGCACAAAGCCATAGGGATTATTATGGCTTTTATTAGTAGCAACAGCATACTCAATAACCTGTGTTCCAATGAGAAGTTATATGTTAACATGTGTACACAGGATTTTTATGTGATAACTGCAGGCTTACATTTGGGAGTGAATATTTGCTTACTTGCACATAGGCTTATAGATAGATGAAATGTCAAAAAACAAAGAATAGAGAATGCGTGAAAGTTAATTTCTCTTTTGAGGAACTAGTACTTTGTTTTCATGAGATGAAAACTGAAACATTCTTAATGCAAATAACTGACAATTTGTAAATTTTGTTCAGATTTCTCTGTTGCATTGAAATTGTTAGGCTGCTTTAGATAAGATATAGGTAGAAAGGTTAATGCTTAATAATAATTTTTCATAATCACTTAATGTTAAATGATAAAAATGTTATCTTGCTGGTGTTTTGTCACAGTAATTAATCTAATTAGCATGCAAGTTATTAAAATTATCTCTGCACAGTTAATAATAATGAACACTTTATATAGACAAAGCATTAATTTTAAGGAAATATGCAATAAAAATATAATTATGAAATGTAAATATTCCTATTTTTACATAGCCATTCCTATTTCTGAAAGAGAAATGACATCATCACCTTAAAATAATTTGTTTCTCTATGACCACTGATAGAATTCTGATTATTTTATCTGTTAAGTATTAGTGAGCTTATCACTGTGATAGGCTAATATTCAGTAAAAATCCTCATTTTATTTTTTTAACAAATCATCATTAGATACAGTTACAGACCTACAAACTTTCATGCTTACATTTCAGTCATACAATGATTGAGTACCCATTTTTTAAGGACATATTTCTCATTTTGTCCAATCTAGCAAGCATTATTCAGCTCAATGCAAAGCCTTACACATTTATATTTATTTTCTTTTTATTAGTTAAGGTTTTGATATATTATCCTTTTACTAAGAGGCTTGCATTTAAAAACACATTTTTGATAACTAGAGTATTTGTAAATAATTAGAGACATTTGATTGATGAGTAAATATATTTGCATGTTGGTATATGTGTTAATGTACACTATTACTAAATTTATACTCACTAGGACATATCTAACTGGAAACTCACTCTTCGCAGGAACTACATTGTGGTTAGATCACTACTTCAGAAGTATAAGAATCTTGGATAGAGGCATGTTTCTCTAACCATTTTAGTCCTTGCATCTGCAGTTTTCTTTCATTCCCTTTAAAATGAATTTTTCTTCATATTTTGACTTTGGAAAGCTTATACAGTAGCCTACAACTGTATTTGTTAAAGTCACAAGTTATGATGCTGAGAAAAATGCTTCTAAATTGGAAAAATTATTTTGTTCCATAATCGTTTCATTATTCTAATACAGTTTAATAATAATATTCATAGATATATAGTAATATATTAAACTTTATGTTAAAATAGCAATCCTTTTACCTTAAAATTTTCCATCATATATTTTATTTTCTCCTTGTATATATTTCTAAAAGTACATTGATAATGTATTTTTAGTTTATAGTTTAGTTTTTTAAAACTATCAGTTTCTAAACTGATAGTTTTTCTTTTGAATGTTAATAAGCAAAGACAATGGAATTTAAAGTTCCTTTGTAGTTTTTAAAAGTATTGTATATTATCACTGTATCACTATATCACTGTCATCCCATTGCTCATCGATTTGCTCCAGCAGGCACCAATAACGTCTCCACTGTGAGACTCGTTACTGTTTCTGGCATATTGAATACGCCACGAGTAGCTTTCCAGGCTCTGTCTTGCCTGTGAGGTGCTCTCTCAGTAGCTTGCTGGGCTCTCCGAGAGGGGCGGAGGAATCAAACCTGGGTCGGCCGCATGCAAGGCAAATGCCATACATACCCACTGTGCTATTGCTACAACCCATTGTATATAATATATTATAAATATTTAAATTAAATTTTGTAGTAATTTATTAAATTAGCACCCATTGCCATATTATAATGTATATACATATATAACAAATGAGGTTGAAATATTTTCATACATTCTTGTATTATACCCTTACTTTTTTATAACATTAAATTATCGTTTTATCCATTAAAATATGATTCACTCATCCTTATAAATCCATATAAATTATTATAAAATGAACCACATTATTATATATTCCTTATTCTATAATCTAAATGTCAGCATTATTCCTCCAAAATACCCACATATTAAAATTGAAACTTAAAAGATTGCTGATATAGTCTATATTATGTACATTTGGAACCTATTTCCAAACATTTGAATATACTTAAATCTCCATTTCAATGTACACTTTATGTTTATAGTAGAAAGAGCTTGGAATTGGTATGACTTATAAAGAAATTTTATTATGAAGTCTTGGAGTTCGACTCAAGGGTAGAGCATGAGTCTGACATATGTGAAGCTCTTGGCTCAATTCCCGACCAAAACTGCAAAAAATGTATTATTATTTTATTCTATACTCTTTAATTTCCTTTGACAGTCAATATCTAGGATCAGTATATTTGTTCTTTTCAAGTTCATTGCCTATCATTATTTTTCATATTACACTTTTGCAGAAAAAATGCTTAGTGTTAAAGTCATATCTTAATGTTTTGTGTTGATAAATTAACTTCATGCATTTTCCTACATAAGCTCTGTTTAGGTTTAAGTCTACAATGTACATATATAATCCCGTAAATGTATTGTCATATTTTTATTCCATACATGTCAGATACCAATGGTACCAAGTTTTCAGGGTCTGCTGCACACAGATGATATGGCTCCTGTCATAAATGTCTGTCATAAATCATACAATAGGATAAGATTGAAAATAAAATGTAAAATACACATATATATTTTCTAAATGTGGTTAATGCTTGGAAGGAAAATATAGAAGATTCTACAATGTATTGGTACATTATGTAACTTTAGATGGTGTGTTCTGGAAGTTCTTGAGAAGAAGACATGGTGAGGTCTGAAGAATGAGAAAGAGCTAGGAATAGAGTTATAATTCCAGCAAAATGAAATGAAATAGTACATTTGAGGGAAAAATAGAGCCTAGTGTCAATAGTAGAGAAAAGGGTGAGAAAAGAGGTAGAAAAGGAGGGTTGGGTTTACATTTTATTCTGAGTATAGTGAGATACTACTGAACAATTGAAAGTTAGGACATAACTCTATTTGAAAGATTATCTGACCACTTGTAATAATATATTGGAGTGGGAACAAGTGCCATATCAAGAGAGAAAATGAATAATAAAATTAAGATACTTTAACATTCATGGGAGAGATGATGGAGATAATACCAATAGATGTACAGAGACATGGATAGATTAAAAATGTTATTTGAAGGTTGAATTAATTGGTCCAGGGGATAGAATAGATGACAAGTATGGTATGAGAAGTAAGAAGTGAGGTAATTAAGAATGATTCTCAGCATTCTGGTTGGAGGTCTGGCATCAAGCCCAGAAGGACTGTAAGATTGTGAGAAGAGACGGAACTGAACAGCACTAGACTCAGGGAGAGCCAAGGGCGTGGTGTCACTCATACCAAGGAAAGAACTCACTCCACGAATGAGAAAGTGATCAGGGAGGTTAAACGCAAAAGTTTTCCTTTCGGAAGCTAGCAGTTTTTTGGATTCATCGGAATGAGTTAAAGCATAAATGGAACATGTCTGAGGAGAGACAATATATACAGAATAAAATGTAAAGGAATTTGCTAAGATAAGAAATGTGTAAAAACAGGATATGTAATTAGGAGAATTTAGATTAAGGAAGGTATTATATCACCTTTTGGCTATTATTATTATTATTAATTATTATTATTATTATTATTATCTAATTTGGGTTTGGAAGGGTGGCACACTTGGCTATAACCAGGATTTACTCCTGGTTCTATGCATAGGGATCAATCTTAGCTTGCTCTAGGAACCATGTGAGGTGCTGCATATTGGACCTGTCAGGCACATGCAAGGCAAATGTCCTGCCTACTGTACTATCTCTCTAATTCCTATTTAATTTTGTTTTTAAAGATGGGATCCAATTGTACTATTTTTTATTAGTTTGTTTGGGAGCCACACCTGAAGGTATTTGAGCCTTATTCCTTGCTCTGGGAGTTTACGTACTAAGGGATCACTCTTGGAGGACTTGGATGACCATATGTGGTTCCTGGACTCAAACCTGGGTCAGGCATGTGCAAGATAAACACCCTGAACTCTCTCTCAGAACCATTTTGTACTGATTTTAGACTGGAAGAGGTGGCAGGAAAGGAAGACTTTGAGACTGCTGGATTAGTATAGGAAAGTCTTGAATACCCTGAGATCACTACATCCTAATAATAGATGTTATTTCCATAAATTTGGAAATATGATTAAAGAAAAAGCAAGAAAACTTTATTTTGATGAATTCTATTTTTTAATTTATTTCAGACCACATTGGTACCTAAAAATAAGATGATACTTAAGATATATAGGTTTAAAGATTTAGATAAGAGGACTCAGAATTCATGACATAATTGAGAACCTTGTTTGAGTTGGGTAACCATAAATTCATAATAATGCCTCTATTGCATAATTTTTCTATGATTCTCAGCAGTGTGAGTATAGGTTTGGATACCAAAAATACTAGGATTTATCATATATATATATATATATATATATATTTGCCAAGCTAGTAGAAATAAAGAGAAAAACTATAGTAAATGAGACTATTTTTCAGCAATTGATAAAAAAGAACTATGAAAAATAAGCTAGATAATTAGGAAAAAAGCAAGAGGAAGGTCTGATAGATATATGTCATGAATAATGATAAATAATAACAATATATTAGCAAGTATATATGAGTTCCCCATGCTTCTGCATTTATGGGTAGTTTAATCTGTCCTTAGTGACTTCCCCTTATGTCATACCCATTAATATGAGAACTTTCCAGTTCAGACCAGAACATATGGCTAAGTTCTCTTTGTACTCAGCCACACTGATATGCAGCCATATTGGTTTCCCAGAGTGGATTGTTAAGTGCAGAGTAAAGAACTGATGATAGTGAGTGATGATAGTGAGTGATGATATCCTGGTCTCACAGGTACGGCGAAGGTAAGTTTTGCTTTAGTTCAACACAGATGTATTTATTTTGTGCTGAGGATCTTCCTTGGTGCTGTCATTTCAGGAGTTAACTTTCAGTGGTCAAACAGACTCCATAATTTGAAAGACCTTAAAGTCCTTTTATTTTCTCAGGCTTAGAGGGAAATTTTCTAGACTTTAGTCAAATCCACAGAAGTTTTAGTGTCACCTTTGTTTCTTTGTTTCTTGCATCTTTAGAGATGTTAATTATATTTTTCTTCCAAGCACTCCCTTGGGGACAAGAGAGATAAAACAGCAAGTAAGACACTTGCCTTGAATGTTGCCAATTTACGTTTGACCCCTGACACCCAATTTGGTTCCCCAAACCTTGCCAGGAGTGATCCCTGAGGACAGAGCTGTAGTAAACCCAGAGTACTGTCTAGTTGCCCAAATAAACAAAAATAAACAAGCAGACACTTTCTTCCTTTAATTTACTCCATATATTATCCCATTTATGAACCTCTATAGAGAATATTTTGTCTTCTCTTGTTGGTAATGTTGAAGAAACTTAAAACCTGACATTTTTTTCTTTTGAACTTGTTCTTAAAATAACAATTCCTTGAGTTATTTGGCATGCATCTTTCTAAGTACTTTACCTTTTTGAGAAATTTTCTCTTTGGTCGTAGGAGATAAGTACTATGATATCTACTTTTTGTTTTTTTCAGTTGAAAAAATTTGATTCAGAAAAGTAGATATCTAACCTGAGACTGTAAGACTAGTAAAAATCAGCTTGAAATTTCCTGTAGCATTTCTACAGAGACAAAGTGTTACTTCTCCACTAAAGTCCGTGTTTTTCCTCAACTAGTCACTAGCAGCAGGAACTGAACAAGAAAATTCGTGTAAGTGGGAAACTCCATGTACATGGTCAACAATCAGTGGGTGTATTGATTTTTAAGCAGTCGTGTATTTTGTTTTCCAGCCAGAATATAATTTTTCTATTTTGTGGGCTTGTAGAGTTCAGAACCCTTAACTGAGACATAGGAAAAAGCAATTGACAAACTTCAGTTTTACCAGTAGATTCATTTTCTGTCTCAGTAAATTTTCAGGCTAACAGCAGAAGTGAGAGGTGGGATTATTTTAGTACAGAACTCCCCCTTAGACCCACATTGTTCGTGCTATTTTGCTGACAGGTGTAGAACCAAGTCAAGTTTTTCTAGAATGGAGCAGAAATTCAACAATGGTAATATTGCAACTCTAGCAATACTATGGTTGTGATCTGTAATTATTAAGAAGAAATAACCTCTTTCCCTCTATTTAATTTCATTGCTGAGAAACAATACCTGGCATGCACTATACTCCTGAGCCACATTACTGGGCCCAATGTCTCTTATTGAATAGAAAACTGATGTAAAAATGAAGTTGGTGGGCCACACATAGGTGGCTTGTGTGAGGTGGTGAGGAGAGAGACATTACTTTCTTCAGATCCATATCTGGCACCCCAAAACTGGCCAGGAAGGCTAGAACTGAAAACGTCTTCGATGAGCCCCTTCGTGGCATGAATCAGAGCCCTGCCAACCCTGCTGGGTGGCCATCAAGCCACACCTGATGCACACTTGACCTCTGGGCACCAGAGTTAATCCCCATCACCCTGTTTCTTGGGGAGCTGTGGACTCAGGCTGGAGTAAGGAATTTCTCTTTGCAGGAAAGAAAAGCCAGTCCGAGGCCTTACTCAGATGTTACAGATCTTTGTCCTTCTCACAGGAAAGAATTTCAGGAGGAGATGAGCTATGAAGTAAAAATAGATTTTATTTGGAGGTTATGAAAAAGGGAAAAGAGAAGAGAAAGGGAGGGAGAGTACCCAAGAGAAAACTCCGGCTTCTCCAGAGGTGGAGAGAGCCCCAGTATACATCTCTAGAGGGGAGATGTGGGCAACATGTGTGTGCTGGCACCACGTGTGCTTGGCCAAACGGGCACAAGCAGCACGTGAGCTTGGGCAGCATACACTGTGCTTCCTTTGTTCAAGGAGGCTTTTATTGGGCTTTTCCCAAGCTTCCCACATGAGGCTCCTAGGGTAAGAATCCTTTGCTAGGGATGTTGCCAAGGGGTTGGGTTGGGAGTGGTTGAAAAGAAAAAAAAAATAAAACTTTTTCTTAGTATTTCTTCCTGCCAGGGATTCTCTTGGAGGGGGATCCAGACTTCTCCTGGTCTTTTAGAGCCAAATAAAGTCTTGTCAGGCTCCTGAGCTCCTAACGTAGATTATTTGTACCATCAGAGCTACTGGTTTTATTACTTCCCAAGAATTCCATTGTCATGGGGGCCCTTTCCTGTATACCTGTCTACAGCAAAAATAAGACAATAACCTATTGTTAATAATAAAAAAAGAGAGAAAACTTTTATGAAACTTGTAGGTATTTTGATTTAATTTTCTCCTCTGGTTAGCAACCTCTTAAGAATACTGATTTTACAAAAATCTACACTCCTTAAGTGAAGTAATGAATTTTTTTCTAAAACATGTAAGATGCTTTTATATCTTAGAGAAACTTCTTAATAGTCTGATGTCTAAGCAAGCAGTTCACAAAAGTAAATAGAGGGAAAACACATATTTAAAACTAGTAATTTCAGTGAAAAAGTAATACAACTTCTCAATTATTATTGATTTAAAATAGCTCTTGTTCCTGATGTTGACCACTTTTTAAAAATTTTTGTACCCAGAAATTTCTCTCACAAAGTTTTATGATAATTCATATTTTATTGAGTTTCCTTCTTTGAAACATACTATAACAGTGAAGGAAGTTCTAATAATTATATACTTTTATTTCTGATTCTTTTGAAATAGAATTAAAATGTAAATAATACTTCTATTTGTTATCTACAGCCTTTACAATGTTTTGTTATTTATTTTTACTGAATAGCATAACCATCAGCCAATCTAGGTCTTAAATAATACATTCTGTTAATGTATGGCCCACCTTCCTTGTGGCCATCTATCCATATTTCAATCTCCTTCTGTCTCTCAAGGGTAAGTAATATACAAAATCTCTTTGATATGCATGGGTCAGCGTTCAGATGGGTATTCTCCAATTCTACTCTGTCATTTTGGTAATCTTTTTAATTTGCTGTTGGCCACCTTAGTCTAATCTTTCACACACTTAGAAATATTTAGACTTCGAGTTTATAGTACCCAATTTATTGGGCCAGATAGGTAGTACAGTGGCTAGGCCACTTGACTTGCATGTGACTGCAAGTTCAGTCCTCAGCAACATATAATTTCCACTGAGCACCCCCAGAAGTGATCCCTGAGTGCAGAGCCAATAATAGCACTACTGGGTTGACCCAAATATACAATCAAACTAAACTCACAACAAAAAATTCTTGATCTAAAATATTTGTTTAAGAGCGAAGTTTTACATAGTTTCACTTCTGGTTGCTTTTGTCTCTCCAAAGCATTATTTTCCGTGGAACTTTCATACTTTTTCTTCAACCCTATTTTCGTAAAGTACATTTATATTAATTTTCTTTCAGACTTCATTTGGCTATTAAATTTTTGATGTAACGACATCACTTGTCTTTGGATTACCTTTTATATTTCTTTGTCTTTACTTCTTTTTAGATGCTGTGACTTATTGTTTGCAATAGGTTTATAGGCTTACAGAGTTCTCTCATTGCCTCTCCACCACCCTTGTCCACATCCCTCCAACACTGACCCCAGGTTCTCTTCCACCATCTCCTGTCCTGATTTTTTATGAAAAAAAAAAATATATATATGTATATATATATACACGTGTATGTATATATAAATATACAGACATAGCTTCCTTTGAAAGAAATTTAGAGAAATCTTCAGTCACTGTCAGTCACTGTAATCATGTTGCTCATCGATTTGTTTGAGTGGGCATATCGAATATGCCACGGGTAGCTTGCCAGGCTCTGCCATGCGGGCACAATACTCTCAGTAGCTTGCTGGGCTCTCCGAGAGGGGTGGAGGAATCAAACACGGGTCTGCCTCGTCAAAGGAGAATGCCCCACCACTGTGCTATGGCTCCAACCCGGAGAGAAAGAGAGATATAGCTATTCAGGAAAGAATATGACTCTCCAGAAGGGGGAAAAGGCAGAGAATGGCTTTTGGGAGAAGATTTGGGAGAAAATTATATTGACTCTCTCCAGATTGTCTTAGCCTAGAGTTCTCAGCACTTAAAAGTTAATCTGGGTATTAGAGGATAAAAGCCCTTCAGACTCTTAGGTGACCTTTAGACTCCTAAATGGTCCACTCTTCTCTACTTGGGGCCTCTCCAAAGAGCTCAGGATTTGCATCTCAAAGGGATGTGTTGCTCATGCTTCTGGGCTACTTAAGGCTCTTGGTGAATTTCACCTTGAGTTTTATTATTATCTTTTAAAATCTCATTACCAGTCTATCCAGGAGAACTGGTCTACAGTTGGAAGATTGCCACAAGTGGGCAGGAGTTGTGGGAAGCACAGTTAGGATAGAAAAAGGACCGCTATGATAATGATAGTTGGAAACAATCTCTCTGGATAAGAACTGAGTGCTGAAAGTGGGTAAAGGGAAACACATGATACCTTTCAGTACCTATATTGCGAACTATAATGCCTGAAAGGAAAGAGGGAAAGAAAAAATAGTCCCTGCTATTGAGACAGGTTGGGGTGCAGTTGAGGTGAGGGGAGTGGCAGTAGGGAAACTAACTTTGTAACTATGTATCTCAGTCTTTCAATGTTAAAAAGTATAAAAAACAAAGGAAAAACCCACCCCTCATTACCAAAGTGACCCTAATGATCTGCGTGCAGCATTTCCAGGTAGAGAATAACCCCCTTAAAACCAAATACATTTTTTTTCTAAAGTTTAATTCTTGCAGTTTGGGTCCTGTGTTTATAGTAGCTTGGATCTAGTGGTTTATATATATGTGTATGTATGTATATATATTTGTGTATATATATGTATAGATAGATGTATATGTATATATATATACATATATATATATATATATAGAGAGAGAGAGAGAGAGAGAGAGAGAGATTTCACTCTTACTAAACCTTGGAGGAGCCCAAAATCCCAAACCTTGTCTTTGTCTTATTTCAAAACGCCATTTCTTGTTTCCTGCCTCTATTTATTTTCTTCCTTGGCATTTATGTTTCTGTAATTTAGAGCTAGTTTTAGAGTTATTTTACCCACCTTTGCTGAAAAAAACATTCCCTAGATATGTTGTTATGTATGCCACAGATTAGGGAGAACATTAGGGATTCAAACAGGGATTGTCTTTGGCCTTCTGACTTACTTCACTTAAAATCAAATGCTTCAGTTCCACTCAAATTGCAGCAGACTGCATGATATCATCATTCCTTGTGGCTGAGAAGTATTCCATCATGTATCTATAACACAGCTGCATTACTTACTCTTTTGTAGTTGGGCGTCTAGGCTGTTTCCATCAGATAGCTATTGTGCTCAATGCTGCAAAGAACATAGGTGCTCATATGTCTTTTCAAATGAATGGTTTTGCATCTTGTGGGTAGATAACAAGCAAAGTGAGCACATGTCATATAGTAGCTCTATTCTTTGTTCTAGAAAATTTTTCTATAAGGATTTGAATGTCACACATAATATAATCCACACACATACACACACACACACCAGTTTCCTCATATCTGCTGTTCACCATAGGATGAAAGCCTAGAGACTTAAAAAATCAAGCTGGGTGAGGTTTGCTTGTAGTGTTTTTATGTTGTGAGATCATCTCTCTTTTTCTATAATTTAACAAGGAATTTTACATATGCCTTCCCCCCCCTATGTTTTTCATTAGTGTTATCAGTCTGGGTTGATCTATAAACAGAAATAAACTGAGCTGAATGCAATGTATTGGAAGTATATGGAGTAATCGTTGAAGTTACCAGGAAGGCTGGAGATCCAGGTTTACAAAAGCAATAGAAACAAAGGGAGGCTCAAAAATCAAGAGCTGGACAAGGTTATGCCACAGACTTAGCGCTTTAAACCACAGAGTTGGCTTGGTTGCAGTCATTAGCATAGACATCACTGATCCTTAAGCTTTATCATCACAAGAAATAATCTTTTTACTATTCTTTTGTATTGATTTTGTAGGATTCACTGTCATGGGGTGAAATGTACACTTTGTCTGAGGGCAAAGCACATGTCCATCATTTAGCTTCCAGGGGTAGAAGAAAGGGAATATTTAGTTCATAATCCTTTTATATAACAGTGAAAAGCAGAACCCTGGCTTGCCTCAGATATTTCATGATAAATTATTGTCCCATATAGAAGTTTTAAATGCTCGATATAAAAGATGATAAATCCCCAGCACAACTGTTTAGGTATAATTATTCTTAATAGGAAGTAACAATATTTTAAATCCCTACTCCAAACTTCTTGTCACATTAAAAAAAAAAATCAATGCCTGAATTTACCTGACATTTTCTAGATACATCTTAAAAATTACAAGTATTCCTGCTTACCAACATCAGGAAGCCCAGAATCATATCTTTTGTAACATTAGAGAAAACACTGTGAATAGTCTAGCTAGAGAACATGATGCAGTTATGACAAATGAGAAACATGGGGGGAGTTTGAAATGAGGTTTTACTGATTCTTAAATCATAGTGCTCAGGAAAAAACTCTCATTGTCTGTGCTCTGTCATGCCTGAATATAATTCTGCAGCCATCTCACCCCCCGCCCCCGCAAAATGAGGAAAAGGCCAAGTCATAGGTAAAAAAAAATGAGGACAAAAGAAATCCTGAGGAAAAGGTCTATGCCTCTGTATTATTTTTTATAATGGAAATAATGACTTTGTCACTGGAAAAGTCATTCTAAGTTTAAAATTTTTTGTTATTGGCAGCTAAACACATCTAAACCACTCCATAAATCCTTGGTTTTATTAAACTTCCCCCATGCCCTGAGGATAAATCTATTTCTACAAGCTAATTCCCCTGTCCTTGTTCTGATAGCTGAAAGACTCATTAATAGAAAAGCAAGTATTCCATAATTATTTCCGTGTAAATCTTAAAAGATAATAACACTTTACTTCCTCAGGAAAACTTTTTACTTTTCCTTTTGTCTTTATTAGTCCCATTGGCTTATATTCATGAAACATTATGATCTACATCCCTTGTTAGCAAAGGAAGTAAAACAAAAGTAGTCTTATATCTAATTGTTCAGCATTCTTTGATGGCAGATGTGATTACATATATCAAATCATTTTATATCTGACAAATATGTACTGAAATAATAAATGATGCCACTATATTGGTGTTGAAATATGACATTTGGGGAAATTTGATGACAATCAGAAGTGTTTCTCTACAAAATATTTTTTAAGTAACTCCTGTGAAGGCCTATTGCCTACAGAAAATCAGAAATCATACAGGTATGCAAGCATACCTGTATACCAGGCTAGGCACTTGGGATGTTGGTTAAACAGTTGTGAAACGGGAGTAGCAGGGTCCCTACTCTCAAGGAGCTGACAGACTCTGTGGGCAGTCAAAAGTAATAAACAAGCAATTACAACACAGTGTGATAAATGCTGTTATATGGTGCAGTGGGTAAGACTACAAGAGGGATAATTTATCTCAGAATTAGGAAGTGGGTGGTAATGGGAAAGAAAGGATTTCCATAGGAAATACATCAAACTTGAATCCTGGAGATTGGATTGAATATAAATAGCAAAGGGGAAGGAAAAAGAACTGCATGTGCAAAGAATTAGCAAAGTAAGAAAATATGCATCGTGTCTTTGGAACTTGGCTGAGTTGATGCAGGGAACAACAAGATAGCAAATGGAATTAGACAAGTGTAGTGCCAGGAATTTTTAAGTTATAGTAAGGTGCTCATTATATTCTGCATTTGGGTTACTGTGCATATTTGATAGAAAATATTCTGGCTTTGTCACAGAGATTAGATTTGGGGAAAATAGAGCAAAAAAGTGACAGAGGTCAGAGACTACAGAGTGATTGCTAAAATGGTAAAAGGAAGATGCAGCTTTGCTAATATTTAGAACATGGATCATGTTACCTAACTATGATAGAAAGGAAAAAACAAATGTCAAAGGTGACTTCTTTATTGAAGTGGGTAGAATGGTCATCTCTGAAGAAAATGACCAAAAGGAAGATAGTAAAGAAGAGAAAGTGAGTTCAGCTGAGTGTTACTCCTAACTATCCATAAATTATCTCATGAATATGGAATAGGGTCAATAGTTGTATAAAAACATACAGCTATGTTTGGTTTGGACATAGCTGGACTGAGTTGTAGCATTGTATTCTGTCTAATTCAGTAAATTGTGATATTATCTACCCCATAATATTGTCATGTGATTGAATGAGTAAAACTATAAGGTGATACAAGGTGCTACAAAGAAGGCAAATCACTTTTTCATGTGTTGCTTTCATATTGTTAATGATGCTTAGTCCATCTTTTAACTCAGTTTTTGAAATAGAGGAGAGCAGCTAACACTGACCGAATGCTATTTGCTACATACTCTCCTAGCTATTGAATCATTTATTACATATAAAATAGGTACTAATATGTTTCCATTTTGTAAATCTAAAGACAGGCACAAAAAGGTTAAGCAGGTTGTCAAAGATCACACATCCAGGTTATTTGTTACATAAATTTTATGAAAAGGACGTATTCTGTACTTATCAGACTGCACTTTTGCTTAATGCACTATTGAATTTTAATTAATGTATTTCATTGACTATATTCTTTTTAAAATAAGAACATTTCTATAAAATATTTTCCATTATTTATTTTTAATTAAATCACAATGATATACACATTTACAAAGTTGTTCATGATTGGATTTCAGACATATAATGTTCCAACACCCATCCCTTCACCAGTGTACTTTTCCCACCACCAGTGGTCTCAGTTTTCCTCTCCACCCTCCTCACCTCCCCACCCCATCCCACTGCCTGCCATTATGGAGGCACTTTCCTTCCAACCATTGACCTGTCCTCCTGGCCCCTGTTTACTCTCACTTTGGATATTAGTCTCATACTATATGTATATATAAATTATAATAATTATAATTTTATTATATCCCACAAATGAATGCAGTCATTGACTATATTCTTTTTTTTTTTTTTTTTTTTTTTTGCTTTTTGGGTCACACCTGGCGATGCACAGGGGTTACTCCTGGCTTTGCACTCAGGAATTACCCCTGGCCGTGCTCAGGGGACCATATGGGATGCTGGGATTTGAACCCGGGTCGGCCGCGTGCAAGGCAAACGCCCTACCCGCTGTGCTATCTCTCCAGCCCCTTTTGACTATATTCTTGAAAAGGGTTTCTAACCTTCAATCCTGTTTTATTCTTTTCCATAACTCTATTACTTCTGAAATACTAATTTGGAAAACCAAAATTTTTTTTTTAATAGCAAATAAGAAAACATTCTCTTTTATCTCAAAATGTCAGATCTATTGTGATTGACTATTACATATAAAATATGAATATACATTTCCATGTTAGGTTTATTACTTTCATATTAATTGACAATAAATTTGAAAGCAGCTTGAAATTTTCTTATTTAATCACATATTACACGTTTTAATTCATCTTAAATTTATCTTTTTTTAAGATTTCTACAGCTTGAGTCATAGATATCTCCCTCAATAAATCACAACTCAGTATTTGTAGTATTTTTTTAAAAAAGCTTTTATTTTATCACTGTTTCTCCAGCGCTATAAAGCTACCTCCACATGTTAAGTACATCATACATGTTAAGGGGTACATGAATAAATGATTATCAGAAATTTACAATTACCATTATTGAATTTCTTTGTATTTCTGCAAATAAAAGAAAAAAATCTTAGTTTAAAATATGGTGATTTTGTGAAAGAGGAAGATAGGAAAAGTTTGGAGATTTGGGAGAAAGAAAAAATTGATATGCAGAATTCCAATAAATAATATCTGAAAATTTGAACAACATGGAGGGCAAGACTCCATTCTCTCTGCCCTACTCAAGCAGTCAGGTTAGAGTCAAATATTAAGTTTGGATAAGTAAATATACTTGTAGTATATTTACTGTGAATCAAGGAGGTAGCAGTCCTTGAATGTATGATCTATTTGGGGTCAAGGTCAAATCTTATCATGGAATAATTAAAATTTTATGCTATATCAATCAAAGGAAATTATAGTTCTCTATTAGACCTATCAAAGTGTGTACATCTTTTCTCTTTCATTTGAATCATCCTGACAGCATTCTATAAACAAACCAGTAACAAAAGTTTTACTTCTAATACTTAATGGCATCATTCAAATAAAATAATTTATTAATTTAAAAACAAAACAGTCATTTTAACAGTTCAATCTGAAATACTTTATTAAAATCTCATCTCTGGAACCAAACTGAAAATATCTCACATGCTACTTCAAAGACAAAATTTGCATTTGTGGTGGATATTTAGAGTTGTATGCTTTCAATTAGGTTATTCATTAAACCTGATGATGATGATAAATCTGTGGCTGCAAACTTAGTGTGGGACATTGTGTCTCTAAGAGTCTGATTATGTAGGAGTTGCCATTTGCTGTGCTGTGAATTGCCAACAAAGCTTAGGCTTTCACAGGTGCTACAATCTCTGTTTCAGAAATGCGCTTCCCCAACTTTAATTATCTCCAAAGTATTCCATTCTACATAAAGTCCTGAAAAGAATAAGCATTTTTTTTTCGGTTTCAGTACTATGATGTAAATCGGAATTATGTGTACTACAAGGTATAAATGCTGTGGAATTTTAAACAAAGGAGGGAACTGTCTTTTCTATATGCACACATTTTTTTGAGTTTTTTTTTTTTTTTTTTTTTTTTGCTTCTTGGGTCATAACCGGCAATGCACAGCGGTCACTCCTGGCTTTGCACATAGGAGTTACTCCTGGTGGTGCTCAGGGGATCACATGGGATGCTGGGAATTGAACCCAGGTCGGCTGCATGCAAGGCAAATGCCCTACACTCTGTACTATGGCTCTAGCACCTACATACACAATTTTTATATACGCAATTTTCTATTCATTTTTCCCACTTTAGATTTAAAAAAATTATCAACAAATCATAATTAAAGTATACATTTGCAGAGAGAGAATACAGGATTTTCAGTAGCCTAAAACTCATGTGAGTTTGACTTGTGATGATTCAAAATGGGAATGGGGAAATCTTAAGCCTGAAAATAAGAAATAAGCTTAAGACTGAATTAAAATTAAATATAAATGTGTTCCGAGCTCATGGAAATAAGTATCACTTTTGAGTTAGACAGCCTATTTTTTGCAGAGACTAGGAAATTAGACAGGTTGTAGAGAGTCATCACTCTTATTTTTTTTTTCCTGCAAAGAACTCTTTCTCCACATCAGCATTTCAGTTTCCCACCCCCCCAATAATATTTTATAGGAAATTTCAGCACAGAAGCCTGATAGGAAAGTTTCTCCTAAATATTTCACAACTAAGGTAGTTTCTTCAAAATTGGCTAAGATTGTTTTATTATATTAGAGGAAGATCTTTGACCTGGAAATCATAAAAATGTGATTATGGCTATGAAAATCATTTTTGAGAGATTAGTATTGTTAGATTACTTAATTAAGAATTGTGCTATAGTTAAATCTCTTTGGAATATTCTAAAATGAGATTCTTCATCTTTTTGCATGCCTTTCTCTTTGAATTAATGCAATTCCAACAAATGGAAAATGGTTAATTGAATTGAGAAATAAATGTGTTTACTGGTAATTGCTTAGCCTTTGAATTGTAATTACAATTTTATATTCTTTGTAGGATTATTTAACTATTCATAAGTATGGCAATGCAGCTAGAAATGATCTCTGGAATACGCTATCAGAGGTAAAGTATTGAAAACTCAAATGTCAATTATTTTCATAATTATTTGAATTGTGTTTATAAAGTGTTCCATAACCTTTATTTGTAGTTTATTACTTTCTAATGCTATCCTTTTCTTTATATTTTTTGGTATCTTGAATATAATAGGGTATAAAATTATTTAAGCCATAGTTAAAGGTAATACGCATCTTATCTACTTGTGAACATGACAATACTTTTGAAATGCACTTTTAATATGATACCAGACATTCTTGCTAAAGACAGAAATATTTACATCTTGAGTTGTTTCAGCCTGACATACTGGAAAGACTTAATGATGATGCAAGTACTTACTTTAACAATATAATGTATTTTATCTCCCATTAGATACAACCTTAAGAAAGCTTTATTTCCATATATATTCATGAAGGCTAACTTACGAAAGGGAGATTAATTCTACTAACACATTATATTAGCTTCAATGATTTTAAATGTTTTCACATTTAGGTAAATCATAGAGGTAAAAATGAAAATGGTTTACTGCTAATTATGTTTATAATTCATGCTTACAAAACTAATCTATGCAATTTTGGTTATAAAGGCTTTAAAAAGGAATGGAAAATATGTAAATATACAAGAAGTAATGGATCAGTGGACACTACAGATGGGTTATCCAGTTATCACCATTTTGGCAAATACAACAGCAGAAAGTAGAATAATAATTACACAACAGCATTTTATTTATGACATTAGTGCTAAAACTAAAGCACTTACACTTCAAAATAACAGGTAAGCACTCATTTTTAAGATTAAAAATGTGTTATTCTTATTTAATTTTGTATTTGTAATATTTTGAGATGTATCAATCACACAGTTCCGACATGTCTTAATCAATGGTTTTCATTTCCTTTGTTTCATTTTGATTACTTGTTCATTCCCATTTCCAGAGAGTTTAAGCATCAAGGTGATAGCACACCAGTTATTTTGTTTAGAAGGATAGAACTTAAATTAACATGTGATCTTTTGAAACATTTTATTGGATTACTGTGAATTACAGTTGCAAAGTTAATCATGATTGATCTTCAGGAACACAATGTTTCAACAACAGTTTCTTTCCCTCCACCCTTGCCCCGGTTTTGTGACTTTTTTTATCTTATCAAAGTGAAATACATTTGAGAAAATTAAAATACATTGAAGCAAATTAAATGTAATCAATTAAATATATAATTCAAAAGTAATAAAAATTAAACTTTTAATTATAATACAGTTAAAATTGATCACATTGAAAATAAAATAAAATTATTTTTAATATTAGAAGAGAGACTGATAATCCAGAAAGACAAACAAAAGGAATGCCATCTCATACATTTTTCAGTGGTCTAAGAGTCAATGATAGTATCAAAATATCTTTACGTTGCCTTTTTTGAAAAGACTAAACAGATAATCCATATAGATTTGTTATTTTTTACTTTAACTTTTTTATTGAAACTTCTTTTATTATTGCTGTTTGCTTGTTTTGGGCCCACACCTGCACTGCTAGGGCTTACTCCCTGGCTCTGGGCTCATGGTTCATCCCTGGCAAGCTCAGAAGACCATATTGGATTCCAGGGATAGAATCTGAGTTGGGTGTATGAAAGCAAGCATCCTGCCTGTTATACTATCAGTCCAGCCCTCTTATGAAACGCTTAATTACTGAAAATTCCACTTTTCTTTTTTATTCACGCCTTCTTACTTTGTGTGTACTATTAAGGACTAGGCTAAGGAAAGATAGTAATACCTAAATCAGTCATTTCGTCCTTGCTGGCATGCTATCTATCTATCTATCTATCTATCTATCTATCTATCTATCTATCTATCTATCTATCATCTATCTATCTATCTATCTATCTATCTATCATCTATCTATCTATATGTAGCACTGTCATCCTGTTGTTCATCAGTTTGTTCGAGCGGGTACCAGTGGCATCTCTATTGTGAGACTTGTCACTGTTTTTGGGATATCAAATACGCCCCAGGTAGTTTGCCAAGCTCCGCCATGTGCATGGGATACTCTTGGTAGCTTGCCAGGCTCTCTGAGAGGGGAGGAAGAATCAAACCCAGTCTGCCACATGCAAGGCACTACCTGCTGTGCTAATATATATAAAATCACCAAATATATGATATCTGATATATTTCTATATATCTATATATCACAAGTTTCCCTGACCGATCCAATTTTTTTGACTAGCGGCAGCAGCATACTCCCCACTCCATCAGGGCTTGACTCAGTAATGCTTTCTTCACCTAGCCTGTATTCCCCCAGCTGCCCACTGCAGCTTCTGATGGTTCAGTCTGGTACCAGGCATCCCCTCTGGCCTTGCTAGGAAGTACATAAAAAAACACTTGACTGGAAAAGTTGCAGTGATTCAAGCTATGCTTTGGAGAATGATCAGTCTGACACAGCATCACTGATGCAGAAAAACATAAAGGACAGGCAGATGACAGAACACATTTTGAACAAAAATACTGTCAGCCTATAACATGTATCCAAAGTATTGGCCTTGACTCTTTAAAGAATAATCTGACTCTTGTAAGGCAGAAATTCTCCCAGCTGTATAAATACATGTAGCATCTATGGAACTTTACTTTTGTTGAGTTAGAAAATCATTCAAGTCATGTTGAACTCTGAAACTTGGCATATAAAATATTAAAGTAACATAATGTGCATTGTCTCACTACTCTTAAACATTTTCAATTCTGAAACAATAGAGCTTGCAGCTGGGAATTTATTTGACTTAGCATTTTATTTAATACACAATAGCATTATGGTCAAAGCTTCAATAGCAATTTTATTGGCCTTTTGCATACTGCCTCCCTAGAACATTATTATATGATGTAAACCACTAAAGTTAGTGCCCATTTATTCCAGAAATACCATCAATTGTAGATATATTCTGGTCTAGTCCATGTTTTGTTTTGACTTTAGTAGAGGAAACTAGGATATTGCTATAGTAGGTAAGTATTTTAATGAGTATAATAATCATAATTTTCATATGAATTAGCCACGTTATAGCATGTAAAGATAATTATGCAAATAATTATATGAAGTTATATGAAAAGGAAGTAAAACATTTGTCAAAATTTTATTTGGAAATTTTGCAATTCTTTTAATAAGTATTTTTTCTTTAGTAAGACAGTGAATTTACTTGGCAACATTATTCTTGTGTTGTCAATGACTACTTCTCAAGAGTACATGATGTAGGGAAATGTATTTATCTGAGTTATATTTTTCTTCTTCTTTTTGATAATATGATGGTAACTTCCATAAAGATTTTTAAAAGTAATGCTTACATTAACACTCTACTAATATTTGTCCATTAAAAAATTCACTTTGAGAATATGGCTATAGAACTTAGTTTGCTAAGTGAGGTACAAGAAAACCAGGGACTTAGTAGCATAGAGGCACTGATACACTGGTAGTGGGTATCAAATAGTACTATTGTATTTCTGGAACATTAATGTTCATAGCATCATACATTATGGTGCCTCTGTTAAAAAATATATCTTACTCAAACTAACATATGCATCTATTCCTTATTAACTTTAATCCAATCACTATAAAATGCTATTTTGCTAAAAGAATATGGGCTAATAAGAAGAAAGATCTCAGGGGCTGGTCAAGAAAATACATTTGATGCCATTTGAAGTGCAATAGTCTTCCTGTTTAATAGGAAATTACTAAAATTTAGTCAGATATAAAATATTAGGACATAATATATTTTTTAAAAGTTCTTTTTAAAACTTTATTTATTTATTTATTTATTTATTTGCTTTTTTGGTCACACCCGGCGATGCTTAAGGGTTGGTTACTCCTGGCTCTGCACTCAGGGATTACTCCTGGTGGTGCTTGGGGGGCCATATGGGATGCTGGGAATTGAACCGGGGTTAGCCACGTGCAAGGCAAACACCCTACCTGCTGTGCTATAACTCCAGTCCCCAAACCTCTTTTTAAAAAAAATTCTATTTTAAAAATTTTGGGCTTTGGGCTCAAATTAAAATTATGGGGCAATTAAAGTTATCCATCATATAATAAATTATAATTATATGTGTTTTATATATATATTATAATGATACTGTCATGAACCCAGTAGTGTTCAAAGTTTTTTTCTAATCCCATAGAGGTGCTCTGTAGCAGCAAGCATATGTAGTCTAGGGATGAATCTAGGATTCCTGCATGCTGATGCCCTTTACCATATACAATCTCTCCAGCACCTCAGTATCTTTTGTAAGCTTAACCCATCAAACTTTATATTTCTTTAAAGTATGTCCATACACAGATTTTTCTCAGTAAATATTTTGTATGTTTCATATTTTTCAGGTTATAATCATTAAACAACAGAATGTGTTTCTTTAATTTTAATATAAAATTTATATAAAGGTCAAATGTAACTTACTTGGAAAGTTATGAAAATCATAATTCAAAGAATTACAATTCAGAAAAGAAGACAACTTTCAGATATACTTGGTCATTTGCAATATTTTCTTTTTGTAACAATATATAGAATTTAATGATGTTTATAACTATGCATATATACAAATTACCATAAAATAGAGTATAACCCTTTCTAGGAGAAATTAAAATATCTATTTTTAAAATCTTATGAAATATTCCAATGTTTTTTTCCCCGAAATATCTTATATAAACAATATATAGTTGTTGATATAGATCTTTATATACTAATAGACTTTTGAGAAAGTTAAAATAATGAAAATTCAAATTTTAATCATAATTTGAATTTTAATAAGTTTAAATAATTTTTTTCTATTGAAAGAAATATTTTGTTAATATTGGGGTAAATAAAATTTTAAAAATGTTTTATGTTTCTGCTACAAAAAATCTACCTTTTTTTTAAAGATTTCTAATTATCAATTTTTTTAGTTTTTTGCCTTTAACCAGTTGATGCTTCACTTTATTTTTTATTGATACATGACTTTGGCTAGAGTGGTAGCACAGTGGGTAGGTTGTTTGCCTTGCACGTGAATGACCTGAATTCGATTTCTCTGCCCCTCTTGGAGAGCCCAGCAAGCTACCGAGAGTATCTCGCCCCCACAGGCAGAGCCTGGCAAGTTACCCATGGTGTATTTGATGTGCCGAGAATAGTAACAAGTCTCACAATGGTGACGTTACTGGTGCCCACCCGAGCAAATCAATGAGCAACAGGATGACAGTGACAGTGGCATGACTTTAGTAATGATACATTACTATGAATTGATCCAATACAGCATAGAAGACATTTACCATGAAAGTCAAGTTTAGGTGTGGGGCCTCACCGCAGCTGCACGAGCGTGATTCTAGAGGCCAACTAAACTACTTTTGATACTGGCAGCTCCTTGCAGACTGTCTCCAGACTGAGAACTAAGCCGTGGCCCCATGCCTGGACAGGAGGGAAAAGTTTCTTCTCTCTCCCCCCATTTCCCTGCCAGGGAAAGGGGGGGAAGGGCATGGCGATCACCATACTATGTGAACCACTAATGAGAGATACAAGATTGCAATGATCCAATTTCTGGAAGAAATTTCCCTGGACTTAGTTGCTAAAATACAGATATCCATATCCAAATCCAAGAGACCTCATATCTCTTCACCACAGATCTGACTTTAATGGACAACTCATAACAATAATAGTGAGTTTTTTGTTGAAATGTTGAATGTAACCAAAGTAAAGAGAAAATAAAGTGAAATTTATCAGTTACCCAGGCCGGGGGGGGGGAGGGGGACAGGGGAGGGATGGGAGGTATACTGAGATGTTTGTTTTTTTTTTTTTGGTGGTGGAATATGCGCACTGTTGAAGGGATGGTTGTTTTAGCATTGTATAACTGAGACTTAAGCCTGAAAGCATTGTAATTTTCCACATGGTGATTTAATAAAAAAAAAAGTCAAGTTTATAATCTTTGTTACACCTGTAGATTTATTTAGTCCCTCTTATTTTAATTTAGTTCAGTTTAATTCAACTGTAACTTAGAGTACCTACTTTTTCAGGCTTTGAAAACCCTTAGGTACAAAAAGAAATGATGGGTCTGGAGCAATAGCACAGCGGGTAGGGCGTTTGCCTTGCATGCAGCCAAACCGGGTTCAATTCCCAGCATACCATGTGGTCCTCTGAGCACTTCGAGGAGTAATTCCTTAGTGCATGAGCCGGGAGTAACACCTGTGCATTGCTGGGTGCGACCCAAAAAGAAAAAAATAATAAGAGCTCATCCTTTGAAAATCATATGTGTCAGGCAGTATTATCTCAACTGATATTTTCAAATTAATAAAAAAATCAGTCTTTTTACAGAGCAGCTATTAAAGAAATATATCAGTTCTTTGTGCCTTCCTCAGAGAAATTCATTATTGAATATTTATGGCATGTGCATACTTTGTTAGCTACCAGGAAGTATTTGTTAAAGAGCTTACAAAAGTTAGTTTCATCCTACCTTAAGTATAGTAGGTATTTGACTACTATACTTTATTTCCTGATAAATTGTGTAGAACCAATTGCCAAATAGTATAATGTCTATACATAGTTGGTACTCAAAATTGTTTTTATGACTAATGCAGCACATTATTTTAAGATTAAAAATAAATATTTCAATTTTATATATTATCAAAAGTATATATGAAATATTAATTTCTTCCATTTTGAACTTTATTTTAGTATTAGTGAATTCTGTTCACTGTGTACATAATGTAAAATGGTAAAATATATGGTAAAATAATAAAATATCTCATTATATATTTAAAAGATATTTGGTAACTTCCCAAATTCCTAGAGTCAGATTTATTGGTAGTCATATAATTATGACTAATTACTGACTAATTACTTTTATTATTATTTTGAAAAATGTTGTGATATTGTTAAGGTTACAGAGTATTTCTTCTTTATATTTTCAAGATTAAAAATATATTCCATGTCCCAAATATCAACAACCAACTAACCCTGTTTATATATTAAGATTGTGATGTTTGGCCAAAATACCAGACTTTATTGTAGGGAGAAAAAAAATGTAGGACCAGAGAGATTTACAGTGGTTAAGCCTTTTGCCTTGCATGGGTTCTATCCCAGTTCAATCCCCTGTACCACATTATTTTCCTTTAGCACCTTCTGGAGTGATGTCTAAACATAGAGCCAGGAGCCAGCGTAAGAACTGTAAGATATGGGTAAAACAAACAAAAAGAAATGGGGTAAAGTTGTTGAACTTATTAAGACCATACATACCATACCATCGCTCTCTGACTACTCATTTGATATTAAAATAATATTGCCACAGAGATCATACACGGATTAATATACTTACCATGGATGCTTCTGATCTTGGTTTAATTCCTAACACCACATGTGGTTCTCTGAAGACCAGGAGTGATCCCAGAGCACAGTCAGAAATAAGTTCTCAGCATTGCTGTGTATGGATCAACATCACCCCCAAAAGAAAACCCTAAAACAATATTAATTCACGTGCAAATATAAGTCTCAAGTTTTATACCTTAATATCTGAGGCTGATGACTGATTCATGCATATTGGTTAAAGATTTCACACATTAATTTGGAATTTCCATTTCAGAAAACAGAATGATGTTTTTCATAGTGTTATTGAATTAATTTGAATGAGGAGGATTTGCTTAGAATTAACTTTGTTTATGCTCTGCTGAATAACTTTGCGTATGCCGTATTAACTTTTCTGTAAAATTTAATGTTTTTTAAAAGAAGAGTTAGGCAAGTTGAAACTATTGAAATGTATATTAGTCTGGTTTAAAAGCAGTAATTCTGAGATTTAATAAATATAAAGTTGGCTCAGATTTGTAGATCTCAGCTACTCATTTTTCCTAATACAAAGTGTCAAGTTAGCTTTCCTCTTTTTGTTGCATGTTTGTTTCTTTTGCAAGATTGAAACTAAAACTGATAAGAGGCCAAATCTACGGACATTGAGAGTGATTTCTTCTTGACTTATTTCTTATGTCGCAACTGAGAATTTTTTTCAGTTCTCTGCGGGTTCCCCCGGAGATCTCTCCGGCCCGCGGAGAGACAACAGTAGAAAGCGCTCCTAATTGGGTGGGTTCTTTGAGCGGTTCCGATCTGAAATAAAACTAGTGAGGATAATAAATAGGAGGCCCAAGACGACACATGCCGATCAAGGGCAACTTTATTAACTGCCATGCTGGTTTTATACTTTTCTTAGCAGGGGATTAGTACATAAGATGTCAATCATCAGGGAAGTGTCTTCTCAGACCAAATAAGGAAAGGTTCGGGGTGTATTAGGTGGGCTTACAACATTCTTCAAGAGTAGATTGAGAAATAGTGGGGAGAGGAAGGCAAGGGTTTATCTGGCAGGAGCATTCTACTTTAGGGCTTTATGGAGTCTCTTAGTTAACTGCCCTGGGCTACTTTTACCTCTTGAGTTTGGCTATTTCCTTTGTCACAAGGGCACCTTTGCCTCAGGTCATGCAAAGCTGGTAATGGAATTTTCTGGTTTGTCCAGGGTAAAGGTTTTGGGTCCTCTTTTGTTCAGGGTCCTGAGCAGTCCCCAATAGTTCTCCTACGAAAGAATAACAAAAATGCATAGGAAGAAGTATTTGTTTGATATAACTGATTTTATTCTCAAAACTGCTCTTTTATTTTTCAGTTACCTGTGGCAGATTCCATTAACGGTTGTGGTAGGAAATAGAAGCCATGTGTCTTCAGAAGCTATTATTTGGGTGTCTAACAAATCAGGTAAAATATATATTCACCCTGAGGAACTATTTAATTTCAGATAATTGTTTAGCAACTAAGCCTGTAGTTTTAGTTGTATAAAAATGTGAATAAAGGAAAATTAGAAAATATAGAGGAATGATAATCACTTCACAAAAGTAGGTCTGACAGAGTATGATAGCCTAATTTCAGTCTGCCTACATAATTATTTAATTGATTTGTTTGATAATAAAGGGAAAATTTAAAATAAGTTTTTGTATTACTAATTTTAGCTATTGTAAACAACATCATTTTATAATTACAAATGTAATTAAGATATAATTAAAGCTCCCAATAGAATAATATACCAAAAATTGAAATGCAAACCACATTTTTATTTCATTTTCCTGCTATCTTCTTCTTACCAGCTCTTGATGGGTGAGGCAATATTCTCTATACAATTAGATAATTATAGGAGACAAATGAAGGATTTCTAGGTGTTCTTAAATTATCCTTTATGTAGGGTCAAGCCTAACAGAGAAGAAAAGATAAGATAGTATTTTATTTCTATATACCTTCAATAAGATAGTGACTTATTTCAGTTAACTATGAGAAAAACTTTCTTGAATCCAATATAATCTTTCATGGTGGACTGT
Organism: Sorex araneus; assembly: GCF_027595985.1. NCBI lineage: Eukaryota > Metazoa > Chordata > Mammalia > Eulipotyphla > Soricidae > Sorex > Sorex araneus. Next base: position 15,433,607 of record NC_073311.1, read on the forward strand.
GAAACATATTCCTTTTATTTCTGTTTTCTATTGAACTGAAAAAAAAACATCTTTTTTGTAAGTTTGCATTTAGATGGTCAATGTCTCCAAACTTTATTTTTCCTAAATTTTCTTTTTGTGTTGCTAATTGATATCTTTCTGTACTGTAAGTACTTTAAACTTCCAGAATCTTATTTTAAATAGAGTGAGATATTTAAAAAAACAGTACTTTCAGCTTGGTCCTGCTACAGGAAGGGATATTTGAGAATTTAAAATATGTACATAATAAATATAGGACAAAGATTTTATAATAGAATATTATCTGCTTAGCAGAAATATAAATCTATTTCCACTTAAGTATTAAAATTTCCTTCTTATTTTAAACACATAATATTATAAAAATATTTTTAATTTTACATGCATTGTATAGAAAACATACATAATAGAGACATTAAAATAAATAAAAATTTGTGGTATTTCTTTTAAATTGCTTATTACAATCTATTTCTTTCATTTTTAAAATATACCATATTCTGAATTTATTTAATATATTTTGTTTCTTTATAATTTCAACTTCTTTTTTAATTTATATGTATATACACATAATTTCCTACTAAATGATGAATAAAATCTGTGGTTGTTAGTCAAATGAGTCAACAAGTATGTTGACTGAATTCTTTCCTACATCGAATTGCTAGGATAATGAAACTGAACAGTCTGAAGGAGTATAATCTTTCTCTTGAAAAGGTAGAGAAATGGGAGAATTAGAAAAGGGCAATGGTACTGACCGGACGTGAGGAATAGATCGAATCTTCCCTTTTTGACAGTGCAGGGATTCAAGAAAGTTCTGATTCTTCCTGGTATTTTTCCTAGGTTTATTTCCTCTACTTCCCTCATTATTTCCTTGTTATTATTGAAGGTATCCCCTTACTCTAAAGTACTAATATTGTGTCACTACTTTCCATGACCAATAAAAACAGGTTGTCTTTGAGAAATTGTCTTAATTGATATTATCTAATCATTATGAATTGTGAATACAGCATATTCCAGTCTTACCCCAAATTTGTGAAATGTGCAACCTATAGAGTATAATGTCATTTCCCTTTAAATCATTGCATATATATTTAATCAATATACTATTGTCCCTTTCTGGGAGGAGGACACACCTGGTGGTTCTTGAGGCTTACTGCTCGTTCTGCGTTCAACAGTCACACTTGGGGAGACTCGGAAGACTCGAGAGTGTAGTGATGCCAGAAATTGAAATTGAAGTGGAGTCTGCTGCATGCAGGGCAAGCACCTTGCCAGTTGTACTATTTCTCTAACCCCAGATTTTATAGTACTTTAGTATTTGTAGTCCCAGATTTTATTTTACATATATATATATTTTAATATATATACGAGTAAGGAGAGGCTGCTAAAATCTTAGGGCTGGTAGGAATAGAGACATTACTGGTGCCCGCTCAAGCAAATCGATGAGCAAATGGATGACAGTGATACAGTGATACCATTGTCCCATTTGAAATTTTGAAGCTTTTTTTGAGAATTTCCATGTCATATAAATGTTTCCTAAAAACTTGTAAAATGCACAAAAATTGAAGACTTCTAAGAAGAAATCTCAAAGATAACCTTTCTATTTTGTCTGTTCGGTCTCATGTATTGGATAATTTTGTCTTGAGGGCCCATTTTTTTTTTTTTTTGCATTTTGCGGTCACACCTGGTGATGCACAGGGGTTACTCCTGGTTCTGCACTCAGGAATTACCCCTGGTGGTGTTCAGGGGACCATATGAGATACTGGGAATCGAACCCGGGTCAGCCACGTGCAAGGTAAACATCTACCCACTGTGCTATGGATCCAGCCCCTTGAGGCCCATCTTTTTTGTCACAGGAATATTTTTTCTCTTTGACAAGTTAACTTTATTTATTTATTTATTTTTAATTTATTTTTATTTTTTATTGAATCACCATGTGGAAAGTTACAAAGCTTTCAGGCTTAAGTCTCAGTTATACAATGCTTGAACTCCCATCCCTTCACCAGTGCACATATTCCACCACCAAGAACCACAGTAAACCTCCCCCAAACCTCCCACCTCCCCAGCCCCCCACCCCGCCTGTGTAGCTGATAAATTTCACTTTACTTTCTCTTTACTTTTATTACATTCAATATTTCAACAAAAAAACTCACTATTATTGTTTGGAGTTCCTCCCCCCCAATGTCGGACCTGCTGGAAAGGAAGCATTTTATAATTTGTTTTCCATTGCTGAGAATGAAGAGATACGAGGTCATGTGGCCAAAATAGTGGCTGTGAGGTTTTAGATTTTTGTATTTTAGTATTTTAGTAAGTCCAGAGAAATTTCTGCCAGAAGTTGTATCATTGCTAGCTCATACCTCTCTGCTACTTGATATTCCACATATGAGTGCAATCTTTCTGTGTCTCTTTCTTTCTGACTCATTTCATTCAACATGATACTTTTCAGGTTGATCCACTTATATGCAAATTTCATGACTTTATCTTTTCTGACAGCTGCATAGTATTCCATTGTGTATATGTACCAAAGTTTCTTTAACCAGTCATCTGCTTTTGGGCACTCCATTTTTTTTCCAGATTGTTGCTGTTGTAAACAGTGCTGCAATGAACATAAAAATGCAAATGTCATTTCTACTATACCTTTTTGCCTCTCTAGGATATATTCCCAGGAGTGATATTGCTGAGTCAAATGGGAGTTCAATTTCTAATTTTCTGACAATCGTCCATATTGTTTTCCAAAAGGGTGAACAAGTCGGCATTCCCACTAGCAGTGAAGAAGAGTCCCTTTCTCCCCACATCCACACCAATATCGGTTCTTTTGGTTTTTTTTTTTGGTTGTGGGCCAGTCTATGTGGTGTGAGATGGTATCTCATTGTTGTTTGGATCTGCATCTCCCTGATGATTAGTGATGTCGAGCATTTTCTCAAGTGCCTCTCAGCCATTCGGATTTCTTCTTTGGGGAAGTTTCTTTTCATTTCATCACCCCATTTTTTGATCGGGTTGGCAGTTGTCTTCTTGCTGAATTAAACCAGTGCCTTGTATATCCTTGATATCAACCCCTTATTGGATGGGTATTGGGTAAATATCCTTTCCCATTCTGTAGGCTGTCTTTGTATTTTGGTCACTGTATCTTTTGAGGTGCAGAAGCTTCTTAGTTTAATGTAGTACCCATTTATTTATCTCTGTTTTCACTTGCTTGGCCAGTGGTGTGTCAGCTTTGAAGATACCATTGGTTATAATGTCGTGGAGGATTTTGCCGACCTTGTTTTCAGTGTACCTTAGGGATTCTGGTCTGATGTTGAGGTCTTTAATCCATTTTGATCTGACTTTTGTACATGGTGATAGGTGGAGATCTGAGTTTATTTTTTTGCATGGTGATAGGTGGAGATCTGAGTTTATTTTTTTGCATATAGCGGTCCAGTTTTTCCAGCACAATTTGTTAAACATGCTTTCCTTGCTCCACTTCACATTTCTTGTTCCCTTATCAAATATTAGATGATCATATATTTGGGGTGGTGTGTCAGAATAGTCAATCCTGTTCTATTGGTCTGCAGCTCTGCCTTTGTTCCAGTACAATGCTGTTTTATTTACTACCATTTTGTAGTAGAGTTTGAATTTGGGGAGGTTGATTCCTCCCATTTTCTTTTTTCCCAAGTATTGCTTTAGCTATTTGTGGGGGCTTGTTGTTCCATACGATTTTCAGGAGTGCTTGCTCTATTTCTTTGAAAATATCAAGGGTATCCTTATAGAGATTGCATTGAATTTGTACAATGCTTTGGGAAGTATTGCCATTTTGATAATATTAATTATTCCAATCCATGAGCAGGGGATATCATTCCATTTCCTCGTGTCCTCTTTTATTTCGTGAAGTAGTGTTTTGTAGTTTTCATTATACAAGTCCTTTACCTCCTTAGTTAAGCTGATTCCAAGATATTTGATCGTTTGATGTACAATTGTGAACGGGATTGCTTTTATCAAGTCACTTTCTTCTCTCTCATTATTTGAGTATAGGAAAGCCATGGACTTTTGGGTATTGATTTTATAGCCTGCAACTTTACTATACAAGTCTATTGTTTCTAAGAGTTTCTTGGTAAAGGTTTTAGGGTTCTCTAAGTATAGTATCATATCATCTGTATATAGTGAGAGTTTGATTTCTTTCTTTTCTACCTGAATGCCCTTAATATCTTTTTCTTGTATAACTGCTATTGCAAGTACTTCCAGTGCTATATTGAACAGGAGTGGAGAGAGTGGCCATCCTTGTCTAGTCCCTGATCTCAGAGGGAAGGCTCTTAGTTTTTCCCCAATGAGGATGATGTTTGCTGTAGGCTTGTAGTAGATGACTTTGACTATCTTGAGGAAAGTCCCTTTTGTACCCATTTTGGTGAGAGTTTTCATCATAAATGGGTGCTGGATCTTGTCAAATGCTTTCTCTGCATCTATTGATATGATCATATGGTTCTTTTCTTTTGTTGATATGATAGGTTATGTTGATTGATTTCCAAATGTTAAACCATCCTTGCATCCCCAGGATGAATCCCACTTGGTCGTAGTGTATGATTTTTTGATGAGTTGTTGAATTCTGTTTGCTAATATTTTGATGAGAATCTTTGCATCCGTGTTCATCAGGGATATTGGCCTATAGTTTTCTCTTTTTTTTTGTGGTGTTTTGTTTGCTTTTGGTATTAGGGAATATGAGCCTCGTAGAAACTATTTGGGAGGGTTTCTGTTTTTTTTCAATTTCCTGGAATAGCTTGAGAAGAACTGGCAACAGGTCCTCTTTTAATGTTTTCAAGAGTTTGCTAAGTGAATCCATTTGGACCTGGGCTTTTGTTTTTGGTAAGAATTTTGATTACAGTTTCAATTTCCTTGATATTAATAGGACTGTTCAGGTATTCCTGGTCTTCTTGGTTCAGCCTTGGGAGATTGTGGGAATCCAGGAATTTATCCATTTCCTCTAGGTTCTCTTGTTTCGTGGCATACAGCTTTTCAAAGTAGTCTCTGATAATCTTTTGAATTTCTTTGGTTTCTATTGTGATGTCCCCCTTTTCATTTCTGATTCTGTTTATAAGAGTTCTCTCTCTCTTTCTTTGTGAGTCTTGCTAATGGTTTATCAATCTTGTTTACTTTCTCGAAGAACCAGCTCTTGGTTTCATTGATCTTTCAGATTGTCCTTTGGTTTTCATGTCGTTGATTTCTGCCCTAAGTTTTATTACCTCTTTTCTTCTGCCTGGTTTGGGCTCATTTTGTTGGTCATTTTCTAAAATCTTAATCTGTGAAGTTAAGTTATTTATGTGGGCCCTTTCTTCCTTCCTGAGGAATGCTTGCAGAGCTATAAATTTTCCCCTTAACATGGCTTTAGCTTTGTCCCACAGGTTCTGGTAGCTCGTGTCTTCATTCTCATTTGTTTCCAGGTACTTTTTGATTTCTTCCTTGATTGCCTTCCTGACCCACTCATTATTCAACATTGAGTTGTTTAATTTCCAGGTGTTTGATTTGGTTTTCTGCATCTGTCCATGATTAACTATCTTCAGTGCATCATGGTCTGAAAAGATAGCTGATACAATGTCTATTTTCCTGATTCTGTTGAGGTATGTTGTGTGGCCCAGCACATGGTCTATTCTGGAAAATGTTCCATGTGCACTGGAAAAGAATGTGTTTTACCCTTTTTTTGGATGTAAAGCCTGTCACAGGAAAATTATAATAGAGGAAAAGCACAGTGCTGATATTAGAGGGGAAAGTTGATTTCTTTTTTTTTCAAAATATATTCAAATAATAACATCTTTTTCTTAATAATGGAAACTTTTTTTAAGGCATTTGGTTTCAAATGTCACTTACTCTAGACATCCTAACTTATTCAACATTTCAATAAGTACCTAATTAATTCAAAGGTTAATAATACATTTTAACATAAAAAAATTTTTAAAACAAAGTTTGTTATTTAAAACAAAGTGATTTTTTATCTTTAGTTTTTACTTAAAAATACTAATTACCAGACATTTTTAAGTGTGAAAGTTCACTTGTTAGCTGAAACTTCAACTGAGTTAAGTATTTCCTTAGTTTAATTTCCAGTTTAATTTCCAGTGTTAGGTAAGAAAACACTTCAAACAAAGGAGCAATTGATTGTGAAAACTGTATGTTAAAATTAATAATGGCAAAATACTGTAGCTTTTTACTCAAACATCACTTTATTTTAAACTCAAAATTCTTTAAAATATTATTATTAATCTCCATTGTGAAAATGAGGACATTAAGATTTAACAAATTTAGCTTTCTGGCCCAAAGTATCTTTGAAGCTTGTTATTTAGTTACTTATTTATTTTTTGCTTTTTGGGTCATACCCAGTGATGCTCAGGGGTTACTCCTGGCTCTGCACTCAGGAATCACTCCTGAATGTGCCCGGGGGACCATATGGGATGCTGGGAATTGAACCTGGGTCGGCCGCCTGCAAAGCAAATGCCCTACCCACTGTGCTATCGCTCCAGCCCAAAGCTTGTTATTTTTTAAAAATTTTTTTCTTTTTTTAATTTTTTTGTTTATGTTTTGTTTTGTTTTGACTCCCATCCTAAAGTTCTGGGGGCTTGTCCTGTTTCAGTCTGTAGATGCTATTCCAGGCAGTTCTCTGGGATTTTACAGTGCCTGGGATGAAAATTGGGATCCCTTTATGCAAAGTTTATACTCCAATCCCACTGAATGACTTCCCTCACTCATTAGTTTTATTTTCTAAATTAATTTTCTCTACCAATTTTGTCACTAGACACACATATTGGTAGCTAATTATTTGGATTGTTCACATGTTGGTTTTGTTTTGTTTTATAGGATGTACAAAACATTATCTAACTTAAAGTCAAGTAAGAAAACCGAGCCATCTTATAACTAGTTTCTTCAGATTGTTATCTTGTTATGATGGTTGACAATTTTTGTTTTGTTTCATTTTGTTTTCTAACTATATCCAATATCGCTCAGGACTTACTCCTACTCCTGGCTCTGTGCTCAGAGAAGCATGCTGTGCCAGGGGTCAAAACAATGTTGACCACGTGTAAGCCAAGTGCCTTAATCCTTGTACTATGTCTCTGGCCCTTGGTTATCACTTTTATTTCAAAATTGGAATGTTCTATAACTATACAAGTTTGAACAAAAAGGCATAATTTTACTTATATTTTATTCCCAAAGAAGGATAGGCATTTAAACACAAAATCTTATAGAATGGCAACTTTTCATTCCTTGATACAGTCTAAAGCCTTTGGCATTTTGAATACATTCAAATATAATTTTAATTTGCAATACTGTTGCTTTAAATATAAGGTCCATATTTTTTATTATGATACTCATCAGATATGGTACCTCATTAGGACATTGGAAAAGATCTCTTTAAAATTCATTGCTTGCCTGTACTAATCCCTGCACTAATTTTTGAGATATAATTAACTAGTATAAAAAAGATACTTAAAAATCTATTGCAAACTCTTTTAGGAATCATTTCTTCAAAGATCTCATTTATAGCAAAGGCATAAAAATCTTCATGATAGTAATAACCTTCAGGTTTTAGTCATCAACTTAATAACTGCATACTAAAAAACAAAAGATGTCTGTCTTTCCTATTGTTATCAGACACGGAAGGTATAGGGATTTTCTTTTCTATTTCAGTTTGTCTATATCATACCTGTTGACTGGAATGAGTTCACAAACTAGAGTTGGCAAAGGGGCAGAGTTTGAAACCCAAATCTGATTGGGGACAGTGAAGTCAACACCTCCACGACTACCAGGCTTAGTTTTTGGGGCCTAAACATTCCTGGCAAGTGACACAACATAGCAGGGAAAATGAACTTGTCATACCTGCATTTGCCAGGGTGAGTATTATTAGGAGAGGACCCAGACTTCCTAGGCACTGCTGGAAGACTAATCCTTATTCCCTCCCTCCAAAGCAAAGATGTTAAAAAAAAACCTAGAAAATTTAAAATGCTAGGGGCTGGAGTGATATCACAGCGGGTAGGGCATTTGCCTTGCACATGGCCGACCCGAGTTTGATTCCCAGTATCCCATACGGTCCCCTGAGCACCGCCAGGAGTGATTCCTGAGTGCATGAGCCAGGAGTAACCCCTGTGCATCACCAGGTGTGACCCAAAAAAGCAAAAAAAAAAAGAAAATTTAAAATGTTAGAGTTGAGTGTATTACATAAAGTTAACACCCAAGTAAAATTTAAACAGACTTAATTAAAATTAAATGTGGGCAGAGATACAGTTTAGTAGTTGAGCACTTGCCTTGAATACTAGTGGCCTGAGTTTGATCCCCATTATTACCACACACATACACAAGTAGATTATATAACATAAAAAAACCTACAGTCATTTCCAAACTGTGAAAATGTAGATTATGAATATTAATTTCATTATTAACATGATGCTCTAATATAATGTATATATTTTTTCAAAATGGAGGAAGTGATCAAGCTTGCTCTTAACCAATGTTAATTGAACCACATTAATATAATATCTAATTTCACTTATAAATATCCACTCTAGTCCTGCCAATAAAGACTATTGAATAAATCAAAAGATTTTTCCCCCTTATGGTTTAGTAGTACTCTATTGTAATATAGATCCCATTTTCTTTATCTAGTCATCCATTGTTGGGAACTTGGGTTGTTTTCCTCTCTTAGCTAAAGTGAATAGTGCTGCAATGCTAAGTGGAATAAGTAAGGAAGAGAAAGATAAGTGTATGATCTTATATGTTATATATAGAGAACAAATTAAGAATATAGACAAAAACAATGAAAAAGAGAACTGGTGAAGTCAGAGAGCTATTGTTGCCAGAGGAGAGAAGGAGCGAGTAGAAGTAGTGCAATGAACTGTGATTATGGCGGAGGAACAGTGATACTTTCATTGATATGCCTGAAACCTAGTAAATTCCACTTTGAAGTGTTATGAAACTATATCCCCCAAACATATGAAGTAAGTGAAACATGCTGCTTCAATAAAATAATAATGAAATAGTAATTATATTATTATAAAAAGTGTATTTAGAGGTAGTTAGGATTAAACAAAATGCACAGTATTTTCTAATACTTCAGTCTTAATTTTTTTCCACTGACTTTCTGCATCATCAACAAAATTATATGAAATTCAGTGGGCTCCTGCTTAATTTTGTTCCTGGGCTACACCCAGTGGTGCTCAGTGCTACCGCCTGGCTCTGTGCCAAAGATCATTCCTGGTGAGCTCAGAGGACCATATGCGGTGCCTGGGATTGGACCTGGCTCAATAGCATTCAAGGCAAGCAACACTACCTTTATCACTACGGCCCCTAAATTAAGTTTTTTTTTAATTGCATATTTTCTCCTTAACTTTAAATTTTCATATCTGATGAATAAAGTGAGATAAAAAATTCACAGGATCTCTGTGTATCTAAACATTAATTTTTTGAAAATTTAAAAAACCAGGAAATATTAATATTTTAGATAACATAGGCTAAATTATTTTTTAAGTATTGTGAATTAATTTGGGTACAACCCCAAACTAGAGCTAATGCTCTATCATCCCACCAATTTACAGGATGGGAAGGTACCGTAAATGCCATATATAACTTGGCCCTTAGGTAACTAAGGAAATTGAAATTCAATGAAGGTTATGGTCTAAGTTGAAACTTTTATGTAGAGGAAAAATTGATCAAGAAGCCAACCTTTGTACTCCTAATTCATTTTTCTTTACATCAATGTAAGGATGTAAGATACTCATAACACATTTCAGTAAAATTATGTCATCTGATATCAACAGAATGTAACAATAAATGACACCAAATTTAGGAAAACTTAAATGGACCTAACAGCTTCTTTGGGCACTTTGGTTAATTTTTCTGGAGTATTAAACTACCAGTTCCAACAAATACTATATGGAGAAGTGGCAAGAAATTGAAGTGGTCGTTAAAACATTAATATTAGATCTTTATGTTCAGTGTCAATTATGTTCATGCATGTTTTTAATGTACATTTTTGAAAGCAGTAATAGTATGAAAAAATTAATTAGCTCATCCTATACTGCATGTTAGCAATCATTGCTCATTAAATTTCACCTAGTAGTTTTTGTGGTATAGGTTCTTCCTGTGTGCCTATTGCTAGAGGGGTAATGTATGTAAATTCATTTTATTAAAAAATAAAAGACAATCTGTTTTATAGTCTGATGTGTAAAACCCTAAAATAGAATAAAAAGCAGAGATGTTTTTTTCTCTTGCTCTGTGCAGCACAATTTCTGTGGTGCATTTTCTAATTTTGAAAATTGTGGGAATTGGAACACTGTGGGTTTTTCCTACCTCCAGAGGCATATGTATCTCCATGTGTTTATGTGTATATATAAAATATACATTTCAAATAAATTTCACACATTATACACAACTTCTATGAAGCATGAGTCCTGAAGACTGACAACAAAATCATTAGATCTGTGAGTTATAGTTCTGTGAAATCAATAAAGACTGACATTGAAAATTGAACAGGGTTCTCTGTAGCATTCTTGAAGAATTTAAAATATATAAGTTATGCTATTGCTTTACTGAATTCTTTAAATTGAATTAGCTGGTAACCATAATAAAGTTACTATTTTCAAACTGATTCCAATAAGCATAATTTATTGGCTTTTATCCAACTGGATATAGAAATACTAGAGTTTTAAACAAATGAGGCTTCATTTTCCCACCATTATTGATGATGCTAGGAAGTCTATTATTTATTAGTAGTTCCAAGAAAGAAGTTGAAAAACAACAGTGACTTTATAATAAATTAGACCTATTGTTTTAATCACATTTCTGCTGAATAAAATATGAGAAATGCTACTAAGTCTTTCCTTTTGTTCTAGCCTCACATCAGCAATTCAATTTGAAGTCACCTGAATACTGTAGTAAATTTCATGATTGTCTTAACTTGAAAAATAAAATTGTATAGGTAATATGGTTTTATTAGAAACAAAATGTCAGCTAAGGGAAACAATTAATTGAGGTATTACTAACCACTGGAGGTTTTCTACTGTCATTTTAGATATAGTGATAAATTATAGATTAGATTTAAATTATGTATTTAGGATAATATTCTCTTTTATTTTTTGGTACTGTGATAGCTGCTATTAAATACATTTTATACAATTTTAACACTATAAAATTTTAAATGTATTCTGTCCCCCAAAATACCATTTTCAGAGCACCATAGGATAACTTCTTTCAATAAAGGAAGCTGGTTGCTGGGGAATATCAATCAAACTGGTTACTTTAGAGTCAACTATGATTTAAGGAATTGGAGATTATTAATTGAGCAATTAATCAGGAATCATGAGGTAAAGTAAATTTACTCATCAAAGATCTGATTTTATGTGAATTACTGCCATTTGAAGCCTAACCAATCTTCTGTTTTCTTTTTCTTTTTTTTTTTTTTAACTGACTTCATAGGTTCTCTCTGTCAGTAATCGAGCAGGTTTAATTGATGATGCCTTCAGTCTGGCCAGGTATGTTTTCCTTTGGATCACCACGATAAAACTTATGTCTATAAAACATCATCCAAGAAGCTAAATGATACATAGGTCTTGCATAACAAATCTCTAAAAAATAATTTTATCTCAAGTTCATCATGTTGGGTTATAAGTTAGAATCAATGTGCTAAACTAAAAGCAACAGAAGCCATGGGATATTTCTGAGTCAAGATAATAATGATCAATTTCCACTACAAGTGCAATTTAACACTCTGGAGATTAGTAATCTTCTCTCAATCTCATTAATTAACCCTACAAAATGACTATTGTGCTAATGTTTAATGGAAAATACCTCCAAGCCTAAGTAATGTTTTCTTCCTGACATATCCTAGTATATCTTTAAAATTTCCTTTTAAAATGTCATTCTGTATGAAAAATTTGTGCTATAAAACAGAAATAAATATTCCATATATACATTAAATATTTCAAGGTAAAGTTGTTCTGGACAAGCTCTATGTTAATCTTATAATCTAATAATATAGCATAAGTCTTTAGATATTCTAGTTATAGTAGTATTTATGTTATTTATATACTTAGATTTATAATGTCAAATATGTTAGTCCTTTAATGTTAATGTTAGTCCTTTGAATAGTAACTAGATGAATTAACAATCACAAAACCAAGAAATATACTCAATTTTTGAGACATAATAGTACTAAAATCAGCCCTGGTTTATATTTCAATCATTATAAAATATCTGAAATTAAGATATGGCAATTCTCTTTATTCACCTGATTATTCGTATAATTTACCATATTTTCCTCTATGATAATTTTATGAAACTAGTTATATATGTAAGTCTCAACACAAAAATTTAATGGCCTTTGTGGTAGGTTTTACGTAGGACCTAATATTTTTACAACTTGAGTATTTAATCACATTTTAATTATCTTCCAAGGTTAAAAATGATATTACACCCTACAGCAGTCTAACCATCAAAAGTATTGAATTTAACTATATTGGTCTTGATAATTAGAAAAGGACAAATCTTGGGATCACATTGCAGAGTTTGTTTTGTGTAGAGATAAGTAATATCAAGGGGACAACAAATAAAGGGTAAAATAGTACTTGCGGATGTTTTTTGTTGTTTAATCTCTGGTTTGGGGGCTACACCTGGCAGTACTCAGAGCTTACTCCTGGCTCTGTGCTCAGTGATTAATCCTGTTGTGCTCTGGGGACCATATGTGGTGTCAGGGATAGAATCTGTATCAACAATATGCAAGGCATGTGTCCTACCAGCTGTACTATTGCTTTAGCCCTAGATACTTTTTTTCCCTTTCCATGTGCTGTTCTATTAAAAAAGAAAAACACAGACTCAAAATCTGACATTTACTTGCTTTCCTCATCTTGAAAGAAGCCAGAAATTTAACTAATATTTTCTCTTACTGATGAATGATTCTGTATCAGTACCTCATTATAAACTGACATGTAGAGTTCCTGGCATAAAGTTGACCACTAACTTAATGGCAAATCTAAGGACAATTTATCAGCAAGGAAATGTCTAATAAAATTTTTCCTGGTGAATGGAACTCTATAATGAGAACCAAGATCCACTTTCAGCAAAGATAAATAAATGGGATCTCATCCATAAAATAGTATTATTTTATTGGATATGACTTCTTGGGCAAGACTTCAAAAATAACAGTGGTAGAGCACAGTCTACTGATAAAGTAATATGTAGAGATAATGATTAATTTTTAGATTTTGCTCTGCACTGAAACATGAAGATATTGAAGAAAGTGTTAAATATGCTGTGAAAATTATTTTGACAGAAATTTAGAGTACAGAAATCTAGCAAGAGTTCCCTTAATGTGATATTGCACTGATATAAGCAGGAGGAAGAAAGTAAAAGATATAAAGTGAGAGTTTAAGGAAAAATTGGGAAGGAGAAAATAAACTTTTATGATCCTGTAACAAGTACTAAACACTTAGTAGCTTCAAGACACTGTTATGTTTTACTCATAATAATTTGATTTGCATAGCTTTATAAGATACATCCTTATATGTTATAATTAGTATTGCTATTAGTTTCACTTTATAGCTAAAGATATAGTGAATTAGATAGGTAAAGTAATAGTTGACATCACAGTATTTGATTTGACAGGGAATATCAGAATATCAGAGCTTTCCTAGTAAGCCTGGCAAGCTGTATATATATATATATATACATATATATATACATATATATACACACATACATATGTATATACACACACACATATATATACACTCACACATATATATATTTATATGTATAGTGACATGCAATATAGAAAGGTCAAGGAAAAGTAATATAATATTTCATATTAATCATTTGGATTTGAAATTGCCAAAGGGCAAATATGCAGAAATTGAAAGGAAGGATTATTTTGAGTCATTTGCATTAAGTGATAGGAATTTTGGAATTTTTTTTCTTTTGGGTCATATCTGGAGATGCACAGGGGTCACTCCTGGCTCTGCACTTAGGAATTACCCCTTGCAGTGCTCAGAGGAGCATATGGAATATTGGGAATCTCACCCGGGTCGACCATGTGCAAGTCAAATGCCCTACCTGCTGTGCTATTGCTCCAGCCCCAGGAATTTTGGAATTTTTATAGGAATAATGTGTTTCTTTTTTTCTTCAGATGGATTAGTGCTTTCAAATATAGTTTGGCAGCCTTAAAAGTTTGAAGTAAGCATTTTCAGTGTTCTTTAGATATTAAAGTATATGAAAGTCAGTGAATAGATTTTGAAATTTGATTTAGTGATCACTGGAATATTTCCTATTATTATGCAGATAAATTATATCAAAGTTAGACAAATCAGACATTCACATGGAATTGTTTTTGATGTTCCGTTGCATTCTTGTAAGTATATTTCAGTTTTGTTATCAAGTTATCTACATGAAATTTTCTGAGCATATTATGCTCTCTTTGACTTCTTTAAAGCTAGAAAGTGGGGCTGGAGTGATAGCACAGCGGGTAGGGCGTTTGCCTTGCATGCGGCCAACCCGGGTTCGATTCCCAGCATCCCATATGGTCTCCTGAGCACCGCCAAGGGTGATTCCTGAGTGTAAAGCCAGGAGTAACCCCTGTGCACCACCGGGTGTGACCCAAAAAGCAAAAATAATAATAATAATAATAAAATAAAGCTAGAAAGTAAAATGATAATAAACATTTATTTCAACGTATGTTCTAGGTAGTATAATGAAGATTTTAAGAATAACTTCCAGTATTCTTAGTAAGCGAATGAAATGGAATTGGCTATTCTAGCCATTTTAATAGCCAAGAAATGGTGTTTTAGAACAGCTGAGTCTCTGCTAAAGTTGCAGTGCTTTTAAATGACTACTTGTTTGTAGCATTAACACCCAAAAGTGGCAAACAGAAGCACTTGTCCTGGTTTGCTCTCTCAAACCCATGTTTTACCTTGAATCTGTATCTTTGCTTGATTTTCTTCCACTCTGGAGAAGCCTGCAGTTTCTCTTGAACACTTACTTCCTTTTTATCTCCTCTCATTTCTCCTTAAGAAATTCTATTTTATTCTGTTCAATAAAAATATCTTGATTCACAAATAAGCACTTGCCTTTCAATCAGAGTGAATACCCATTAAAAATTATTTCTCATGCCTGCCTCTTTTTGTTGATAATGTAATTATTAACATAAAAATAATTGTTTACTCTCTTGCCTGAAGTCTTATCTGTCCTCCTCATAAGGGTAAGGGGAGTCACTCTGGACCCCAATCAGAGCCCTCATGGTCTTAATCTTCATCCACTTACTTTTCAATAGCCCTGTTGATACTTTAAGTTATTGAGGACAAGGTTTTCTTTTCATTTTTAATAATTCATTGTGAGATACAAAGTTACGAAGCTGTCAATGGTTGGGATTCAGTCATACAGTGTTTCAATAAGCATCCCTGAACCAGTGTGAATTTCCCACCACCAATATTCCAGTGTTCCCTGTTCCCCTCCTGCCACCTCTCACCCCCACCCAGCTTGCCTCTATAACAGGCACTTTTCTTCTCTCCCTTTTTCTCTCTCCTTTTCTATCCCTCTCCCCCTATCCCCATCTCTCTCCCCTTTTCTCCCTCTTTCTCTCTCTCCCTCTCTCTCCCTCTTTCTTCCTCTCTCTTCTTCCCCCCTCCCTTTGGACATGATGATTTGCAATCCACGTACTGAGAGGCTGAGAGGTCATGTTTATTCCTTTATCTACTTTCAGCACACATGTCTTATCAAGAGTGATGATTTCCAACTATCACTGTCATAGTGGTCCCTTCTTTATCCCAATTGCCTTCTCCTCTAGCACTTGAGGCTCCTCCAGAACTTCCAGCCATGGACCAATCCTCCTGGACTTTGTTCTACTACCCTTACATATCTGTCTCTCATACTATGTTTTTTAATACATATATATATATAAATACACACATATATATCCTATATATGCATGCATTCATTCAATATCTGTCCCTCACTCATTTCACTCAGCATGATAGTCTCTATATCTGTCTATCTATAAGCAAATTTCATGACTTCATTTTTCCCAGTGGCTGCTTGGACACTCAGGTTGTTTTCAGATTCTGGCTATTGTGAATAGTGCTGAATTGAACAGAAAAGTACAGATTGCATTTCTGCAGTGTGTTTTTGGATCCCTGGGATTTATTCAGAGAAGTGTTATTGATGGGTGATATGGAAGCTCAATCTCTAGTTTTTTGAGGAATACTCAATGACTTCCAAAAAGTGGGTCAGTTAGCATTCCCAACAACAATGTATGAGAATCCCCTTCTCTCAGCATCCATGCCAGCACTGATTGTTCTCGTTCTTTTTGATCTGTGCAAGTCTCTGTACTATGAAATAATCTCATTGTTGTGATTTGTATCTTGCTTCTGATTAGCAACTTAGAACATTTTTTCATGTGTTTCTGGCCATTTGTATTTAAGGAAGTTTCTGTTCATTTCTTTTCCCCATTTTTTCATGAAATTGGAGGTTTTTTCTTGCAAAGTTCACCAAGGATACCAGCCTGTAATATATTCTCTCTCTCTCTATTTCTCTCTCTCTCTCTGCCCCCACCCTCTCTGTTGGTGTCTCTGTCTGCTTTTGGTATTAGGGTAATATTGGCCACATAGAAACTGCTTGTGAGTTGCTGTTTCTTCAGCTTCCTGGAATAGCTTGAAAAGGATTGGCAGTAGGGCCCTTTTAAAGTTTGAAGGAATTCACTAGTGAATCATTCGAGGTCTGGGCTCTTATTTAGCAGAAGACTTGATTGCCATTTCAGTTTCCTTGATAGGGATCGGTCTTATCAGATATTCAAAATCTTTTTGTGTCAGCCTTGGAAAGTTATAGGAATTCAGGAATTTATCGATTTCTTTAAGGTTCTCCTGTTTCTTGGCATAAAGATTCTCCAGGTATTCTCTAATCATCCTTTTAATTTCTGTGGCTTCTGTTGTGATATCCATCTTTTCATTTCTGATTCAGTTTCTTATTCGGTCCTAACTCTCATTTATTTCCAGGAATCTTTTGGTTTCCTCTTCGCTTTCCTTTCCAAGCCACTAGTTGTTCAGGTATTAGGGTTCTTTTTCTCTTTTCCTTTGTGGGTCTCGCTTGTGGTTTATTGATCTTGTTTCTTTTCTCAAAGAACCACCTCTTGGTTTCATTTATCTTTCTGATTTTTTTTTTTTTGGATTCTAGCTTGTAAATTTCTGCTCTAAGTTTTATTATTTCCTTCCTCTTTTCTTGTATGGGCTCCTTTTATTGGTCTTTTTCTGAGATCCTAAGCTGTGAAATTAAGTTATTTATGTGGACCCTTTTTTCCTTCCTGGTGAATGCTTGCAGAGCTATAAGCTTTCCTCTTAACACTACTTTTGATGTGTCCCACAAGTTTTGGTAGCTCGTGTTCTCATTCTCTTTTCATTCCAGGATTTCTTTTTAATTGAATCACAGTGATATACACATTTAGAAAGTTGTTCATGATTGGATTTTAGTCATACAATGTTTCATCACCGTCCCTTCAGCAGTGTGCTTTTCCTAACACCCATGGTCCCAGTTTCCCTCCTTCCCCCACTCGATCCCACTGATTGCCACTATGGCCGGTGCTTTTCTTATCTCTCTCTCACTTGCTCTCTCTTTTTCTTTCTTTCCCCCCTCTCCTTTTGGGCCTTATAGCTTAAGTACAGATAATGAAATGTTATCAGGTATATCTGTTTACCTGTGCCCTTCACCCCTCACACTCTTCCAATCATTGACCTATCCTTCTGGCCCCTATTTACTCTCACCTTGGATGCTCCTTTGTGAGTAATTTTCTTCTTTGATCTTGCTGATTGCAGTATTATATCTCATTCTATGGTTTCTGTCATTCTGATTAGGATTCATCTGGCTGAACTCACTTCCCTCCCAATTTGTCCCCAGTTTCCCTCCTGTACATTCTCCTTGGCCTGCGTCTAACAGCTCCCTCTCTCTCTCTCCCTCTCCCTCTTCCTCTCCCTCTCCCTCCCTCTTCCTCTCCCTCCTCTCTCCTCTCCCTCTTCTTCCTCTCTCCTCTCCCTCTTCCTCTTCTCTCCTCTCTCCTCTCCTCTCTCCTCTCTCTCCTCTCTTTCCTCTCTCCTCTCTCTACACTGGGGTTCGTAATACAGATACTGAAAGTTTATCATGTATATCCCTTTTATCTATTCAACACAGTTTTTGTCCAGGATGATCATTTCTAATTATTATCATACTTGTCCCTTTTCTATCCTTAATGCCCTTTCTCCCCCAAAGGACAGGATTTTCTTAATTTTTGTATTACCACAGCCTAAATATTTAACACAGGATTAGTCATTATTTGTTTGTTGAGTAAGTGGATTATTAGTTATCTAAACTATAAATTTCCATGACACTTTTTATGCAACTACCTAAATATTTTAAGTATTCTTTTAAGATTTTCATACATTCCCTCCTAAACTTCTATTATTTTATCCTGCTTACAATTAAGATTAATATTTGTTGTGAATTGGTCTATTTTTTCTTACATTTCTAGTTTAATTTTGGGAGGATGTGTATACCCAGAGGACCTCAGTGCTCACTACTGGTGGTACTCAGTGATAAATTCTACGTTGGGAGTTTTACCAGGGTCAGTTGCATTCATGACAATCATTCAAGACCTTCTATACTATCTTACCAACCCTAATTTTCA
The DNA here is from genome assembly GCF_027595985.1 of Sorex araneus. Lineage (NCBI taxonomy): Eukaryota > Metazoa > Chordata > Mammalia > Eulipotyphla > Soricidae > Sorex > Sorex araneus. The sequence continues at coordinate 15,452,256 of NC_073311.1, forward strand.
TTTTACATTAACAAATGAGTCTTGCTTTCTGACTTATTTTAAAAATAATTCTAGTAGCCTGTAAGGATAATTGGCTGAACACATGACTTGCAAGCAAGAGGTTCAAGCTTGTTGTCTTGTACTTCATGGGCCTGAGAACCACTGGGAATTACCCCCAAGCACCAAAGCAGGACTAGCTCTTGAGAATTAGGAGCTGTACCCCCAGGTCACAAATATAACACAAACACACATTCAAAAATATGGACATATGCACAAGTATGGGAAATTATTCCACATTTTTTAATTTTCATGCCTAAAACCAAGATTGTATTGAGTATCCTTGAGTATCTTATTGTTCTTATAGTATTTCTTCATAATAGATTTCTGTAATGTGAAGTACCAGTTCAGAATATAACTTTAAATACATAGTACAAGTTGTATTCCAAAGATATTCTCTATTTAAACCTCCACCAATCAAATATGTGAGAGTCCCATTCTGTTAGGTCTTCTAAAATAATAGAATATATAATAATAATATAATTTGCTACTGAAGAAATCTATTTCTCCATATGCTTTTGCTATTTGTAGTTTTTTTTTCTTTTTGTTGCTTGCAGCAAAAAGAAACTGAACAGAAGTGGAAAATGCTTTTCCTAGTATATTTTATTATATATATGTAGATTTGGGGAATAGTTATCTTTTTTGCATTACATATTTTTACATTATTTTCTCTCAATACTGCCTTCTTATTTTGTGGATTATTTCATCATTCAAAGGCTTGGAATTTGTATGTCAAATCATTCATCTTATACCTATCTGATTTTCTGGTTCAGTGTCAGATAAAAGAGTGGGGGAATGGAGTTGCGGGCTGAATGAGGGCTAGAGACTGAACACAGCGGCCACTCAACACCTTTATTGCAAACCACAACAGCTAATTAGAGAGAGAAAACAGAAGGGAATGCCTTGCCACAGTGGCAGGGTGGGGTGGGGGGGAGATGGGATTGGGGAGGGTGGGAGGGACACTGGGTTTACGGGTGGTGGAGAATGGGCACTGGTGAAGGGATGGGTTCCCAAACTTTGTATGAGGGAAGTATAAGCACAAAAGTGTATAAATCTGTAACTGTACCCTCACGGTGATTCTCTAATTAAAAATAAATAAATTAAAAAAAAAAAAAAAGAGCTTGACTATCTGAAGACTTCATAGATGCTCAGTTTTTTCAAATAACATTAAATTTTTGGTTTTATATTTTCCTTAACTCTTGTCAAATTTTAATATAATAAATGTATTAGAGGTATAATTTTCTTTAACATTAATACATCTATTAATTGGGCTGGAGCGATAGCACTGTGGGTAGGGTGTTCGCCTTGTATGTAGCTGACCAGGGTTCAATTCCTCCACCTCTCTCAGAGAGCCTGCCAAGCTACCGAGAGTATTTAGCCCACATGGCAGAGCCTGGCAAGCTGTCTGTGGCATATTCGATATGCCAAAAATAGTAACAACAAGTCTTACAATAGAGACATTACTGGTACCCGCTCGAGCAAATCCAACGGTATGACAGTGACAGTGACATGGGTTCAATACATTTATAACCTTATTATTTCAATCCTACTTAAAAACAACCTCTTGAATATTCATAGATTTTCAATGATATCTCCATTTTTATGTAAATTCTTATTTTATAGAAGTGGCCAAATTATTTTATGATGGCACTATATTGTTATAATTAGTTCACTTTTATAATTTGTTGTGGTTGAAAGAATTTAATTGTTCCTATTTAAAGAAATAATATATACATATCTATGTATCTATATATTCTCTTTAATATAAATCTTGAAATACATTTCACAAGACCCGTTTTAACATCCTGCTGTGATTATTATTGATATCCTTGGATTTATAAATCAATTTTTAAAGAACTAATATTTTCAACTATGAGCTTTTGATACAAAAACATTATACCCATTTATTCTGGTCCCTAAGTCAAACTTTATGATACTATGTACATGGATTCTGTTAATGTTATACTACTTTCTCTTTTTTCAAAGAAAATGGCACTTTCTGACTTAAAAATTCTAATTTTCATTGCTTGTATATAAAAAATCAGTCCATTGATTTTCTTGCAAATGTACTGTGTTATGATTTAATCTAAAAATTAGTGACTAAAATGTTTATGTATATCTTTGTTCTTCATTTTAGGTTGTTTTTCTTTTTTGATAAAGCACTGTTATAGTTGGAGAGATAAAAATGAACAAGATTCAATCCTTGTTTTCAATGAATTCATAATCTAGCAGAGCAACACACAGTAGATAATTAAGTATATCTTGTATATAAGTGCTATGAATAAAAATGAGAGTATTGGGAAGAAAGAAATTAATGAGGCCTAGAAATACTATGGAAGATATCACATAATGAATAACTTTTGTAAATTCTATTTTACTGGGTAAATCAAATAAATGTTGAATAGTAGGGAAATGAGACTAGGAAATACTAGAACTTAGAGCATGACTTTAAGAGTAACAACTAATATTATACCTTAGGTAGAATATATGAGATTTTTTGATAGGTGGAATTGACAGCTAGATGAATTAAGATTTTTTGTCTGAAATTATCAGCTTTATCTGGAGTAGGAAACATAAATCTGAAGATTTGTAATGTGAAGTATAATACCCACTCTTTTGGATAATTAAGGGTGGTAGCATCTCTGATTGTTGTCTTAAAAGCTATGTAAGTATGTATCACTGGATTCTGGAACTGTACCTCATTTTATTTTAAAATATATAAGAAACTTAAAAATCATTAAAAAATTGTTAATATCCATATGAGGATTAAGGATAAATTATCATCATCATCATCACCATCTTTACCCCTGAGAATTACTACATTAATTTATTTCTTTAGTTATCAGTTCCTTAGAAAATTTAGTTATGTTGGGGCCAGCAAGATAGTATAAGCTGGTAGGGCATTTGCCTTGCACATTCCTGACCTGTGTACAATTCCCAGCACCACAGCTGGTTACCTTAGCCTCCCAGGAGTGATCTCTGAGCTCAGAGCCAGAGGTGGTCTTAGTGCAAAACAAGGGTGTGTCTCCTGCCCCTTCCAAAAAAACCCCCATAAAAATAGCAAATACAATGACAACGTATGTATGACAACTGATTGCATCATTATTCTCATAAAATTTTATCTTAGCATATTTTAAAATGTTCTCTTAGAAGTTATTTTATGGAGATCTAATCACCTGTAAAGATTTAACAGGACAGATAATTGCAATTTATTTTGCAAATATTGTGAAGAAATCAGAGAGTTAAAGTCTTCATATGGTTGGTGAACCACACATCAATAATGTTAACACGTGTGTAATAAATAGAAAACTTAAGAATTCTTTGCCAGCTTATTTTGGAGTTTATAAATCTGAAATATTAGAAAAACTGGAAATTTTCCTGAAAAGTAAAATGGGACATGAAAAAGCAAATTATGAGAATACCCAGAATCTGCTTTTACACATCTTTTTCTGCTTGTTTGCTCCTGAGTCCTAGTTTCATATACACCAACAGCAACATTAAAAATCACTTCTTTGGTTTTTTCAGACAGTGGGATAGTCATCTTCTCTTTGGGTGAGGGGGCTTCTACCGCTGTGGTTTCTAGGGGGAGTCTTTTTGTGTTTTTTAGATGGCTCTTCTTTAGCTTGTTTAAAGCTTCTCTTGCAAAACAAGCATTAATAATTTATTTCTTTATCAAAGGAAATAGGATGATGTGACTGAGAAGTACCCACTTCCCAATCCAGTGATGTTAAAAGCATACTTTTTTTTTTTTACCTGAGTAGCTATTGTGAAAATGTGCAAGATGCTTACCTGTCATAGATGAAACTGAAAAGGAGTGACTTAAAAATGTTTTCTAAGAAATGTCTTGTCAGATTGGACTTTTCTTGTCCCTATTCCCTTACTCCCTTATAAAGCTAGCAGGACTCTCACTGAGCATCAGTATGCAAAATTTGATTATGGATCCTGGATTCCTCTGACACTGTCTATGGCATGATAAGTTTTGTTTATAAAAGTTTTGCTTAGTTACAGAATTCTTTTCTCAATGTCTACTCTCTTCTTTTTTGAGATTATGTATAATGTCAACATAAACGTATTCTGTCTTTGTTCGATTTCTCAATGGAATTATGAGTTATTAAAAATAATAGAACACTCACTATGCAGGGAAGAAAGGATAATTCTTTATCCATTTGCCTAATACTCATTTAGAAGAAGTATCTGTATATGGTTATGCTTTTAGTTATTTTTTTATTAAGCCACATAATGTGTGTGCAATTAAATATTTATATAGTCCCAAAAGGGAGAAAATTGTTTATTGTAAAATAAGATTTATTGTTGGGTGTATGCTTCTAATCTGCCATTGACAAAGAGCTATTAAAATTAGTTCATTGTTACCCTCTCAGATTTTCTAACAAAGTAGATCTTTCTAAGCCAGGAGCTACGACTCAGAGTGAATCCATTCAGGAGCAATCCCCCAAAGATCGTAACATTGCTGGTATCACTGAGGCTGGGGCCTTTTAATGAACTCTGTCATCATCAGTATTGTTCCTCTTGAGATAAACAAATAAGTCACTCTGTAGTTCTCTAATTTTATACCTTCCTGCATGCAATTACCTACAACTTCCTGTCCAAAAGTCTCTAAATTAACTTTGGTTTATACAACACTTTGTCTCAGATAAATGTTAAAGGTGGTTTAAAAGTATTTTCAAGACAGTTTACTCTAATGAGCTGGGATTTTTCATTTTTCTCTCTGTGATAACCTAGTGAAAGCATAGACAATATTCCTGAATTTTTAAGCTATCCTGTTCTATGGGCATGTGCTGGTTTGCTCAGAGTGAACTAACATATTCCTCTGAGCTATATTTAGAAATATGTTGGGGGTAGAATCACAGGTTTTATCCTTGGGATAAGGAATTCTGAGGAACTCCATACCAGATACTTCTGTAAAATACAAAACTTTTGAGGCTCTGAGCACAGGCCTGTGGCTCTTGAAAATGCTAAATTATATGGAGACTTTTAAATTTTGCTGCATTATGTCATCACAAGCCAATATGTAACCTTCTGTTGCCAAACTTGTGTTTGATTTCTATAGGCAAAAAGAATTTATATGATAAATATTATAAAGTCATAACATTATTGTATGTAAAATTACATCTAGCATATAATATGATCATATATGATATATTATCATATAACTCATATATCATATAGATCACATGTTATATTATTATATAATATGTACATATTATATAATAATTTTGGTGTTTATTCTATTATATCACTATATGTCATCCAGGTGCTTGTCGATTTACTTGAGTGGGCACCAGTAATGTCTATTCCTCCCAGCCCTGATTTAGCCTTGAGATTTTAGTAGTCTCTCCTTACTCGTCTTTCCCAACAATTGGAGACTCTTTCAGGGTAGGGGAATGAAACCTATCATTACTGTTTTTGGCATATCTTATATGCCATGAGTAGCTTGCCAGGCTCTGCTCATGCGGGCAGGATATTCTCGGTAGCTTGCATAATTAGATATAATAAAATATGAAACTGTGTTTATTCATATGGCTTTTAGAGAACAATTTCATCATGGCAAGAATAAAAAGGGACAGGAATATAACCATCTTATTGAAAATAAGGATGTAGTCAGGACCTGATTCAAGAATAAACATTTTAAACTAACTTTCAGAAATATGACATGTTAAAATATCTATTTAAACTTACTAGACTGAAGGGCCAAAAGTATATTTCTGGGCTTGAGTACAGCAGATAAGGTGCTTGTCTAGCATGTGGATCATCTGGGTTTGATCTCTGGCACCCCACGTGGTTCCTCAAGTCCCACCAGGAGTGATCCCTAAGCACAGAAACAGGAGTCGGCCATAGGCTCTGCCAGGTGTGTCCCCCCAAAAAGCAATAAGCAATATAACGTGTATCCAGCAAGTTCACTTCTGGTTATCTACTTGAAGGGACCCAAACTATTCAGAAATAATATTGGCTCTCCAATGTTCATTGCAGCATGATTCATGTTAGTCAAAATCTAGAAATAGGAGTGATCGTACAGCAGGTAGAAAGTTTGCCTTACACATGACTGACCTGGGTTCAATCCCCATCACTCCACATGGTCCCCCAAGCTTCCACAAAGCCATAAGTAACCCCTGAGCACTGTAAAGTGTGCCCCCCTAAAGAAATAAACAAAAATTCTGGAAACAACCTGAGTGTTGAAGAAGAGATGATTGGAAAAAGAAAAGAGGATATATACATGCAATAGAATACTACTTGATCATAAGAAAAGATGAAATGCAATTTGTCACTACAAGGATGTAACTAGGGAGCATATTGAGTAGAGTCTGCCAGGAGAGACATACAGAATGATTTTTCTCATATGTGGGACATAAATAAGCATAGCAGGAGGAAAACAAAAGGCCCCAAACAAAAGAATCTAAGAACTGATCTACAGAACTGAGATTCCACGGCAGGGGTGAGATGTGGGCGTTGGGGGACTCTGGGAGGTGGAGAGAAACCAGCAGTCTAGCTTCATCTTTTGCTACCGGTATTCCAGCACCATTAGCTAAAGAAACTTTCTACTTCCATTGTGTGTTCTTGACTCTGTTGTCACAAACTAAGTACTCAGATTTGTGTAGCTTTGTGCTGTGCTCTCGGTTTTAGTCCATTAACTGTGAGTCTGCTACCATACTAGTCGGCTGTTTTTAGTACCTTGTATTGGCATATCTAGGATTGTATGTATATTACCAAGAAACCTGTCATTGCAGCATCCCATATGCCTTAAGGGCTCAGATCTTTTCGTTTGTTGGTTTGTTTCTATCATACAACTAAAATACAATTTGTCTGTCTGTCATTCCGTTGCTCATAGATTTGTTCGAGTGGGCACCAGTAACCTCTCCATTGTGAGATTAGTTGTTATTGTTTTTGGCATACCCGATATGCCATGGATAGCTTGCCAGGCTCTATCGTGCGGGCGAGGTACTCTCAGTAACTTGCTGGGCTCTCGAGAAGGGCAGAGCAATCGAACTTGGGTTGGCTGCGTGCAAGGCTCTACCCGCTGTGCTATTGTTCCAGCCCTAAAATACAATAATTTTTTATTTTATTCACTCTAATTTGCAATTTTAAAATGCTGCCAATAATAGTTTCATGACTAGAAAATTCCAATACCACACACAGCCCCCAGCAGAATGTTGGTTTCTCTCCACCTCCCAGGGCCCCCCCAACCTCTCACATTCTATTATATAAAGTTATTATTTTATATAAAGTTATATGTATCACTTGTATCAATTCTCCTCTCATTGCTCATCAGTTTGCTCGAGCGGGTGCCTGTAAAGTCTCCATTCGTCCCTGTTGCATGCTAGTGTAGCCCAATGGGGTCTGCTCGCTCCAAGAACATCAAGAGTCTCAAACTGTTAAAAATAGGGGAATGAGGCCCATTTTTGTTACTGTTTTTTGTCATATCAAGTATGCCACAGGTAGCTTGCCAGGCTCTGCCATGTAGGTGGCATGTTGTAATGATCTGCACACTGACAAACACGCCACACAAAGTTATATGTAAAATAGTATAAAGTTATAAGGCCTAAGAGTGGTGCTTTATGACTAGAAGAAAGCAATTTAGATGTCATATTTGATATATTTTTGTAGCAAACAGATTGTGCTTTTGTGAAACTTGTTACAAATATTTGGGGGATAGGCATCACCCAATGTTATATGGATTTCCATGGGCCGTTTCTTTTTTTTAAAAGAATAAATAGTGTCAATTTCCAGGTAAGGTACTAATTTATTTGAATAAGCATGCATAAATGACCTTTACAATTTATCTCATTCAGCTAATTTTGTAATTCACCTTGTAGTAGTCTCTGATCCTTATTGAGAAGAATTTTGATTCTTTTGATTCTCTAATTGTTTTTGATATCTGAGCCTGAGAGATCATGAGTTTGCTCTAATACTTTTTAACATCCCAAACTTGTTTATTCTAAAACAATTGAAAGTATTTAGGAAGAGCTTCTTTCATAAGAGGTCATTTATATCACCAACTATATGGATAAATATCTGTAATATGTACTAGCAATTTTTAAAAAGAAATATTTCTCTGATCATAAACTCCTGAACTAAAATCATTTTATCTCAGTGTTTCTTGTTTCATGATTTTTTTTCTTCTTGAGTCACACCCAAAAGATGATCAGGGCTTACTCCTGGCTCTGCACTCAGAAATTACTCCTGGCAGTCCTACCCGCTGTGCTATCGCTTCAGCCCCAAAGCTTGATGCCTTTTGATGCCTTTTGATATACAACCAGAGACAGCCACTCAGTTGTGTTATCTTCTCTGCATTTTCTTAAGGCTTAAAATGTAATCTTTTGTGATGCCTAATGTCACAAACCATCATAGCCTTACTTTTGTTTAGCATTAATTTATATCATATCTTCAAGTTATATACACCATTTTTTTTCATAACACGTCCTGGAGCGATAGCACAGTAGTAGGGCGTTTGCCTTGCATGCAGCTGATCCGGGTTCAATTCCTCCACCCCTCTTGGAGAGCCCGACAAGCTACTGAGAGTATTTAGCTCTCATGGCAGAGCCTGGCTAGCTACCTGTGGCATATTCAACATGCCAAAAACAGTAACAAACAAGTCTCACAATGGAAACATTACTGGTACCCAATCGAGCAAATCGATGAGCAATGGGATGACAGTGACAGTGACACAGTAACACATCCTGGAAATTAATCTGATGATTAATTATCAGATCCTTAGAAGATCATAGCTATTTGGTGGTCTGAGATGAAATTAACCCCCCACATAATCTGTGCTTAGCTATCTGAGTCTCCTTTGTGGAACAGTGACATTCAACCATGTGGATCCTCTAAGCTCGATTGCTCTATGTTATTTTACTTACATATTCATTCAAAAGCAATGCTGTGGTATCATTCTTTAGTTAAGAAATACTGGAAACTTCATAATGATCAATAAATGGTGGATTAGATAGTAAACAGAACTGATAAATGACAAATATAGAAGAAGTCAAGATATTAGTAACATTGCTTTTAAAATAATACTACATTGGGGGCTGGAGTGGTAGTACAGTGGTAGGACATTTGCCTTGAATGCAGCCAACCTGGACTTGATCTTTAGCATCCCATATGGTCTCCCCAGCATTGCCAGGAGTAATGCCTGAGTGCAGCACCACTAGGTGTAACCCCAAGACATGTATATGTATATGTAATATATATAAAGGTATATAACATATATAAATAATATATATGTAGTACCCTAGTAAGAATATAGCTAAACTATAATCTGTTAATGCAAAATTACTCCCTTTGACACAATTCATTGCCACCATTTCTTTTTTCTTTTTTTTTCTTTTTCGGTCACACCTGGTGATGCACAGGGGTTACTCCTGTCTCTGAACTCAGGAATTACCGCTGGCAGTGTTCAGGGGACCATATGGGATGCTGGGAATCAAACCTGGGTCAGCTGTGTGCAAGGCAAATGCCCTACCTGCTGTGCTATTGCTCCAGCCCCTGCCACCATTTCTTGTGGGAAGTTCTATCTTTGTTAACTTTTTGTCAACTATGATTTTCACATAAACAGACATAATTACTATCTGTACCAGGAGTAATAAAGAACTATTACTAACCAGTACCTGTTATCTGTTCAAGAAGTCTGTGACAATGGTCCCTCAAATTCATTTTGTCTCTTTCTTTTAAGAAATGTATAGGTCTTATGTTGAACCTTCCTAGAAGTTATTGAGTCCTGCCATTCCCGTTTGTCTTGTGCTTTAAATACTGCCCCTCATATGTTTAACTTAATTTTATTCTAATTGTTGAGATCTTTGGATATTAATATAAGAAAAAGTTGAAATTTCATTCCCTAAGTTCTTCACCATTGGTAGTTTATATTGAGAATTAAAATAGGTAACATATAAGCTGATGTAACAAGATTCATCTGGTTAGTTTCAGTAAAAAAAAATCATTTCTATTCTTTCTTTTCCACTTATAAATAGTCCATACGTATGGATACTGCAGAAATCAGATATAATTCTTTTCTGCATAAAATGCAGTTGACCATGTTTATTATTCTTCTACAATGCCTGATTCCTGAACTGGCATGTGTTACTATGTACACCAATGCCAGCTCAAACAAGTGGATTATGAAAAAGACAGGGTTTTATTTTTCTCTCATATACTTTGATATGGGAAGTATCCTAGGGACCCAATTAAAATGGAACACTATAGTCTTCTAGAGAAGAAAATGAGAGTTTTGAGATAGATTTCATCTGCAGAAAAATTAAACCAATTCTGGCATTTAGTTTGTTAATGTAGCAGCCTGATTTTCACTAAGATATATTTTTAATCTGGATGTCAAAAATATACATAACTAAAAAATCATTTATTTATTAAAACAAATTTAAAATAAATTATAATGATTTTTAAAAGACAATATTTGAATGCAAGTATTAATATCACTTTTATGTTTTAGCAATCACTACAAATTTAAGTTTACCTGTAATGATTTTTTCTACCTTAAAACAGTGACTCATAGGATCCTTCTTGATAATTATCTTTCTTTTTTTAAAAAAAAAAGTATTAGTGAGTCAACTGTTAGATAATTATCTTTCTTAATGATCACAATGATCACTGTGTAATCACTGTCACTGTCATCACATTGTTCATCGATTTGCTCACTCGGGCACCAGTAACATCTCCACTGTGAGACTTGTTGTTACTGTTTTTGGCATATCAAATATGACATGGGTAGGTTGCCACAGGCTCTGCCGTGGGGGCAGGATACTCTGGGTAACTTCACTATGTAATAAAGAAAACAATTGTTTATAATTTTCCACTGAACTATAAATTGTATCTTTGGCTTTAAAAGTTAGCTACCATGATTCACTAATAAAATTTTTTAAAAAACGAAATAAAAGTTATCTACCAAACTCAGTGTGTTGTTTTGATAAGGAAAAATTATAATGGAAAATAAGTAACTTACATTACTTTCTACTTGTCAAAGATATACAAGATTCTATTTTTATACCTTAAAAAGCAAATATTTGGGGAAGTAATAAAGAAAAAAGAAAAAATAACATTTTTTACAGTGAAGGTAAGTGATTAATATAAGTTAACACACTTGGGGGCTGGAGCGATAGCACAGCAGGTAAGGGCATTTGCCTTGCATGTGGCCAACCTGGGTTCAATTCCCAGCATCCCATATGGTCTCCCAAGCACTGCCAGGAATAATTCCTGAGTGCAGAGCCAGGAGTAACCCCTGTGCATTTCCAGTGTGACCCAAAGAGCCAAAAAATTTAAAAATTAAAAAAAAAATTAAGAAACCCTTTTGCTTGCGTTGCAAATATTAAAGCCTTAGAAAATGATTTGAATACATGATATACTCCCTTTAATTTCATTCTGTCTGAACTGTTTTAAAAAATAAGTTTTTTTTAACTGTGAAATAGAGTATCAGTAAATTTTCATTATTTTAAATGTGAGGAAATATCAGATATGAAAAACTTGAATCTTAATACTGTGCTAAAGCATAGTTAACATTATTTAAAGAGAGTGGCAGAGACAACTGAGATGTGAAGAATGCTTGAACCTGAAGAATCAGAACACATTTGAATCTCAGATTGGTTCCCTAACTTCTAAAAGGAGGTAGGCAAAAACTTGCCAATGTCTAGCTGCTTCTTCTAATTAAAGTGAGGATTCATTATAAAGTCAGGTCACCAGGTGGTAGTGTTAGGTGGGGAAAGAGATGTAATAAGAAACTTTCTCCTTATTTGACAAATGCAAATAAGGATAGTAGGATGTAAAGAGAATAATGATTGAATGTAAGAGAGTATTATATGGATACTAAGTTAAACACTCTCTAATTTAGTGGAAGGTTCTTAAAAATTCTGTCAGAAATGCCAAAATAGCAATAACTGTAGATGAAAATGAGTTGATTTTGCATCCCCAATGTGCAAGTGTGTTGAAAGTTAATTGCATATACTGAGGACAGATCATACCAAATCTAGGAAATGTCACTTCACATTTTTAAACTCATGGTGTAACTTAAAATTATTACAGAAATATACTTACTGTGAAGAGAAATTTGATCAATTCCCCTGGTTTAGTGTATTCTTTAATTTCTTCTGTAGTTTTTTTAGGTTTCCTATTTCTATTTAAAATTGTTACTGCCTTCTGTTGAATTTTGACATTGATGGACTATCAGTTATTAGAGTATAAAATATTGACAAATCCATATAAAGTTTTGTGTCTCAGTTGATACAAACGTAGTATGGAGTGTATTGCAAGTTATATACGAACTAAGAATGTTAAGAAGTTTTCTTAACAAGTACACAAGATGAATAGTTACATGGATTAAAAATCCACAAAATAAAAAACTGTGATCCTTATTTTATATCATGATTGAAATGTTACTTTATTATGCTTACTTCCATTTGAGAAAAGTATAAATTTTAAAATCCAAGTACCAAATTAACATTTTTTAAAAATAAATTCAAGTGATTTTAAGTAAAAGAAGATTATTAATGAGATAATTTATACTCATAAGTTAACTAGTAAATAAGTACAATATTTAATAATTCATTATAAGTTTATGATAAAAATATTTCAGGTGTGTCCCACTTTAAAGATATGACAAATTAACTTTAATATAGAAATGTTTATTTGCCAGCTTATATTTTATTATAAAGTATGTATAAAACAATAAAATATTTCATTATTTAATTACTTTGAAAATATTATCACTGTCTAATAATTATTTTATTACATATAAATTATCTTCTGATGTATGCATATTATTAAAATTAACTATACCTTCTCATTCTCTATAGATAATCGATATGAGAACATTTTATAAAAATCTCAAAAAGCAAACAAAATGCATTAGAAGCACTTTAGATACTTTTAGAAGTTTAACCTGTTTTAGCTTAATTTTTATTCTTTAGTTTAATCTTTATTCTTGTAAGTCTAATTCATGAGTAAAAAATTTTATAACATAAAGTTAGTAAGCAACAACGTCAAATTATTTAGTCTCAGCTCTGTACACTTGAAAATACATGGATGTTAAAATATTGTAGATAGGTTTGGAAATCACAAATGGCCTATCCACAGCATGACAGTTCATTTATGCAGGAGATGTTTAATGATAACCCACCAAGTACACTACTAGCGGGCACTGATAGCAATACTAGAATGACTAACAATGAACAGGGAACCCGAAGTTACTACTTCATAGAATTTATATGAGAGAAGAGCTATTGCAGTCATTTTATCAACCAAATAATACATGCTGGATGGCAATGTTTTTAGGTTAAATAGATAACAAAGTAAGCAATGGCAGGGCTGGAAATGGGTCACAGAGATGGAATTTACTTTAAATGTGGTGGTCGAGGATCAAAGATAGCTCATGCAGTAGAACCTATGTTCAAGGTCCTGAGATCAGTTTCTCGAGCATCAAGTGTTGACTGACTAGTCACTGACCCATCAAATTCACCCTGCAAGGGCCAGTAATGCACTGCCTGAGAGTGCCCCCTCCCTATAGCCCTAGGTATAGCTGCTATTCACAAAATATGGTGGGGTTAGGGAAGTTCTCACTTTCCCATAGATATGAATTTTTATCCATTATATGCTTCTAAATTTTTCTCATCTGTGTTTTGGAGGCCTTAAAACCATGCTTAGCATTAGTTGTTTGAGGATAGCTACAATATCCATTTGAAATTTTTGTGTTCCAACAGTTGGCTTATTTCAGAGCCATGTTTAATTGATTTGATTTCTTTTGATTGAAGTGTAGTTTTTAATTCTTCATAAATAAGTTACTTTTATACTTTTCCATTATATTTCTTTAAATTTTTGTCATATAAATACACAATTACATTTTTTCCTTTTTTTCTTGTTTTTATTGTCGTTGTTGTTCATATTTTGCTTCTGGGGGCTACACCCAGCCACGGTCAGGTTTTCTTCTGGCTGTGCACTCAGGGATCACTCCGGGTGGTACTGAGGTGACTTCATAGGATGCTTGGGATTGAACTTGAGTCAGTCATTTGCAAAGCAAAAACCCTAAGTATTGTACTGTCTTTCGACAGTTCTTTCCCTACTTTTTTTGTTTTAATTTTTCAGAAGATCAAAATTATAAACACTTTAGGGAGGCAAGTTCCAGTCTTCCTAAAGATACTTGCTTTTAGCTCATATTTATTTATTTTGCCATTCCTGGAAGTGCTTGCTGCTTACTCCCTGCTACTTTTTGTACTCAGAGATCACTCCTAGCAGATGTCACAGGACCATATGCAGTCACAAGGATCAAAGTGGGGTCAACTGTGTGCTAAGTAAGCACCTTCACCTCTGTACTTAAACACCTACCACCTTGGATTTCTATTAAAATTGAGAGAAAAGTCCTTCCAATATAGAACATGTCATTTAAAAATGAAGGTCATGCACTCACATTAAATTTTGTCGTTTGAAAGTTAAATGGATGAAAGGAGTGTTAACTCTAAATAAATGGTACTTCATGATACTTAAGGCAAAGAACCTCTCAAAAACAACATTAACATATCAAAACTTTTAAATGAATAGTTGTACAGAGCAACTTTATTTAAAGTAGATATTTGTGTGAAATCTGTTGTAATAATACCTTGCATTAGGCACAAACTATAAAATCTAATAGAATATCCTTTAACACTATAATTTATGAATATATAATTTTCTATATGTACCTATAAAGACATCATCTATACAACAAAGGAGAAAGGTTAATAAAGGAGGGAGATATCATTTCTGGATGATATGCTTATAATTCCTATTGAAAATGGTGGCAATTGAGAATTTTAAAAGTCTTTTAAGAAATATTTGGAAATGGAAAAAAAGTCACAATATAGTACTACCAATATCCAGAATTACCACAAGTCATATAGCACCGGTTTCCGTTTTAGGTTTTAGGGCATACTCTAAAGTATCAAGATAAAATGATTTCCACAAATATATATAGACATAAAGAAGATAATGAGGAAGAAATCAACATGAGAAAGTTACAGTAATAGCATATTTCCTTGTTTCTTACTTTCTTAATTTTATATTTCTTAAATTTAAAAAGTAATTTTTGCCTTTATGAAACTACTCTCATTTGATTAAGAAACTACTTAGTCATCATTACCTTGTGAGTTATCGTTACCTTGTGTAGAAAGAGGTTGTCCAAATTTTGGCTCTACTTAGTGAAAGCCATTTAAGTATAATTTTTAAAAAATCATTTAAAAATATTTCCTCTACCAACCACGTATGTGATATACTTTAAGTTATCTATCTGAACTAAATTATTAAGTAATAACCCTGAAAGAAAGTTAAAATATGTTACCCTGGCGATAATATATTTTGAGTTATGATTTTTTTCTTTTTTTTACTTTTTGGGTCATACCCAGTGGTGCACAGAGGTTATTCCTGGTTCATGCACTCAGGAATTACTCTTGGCGGTGGTTGGGGGATCATATGGGATGCTGGGAATCAACCCAGGTTGGCTGCATGCAAGGCAAATGCCCTATGCTATCACTCCAGCCCCAAATCATGCATTTTTGACATAGACATCACAGATGGTAGAAAAATAAACAGGTGTATCCCTATTGTACCTCACTCAAATGGCAATATTCTGAGCTTTCTTACTGTTGTGACCATTCTTAAAATTTTATGCTGAGGTTCAGAAACAGCAAGGTGCTTGCCTGAAACTGCACAGCCATTAGAATGGAGCTCAAATGTGACCCAGGAATTCTCGCTAAACTGCACCATGTCCATCCGATAGGCGATGGTCAGAAGAACGTCAGAGAGAAATGCCGGTGGGGCTTGTTCTGGCCTCTGCCCAGCTTCACTAGACTGCCTCAAAGAAACCACAGAAGCCTTGGTTTCATGGCGGCAGAGGATGCTTGTAGAACTCAGTCAGCCTTGATTTCTGGCCTGTCTCTACCTCCTGGGTACAATGGTGAGGGGAGAACCCTGATCTCCAGGACCTAATTCTGATTGGATGGCCAGCTGATGCAGATTTGCAGCACAAGCAAAACGAAATTATTTCCAGGAAAAAGAAGGGAGTGAGAAAGGCCAACTGCTCCTCCACAAAGTCATGGGAAGATGTCTGTGTGCAGGAGGTATTTGATCCAACTGGAATGATGAGAAGGTGTAGGAACAAAGTCCTTTGAATTGGCAGTTGCAGAAACAGAAACCCTAGGACAAGTGCAAGATGGATGGAGGAAGTCTTACTCCTCACAAGATACTCTCTGCACTGAGCCAGGCCCAGGACCTGCTTTTTTTAAATTAAATTAAAATTTTTTTGGGGGGGGCTGGAGCGTTTGCCTTGCACCTGGTCAACCCGGGTTCGATTCCCAGCATCCCATATGGTCCCCTGAGCACCGCCAGGGATAATTCCTGAGTGCAGAGCCAGGAGTGACCCCTGTGCATCGCCGGGTGTGACTCAAAAAGCAAAAAAAAAAAAAAAATTATTTTTATTTTATGCTTTTTAATTGAGTCACCGTGAGAACAATTACAGGGCTTTCAGGATCAAGTCTCAGTCATACAATGATCAAACACCCATCCCTTCACCAGTGCACATGTTCCACCCCAAGAACCCCAGCAGAACCCCTCTTCCTCTCCCCCCTGCCTCTGTGGCAGATGATTTTCACTTTACTCTCTCATTACTTTGATAACATTCAATTTTTGACAGAAAACTCGCTATCATTATTTGGAGTTTTCCACCCAACAGTCAGACCTGTTGGAATGGCATCATTCAATCGTATGTTTTCTACTGTTGATAGCAATGAGCATATGATGTTGCACGGTTGTGAAAGTGGCTGCCCTGTTTGGGGATTCTGGTATCAAGTCCAGAGTTATTTCTGCCAGCAGCTGCTGCATTCCGAGATTGGTTTGTATGCCTCTGGGATCATGATTGTTCAGGAGTGAGGGAGCTGTTAGTGGGCGGCCACTTGGGGTCTCATTTGGGCAGGAAGCAGGGCCGGTTCTGCCCCCCCCCGATATCGAGAGATTCCCCATGTGTCCCATCACTGCAAGCTCCTACCTCTCTGTCCAGTTGACTCTGAACGGTGGCGGTCGCCATGCTGCCGAAAGGGGAAAGGCCGAAGGACAAAAACCCTTTCCCTCCCGGTGCTGCACGGGGCCATAGGTTAGTTCAAAGTCCAGGAGTGTAGCTGCCAGCAGCCGCTGGGTTTCTGTGCCTCTGGAATAATGGCTGCTCAGGGGTGGCAGAGCCATTACTGAGCTTTTTTTTTTTTTTTTTTTTTGTATATCAGGAAAGGTTGCGCGGCTGCATACTCGGTCGCACAATTTGGAAAGAGATCCCAGTCCCACATACCAGAGCAGTGTTAGTAGAAGCTCAGTGTCGTGGGGATTCTGCACCTTCTCTGTCTGATGCCCCGGTGTTGTTGGCTCGGTCTGGGGTCCAGAGCATTCTCCGGCTTGCGGTGCTGCCAGCCCAGATTCTTACTGCTGACTGTTGTGGCAAAATGGCCCCCAGGACCTTCTGAATCAGCCTCTTCTGCCCCTTTGATACTCCGTGTCAAGGCAAAGGCCCACATTGGAACTTGCTGCATTTTCCTAGCATCGGAGGGTCCAGTACTTGCTGGCAGCAAGCACTGCTCCAGGCCACTTGTCCTGAGAGTGCTGCAAAGCCAAGTCTCAGCTGTAGGTTGGCCAACCCATAGAAGCTAACCAGAGCTGATTTTCTGCTCCAGCCCAGAGGATACGACCCTGGGGCTGTCGCCATTTGTCATGTTTGTTCTCACCAAGAATAGCAGACAGGAGCTGGGCCACTGCTTACTCCAGGCAGAGACCTGGAGCCATCAAAGGAAGCGGTTTGCAGGCTTCAGCGCAACACTAGGATCTAGCCCTGCAGCTCGGGGAGGCATCCACCTCTGCACTCCTAGGACGCTCTTGGTTGAGTTCAGCTGCTTCTTGGAGGAGTGGCCATTGGGAGAGCAAGAAGAGGGCCTGGAACGATAGTCCAGCGGGGAGGGTGTTTGCCTTCATGTGGCCATTCTGGGTTAGACCCCTGATGCCCTACATAGTTCCCCAAGCACCACCAGGAGTGATACCTGATTGTAGAGTCGGGAGTAACCCCTGAGCATTGCTCTGTGTGTGTGTGTGTGTGTGTGTGTGTGTGTGTGTGTATGAGAGAGAGAGAAAGGGAAAGAGGGAGAGGGAGGGAGGGAGAGAGGGAGAGGAGAGAGAATATGAGAATGAGAGAGAGACTGAGAATGAGATGGAATATTTCAGAACTCTTACTGGGCACCCTCACGTAGACCTCAGGCGGGGGTGGCTGAAAAGTTTTCCAGGACCATCTTGCCCAGGGCTGCTTATGGGATGATTCCTCAACCAAACACCTGTGCCAGGCCAACCCCTAACTCTTTTCCATGTCAGGAAAGGTTCCTAACACCCCATCCCTAGAAATCACCCTTCTGCTTCCCCCAGCAAGGGGGTACCACTGGCAACCCAGAACTCAGGGCTTGGAAGGAAACTCCGCAGCATGAAGGATTCCCCGTGGCTCTGCGCCCCCTCCCCGCCCCTCCCTACCCTTCTTGCCTCCCTCCTCCCCTTGGTCTCCCCCCAGGAGACCGGAGGAACTTGGCAAGCCCATCTGGTCACAGATAAATCTGTGGTGTAACAATTAGCACTTAGGAACCACTCTTTCTAAAGACACACTTAGAAAACAGTTATTTAAAAAAATTGAAAAATAAATAAAATTCTATGTTACTTGCATTGATTTTTAACTTTTACTTGTAATTGGTCTAGCCCTGTGGGGTCCTGTCCTGTCCAGCAGGGAGGACCGTTTGTGAGGCTAAGGAGGGGACGCAGCCGAGTGAACAGATGCAGAGCCAGAAGGAGGAAGAGGAAAAAGAGTTTATTCTACTGCAGTTACAATACTTATACCTCTCTGCTGGGAGGGGGTGGTATAGTATGCGTGCTCGGACCGCCATAGGAACAGTAGTAGAATGCCGATCAGGCATGGGCGTTGGCTAGTGAGAGACAAATGGCGAAATGATAAGATCACAGGAATCCCAAGCAGCCTCCGCTTGAGTAGACGATAAGAGCCAAGCTCTGTAAAATGGCTCCCTACATAGCCCCTATTTTATACTTTCATGCAAAATGTTTCACATGCCATATACATATGTGTCTATATATATAATATATCATAAATGTAATCAATGAGATTATGGGTTCTTAGTTGATTTTCCCTTTTGTATTCTACTTGGAGCAATAGCACAGTGGGTAGGGTGTTTGCCTTCTATGCAGCTGACTCCAGCTTTGAGTCCTCCTTCCCTCTCAGAGAGCCCGGCAAGCTACCGAGAGTATCCCGCCCACAGGGCAGACCCTGGCAAGCTACCCATGGGTATTCGATATGCTAAAAACAGTAACAACAAGTCTCTCACAATGGAGATGTTACTGGTGCACACTTGAGCAAATTGATGAAAACGGGACTACAGTGCTACATATATATACACACACACATATATATACATATACATATATAATAGAAATTATGTGAAACTTTGAAATATACATTAAATAGAAGTTAGATGTGAGCCTTCTACTGTACTATTTACAGACCATAACTAAAAAGGTAAAATTATATTCTCAAAAATATATTCACAGATTTATAAAATAATATTGATTTACTTGTCCAATTAATGCCATACTTAACAAACTGTTTCCTTCAAAAATGTAATGAGCAACATACCTAATATGTGATAAAAATAAAATGTATTTCTTTTTGGTAATTAACAAAGTTCAACATGAGATACATGTATATAAAATTAGAATCAACATTGTACTTATTTACTTTTGATTATAAAATTTACAACAAACTTAAGCAATATCTTTAGTTTTAAAAGTTTTAAATGAAACTTTATCTGATAAAGTATAAGTAACTGCAATTTTTATATAAGATTATACTAGATACAAAGCACATATATTAATATAATTTACATTAATAGAGACTAAAGTTAACTTTTTCTTTTTCAATGCCAGTTCTTATATGTTTGTTTTATATTCTTGATCTAACACCAGATAATTCAAATTATATATTTTAAATTTTATCTTTTGAATATCAATCAAAATCCCAGCTCAAAACCCAGTGAGACATGGATCCCACAAAAAAAAACTACAGACTTTCAAGTTAATAATTTGGTTGTATTTCATATAATCAATTTTCTATAATGGGGTAAATTCACAATGGGAAAATGAAAGATACAGGAGTCCTACATTGAGCAGAGCTCCTGGATGTAGGCAAAATTTCTCGATTAGATTCTGGTTTTTGCTTCCTGAGCAACGCTCTGCTCAATTTTTCTAAACCTCTTATTAGTAATCTCTATATATGACCATTGATAGCCTTTTTAGCACCATCATTTGCAGATCTGTGTGGCGAGATGATTGTTGTCATTACTTTCCATGTACAGGCATCAATACCATTTTTTTTTCAATCTGACTTTGTGCTTATAGGTTGAATACACTGTTCATGTCTTGAACAGTCAGTCAAACATACTTTAAGATTACAGTGTTTAGGGCAACATAGCTGTTTCAAAAGCTTAGTAGTTTTCCAACTTTATTGTAGGAAATGTCATATAAGAGTGCTTACTCCTACAATTATTTTAGGAACTTGTTTCTCAGATCATATATATTTTTCTGATACATTGGGGACTGTCAACGAGTCTTCAGTAGTAGATGCAGACACTTAGCTTCTTCTGTTTAGTTATATTTCTGTTTGGGGAGATAAAAGGCAAGTACAGACCTCCTCCAAGACTCAAAGTGATTTTCTTTAACATGTAGTTCCTAGGTCAACTTGGAGTTGTATTTATTGTATAGCAAGAGTTGGAGAAACACACATTAGGCTTTAATATGCCCATCTTGAAATATTATGGTCTGCCCTCTTCCTCTTTGTAGAAATCAATTACATTGTAAAACTTAATTTTGAGGAAAGCAGAGGTATGGATTTTCCTCAGTATTGAAAAAGAAAGAAATTTGGTTAAGAACAAGCTGAATTCTCTGCAAACACTGAGAAAATATTCAAGTGAAAATACCTGAGAGTACTGTTAGCAAAGCAACTTTCCTTTGGCCTACATTAGCAGGACTATTTTTTGTTGGGTATTTTTTCTTTCATTTTAAGGTAATTCAATTGAAGCAACTATATATATATATGTATACATATATACACACATACATATATGTGGGTATGTCATACATATGCACATATATCCTTCTTCCCTCCTTGACATGGATTTTCAGAAACCAAAAGAGAGGAAAAAGTAAGAAAAAATGTGCATATGAATGCATGTGTGTTGGATTTTGTGTGCATGTGTGCATATGTGTGAAACCTAAAGACAAATGCAACTTCAAAAGTAAAATAGACTAAAAGTTAAAATGAATTATAAAACCAAATACAGATAGATTCTAAAAATAGTTGGGAGAATTTTTAGATCATCTGTAAAGCTCAGATATCTACAAAAATGGTAGGTACATCTGTGAAAGGACTATCTTATATGAGATAATGAAATCTGGAGGATAATGTGTTACATTGCTGACTTTTTCTCCACGTGGAAGAGCAGGACACAAATTTGATTCTGAAAGGGGAAACATGCAAACTCCCAGTTTTTGATAGAAGCAGGGGTACAATTGGTGGGGTGGAGAAGAAATATATATGGCAATTGACTTAGCAGTCATTAATTGAGACAGCTGGGGAGAAACAATGAGATTATAAATCACCACAAAGAGAACATGCAATGCACTAGGTTGAACCTCTCACCAACACATTTTGAAAAAGGGCTACAGAGCAGATACATGCCCCTAAACACATAGAACCAATGGTTTTACTAAGACTAAGCTTGAAATAACTCTACATGTACTACTGATCCAATCTCTTCATACAATTGCTCTTTTACACAAGTAAAAGTCACTGGATGTAATTTTTCTCTAAACATTAATGTTATTTAGATAAAAAACCAAGCTCTCAGGTAAGGAGTAAGCACTTTTACATGACATTTCCTACAATAAAGTAGGAACCACTAATGTCTCCATTGTGAGACTTGTTACTGTTTTTGGCATATTGAATATGCCACAGTTAGCTTGCCAGGCTCTTCCATATGGGCGGAATACTCTACAATATATAGTTGAATTTCTTTTTCTCTTGAGTTTATCTCACTGGTATTAAAATGCCTACTTTGTACATTTCATCAGTAGTGGTATTAAGTTTTAACACAAACTTGGGATAAAGTATTATATTCTATAATCTGGAAGTATTTTCTTAAATCAGAATCAAATTATATATTTTACTTCTCCATAGATAAAGGTGAATATTTTCCTAAGATCAAAGGAGCAAGTTCATGGCATACATGGAGGGTGTGACTTTCTCTGTCCCTTTCCAATCATTCATTTTTGTTGATGGAATTCATTTCTCTGACATCCTAATAACAGCCATGATTGAACATAAAAGGAAGGAGGGGTGATTGTCATCATCACTAAAGGAAAAATAATTTTGCCTCTTTAATGTCACAGAAAATGTGTAAAGTAAAACAAAGAAATGTCATGTGTTGTATAATCTATGTATGACATTATGAGGATATTACACTAAGTGATGACTGAGAAAATTGCCTCATTTTCATTGTTTCCATAACGATGACCAACAGGATTTCAGCCCGGCTCCCCACTTCTGATTTAAACCCATGATTCAGACTGACTTCGGAGGGTTGTGATACTCACAGATTTATGGGGCACTTGTATGTGGGATTCTCATCACTGTACAGCAACCCTGTCGTTTCTGTGACAGAGCCTGTTTGACAGGCTTGGAATTTATGATGGAAATAATTCAGAACAGAGTAATAATTTTCCCTTGGCTATTACACTACCATTTGGTACTTTGTCCCTAAGGGGAAAATGAATGTGCTGGGATCTATCCATGAGTTTAGTTGCTGGATATAAGGAACAAATCAAGGTCAGAATATAAATGCAGAACACACGTGGCTGCTAAATTCTGATTCTGGTTCTTCAGTATTCGAGCTCTCCACATTTATGTGGCCCTTTACAGTTTATAAAATATTATTCCATTGCTTTTTCGTTTTGTCCCTTGCCATCCTATGTGATGAATACCATGTGCTCCATTTTGTAAAGGCAGACCCAGACTGCAAAGGTTATCTAACATGAAGTTAGATATTCAGCAAATATTTTTAAACAGAAAAATAAGTATTAAACCTTTATGATGCACTCCAGGGTATAAGCTTTGTTAGATTCAATTCCTACTTTGGTATTTTAACTGCTTGTTATACAAAATTTCAAATTTATGCGAAAATGACAAGAGACTATTTCTATTGATGAATCTACTATTTTTCTACAATAGTTATAATTAATTCACAGTCAATATTATGTCATTCTTATCCCTATCAAAGCTTTCATACTATTTTTGAGGTATATTCTAGATAATGAATCATAAAATATTTTTCATTATGAATGACTTTAAAATGGCATATTTAAAAATGATAACTTAAAATTAATGTTTTCCTAACAACAGTATGTGCCAGAAAGTATTCATATTCATAAATACTATATTACAAATTTTAAATTATTATCTAGATGACATTATTGCCCTGTGATTGGTTGATAGTTCTTATTTTCAATCACTTTATACAATTATTGGCCTTTCCTTCACCACTAACATTTTATCCCAATTTGTTCAGTGACAAATGAGCTCAATGTACACAGTGTTTCAGTCTGCCCTCCATTGGATGCATCCCTACATAGCACTTCTACAAGCTCTTCTGGCCTCTCTATTACTTGTGTATCAGTAGTAAAATTCAGATGCCAGCTCTAAGTTTAAATGTTTAGCAAGTCTCCTTCAGAGTTGACTCCATATGAACATATAAAATAAGAAGTTGTCTTGCTTTTTTTAACATTTTCAGTTAAATCTGTTAGTTCATAGAGTTAAAGATTCGTTTCTCTTTTCTTATTCATAAGTGGAATTGTTCTTCAAGAGAAACTTGTTGTCATTTACTATCTGAACAGCCAGTGATACAGCTTTTAAGTAAACATAGGATAAATACTTCATTATTTCTCTATATTTTAGTTTCAAAAATAATGAGCTAGTTCTCTAGCTTGCTCCACAGTGACCAATTATTTTGTTTTATCTTGTTCTAGATAGGTATCATTTTGACCTTATGGATTTAAGTATATTTGTTAAGTTTCAATCAATTGCCCATTGTATTCTTTTTACTGATTAGTATGTTAGAACTAAGGTCAGGAGCTTTTTCAAGTTCTCTGAGGAGTGGAAGTTTAACAGGATGCTCTCACTTTGCTCCTGTTAGATTGCCTGCATCACTTTTGGCAGATATTCTAAAACCTTTTAGAACTGAATTATCATTCTCTTTTGCATGACTACACTTTCAAAAGTGTTATTTTTTTAATGCATCCGATTTTTTTGAATTGCATCTTTCGGTTTGATTATTGACTTTCTATCAATCTATAATTTAGTCTTTATCTACACATTTAGAAAATTACATAGAGAATTATAATGGATTTACGCACATACTAATAACCACTAGGGGTAAGCTGGGTGTCTTAGACCGCTTTGTGTCTTAGACTTCTTGTTGTAATATTTCATTGAAGTGGAGTACCTTTGAGTTTCTTTCCAGGCCCAGGATTCCGCCATATAGTTATGTCCAGGCAGTGATTTTCCTGGTGTTTCATATGCTACAGTTTGACAGTTTGCAGATTATCTCGGTATAGAACCAAATACTACTTCTAATGACCTCAATATATTCCTTTTCTGTATGATCTTGAGATTGGAATAACTTCTATTATTTAAAATCTTTTCTACAGTTTTAAATTAAAGATCATGATTTGTATAATTTCTTTTTTTTCAGTCCACCTCCATTTTTTTTTAGCTCCATAAAGGTTATTTTTGAAAACATCGTGTTTTAATGTATACGCTTCGTAGCAGGTAAAATGTTCCTTACTGAAATCAAGCTTGCGAGGCAGGGTTCTGAGGATGAGAGCTTTCTGACTGATACAGATTAGACAGCCTCCTCAAAGAACTCAGGGAACGGGATGTAAAGATTTAAAAACTGGCTGTGACAGATATGGCAAAAATGACCAATGGCTAAAAGCTGTGTTTGCAATGAGTATGTTTTGCTCCCCATTTCAAAGCTGTGAGTCTGAACCAACCTCTCCCTCCTCCATGGTTTTCCTCATGAGGCTGACATAGATTATAATAATTTGTGATAGCCTGTGCTGCATTGATATGCTCATTTTTATCAGAATTATAGATGGAATTTTAAATAATCACTTAGAAGTCCTTCATGGAATAGTTATTACCCTTTTTGATAGTAAGCACGTTACAGACTTGGTACAGATAAAAGATACAAAAAGTACAAGAACCAACCCTCTGAGCAGTAAGATCTTGGAGAGGTCAAATGAGGAATTTTGAGCCTCAGTTTTGATCTATAAAATGGGGATAACAGCATCTAACCTCAGGAGATTTTTGTGAAGATTTAATAGCTTAATATATGTACAGTACTTGGCATTGGGAATGACACAGAGACAACCCAGTGACCGTCCATCATAACAGTCACTGTTGCTCTCTGCCTTAGTTTGAAGCCAGTGACTAATTGACAAAGCCTAAAACATTAATTTGGTTTTCTTGAAAAACCAAGTGCTGTTAACTTTAACATTATAATTCATTTAATTATTTGATCTAAAAGTCATATGGCCACTTAATACCTCTATTGCAAACCACAACACCCAAAAGGAGAGAGAGAGAGAGAGAGAGAGAGAGAGAGAGAGAGAGAGAGAGAGAGAGAGAGAGCAAAAGGGAATGCCCTGCCACAGAGGCAGGGGGCGGAGGGGACAGGGCGGGGGTAGTGGGAGGGATGCTGGGACCACTGGTGGTGGAGGGCTGGGTACTCGACCATTATATGACTGAAATACAAGCACTAAAGTTTGTAAGTCTGTAATTGTACCTCACGGTGATTCACTAATAAAAATTCTTTTTTAAAAAAAGAAAATCTAAAAAGAAAATAAAACCCTTGCCTAAAATTTAAAATGATGTGTACAAACATATTCAGAATTCTTTCTGATTAGAAATGTGTACTCCCAATATTCACTAACATTGAACTAATTGTCCCAGCTGAAAACTGTCAGAACAGTTCCAAAAGTAATTATGAGGAATGCATAAAATACATAAAAATAATTATGTTAAATATGTTAAAAATTTTAATGTGCAAAAGAGTAAAATCTTTATAAAAGTAAAACTTGACAAGATTGTACAGAGGACAGAAAATACCCTGTTACTTTCATTTGGTTTGAGTGATGTTTTATTCTACTCTAGCTCTTTCATGTATCTCAAAAAAACACAATATAGGAAGTAATAAGCCCCACTGATTTATGGACCTTTGGGTTAATGTTTTGATATCCTGATGGAAGTTAACCTCTGAAAAATCCTGCAGGAATTTTCTATTATTCTTATTCCCACATGTTTTTGTAGAGAATTGGAAAATGTCACTTTCCAATAAGCATTATTTCACACTGCCGTTTGTTTCTATGGAAATCATCAGCTGTGTGGATAATTTTACTGATGATCTGTCAAGACATTTTCTCTATTGGAATTTTTTAATATTTCTGCTAATTAACCAAGGCAGAAAATATTTTTCTATGTTATAAGGCGTGTGCTTTTAAAAATGGGAACATGGTTTAAATGATTTATTTATGACTTTTCCCATGTCATTTGATACTGCATTTACCAGTTGAACAACAATAAACAATGTATGGATAAGCTTTAAGATTTTTTCCTTTTATCCATTATAGACACTATTTCTAAAACAATATATTATGCGTAGCCTGTCAAATGATCACATGTTCTTTTCTGTATTTCACTAACTAGGTATATAGTTTTCTCATAAGCATTATCCACACGAGAGCTAGAGAGAACAAAAAGAGGAAAAGAATGCGAAGAACAAGTTGAAAATCTTATTTCATTCTCACTTTGAAAAAACGTGGAATATTTGAGAGTGCTCATATTGCTCATATGTATATGAGCCAGAATAACCATTTTAGAGCATAAATCAGATTGCTTCATTTCACAGCTCAAAAAAATTGCTCAAAAAAAATAAGTGTTGGGGCTGGAGCAATAGCACAGCGGGTAGGGCATTTGCCTTGCACGCGGTCGACCAGGGTTTGATTCCCAGCATCCCATATGGTTCCCCTGAGCACCGCCAGGAGTGATTCCTGAGTGTGTGAGCCAGGAGTAACCCCTGTGCATCGCCAGGTGTGACCCAAAAAAAGCAAAAAAAAAAAAAATTGCAGTGTCTTTCTATCCCTCTTTGAAGACATCTTGAGACTCTCACCATTTCAGATACTTTACAATCTAATCTCAGCAGCTTCTGCATCTTTAAATCTTACATTTCTTCCCTGACTCACTGCAATCTAGCCACACAGAATTTAGTTATATAATGTTTCTGCCTCAGGACCTTTGAACATGCTTGTTGTGCTGTTAAAATTTTTTTCCAACCAGATTCACCCAAACTGTTCTTTCACTTCATGTTGATATCTCTCACGATGCCTCAAGAACAATTCTTGCAATTATTCTCTTCTTACCCTAATATTGCTTCCTTTATCTTCATAGCACCTGAGATATTTGTATTTATTTGTGTATTAGTTTTAATGTGATAAAAACTATGATTGTGACATGTAAGCAGATGCTAAAGGAAGGAATATAAAGACATTTATTCTCTTTTTCTAATTTTTAAAAAAAATTTTATTGTATGACCATGAGATAGTTGCAAGCTTTCATGTTTGTGTTACAATCTCACAGTGATCAGACACCAAGGCATTTCATCTTAATTCAGGTGGTATATATTAGAGCTAGGCTTGTACAAAAAAAAATGTGAGTTTTCTTGCCCATCCTGGCTTTAAATTCCAGCTCTCTTACTCAAGTGGAATCAGGTACTTAATTATCTTCTGTAAACCTTAGTTCTATTTTAAAAATGAGAATAATGATATTCATCTAAAGCATTTAAAGGTAGAAATGTGGGACCAATGAACACTATTTCAATAATATTATAGTTGATATACAGCAAATTCTCAACACATGATAGCTTAAAATTATTAAGATGATAGTTTTCTAAAATAAACAGTAGATTGTGGTCATAAGTCTAAATTATTTTTTGCAGGAACGTGGCAAATGGCTAACATCTACATACTATCCTATATTAACAGTCAATTATTGACTCTACATTTTGTGTTATTTTGGTTTGGGGCTATGTCTGGATTATTCAGTTCTTTACTCCTCTACTCAGGGATCACTCTTGGCAGGGCTCAGGAGACAGTATGGGGTGATCAAACCCAGTCAGTCAAATGCAAGACAAACTTCCTTATCCACTGTACTGTGTCTCCAGCCCAAACTCACTTCTTAAACATTTGAGTACTCATAGACCCCACTATTAGAGACTGAATAATATTTTGAGAAATTGTTTTTAAAAGTAAAATAAGTGTATACAGATAATGGGGGGGGGCTGCAACGATAGCACAGTGGTAGGGTGTTTGCCTTGCACGCAGTCAACTCGGGTTCGGTTCCTCCACCCCTCTCAAAGAACCCGGCAATCTACCGAGAGTATCTCGCCCACACAGCAGAGCCTGGCAAGGTACCCATGGCATATTCAGTATGCCAAAAAACAGTAACAAGTCTCACAATGGAGATGTTACTGGTGCCTGCTCGAGCAAATCGATGAGCAATGGGATGACAGTGACAGTGACAGATAATGACTGGTTATGCTTTCAACAGTGATAATTTTATTTCTGGATGCATTAATTTAAATTATTTAATCTGAAACTTACTCTTAAGTGATATATACTCAAGAAGAGATCCTAGAAATCATGTAGTTGACCCTGGTCAATTTACTGATGAAAATCAAGATTTATAAGACTGACATTCACTTATTTAAATTACATGGCATAAAATAGCACCATAATTTAAGCCTGAAAGCTTTGTAACTTTCCACATGGTGATTCAATAAAAAATAAAAAAATTTTAAAATTTAAAAACTAACTAAATAAAATAGCACTGTACCCTGTAGAAAACCAATTTGCTAATGACATGCAAAACAAACTGATTTTATGTTTATATCATGCTTAAATGTTTTTATGGTATCTCTGCTTTCTCACTGGCTCTAAGCTACTTTATTTTGGTATCGACTCATTTATTCAAAGCTTTGGGTTAGATAGTAAATACCTTATTTTCTATTATATGTATATTAAGAATGAAAATAATATTATAAATATCACACTTTTCCATCTGATTGGTAGCTTTTAAAAAATATTTAACTTTTCAAAAACTATGTTATGTTTAACTGTTTAAATAGTACACTATACCCTCCTTTACATTCTTTTCTACCAAGGAGGAGTGTATTTTTGAGGGGTAACGAACAGTGCTAAGGACTTACTCCTGACTCAGTGCTCAGAAATCACTGCTGGTGCTTCTTGAGAGACCATATATGTTGCTGGTGATCCACTCAGGTCGGTCACATGTAAGGCAAAAGCTTTATCTGCTGTAATATTTTTCAGGTCCCATGTTTTAGTGTATATTTTACGTGGTGTGTTTTTAAGAGCTATGATATGACATTATTGCCATAATTTAATTCAGTTTAAGGAACATTTATTGCATGCCTTTTTTGGTGCAGATTCTTCAGTAATATATGAAAATAGAGACTGGAGTGATAGCATAGCAGATAGGGCGTTTCCCTTGCATGCAGCCGACACCGGTTTGATTCCCAGCATCCCATATGGTCCTGTGAGCACCGCCAGGAGTAATTCCTGAGTGCATGAGCCAGGAGTAACCCCTGTACAATGGCCAGGTGTGACCCAAAAAGAAAAATAAAAGATGAAAATAAAAATATATGTTAAATGCCTTAATTTCCTTAAATAGCTAAATTTAGTGAGAAAGATGATATCATATAATTATTATTAGCTTCTTCATATTTATTATAGATAATGTTTAGGTATTATTTGACGTAACCCAGAAAATATAATCCTTAGTTCAGTTTTGAGTCAAAGGCTTCCTAGAAGAGAAATAGTAGAAGCAGGGGATGTGAGAACTCCACACTGTACTAACTTTTCAAGTTAATACACTTTATTAGGCTACTCAATTAACAGTTCACCAATATCTGGGTCACATATGATTTTTCTCATGGAGCTGACTAAGAAGACCATTGATTGATAGAAATATCACCCCTGTGTACTTCTCTTTATATTTTATAATCCTCTGAGTGCTATTGTAATTTCCGATTTTGCCATAAAGGCTTTCTAGAAAGAGCACATAAACATCTGCTAATCATAAATAATAAAGAATAATAGACAAACTCAGTACACTTTTAAATTAAGTATTCTATAAGTTGCTTTAAAAATCTATGCCCTAAGGGACAATAATATCATGTCTTCTGCATATATTGTGAAATATGTACTGGGTTATTTTTTAATGAATATTCAATTAATGAAGACTAGAGTCTGATGTGGTGAAGAATATGAGGGTACTGCATTTTACATTTTTCCAAAATTTTAAGCATCTAGAAACCAATTAATTTCACAGAAAGCTCACAGCAAATTAATTTGTTGATTAGCCATCTATTTCAGTAAGTTAACTTTCACCGAAATTCTGTCTAATTTTTTTAAAAAATTGTTTGGTATCTTTAATGAAAACAAAGCCAGCTAAAATCAGTGCATTTCAGCATCAGCAAATATAGTTTTAGTACCTTCTTATAAAATATATTGCCCTTTATACCTAAATATTTTGCTACAAAATCTTGTAATTCAGAGGAGGAGTAAAGCCCGTGTATGTGTGTCTGTGTGACAGCTCTGGAAAAACTGTATAGCTTCATATAAGCAATCTTTTTCCTATTTCCTTAACTTCCCTCACTTTCCATGTTTCCTCTTTGCCATTCTTTGATTCTTAAGTAAATTCTCTAAGCAAAGCCTTTCTAGTTATAGAGGATTTATATCACTTCTATCTCTCCATAAAATATTAGTAAAGCAGTTACATTATATTAATTATGCTAAATTTGCTACTATTTTGCTACTAGCATTTTCTGGTGATGATGCAAATTTAGGAAACTGCATTTCAGCATCAGGACCCTAAGTGTGCTCCCTACTGCGTTGATTACTTTGAGCTAATGTTGCATTCCATTCACTGGATTACACACACTTTCTCTATATTGATTGCATTATCAGTAGTAGTAATCACAGATATCATTACCAGCCAATTATACAAACACATATCTAAACTAGGTAACATATTCACCAACATTATCTCTTACAAGCCTTAATTTTGTAATGAAGCTGATCGTCCTCTTGTCCAATTGAGTGTAGCTACATATTTTGATGAAGTAGGCTAAGTGCAAGTATATTGAATTATGTAGTAGGTAATTACTTACATGTGTTTGTAACAACACAAAATGAGGGCAATTTGAGTGTAATGTTTCTTATTCTATTTGAGGGCTGCATTTAAGAAGGTTAACTGCTTTAAAAATAGATACAAACATGTATTTGGATCAAACACTGTGGAAATATAATTTCTACTCATGTAATAAAGCTGGGTTTGAAAACTGGCATTCAAGTATAGACCTGGATGGGTTTTTCTGCTGTATTTAATGTAAGAGTTTCAAGGTCATCCTGAGAGAATCATGTCAGGGCATGGAGGGGAACATGAAGAACTATTAGAACATGTCTATGACCTAACCATGACAAGGAGATTCATTCATATTCTGTTGGCTAGTTCTCTGTCACCTGGCAATATCAAGGATATGAATATTATATTCTGTCCTTGTCAGTGCAGGAGAGCATGTTTGTTTGTGATCAGTTAATGATGTATTCCTTAGGATTCAATATAGAACTTACTCCTTTTCTTTAAGAAGCTTTTCTTGACCTGCCATATCATTAAGATTTTTGTTTCAACTTGCTTTGATTTTGTTTTCATTATAGCATGTCTGTGTCCTAATTCCTGCCTCATAGAATTATACATAATAAATAATTGATAATGAGGAACATAAAATAGTACAATATATTTACAAATTTTTAGCAAACTAATCACACCCATATTATTGTAATAACCAACTGAAAAAAGTTATGTTATAATTAAATATTTTATACTTAAAATGGTTTTGGAAATAGTCTCTGGGCCAGAGGTGTGGCTAGGACTAGAGCCCTTGCCTTACATATGCGAGACTCTGCATTTAATCACTGGCAAAACACACACACACACACACACACACATATCCCTTATAGTTCAACCCTTTCCCTCTTTTTTTTTTTTCTTTTTGGGTCACACCCATCGATGCACAGGGCTTACTCCTGGCTCTGCACTTGAAATTACTCCTGGTGGTGCTCAGGGGACCATATGAGATGCTGATAATCAAACTTGGGTTAGCTGCATGCAAGACAAATACCCTACCTGCTGTGCTATCACTCCAGCCCCTCTCCCTCTTATTTAATAATACAAAATCTTAAAAAAGTATTTTCTAGTTATACAGATATCACTAAGCATTCTAGAGTCTTCCTCAAAGTTTTCCTCAGATCCATTCTCCTCCTGAATTCCAAGTTGGTTTTCTATAATGTTGGAAAGCTTCCTATTTACCCTCTAAACATAAGTCATTGATAATGTCTATCCCTTTTTAAAAAATGAAGTAAAACACATTAAGTTTCAACTGATATGAGGTTAGTATGTGTAATACAGATTTTTGAGTCTCAATTTTTGTTTTTTTGATTTTTGGGTCACACCCAGCGGTGCACAGGAGTTACTCCTGGTTCTGCACTCAGGAATTACCCCTGGCGGTGCTCAGGGGACCATATGGGATGCTGGGAATCGAACCCACATAGGTCTTGTGCAAGGCAAACGCCCTACCCGCTGTGCTATTGCTCCAGCCCCATTGAGTCTCAATTTTTAAAATTTTCCAAATTTATTTGCAAATGCAGTATTTGTCATTTAATAAAGTTTTAACTTTTTTTCTTATTTAAGATGGATTCTAGATAACTATTTTTAACTTCTAATATTATATACTTTATGATATGTGTGTTACATAGTTCTAGAAGTTGAATTTATTATCTTTGGGGACAGATTCATAATGTAGCAGGTAGGGTACTTGCCTTGCAGAGTTTGATCACCACCACAGATGATTTCCTGAGCTGATGGGTTGATCACTCAGCACAGAGACTTCAATAAACCCTGAGCACTACTGGGTCTGGACACACACAAACACACACACACACACACACACATACACACACATACACACAGAGTTATCTTCGTGCTATATGACATTTAAAAATACAAAATCAGGGGCAATAAATGACAAGATTTGAAATGTTGGAAAATTTTTAAGAGAAAAACCAAAACATTTATCTTGCTTTAATTGGGAGATAGACCCTTAAAAACAAAACTGAAATACTGCCCTTGCCAAATGATAAAGTTTCTTTTTAAATTGTTGTGAGTCTAATTCTCTGCTGTTTCTATTTGCATATATATATATTAGATACATGTAAGTATATGTATCTATATTATATATGTATGCATATTAGAATCTTAAATAAAAGTCTAGAAATAGTCTAATCAATACTTTATATAAATATAAATGTACCTTTGAAATTATGTAGAATTTTGGGGGAGAAAGTTGGGATTCTTCCTCACTAATCCCTAATACATAGACATTTATTATGGTCAGTATTTTGGGGGGTGATATGTACCTAGTCAGGGTCTACTCCTGGCTCTGTGCACAGGAATCACTCCTGACAGTGCTCAGGGCACCATATAGGATGCCAGAGATCAAGTTCAAATGAGCCATGCATAAGGAAAATGCCCTACATGCTGTTTTATCTTTCACGCTCTGCTGTGATCAATCTTGTACCAAGAGAGAGGCAAAATATTACAATAGCATTCATTCTTTTGCTTTAGTTCAAAGAAGACAGAAATAAACTCTTCATAATTGATTTTATTCTGAATATTATGAACACAAACATCAGTTAATATTCATTTTCAATTTTTTCAAATTACATTGAGCAAGAACAAATATTTAATAGATGGTTTCATTCCCTCTCTGTCTAGCATATACCAAACTCAAATGAAAAGATACATCAAATTTGGCAATGCTACAAAGAAGAGCAGTGAGGAATGTAACTAAATGTGATGACCAGTATTTGGTTGTTTTCATGTCTGCCTGTTCCCTGCACTCAGTTGATTATCGTTGTCAAAAAATTTTAGACAATCTTGCAGTGTCACTCTATGCAGCTACTCAGAGCTAACATCAGCTAAAAATATTAAAGTGACATCGCTATATGAGATTTTATGTCTTTGATGAATGATAGTTCCATCTGTATATAATATATCAGAGTTCCTGCTAAATGTCTAACATCTATCAAGCACCATACCTCCTTTTATCTTACCTTAACGCTGCCTTATTAGGTACTATAGAGAACCTACTTCTGGAAGTTAAATTTTTATCTTTGGGGCCAGAGTTATAATATAGCAGGTAGGGCTCTCGCTTTGTAGTATTTGAACTCCAGTATAACTTATGCTTACTACATACCTTAAATAAATATGAATTGTTAATTTATAATGCCTTTATTTTGCAAAGATTTTCTATACAGCCTAGTGGAGGGTAGAGATACAGGTTTTTTCTTGACCTTTTGTTTTTAGATAAAGCCTATTTAATTATGAAAAATATGTATACAGATACTATTTTGTTTGTTTTGAGTCCATGCCTGGTGGACCTCAGTGTTTATCTTGGCTTTGTGCTCAGGGTTCATTCCCGACAAGGCTTAGGGGACCATATGGGGTGCTTGGGATTGAACCTGGGTCAGCTGCTTGCATGACAATCCCTCTACCTGCTTTACTAACTCTCTGACCAACTCATATAGCATTTAAAAGATACATATTCCTGTTATCAAGAAATTTGGCACTGTCCAATGAACTTCATCTATATTTAAGGAAAATGATAAGAACCTGTTACTTTAACATTTTATAACTTTTACTTTATTAAAAATGGAATTGATCTTAAGAGTTGTTATGGAAAGCTTGCTTTAAATTTAAAAACAGGCAAGTTTGACCAATGTGTAGATTGTAGTATAAACAGGTGCAGTCAAACTAATCTCACGATCTATTTGTAGACAATGTTTATTCAGTATTATTACACAGAACTACATAAAAAAAGTAAAGAGAATCACTGAGCGACTAAAATCACATTTCAGTACTTAACTATTTCAATTGCTTATGACCTCTGAAGAAACTTTTTTGTGAAGGAAAATATCTAGAGTTGATTTTACTCAATTTCAACAATTCTTTTCTTTTTAACGAAATGTGCATTCTACTGTTTTTGAGCTCATGCAAATTTTGACATCTATTCTGTATATATTAAAGGGCATTTCCTTCTTAAGTAGGACTCTGTTTAAAAAGTGAGCCAGTTTATAACATGAAGTGTGGCTTCTTTATATTGTGGTGAGTTTGCTTATTGTATCTTATGTACATAAGTGCAATCTTTATTTTTGCATCATCATGTATCTTTGCTGCATATAATTAATATGAACTTTTCTGACTGTGCAGAGCTGGCTATTTGCCTCAGAATATTCCTCTGGAGATTCTCAAATACCTGTCTGAGGAGAAGGATTTTCTTCCTTGGCATGCTGCCAGCAGAGCTCTTTATCCGCTAGATAAATTACTGGACCGCATGGAGAAATACAATGTCTTCAATGTAAAAAGATATATTTTCTTCTTATTTCCTTCGTTCTTCTTTTTAGAAGATAAACCATTTCCTCCTTGTATGTTTTACTCAATTGATTCTAAGTTATACTAGTTTCCTCTTCTAATCTGTGTTATCATTTTTGTCCTGATTTTCTGTACAACACTGGTGACAATGACTTGAAGAAGAAATTTAACTCTGGCTACCTTTTTTAAAAAAAAAAAATTGGCCTAAAAATGTCAATAAATCTTAAATGCTTTAGGGTTTAAGGACAAATATACATGGCAAATCCTAAAAGTTCAAATTTATGCCCTTAGAGTTAAAGGCTCTGTGTCTGCTAAGGACTTAACCTGGGTAGAGGGATTCTAAGATCTTTACGGAATATAGACTGCTCAGTAAAGATTCTCAGCCATTCATTTTTTATCCAAAAGGACATAGTGAATTCAATTCACTTTCCTAATTAACAAGGATAAGATCAACACTGAGGAAAAAATAGCCCATTCATAATTGGGTCCCAGGGAATATAGGAGAGCAAACATAATACAAACAATTATAAAAAAAAGATATGACAAATGTTCCAAACTAGTGTTTAATTGCATTACCTAAACTGGAAGCCTGTTCATCTAAAATCGTCCTACTGATATCACTGAAAATAATTTAATTTTCTTTAAGTAAGATTAGAATTATAGTTTCCAAGCTTTTGTTTACTTTCTTACCACCAATGCAGTTTTGAATATGAAAAAATAAATACCTTGTGTCTTTATCATCATTGAGGACTGTTGATTTTTCTTTATCTTAAGTCCTTTACTATGTATTATGAAAGCATTTTATTATAATTCATTAGTTTTTCTAATTAACCCCCACATTTAAAATTATTTAGCAGTAGGTTGATATGGCATGAAATGTTTATTAAGTCATCTAAATTGTCTGATGGACATCAGAGTTATTTTAGTTTTTCCTATACAGAACCAACATTAAAGAACCTGTTCTAAGATGTTTTTTCTTTTAGTGGAATTAGTTGTACCTTGACTTTTCACTATTTTTCTTTTGTCTGAATCTTTAACAGACAGGTAGAGAAGTGTGCCATTATAGTTATGCTATACTTTTTAGCTGCTAAGAGAAGACTTATATGTCTCTTTCTTTAACACAGAGACACTTCAATGTTAAACTTCTATAAAAGTAAAGTACATTTTGCATATATGTACTTCAGAAAAGTATATCATATCAGATATCTCAATTTTAGTAAAAGTTAAGAATTGCTTTTACTGTAATTTTAGTGCTTTCATTCCTTGACAAAACTCAAGGAATGAATTAAATAAAGAGAGCCCAACTTATTTTGCCACTGATATTTAAATATATCATTAACTGAATGGATTGTTGACTTTTAAATACTATATCATTATGCTGAAGAGTGTTATGTGTATGTCAGTTTCAACAATGCTAGACTATTGACTGGGCCTACTTAACAATTCTGCATTAAATTTGTTCCGTTGACAAAAAGCATATAAATATTATCAGGTGCTCATTTCCATAAATCCTATCTACATTTGCATGCATATGTATGCAGGAGTATCCAAGCAATATTCTTCAGTGTTCTGTTTTGCTAGAAATATTGTCATCAAGAATACTAATATTGCAAATTTCTTAATTGTTCTATGGGATGTAAAGTTGATTTTTCACCCTTGCAAATGTAGTTTAGTTTTATTTTCTTTTGTTGGAAGTACAAAATTGAATAAGTTATAGCAGAGCATTGCTGGTTCAAAACCTGTCTAATGTTTCAGAGCAGATAAAGTTAGGGAAAAAAATTTATTATATAATTTTGATTGTCTGCATGGAGACACTTCACACTGATATTATTTTTATTTCCCTGCCCCCTCATTTAGGAATACATTTTAAAGCAAGTTGCAACAACATATATCAAGCTTGGATGGCCAAAAAACAATTTTAATGGATCTCTTGTTCAAGCATCCTACCAACATGAGTACTGTTCTATTTTCTTATTTGCTTCTTTCCTCCCAGAGCTGAACAATAACAGGCCCTACTACCATTGTGACTTCAGCAGCATGAAAACATCTTTCTTTCATTCTGCATCTTTCATTTTGCTTTCCGGGGGAACTGCTGCTGGGTAGCACAGTTTCCACTGCCTGGTTCTGAGAACAAAGGCATTTCCTTGGCATATTTTAAGAACTTCTTTTATTGGTAAATTGGGCATCTGAATCTATTCCTTTCACTGTAGAACTGTTTCCAGAGAACACTTTCAGTCTACTTAACTTTTACTCTGCTCCTAATTGACTCTTAATCAATAAAGAGAATTTTCTAGATCTAATTTTTTGTGTGTTATTTACCTACTGTTTATATAAGGAGCTATCCTTTCTGTCCATATTTAACACTGTTTCAATTTTCTCTTGCCTTGTGATATCTAGAGAACTTCGAAGGGAAGTTATAATGTTGGCATGCAGTTTTGGCAATAAGCACTGTCACCAACAGGCCTCAACACTTATTTCAGATTGGATTTCCAGCAACAGGAACAGGTAAATTGAACCAAATCCTGTTTCTCATTTCTGATATGAGTTAATACTGTTTTCAGATTCTCAGTGGACACATCCCATTTATCAACTGGAGAAAGGCAAGATAAGGGGGAAAAATGCAAGACTTTGTTTTAGGTTCAAACCTTACAAAGCAATAGCATGAAAATCACAAGACACTTATTTTTAGGATGTTTTATCTACTTTTAAACTAACTTTCTTAGTATCCTGGCCCTTATTCCTTACATGTAAGCTTTGACTGTTGATAGATTTACTGTCCCATGAGAACATTATAATTAAATTTAGGTCAAGCATTAAGGTTCTCAATAAAGGTTGTGGTATTTATTATAAGATAATTGGCAGTGTATAATGTAAACAAAGTAGCATAACAAATGCTAATATTGAAACAGAAAATCTGAGAGGTTACAAGAAAGATCTTTACTCTTTCGGTGACCCTTGACAGAGAACTTAAACCTATACCTTATCTTGAAACTTCACAATATTTTAATATATAATGTGGGTTAAATTTATTTAATAGAGCTATTTTTGATGAAATATTGTAGTAAATGTCACTTGCAGTGTTAATTAAAGGAATATTAAATATACAAAAATGTTCAAAGGTTAGAGATTTTATTGCAACTTCTTAAGTATATATATTCAGAGAACTTAATGTTCTATTACTTTGGCATTTAGGGAAATTCACTTAGATCTTTTTTATTGTTTTGTTCACATAATATTGGTTAATAACATGATGTATCTATCAAGTATGCTTTTTTGGTATTTCTTCAAAAGTTATGTTTTCAAACCATTTCTACCACCAAAATTCTGAAATCCCTTCACCATGCTCTATTGAGCAGTTTCTTGACAATAGATCTTTCTAG
Organism: Sorex araneus; assembly: GCF_027595985.1. Taxonomy (NCBI): domain Eukaryota; kingdom Metazoa; phylum Chordata; class Mammalia; order Eulipotyphla; family Soricidae; genus Sorex; species Sorex araneus. The sequence goes on from NC_073311.1 coordinate 15,491,415, forward strand.
TCCTTGGTCACTGGTCACTAAGGAGGATCTGATCAGAACTGGGAGTAGCTTGACAATTGGTGCCAATTATTCTACATTTACAATGTGCTTATACCTAAAATAACTGGCTACATAACCCTATCGACAATGGAAAAGGACATTATTAGTTACGTGTAAATACAGATATCTATAAAATCCAATTTGTACTGCATTTGTGTGAAATTTATATATAGGCCAATTTTTACTGCAACCTACTTACAGTACAAATTGAATTTCTTCCCCTCCCCCCACCACAACTTGAGAATTCTTTATTTTAAATCTAGTACCTAACCCTTCTGATTCATAGGACAGGAGTCCCACATTGAAATTCTAGAGAGGCAAATCTTCCATTGCATTACTTAGTAATTAGTTGCATCCTTTCTGGAACTTTCCTGTTTTCTCTTCACGATTATTGTTTTTTAGATTATAGAGAGCTCAAAGGGAAATAATAACGATTATCTCTCAAAAAACCAAATACTTAAAGACTATTATTTTATGTGCCTTTTCTAGAGCTAAATGATCATCATTAAAAATAAAACTTTAGTGATGATTATCTTTTTTATTATGTCTTTTGAAAAATATGATTGTCTGTAGCACTGTCGTCCCATTGTTCATTGATTTGCTTCAGTGGGCACCAATAATGTCTCCATTGTGAGACTTGTTGTTACTGTTTTTGGTAACAGAAATGAATATGCCATGAGAAGCTTGCCAGGCTCTGCTGTTTGGGCAGGATACTCTCAATAGCTTGCCGGGTTCTTTGAGAGAGACGGAGGGATCGAACCTGGGTCGGCTGCATGCAAGGCAAACGCCTAACCCGATGTGATTGAAAATGGTATATATATATATATATATATATATATACATATATATATATTAACCATTTCCTCTCAGTCTAATACATACAATTAGACTGAGGAAACACAAAAACTCATCAAAAATTGGTGTATCCCAAATTTTATCCATACATATAATGATATATATGATGAAAGAGGTAAATATATTTTTTACAATTTGGGGGGAGTCAGAGGCAGAATTTGAGCCATACTTGGTGGTGATTACCCCTGATTCTGTGCTCAGTAATCACTCCTATCAGTGCTCAGTGAACCATATGCAGCATTGGGTATAGACACAGAGCAAGTGCTTTAGCCCCTGCACTATCTATTCAGACCTATTTATGGATTTAAGCGTTGTGGAATCAACTTTTTTTGTTATTATTAAATAATTTTATGTTTTATTTTATCTTATGCCTTTTCTTCAATTTTGATCAACCCTTTGATGAATTTACCTATGTTTAAACTATTTTGTTATCTTTTTATTAAAATTTGACTTCATCATTGCACTGAAATAATTTCTTTGAAGGGAATGAATTCAAGTTTAATATTATTTCCTACATTTAAGAAAATAGCCATTGGAGAATGGTGTCTTAAAATAATTAATTGTTTACAAAAGTTTATAGAGCACATCTCAATACCAGCCAGTAGTCATAAAGCAAAGAGATAGGGCTAGAAATTTTTAGATACAGTAACTCTATTAACAAGAAATTATGCTTTGAAGCAACAATGAAGTACAAGAAAGGGTGTGAGCACAAAGATAGATGGGATTACTACTCTGTAGTAATCAGACTCCATTTCATTATTACTAATACCTAGATATAATAAGACTGCTAAGTGAATGGATAGAGATTTCAGGACAGAGCTAGGCCAATATATATTTAATTAACGTAAAAGTGTAATAACTTTGGGCCTGTGTATTTGAACTATCCATCTCTTCCATAATTCCTTTTTAAGTAAAAGTTCATATATAAGGTGTCACCCCATTTTGATTTTGCTAGCTTCTGTGTATTCAACAGAGTTCTGAAATTTGCCACTAACCCTCAGGGCTCTTTTATTATTTCTATTATCATTTTCTATTTTCCAGCTTCACTTTCTTTTGTAACTGAACAAGCAAATGTGCTAAATGAAACTTATTCTGTTTACTAAGATTCCCTTTGCAAATCATATGACATGTCAAAGCAAACAGAAAGTGCCCTCCCTCATACAGCAAGGAAGCATAACTGACTGAGAGATATCAGTATGTGAAGATCAGAGTCTTCATCTGCATTGTTAGGGTTACAGTTTAATTATGACAATAATGAAAACTTATAGTTGAATCTCAGTTTACTTGATTTTATTGAGTCAGGGAGGTAAGGGCAAGATTTTATCATCTGTTTATTTGGGACCACACCTAGCAGTACTCAGGGCTTACTCCTGACTTGTTATATAGCAAAGAGTTTGGGGGGCTGTACTGAGTGCTGGGATGCAACCTGGATTGGCTGTGTGTAAAGCAGACACCATATCTTTTGTACTTTATCTCTGACCCCTGTTTCCTATTTAATAGTACCTAAAGCAACAGATAAGTCAACATTTTTGTTTAACTGAATTCTCAAAAATAATATTAAAAAAAACTATTACAGTTAATGTAGTATTATAGGGCTGGAGCGATAGCACAGCCGGTAGGGTGTTTGCCTTGAATGAAGCTGACCCAGGTTCGATTCCTCTGCCCCTCTCGGAGAGCCCGGCAAGCTACCGAGAGTATTTCACCCCCATGGCAGAGCCTGGCAAGCTACCTGTGGCATATTCGATTTGCCAAAAACAGTAACAAGTCTCACAATAGAGAGAGATGTTTGTTTATTTTTGTTTTTTTTTTAATTTTTTATTGAGTCACCATGTGGAAAGTTACAAAGTTTTCAGGTTTAAATCTCAGTTATACAATGCTCGAATACCCATCCCTTCACCAGTGCTCATATTCCACCACCAAGAATCCCAGTATAGCTCCACCCCGCCCCCTCACACCCCTAATCCCCCACGCCCCTACCCCCACCCTAAGCCCCCCGCCTGTGTAACTAATAAATTTCACTTTACTTTCACTTTGATTGCATACAATATTTAATAGAGAGAGATGTTACTGGTGCCCGCTCGAGCAAATCGATGAGCAATGGGATGACAGTGACATGACAGACTGTTTAGAGATATTTATTATAATGAATATAAAAGATAATACATCATGGGGATAACAGATTCTGCAAATCTTTGAAGTGATTGCAACTGAGGCTATGGATTGAATCAATAAGATTCTGTTCAGGAAAATCACAGATCAGATATTAGGTGCATGCCAGGGTAATGTATTCAATGATTGCAATAAAAAGTAGAGATGGCATTAAACGAGAGTACACTTTGAGAATTATAGTGGACAGTAACTTGAATTGAGTGAAAATTCTGATCCTTGTGAAAATATTCAAATGTTACAGTGTGTTCAATTGTGATGGTGATGTCATGCATCAAAATGAATTGAGTTATATTCAGGTCTTGTTAGGCTTTCATTTGGGGGCGAAGTTGAGCAGAATGCCACATTTCAGAAAAGAAATAAGGTGCCAAGCATAAAGTAGAGAACAATAGAGATGATAAAAATGATCTTGAAAACATGAGTTATAAAAAGAGGTTATGAGACCTGACCATTTTACTCTAAAAAATAGACATGGCAAACAATAAAAGCCATTTATCTGTGTGAAAGCTTAATACAACAGACAGAAATTGATATCCCTTATTGGTTTACTAAAGTAAGCAATAAATACTCATATTAACCTTCATTGAATAAAGTATAAGGGATATAATATGCTGCAGGTGATTACTTTAAAATCTCTATTAAATACCATTCAGATTGTATGAAAACTATGCAGGGATCCAAAAATAGCAAACTGAACTTCTTTTTTTTTTTTTGGCTTTTTGGGTCACACCCGGCGATGCACAGCGGTTACTCCTGGCTCTGCACTCAGGAATTACCCCTGGCGGTGCTCAGGGGACCATATGGAATGCTGGGATTCAAACCTGGGTTGACCATGTGCAAGGCAAATGCCTTACCCGCTGTGCTATCGCTCCAGCCCCAGCAATCTGAACTTTGAGTAAAAATTTAACTGAAATGTAAAATCATTTATGTGTCTAAAATAATTTCGCTTCCTTGTTTTGTGAAACTGTATTATTTTTTAAATAACATACAAACACTTAAAATTTTAAGTGAGGCAAACACCGTATCGATTGTACTTTATCTCCGATCCCTTATTTCTTTTAAAAAAAATATTTAAAGGAAAATATTTAAATAATTTAATTTAAAATACTAGTTGATGGTATTTATTTATTCTATAAATTTACAGCTTATATACTCACTCTCTTTAAAAATTAGCCCTAAGCAGCAGGTTATCACAAACATTTATGAAATTCAATAGTACTTGTGGAACTGAAATGAATTAAAGTTTTTATTTAAAATTTGGAAAATTTAAGGATATTCTATAATTTAAACTATAAGTAGAGGATAAATTCTGGCAGTTTTAGTCATACATGACTTTTCAGTTCCTGCAATTAATGAAAATATTAATTAAAATATTACTGACATTGTTTTTAATTGTGAGAATAAAAACCATTATGGGTGACACAGCCTGCTCTACTCAGAACTTACTCCTGGCTCTGAATTCAGGGATAACTACTGGCAGGGCTCTGGGGACCTTAAGGAGTGCTGGAAATACATTCCAGATAGGATTTGTGCAAGGCGAGTGTCCTGTCCTATCTTTCCAACCCTATAAGGCAAACTATTTGCTTTATTATTTGTTCTATTCTTGCCAATGGGATTTTTATACATGATATACTCATCTTAATCTTCATTTTTACAGAAAACAAATCTAAATTCCACAGAAGATATAATTTGCCAAGTTTGTATAATAATGGTTTCACCCCAACCTATGCTTTCTTATGCTACTAGATATAGTTATGTGGGATAACGTATCGTGTTACCTTACACCAGTAATATGCTAAAGGTTCAAAATGATTAAGAACAGAAAGAAAAAAAAACAGATTCAAATATCCTTTGTAGTGAGCATAATCAGCAGGTTTATGCTTAAATCCTTCCCCTACCTCCAATCATTGCAGAATAATACAACTGGAGATGAATATGTATGCATATTAATTACCTAAAATAACATGTTGTCTATTCTAAAATTTTGTATTATACATTTAAGCAATGGAAGTAATGAAAATTTAACTTACAGTATATTATTGTAATGGGGTGGGGGCATCAAATTTATTCAAGGAAAAAGAACCATAGCTATGTTATATCTACCATTAGCCAAAAAATATATATGATTAATTTCTACTTTAGCAGTCAAAAACTTCACATTATTTCTTTCTTCTTCCATAAATTGCATTTTAATAAGGCACATTTTTGCTTGGAAATAGTTTTCTGGATCACCTTACCATACATTTCTGCAGTAAGTAAATGCAAAACAGAAACAGGTTTTGTTCTTCATAAAACTCTGTGTTAAATATTTTTTTCAAAAATGAACTTTTATTGCAGTGTTACTTGTACATAATAGGATGTCATAAATATAATAAAAATTATGGTAATTCCCAGACATAGTAATTGATAAATTTGAAAGCAAAAAATTAGACTAGCCTTTTTCCTAAATAAGCTTACATGTTTGCAATAAAGATTACTCATTTTTAGAATGAGAGACATTTCACCTTCAATTCTATTCATATGTTTATGTTGAAATGCTGAGAAAACAGACATAAAATAATCAAGAATAGAAGGTGTTTTGTTAGGGCAATGTGACACTATTTTTCAAAATGTTTTCAGGTTTTGTGTAAGATATCACATAGTAACCTATTAGCATTTTTAAAAATTATCACCTGAAAACTTAATTAGGCCCTTTTAAAATATTATGGAACTAAAAAGAAAAAAGAAATATATAAAACTCACTTTCTACATAGCAAACCTATTTTTAGACTTTTCTCATTTATTTTAGAAATGCAGTTTATCCTCAGAGATATAATATGAATGAAATAAGAAAGTATTCCCTTATCCCCAGAGGCACAAACAGCTCATTTTGAAGACCACTGCACTAACATGTAGTTAGAAATAGAATGTGAAGTAGATGAGATTGTTCAGGGAAAGGCTAAGAATTGAAAAATCAAAGCATTGAATGGCGGGAATATAGTGTGGACATGAATTATGTCCTTCAAATATTTACAGTGTCTTCTAATTTTTTATTTCCTCTTCCAATATTCATATATTTTATTATTAATCTTAGACCACAAATTTAAATAATTTAATTAAAAGATATGTATATGCTTCTAGATAATATGCATAAGTCAGAATTTGTATCTGAAATTTACTGTAAGAAGTGATTCAAAACTAATATAATTCTTAATTTTATTTTAACTCACTTAAAAATAAATTGTAACTAGTAGCTCTCTCTATTTTTTTATTAGAAATTGGGAGTTTATATTAAGGTTGAAGAATTTTATGGTATTCTTAAATGTGTTTGAATATTTTACTCAAAGTCTTATTTTACTTTTAGTCAATCCTATTTTATATTTTTATTTAAAGAGAGGTTTTATGAATGAAACTCATTAGAAAGATATAAGGGGAGAGAAAATAAGTGTCCAAGAGAGAACATGGGAGCTGGAGCAATAGCACAGTAGGTAGGGTGTTTGCCCTGTATGCGGCTGACTGGGTTCAATTCCCAGCATCCCTTATGGTCCCCTGAGCACCACCAGGAGTAATTCCTGAGTGTATAAGCCAGGAGTAACCCCTGTGCATCTCTGGGTGTGACCCAAAAAAGTTAAAAAAAAAAAGAGAGAGAGAGAACATGGCTTTCACCAAAGTGAAAGAAGCAAGATACATAGGACAAGCAAGAGGAGAGCATGAGCTTGAAGAACAAGCTCTGATCCTGTTTTAGAAATTAACTTGTAAACCTCTTTATTCCAGCTAACCTTTAGCTAAGAAACTGCTTTGTCTTTGTGTCAGAATATCAGACATTGTTTGAATTTTAACACCAAAGAATTTGTGTTAGATTTCTAGTAGATTATGCTAAGTGGCTTAATGCTGATTGGATTGTATTTTCAGTTGCTTACATTTTTACCTGATATAGTTTGACTTGTTTCTTCTTCCTTACTGTGCACAGTTGAAGCTATTAGTAGAGGACTTCTACTTGTGTGTAAATTCCACCGTAAATTTTTTTTGCAACAGTATTATTGAAAAGACACTTATTACCTACTTGAATATTTGTAGTACAAATTTGAAAAGTACTTTCCCTTAGTTTTCCCCTGTGCAAATTTTAAAGGTATTTATTTGTTTTCTTAGCTCATAAACTTAGGAAAAAACCATAAGGGATAGTAACCTCCCTTTTCTCTAAGTTTCACACTCTAAAAATAATATACTAATGGTTGATGCAGCCGATTCAGAATTTGTTTAGTTCATAACTCACAAATCCTCTTGTGTAATATTTTTTTATTGCCTATAGAACTCCAACTAAGAAATTTAAAAATTGCTCTTAAGACACTTAAAACTTAGTCACAATAATAAAGTTATTATCAAAAGGATCATCTCATTAGTATATTGTAAATTTATTTCTCTTCAGTTCTTTAAATCTAAAAATCAAGATATTTAACGTTGTCTGTCACTGTTATTATATGGATCCTTATGACTGCTTTGACACATCCATATTTGGGTAATGGGAGAGGTGGTCAACCATTAACTTACCCTTAAACTTAACTTTGTCTTTATTTTGGTACAATCTGTCCTTTATTCCCCCGCTCTTTTTCTTTTTTTTTTTTCCAGTTACAGGTAATGAATGTGATTCTTCCATAGGCAAAATATGTTCTCTACCACTGAGATATTTCCAACCCTGCATTCATTTTTAAAATAAAGTAATACTTTATATTTCTTCCAGAGTGTCAGATCCAGTTACTTTTGTTCATTAGAAATTAGGAATTCAGTCTCTTTCAGCACTTGAAGCATGTACAAAATATACCGAGACTCTATTGTGTCCCTATCCCAGATATCATCATGCTAAAAAGGCATCAGAGAGCAAATGGATTTAGTGTCTGCCTTCCTAAAAATTACATCCCACTGGTAGACTGGAGACTAGCCAGATGTCATACAGTACTGTTAAGACTTTAACTGTATTGAGAACCCAGAGGGCAGATATAGTGGGAAAAAAGAAAAAAAGGATAATTTGACCTGTCAGTAAGGTTGACATTCCTGTAGAATGACAATTGACCTGAGGGCTACAGCAAAGATCCAGGTTCACTAAGGCAGTTAAAGATGTAGAGCAAGCAGTAAGGAGCAGTGTGTAAAAATGGCCTCGCTTCACAGCATTTCTAAAGATTAAAGTCTTGGTATTTTCTGGATGTTTAGCTGATTGGGCAGAATTGGTACTCACCGACCAACAACCTCCATACGTTTTGTGATTTTTTTTCACCCCACTTAATCAGTTTGCTTTGTTTTTTATTTGCTGAGAAGAGCAAAAATCTCAGTTAATTGATTATGCTCCTCATCAAAGCTTTTGTGAAGCTCTCTTCTAAGATTAGGGTACATTACTATATAGAAGTGTTTTGGAAAAGCGATGTTGAAGAAAAAAAACATAAGAAGTGTAGGAAATGTCCTTGCTCTCTGAAGTAATTGTATTCTGAGTTTCTTTGTCAAACTAGACATCTTTTCAAAGCCAATAATCCCATACGTGATTTACTAGCTATGTAAATTGCAGTTATATACACTAAGATTAAATAGTGGATACACTGAATGTTCAAGAGAACTTTCCCCACTAAACTCTGGAATCACATTAGGAATATCACTATTTGGAGAATTTAATACACGAGATTAAGTCAATCCACTGTGGGAGATGTATTTGACTGAATGACCTCCCCGAGGGACAAAATAATCTGAGCAGACACACACATATATATGTATATATATAATTCATTCTATGGCATAGCAGGGTTTTTAATTGCTCCAGAAGCTAGTATAACTCTAGTAAGTGCATATTTCTATTCACTCATTTTCTTATAGTCACATTTAAGCTGTAATATAAATGCATTAACAATTTTATTGCTAATTTAAAATGTAAGAGCATTGGGGCTAGAGTGATAGCATAGCAGGTAGGACATTTGCCTTGCATGTGACCAACCCAGGTTTGATTCCCAGCATCCCATATGGTCCCCTGAGCACCGCCAGGAGTAATTCCTGAGTGCAGAGCCAGGAGTAACCCCTAAGCATCACCAGGTTGTGACCCAAAAATAGAAAAGAAAATTAAGAGCATTAATAAACTTGTTTTCCTTTCTCTGGCACTTTGGATTTTCCCTGGCATATTGCTTTGAAAAACAATGTATTACTAGACATGCATAGAAGCAAATAGTCAATAGTTTTTTTTTCCAAGAATTTTAATATTTTACAAAAGTGTTCATTTGAAGGTGGCTTGATTTAGTTTAACACTTACAAATTATTATTGTTTTTCTCCATTTCTGCCACTTTTTATTTTCCTATTATGCCAGTATTTTTTCCCTAATATTATACCAATTTCAAGCATAGCACTATTGTGTCATCTATCAAGATATATGCCTATTGATTATAGAAAAGCTCTATTATAACTGCTTGACTGTTTATCACAGTACAAGTGCTAAGTGAATATAGATTTACATGGGCAACTCAGAGAACAATGCTGATTAAACACACAATAGTAATCATTATTATTTACAAAGCCAGAGCTGTAGCACCAACGAAAATATTTGCAGCGTCCAAACTGTTTCTACAGACAGTAGATTATACTGATTGATTCAAATATGTTGTATATCAGATTTATTGCAACTGCTAATAATCACTATAAAAATTTTCCTCCATATTTTTCCAAAATATCATAAGTACTGTTTTTAGTGCTAAAAACACTCCTTCAGCACCATCAACACATCTGTTTTTGCTTCTCCACTGTCTCCATACTTGTGATTAAGGTTTAGAACAGATTATATATGTATATATATGTGTGTATGTATGTATATGAACATATATATAGTTCACATACATATCATTCACTCTACATAAAAACTCATTTATTCATCTTTTAATAACAATGTTTATTTATGTCTGCATATTTAGGACAAAGTATATTAAAATATCTGAAAGTGAGAAAAACATTTTTTTGTGTGGTAACAGGCAAAATAAAAGCTCATGAATGAAAATTCTGTTGTAGCTGAATAGTGGCCTCTAAAAATTATGTATACATTCTAAAGCCTCTGAAAATTTGATATGTTTGGAAATAGAATCTTTACATGTAATTATGTTAAAAATGTTGAAATGAAGGCACATGGATTTAAAGTTGAATTTTAACTCTTGAGATGTAGAGCCTTATATGAAATAGTGGAAAAAAGAAAGAGATGCCTAGTGAAAATTTATGTGAACATGAAATGATGCATTAATAAGCCAAAAGACATCAAGGATTCTGGAGTCTGGGAAGCTGAGAAAGAGGCATGGAATATTATCTAGATCCTTTAGAAGGTGTCAGTACTGCTGACACATTTATTTTGAATTTCTGACTGAAGAACCACCAGAGAATAAATATGTATTAGATGAAATCATCATTTATGGCAACTGGCTAATGGCTGTCTTAGGAAACTAACATATACCTTATTCAGCCTCTGCTTTACATTAAAATATTGGCTTACGATTGGTGTTTTGCAATGCTTTTCTTTGCTGATGTAATATCAACAAAGTGCTATTAGAAAATAGAAATTTTGTCTTTTAAAAATTATTTATTAAAAATGGAAAATTGAAAGCAAATAGCAAGGCAGGCCCTTTTTAATTCTCAAAAAAATTATAGCCATAAAGTCCTTAAAATATTTTTAATTGTATAGAAAACAAATTCAGAGATATAGTCCCTGACATAAAAGTAGGATAATCTCTTGATATTCCAAAAATTAATAGCAAAGAGCCCACTCTAGTTTTCAGGGGTTTTTTATTATTTAGAAAGCTTTTTAAAATTATTTTAATGAATCCATTCTTTTTTTTTTTTTTTAATTTTTATTAAATCACCATGTGGAAAGTTACAAAGTTCTCAGGTTTATATGTCAGTTATACAATATTCAAACACCCATCTGAATCCATTCTTTTACAGTTAAAAATAAATAGAAATTGAGTTGACTTCCTCATTTTCATATATAAACTTTGCTTATTTTCTCCAAATATTTGGTACCTTTCATTATCTCTTTTTAAATATTTGTTTTCTCAGTCCCAATGGGTTGTAACTTTTTCATACACTCATTTCATCCCCTTTTCTTCAGAACCCAATTATTTTTCTTGGATAATTTTGTTACCTAACATGACTGGAATAGATTATTCATTGGTATTATAAAGGATTATCCTTTACCAAATGCATTACATATTTTCTTTTTCTAAATACACACACACACACAAAGTTTGTCATGGATGTCACTGCTTTTAAATACAATTTAAATAAAAAGATCACAATAAAGCATCAAAGTACAATTGAATCCATTTGATTATTTAATAATAAATAATCCAGGATTATTTATTAATAAAACTATTTTTCTATTTTAAAAGTAAGCATTTTGTTTTAGAGTGAACCTATTGAATTAGACTATCAATATCTTTGGAAATATATTTGAGCTAATGGACATAAATGATATAAATAAATAGTAAAGCTTACTTTGATATTTATTTGCCCAAGAAAATAAAATCAATTTTTTTTGGGGCATATTTAGGTGAGAAAAATGCATTACTTATTGCCTGCTCATTACAGCTAGTGGTTATGCCTAAAACAAATAAAATGCCAAGTTGATTCTTGACAGGCTGGAAAATCACCTTGTTTGTCTCAGTGACCTTGACAGTGCATTAGAGATGAAGGTAAATTTTATTAGCATAGGTCCTCACATATGTAGATATAATATTTTGAAGTATACAATAAACCTGTGTAATTTTCAACCTTTGTATGAGCAAGTATTATATGTAAAGTGAAACCTAATATTATCCAGTAGAGGTTTTGTAAGTAAAGTAAAGTAGAGGTTTTGTAAATAGCAGTGAATCATAGTTTGAATGAAAAAAGTTCCATAGGGGCTGGAGCAATAGTACAGCGGGTAGGACATTTGACTTGCACGCAGCCGACCCGGGTTCAATTCCCAGAATCCCATATGGTCCTCTGAGCACCGTCAGGGGTGATTCCTGAGTGCAGAGCCAGGAGTCCCCTGTGCATTGCCAGGTGTGACCCAAAACGCAAAACAAAAAAAAAAAGGAAAGAAAAAAGTGCCTATACACATGATATTGTAATTAATGTATTATTCCATCATCTTAATAGTTAAGCCAAAGTGCTAATTAAAGTACTGATTTTAGTTATATAAGACAACACCATTCATTTATATATACATGTTTTAATATGCGGTAATTGCATTCAATACGCATAGTCTATTCACATTTATATACACATAGAGCTGTAACAATATTTGACTCAGTGTATATGTACATGTGTATGTAAATTTATAAATATATTTCATAATATAAATATATTTCATAACATAGCAGTCTCACATAGTGCTCCAATCAGAGCTGAGTGAGAAAATTTACATATTCACACATGGAGATAGAGCAGATTACTTGTGAAGACTTAGAAAATAGTTATACTATTATCAGGAAACAATTTATCTCATTTTTAACAGTGTCATCTATAAATAGGGCAATTTATCAGTCATTTCACAGCTTCTACTACAACTGTATATTTCTTAAGTTTTAAATCATGTTATGCTTTTAAGGTTATTTATACTAGCAGTCTGCTGCTCATTCTTTTAGAGTGAGTCATCGCAGTTATTTTAATTTTTCTACTTATATCATAAAGCAGTTTGGGTTTAGGTTTTTTTTTTGAGCTCTTATGGATATAATTGATTCGGGACATAAGTGTTTTGATTTGTGGACTATTAAATCACAGTGTTGGAAGTGTTCACGTAGAGTGTATATAAAATGAAGCCAGATAAAGATTTTAGCCAACTGACAACTTCTTCTCTAAGTATTTGCTTCCCCACCCCCACCTTACCTTTTTGTAAATCTTTGTTATGTCTATTTTTTTTTTTTAATTTTTATTAAATCACCATGTGGAAAGTTACAAAGTTCTCAGGTTTATATGTCAGTTATACAATATTCAAACACCCATCCCTTCACCAGTGCCCATATTCCACCACCAGAAACCCCAGTATACCCCCCGCCCCCACCCCCTACCCCCTACTGTATAACTAATGAATTTCACTTCGTTTTTTCTTTACCTTGATTACATTCCATAATTCAACACAAAACTCACTATAGTTGACATAACTCTCTCTCTCTCTCTCTCTTTTTTTTTTCTCTTTTTCCTTTTCCCTTTTTTTTTTTCTTTTTTTTTCCTTTTCCCCCTCATCCCCCTTCCTGCGCCTCATAGTATGGTGTACGCCACGCCACGTCGGCCAGCGTGGGGCTTTTGCTTAGTTCACAGTCCAGAGGTGGCTGCTACATTAAAAACCTTCAATATTTTCAACAAAAACTTACTGTTATTATTTGGAGTTTCCCCCCAAGTCAGACCTGTTCAAATGGAACCAATTCACATTGCTGACAATTATAAATGTTAAGTCGCGCGGACGCGGCCACGTCCGCGCGGTTTTGGGTTTCTGTATAAAGTCCAGGGAGAATTCTGCCAGAAATTACATAGCCCAGCTCACAGTCCCAGTGCATTGCTGTAAGAAGTCTCTGAATTCAAAGTCTTTAGGCGCAGAGGGTCCGATTCGCGCTCAGCAGCTCTGGGTTTATCTGGGCCGAGGGCGTGCCGGTTACGCCCCCTTCCCATGAGTTCCTGGGAGCCCCCAAAGTAAAATCCGAATACCTGTGGGTCTGGAGTCACAGAAGATGGCGCCTGCCACATGGGTGCCGCCAGCCCGCCGCTTTCCATGCAGGAAGACAGGGTGGGGGGGGAAAAAATCCACCCCCAGCAGCACCGAGTTGTAGCCCAGTTTGGTGTCCCAATGCATTGCTCTCGGGTGCTGCGCTGGATGCCCGAATGTGTTACATCTTTGGAGTCAAAGTCTTTAAGCGCCGCAGAGGGTCCGATTCACACTCAGCAGCTCCGGGTTTATCTGGGCCGAGGGCGTGCCGGTTACGCCCCCTTCCCATGAGTTCCTGGGAGCCCCCAAAGTAAAATCCGAATACCTGTGGGTCTGGAGTCACAGAAGATGGCGCCTGCCACATGGGTGCCGCCAGCCCGCCGCTTTCCATGCAGGAAGACAGGGTGGGGGGGAAAAAAATCCACCCCCAGCAGCACCGAGTTGTAGCCCAGTTTGGTGTCCCAATGCATTGCTCTCGGGTGCTGCGCTGGATGCCCGAATGTGTTACATCTTTGGAGTCAAAGTCTTTAAGCGCCGCAGAGGGTCCTGTTATGTCTATTTTTAATCCTCATCACTTTGAATTTTTGGCCCCTGAATATTTCTCACTGGTATTGCTTCTCAATTTTCACCTTTACTGGAAGGTATATTTTTTTACCTCTTTTTTTTTTTTTTAAATGTTGTCTCGGTCACTGTTTTCTTATGTTCTGTGCTGTAGCTGTTGTATGTTATAAACTAGTCTAACCTGCCCAAGTAGTCAACTCTCTTCATCCCTATTCCTTATCTAGCAGTAGAAAATAATAGCTACTTTTATATATGGAACTACAAAATTTAACTATCATTTTAGGTATATGCTAGTTTAAATAAAAGTTAGCAAGCTTTTAGGATGCATTTGTCTTAATAAGAAGAACCATTTAAAAGTGTATCATCATCAGGGGGCTGGAGTGATAGCACAGCAGGTAGGGCGTTTGCCTTGCACGCGGCTGACCCGAGTTCGATTCCCAGCATCCCATCTGGTCCCCCAGCACGCCAGGAGTAATTCCTGAGTGCAGAGCCAGGACTAACCCCTGTGCATCGCTGGGTGTGACTCGAAAAGCAAAAAAAAAAGTGTATCATCATCTTAAAACCTATTATGTTGACACATTTTGAATATTAAGAGTTAAAATGACTTCTCCCTTCCTAGCAGTCTTTTAGTTTTTTTTTTCTAATAGGAAAAACAGCATATGCCCCTTTGCAAGTATGCACAATTAAAACAGAGGAATTGAACATCATTTCAGAATGCACTAATATTAGATCTAATTGCCTGTTCTCCACCAGACTTACTCACCCCCACCCCGGTTCAAAGGCCTTTGCAGGCTATTTTGAAATGCTATCCCTTTATTCTGAGGTTTTAGTAATCCTTTTTGTTATGTTTAAGGGTCAGTTGGAAAGAGCAAAGTGATAATGGGCACGTGGGAGATTACTCCCTAGAACAGAGTAACCCTCAATGCTTCTGTGTGGGGCTGCTATGAGCTCTGCTGTCCAGCCCCTTTCCTCCCATCACTCACCACAGCTTTGCTCCCCTCGTTATCTTTCTTTCCCTTAGTGTCTTATAGACTGTTCTTTTTAAATCTTTATTAAAGCATCGTGATTTAAAAAGTTACTCGTAGTTGAGATTTAGGATATACAGTGATGCCCAGTGTCAACTTCCCTCCACCAGTGTTCCTGGGTTCCCACGGACCCCCACCAGCTGGACCCCGCCCACAGCCTACCTCCTCGACAGGCATATATTTAAGTGTGATTGGTGGTGGACTGGAGTGATAGCTCAGTGCATAGGGTGTTTGCCTTGTACAAGACCCACCTGGGTTCCATTCTTCTGTCCCTCTTGGAGAGCCTGGCAAGCTACCGAGAGTATCCCGCCCACACGGCAGAGCGTAGCAAGCTACCCCTGGCATATTTGATATGCCAAAAACAGTAACAAATCTCACAGTGGAGTCGTTATTAATGCCCGCTCCAGCAAATTGATGAACAATGGGCCAACAGTGCTACAATGTTACAGTTGTAGCATGGAGTTGGTGTTTTCAGTGTTACTGACTCTGTGGTTTGGATGTACAGCTATACCACTCCTTTATACCATCTCAATGCCCCTTTGCTCTCAAGTGTACAAAGTTAAACAAGAGTACAAGAGTGTATTTTATTTTATATTTGAGATGTGTTATATAATTATTTTTTCAGTTTTTACAAGACTGTGTAATGGAGCTCTACTTTTTTAATTGACTGGTACTAATTTTAGGAAATAGGGGAATATTTGTTGTCACTCTATCCTTGCAATAGTAGTCAAAATCAGGCGGAGGTTTGACATTACTACATACTGTAACAGTTTTCTATGTCTACATGCATCACTTAGATAAAGCCCAGCTGAGCCTTTGATAATTGCCAGACACTGTGCTAAGCCCTGGATAAACATGATTTTATTTAATCCAGCAACAGCCCCTTGAGATTTCATTTTTCCTATTTTCCAAGTGAAGAATCAGACACTTAGTGCAAAAAAAAAAGTCCAAATTTCCTTCAAATTGCCATATAGTTTAATTAGTATGTTTTAGTAGCAGCTAAGGGGGTAACTAGTGCAGGCAGAGGAGGTACTGATGGAGGACACAATGAACAGGGTCAAGATTTGTAAATGCAGGTTATTTTTTATTTTTCAGTTTTGTATTTTAAAGTCCTGAAACACCTTTCCAGAGAATCTAAGACTTATAAGCAGAATAAGTTTCAGAGCATTAGGGAGAGAGTCTCAGTCAAGGCTATCTTTTAATTTTTAGTTAGAGTAAGTAAATGAGCTTTCAAATGAATTAATTAACAGGCGATTAATTAAAATTAATTTAGGGGTAGCTTTACTCTATCAATGATATGTGAAGTGTCTCTGAAAGAGAGGTGCTCTTCAAAGGCTAGTCATTTGAGAATTTTTTGTTATTGTCTTTGAAAATAATTAAGTCCACATTTCAGTGTTAATACAAATGCTAATGAAAAGAACCTTGTACTAACAGAGCAGGAAGCAACCTTAGAACTCACGTACTATCCAATTAGGATAAAATATGAAGCCAGAGGTAATGACCTTGACTTGGCCTGTCCTGAGGCCAATTTAGGTCTTACCAAAAGTCTTAGAAACAGATCAGTACTGGCAGTAGAAGTCAAAGTTTATATTTAAATAGTGTGATTCTTTTCTTTTGTAAAGTATCATTTTCCTTTGGGAGAAATTTTCACTGTATCATCAAACTTATTGCTACATTTTATTCCATAACATTTTTCTATATTGGAATTAATTTTATTCTAATAGTGCAGAATTTTATCTTTAAAAATGTAATTATACACTTATATTATTTCCAAGGTAATTATGAAAGTTATTAAATTTTTATATTCAAAATATGAGTTATAAAATGAGAGACTTATCTTTAATTCCCAAACCAGAGGTAAATGTTAATATTCTCTTGTTTATTCTTTCAGTTTTCCTTTCTAGTGTGTATTTTATAAAAGTAAAACTTGGCATAGTGGTATTTTATTACCCTTCTTAAAAGCATTTAAATAATATAATTTGCCATATCATTTAATATTAATTATTGACTAATAATTAGTTGCTGTTATATTTAAATTAAACTAGTATTTTTTATTCCAAATGATTCTATAACTTTATCTTAAAAACAGTAGAACAGATTTCCTTAGCAAAATCTCTGAATATTTTCTTAATTTTTTTATCAACCTATTTCACAATTATCTACTTCATTATTAAAGTACTAATTTACTAGGATTTTATTTTACATCAATATTAGTAACTAATTATTGTATTATAATTAGTACAAGTTTTTTTCCTAAGATGCATAACATTCTATATTTTTGCCTACTTTATGTTTCAGCTTTTACTCAGAAGATTTAGTTTTATTTAGAAAGCTAGAAACTGGTTAAATATCTTACCATATATTAAAATTGAGGTTTTCAAAATGGCATACTAAACTTTTGTGCTTTTGGAACTTATATCATGCAAATGAAACTCTACCATGATCCTATTTACAGTGGCAATGGAATAAAAATACAGTACAAGTTACTTTAATTAGGTAATAATTTCTGTAATGTTTGTAGCCTACGAATGATAAAATCACTTCCTTTTGGCTAAGTATTACCCCATTTATCTCATTTGAAGACAGCTAGGGGAAACAGCCACTGTTCTTGTACACTATATAGACCATATTTAGAGAAAAACAAGCCCAGCTTTCCTTCCCAGATGATAAAATTCCATTAAAAGATTTACTTCAGAGGCAGCAGTTAAAGAGAAATGACCATGGGGAGATTCACATTTTCATAAACAATTTCTGTGTTCATGAGAAGGGCCCTTCCTCCCTGTAATACTGACATCAAGGCCCTCACAGGACTCATTTGTACTGTTCATAACTATGGGGTCTGTGGGTTTTTCACTTCATGCTTTACAAATGAATGAGCTTTTTCATTTGTTCCTAATGACTTTGGTTTATACAAAGAGATCTTAAACTGTCCCCAGAGCAATCATTTTGCTAAAATGTTATTAGAACATCTTTACAAATTTAGCAACAAAAGGGGGTTTCATTAACAATGGAGTCATTGGGAACTGAAGGCCCTTGGCAAATTCAGCACTCTCCAAACTTGATTTATTTCAGTGAGGAGTACAAATAATTTTGTGAGCTATGTACATGGATTCTTTATCTGGTTGATGTGTAAGGAAGATTGAGAAGTTGATGGGGAGTAAAGAGAGTCTAAAAGATCTGAATGTTATTCTCAGGCTAATCAGCTCTCGTGTAGCTGCTCTTCTGTAAGGATAGCCATAAGCAATGCTTAACACCCAGAGTATCTAGATAGAACTCTTTGTTTTTCCTAAGAATTTAGGTATTTTTACCTGGGATTGAGGGTTATTTTTCAGTGGCCCTCAACAGAATTCAGGTTAAACATATGTGGGTCTCATTTTTATAATAGTCATATTTTGTAGTTCAGCAATGTAGAGAGCAACAAACTCTCGGAGACTTTGAACTGTAGTTCCATATGGACTGGATCTAATTTATGCAGTCCTTTTTTGGGGGGGAG
Organism: Sorex araneus; assembly: GCF_027595985.1. NCBI lineage: Eukaryota > Metazoa > Chordata > Mammalia > Eulipotyphla > Soricidae > Sorex > Sorex araneus. Next base: position 15,510,224 of record NC_073311.1, read on the forward strand.
GGATTAGGAGGTCTGTAATTACAAATGGAGACATTGCTCTTGTTCCTAGAAGCATTTCTTTTCAAGATCCTTCACTGCCTCGGACAACTTTTGTTAGATCCCTTCAGGATGGAATGTCTCAATGACTTTATTTCAAGGAGCTCTTTTATTTATTTATTTATTTTTTGCTTTTTGGGTCACACCCAGCGATGCTCAGGGGTTACTCCTGGCTTTGCACTCAGGAATCACTCCTGTCGGTGCTTGGGGGACCATATGGGATGCCGGGGATCGAACCCGGGTCGGCCGCGTGCAAGGCAAACGCCCTACCCGCTGTGCTATCGCTCCGGCCCCTCAAGGAGCTCTTTTAATTCCTTCTTGATCTGTGTCTGATTAGTGTGCCCTGACGTAGCTCCTTAAATACTCCACCAGGCCTTTCAGTCCTTGGAGACAGTGTTTTAACAAGTATCACTTCAGCAGGGCAAGGAAAAACAAAACGGTTACTTAAACTTGGCAATCTTGTCTTTCCAAAATTAAATGTTTTTCATCGATTACTGATTAAGTTGTAAATTTAGAAATAATTTTAAAGTTGGGGCTGAAGAGATAGGACAGTAGGTAAGATGCATGGTTTACATGTAGCTGGCCAAGGTTCAAAACCCTGCTCCACATGTGGTCCCCTAGGACACCGTCAGCAGTGACTCATCTCTGAGCACTGAGGTGAAAGCTCAGCTTCACAGAAACCTAAGCAAATGTGTGCTCCACAACATTAAAAAAAATAATAATAATAAAAGATGGAAGTAGCATCCCTGACCCACTTAACATTAATGAAAGTGCTGGTTATATGCATTGATACTTTTCTACATTGGACCTTAGTAAAGGATACACTGCTTTCTAATTTAAAATGTGTCTTACCAAAACATCAGGGCCAGTACTGATGAGGATAATAGATTTCTGCCTACATTTTAAGAGTATTTAGTTAAATTTAAATATTTCAATTTTGGTGACATAATATCACCTCAGATTGTATTTTGAGTGTCCTAGATTATGGCCATAATTTTGCTTTGTAACTGCAGAACATAGCTGGAGTTATAGCACAGCAGGTAGGACATTTGCCTTGCATGCAGATGACCTGGGTTTGATTCCTCCGCCCCTCTCGGAAAGCCCGGCAAGCTACCAAGAGTATCCTGCCCGCGTGGCAGAACCTGGCAAGTTCCCTGTGGCATATCAATATGCCAATATGCCAAAAACAATCACAGCAAGTCTCACAATGGAGAAGTTACTGGTGCCCTCTCGTGCAAATCGATGAGCAATGGGATGACAGTGATATAGTAAACTGCAGAATATACTCCAGATATGCTCATGTTCTTGAGATCTTTCGACCTTCCTTTACAAAGAAAGTTTCTGAGAATTTCTGCTTGTCTACTTTCCTGCCAGTTGCCTACAAGTGCCTTCCCCCTCCTATCAGATACCCTATAAAATGTTTAAAAAGCCTGGCCTCTGAATAAGAGCTCTCCTAGGCCCGTTGGCATAATAAACCTGAGTTTTCCCAACTCTCAGAGCATGCTGCATGTTTTATCACTGGTCTGTGTTACTGCTGTTTTCTGCAACATCTTTATATATTACAAGGAGTGGCTCTAGGATCTGTAGCACTCCTGCATGTGACTTCATAAAAACTCTTTTTTTTTCTTGCATTTTATCATATGATGTTGTGTTGAGCTAATAATCAAGATTCAGTGACTAATATCTGTTTATCTGCAAATAGAAACTTAGGGCATTTGCCTTGCACGTGGCCTACCTGGGTTCAATTCCTCCATCCCTCTCAGAGAGCCCAGCAAGCTACTGAGAGTATCCCACCCACAAGGCAGAGCCTGGCAAGCTACCCATGGTGTATTCAATATCCTCAAAACGGTAACAGCAAGTCTCACAATGGATACGTTACTGGTGCCCACTCGAGCAAATTGAACGATGGATGACAGTGCTACCGTGCTACAGTGCTTATCCAATTTTTATTATCAGTAGTCACTTCTAAGCTGATAAAAAGATTTTTATACAAGTTCACAACATACTGTATAATTGATAAAGTGTAAGTTCTCTGTGTGAAGAGTTTATCTCCTGCAAATATGTATATACTACAGATTTGTATCAATAGATAGACTACATAAAATCAGACTTAGAACATAGGAACACAGAGACAAAGAAATACTTTCTACTCTTTCAACTTGTCCTGAGAGATGTGAAATATTCAGTCATTTTATTCAGTCTGTATGTATCTTATGTATTTCAGCTTTATTTAAAAATAACTTCTCAATAACAAAATTATCAGTTGCTGTTAGGAACTATAATTTATGGCACTCACACTTTTCCTCAGGATTATAATGATGCTTTATATATCACCTTCTCTATATTTCTGTATGCTTTTTCTACTTCAAATCAATTACATTGGAAACTGGTTTTGTAGACTCTACTGCCAAACTTCCTTCAGTAAATTAATAGTTGGATGAATTTCTCAAGAATTTCACCTGTTAATGTCTAGCCTAATATTAAGAAAGTAAGGATTAATTGATGAGGTAATAATTTCAGTAGATGGTACTTTAACTATTATTTCTTATAAATTTTGCATTGATTTCTTGATTAAATTAATTTTGCTGTACTCTATAGCTTGTAATATTTGAACAAAAAGTATTTTATCACTGTTCATTTGGAGGAAGAATATACTTCTTCAGTTTCTTATTGCAATTACTGTAGATGGAAAAAATCTTTGGGATCTGGAAAGATAGAATAGTGGACAGAGCATTTACTTGCAAATGGCCAACCCAGGTTTGTTCCCTCACACAGCTTAAGGTCCCCTGAGCCTCCAGGAGTGACACCAGAGTCAGGAGTAAGTCCTGAGAACTTTTAGGTGTGCTTATTCCCCAACCACCACCATTTTTTTAAAAGAGACCTTTGTAATTTTAGGCTGTCTTTAATTGAACTTGCACATTCCTCAAAATGTGATGGTGTGCTTTATTTACTGATCATTGGTACACCATGTATCAATGACTCGTCAAACAATTCTACATCTTGTAGTCTATCCTAAGAGTTCAAAATGTTAATTTAAAAAGATATCTGCACTCCAGTATTCACTGCAATGCTAGTCAAAATCTGGAAACAGACTTGAGTTCAAGAAGAGATGATGAGATAAAGAAAATAGTATATATATAAAAAAATGAAATACTACTAAACTATAAGAAAAAATAAATTTTGTAGTTCATTCTTACATGGATGGAGCTAGAGGGTATTTGGCTGAATAAAGTGAGCCAGAAAATAAGGAGAAATGTAGAATCATTTCTCTTATGTGGAATATGAAAAATCATAGCAAAGTGCTAATGGCAGCAGACCCAGAGAGTAAACCTAAAGAACTGAATTTGCTAAACCTGACAAGATTGTGACAGTAGAAGGAAACCCAGAAACAATGAAAAAGGGACACTGATTATCTGGTGATGACTTTTGTACTTATTTGAACTATTAATATAATAGTATTGTAAATCATGGTGTCTAATTTTGTATTTAAAATTAGAAAATTAAGTACAAAAAGTAGTAGGGAGAATTTTTACCAACCATTTAAATACTATTGTAAGTACTATTTTTAACTGTGTCCAGACTTAACGTGGACTACAAGAGAAGAAGGAAAAACTCTTTGCTGCATCTTTCGTGATGTCTATTTTAAAAAAATCTGTCAGTTATGCAAAATACTTGTTACATTTATGAAAAAAAGATTTCAGTAAAAAAAAACTAAAGTGATTTTCCTCTACAGATTATTAGTTATATGGAGGGACAGAATAATAAAGGCAGAACTAATTCTAGGAACAATGGATTTTGTAAGATATTTCTAACGATTCCATGCAATTTTTCCTTTATATTGATAATATTTAAGATAAAGACCACCTTACTGATTGTCATTCAGATACTTTCTATGTTTCCAGATTTTCCTTTAGTCCTAGGAGTGTTGTAATCAAGATCCTATAAGAGATTGTCATAGAAGAGATTGTTTTATTCTGTTATCCAGAGAAAGCACTTAATATTAGCTACATTTGAATTACAAGTGACATTTTTATAAAACATTGCTGCATATTATATAACATGGAAAATCATTTTAATGTTTTAAAGCATTGGAGTATTCTTTCAGAGAATAAAGCATTTTAAGTGTGAAGCAGATACTGAAGTTTGATAAAGAATATAAGAGAAAACTTGCCAGGATATAGAACACATACAAATTTACAGTCTATCCACCGCCAAGACCAATTAAACCATTGTACAGTTTAATTGTACAATAGTTTAGTTGAGAATCAAATTACAGTATTTAGTTGAGAGTCAAAGTAAGAATATAACCAATATCTATAGTTTTTTCTATAAACATAGGGGAAAAAAGAACTTTGGGTTTTCTTAAAACTCAGGACTTGTGTTTTATTTTGTTTTTGAACTGCATATATGCTCCAAAATGTGCAGAGCCATTTGAGAAAATTAATTTTAGAAAAAATAATCTTTTAAAAAAATGTAGGACAAAAACATATTTTTTCCTTAACTTATTTTTGGGAAGGCCTCCTAAGTGGAACATTCTCAGGAGGTCTGGGAACCTTACCAGTGATTCTAGACCAGTCAGGGTTGGAGGATATGATGTCATTTGCGTCCTGCAGTACTGGGACCCCCAGGACTATATGAACAATCCTAGTGGGGAAGGAGGCCCTCTATGGATAAACTCTTTATTTTACAGAGGACTGGGAATTAAACCCGGACACCATACATGTCAGACATGCATCCTACCAACTGTATTATCTATCCCCAGCCTCAAAATGTTTGTTTAGTCCAAATCAGTCATAAATCTCTTAAATCAATATTTCCTCATCATTCTCAGTCTACTGTAGGATAACATTGGTTTGTCCTTTCAGCTTTGCTGCAGGGAACTTAGGTTTATCTGGTTACACCCATCACAGTGTTCCAATTTATTTGTTTATCTGTCAACTCTTTTCTGTGCTCTCCTCCCCAACAAGTAAATCACCTATTTTCCTAATCAAATTCTGTTAACTTATAAGATCTGATCTTTCTAAGGACACTGAACTTGTATTGTAAATTATGTCTTTTGCATAAGTTTCTGCTCCAGCCATAGCACAGTGGGTAGGGTGTTTGCCTTGCAGGCAGCTGACCAGGGTTCAATTCCTCAGTCCCTCTCAGAGAGCCCGGCAAGCTACTGAGAGTATCCTGCCTACACAGCACAGCCTGATAAGCTACCAGTGGTGTATTTGATATGCCAAAAAGAGGAACAAGTCTCACAATGGAGATGTTACTGATGCTTGCTCGAGCAAATCAATGAACAATGGGAGGACAGTGTGACAGTACCATAATGCATAAGTTTACTTTAAAGAAATGTCCTTTTTGTATGGACACAGGAAGACAGTTAATATTATGCTTTGTAACTTGGGAGTTAGTTGGTTCCAAATAACTCCCAAGTTACAAAGGAGTAACTTCCTGCTGTATCCATCTCCCTCTGCCTCTCTATCTCCCTCTACCCCCTCTCCCTCTCCCTCTCCCTTTCCAGGAGGACATCTGCTTTCTCAACTCAGTTGCCCTTAGTTTCTAGCACCCCAAAATCAGGGTTCCGACAAGGAACTGAATGGACCCAGGGCAAGCTGTGATCTACCAGGGCCTCGAAATGGGTCAGGCAAGCGCCATAATATTTAACTATAAGTTTAGAGCACATTCATGGACAAACTCCGCCGTGACCCAAAAGAGGTAACTGGATAAGGACCCCGCTGGGATTAGGAAGACTAACCTGGCCTGAGGACTGAGGTCTGGCATATATGGTGATATGTCCTCTGGAAGAACCAAACTTGATATATCTCTTACTGTGCTCATACAGAATGGTATTGCTAAAAATATTAGAAATAAATTTACTAGAAATATTTAAGTGGATTACTACCTGAGGAAAGAAGAAAGACACATCCTGGATGGAATCCTGCCCTTGAGCAGATCTCCTAGTAATCTGGAGTAATCTCCTTAAATGAGATTTTGTCCTGAGTTAATCTCCTTGGGGAGTGGCCTTACCTCTCTTTGTTGATTTGTTAATGTCCAACCCCACTTTTGTATCACCACCCTACCTGATTGCAATATAAACTAAGACTGTAAGATCGGAGGACAGTGAGTGAGATTGGAAGGGAATCCGAATCCAGACAGGGGAAGCAGATAAAGTCAGAAAGCAGTCGGAGTCAGAAGCAGGGGCAAGAGAGAGCCAGAAGTGAGCAAGAATCCAGGAGTCAGTCAGAAGCAAAGGAGAGTCAGACTCTGAAGGAGAGATGGTTACGGAGAAGAGAAAGAGAGAGACAGAGACAGGGTGGGGGGACAGAGAGAGAGACAGGGAGAGGGAGAGGGAGATGGATACAGTGGGAAGAAAGAATTACCCAATTAGGCAGAGACACACACACACAGAGGGTTGGAGAGAGCTGGGAGAGACGAGAGATTGAATAAACTGCAACTAATCAGGAACCAGCTTGGCCCTATTTCTTCCTTAGCCTGCCCATCACCAACAGCAGGCCCAACGGGGACTATACAGCAAGCACCAAACACAAGCGGGGAGAGAGAGACGACAGGATTGTCCTCAAACATCCTTTCACGTGAAATTCCCACCCATGTGTGGGGATTTTTACAGTCCCACATGGCCTCAGTCTGGTCTAGTGTATACATATCCAGTCCAGTGAATTTACACAGTCTACCAATTATGAAAACAAAATCTTTGGTTGCCAAATCTATCCATATATGTGGAATCACAAAGCACCGTGCTTTAAATCCTTAAGCCATCTTATTCAAAATTGCATTAAAATGAATTACATGATCTGTTCAGTAGTAATATTTTTTAAATATTGTTATTATGGAACATTGCTCTCTCTCAGATACAATGTAATTATCATAACCATCTTTTAAGAAACTGATTGTAGGCAAGCAGCATGTCTTTTTATGAAATACTGTGAAATTTTGAATTAACAGAAACTCTTTATGGCTTCTTTAGAATCCCGCTAAATGTGAGAGACATCGTTTACTGTACAGGAGTTTCACTACTAGATGAGGATGTCTGGGAATTCATCTGGATGAAATTCCACTCTACCACAGCCGTTTCTGAAAAGAAAATATTATTGGAAGCCTTAACATGCAGTGATGACAGGAACTTATTAAACAGGTGTGTCACTTTCTAGAATATATCTTAGTTTTTCTAAAACATATCTTAGTTTTTCTAAAACATATCTCTTGAAGGCTATGTAAAGCTCTGTGAATATTACTAAAGTTATTTGGTTTATAAATCATACCATTGTCAAAAATTATTTTAAGTATTTTTGATATATACGTAGAAAGTATTTTGTTACAAGACAAAGTTGTTCCTCCAAATATTTTTAAAACATTTTGCAAAATCAAATCAGAATTTTAGACTTATCTATCCCATACATGTTTCAAAAGAGATGGATTAATTCTATGAGATGGATTACCTTTAGATGTATAGAAAATGGGAGTGTTGATAACTTGTATTACCAAAGTTTTTGGTGAATTAGTATCTTCAAGACTATGATAAGTTAAAGTATGCAATTTTTATAGTTTTGTGTTAAATGTTTTTAATTAAAAATTACCACACAACTCTATTGTTAAAGACTTCTGAATCTATCGCTGAATTCTGAAGTGGTGCTGGATCAAGATGCAATTGATGTGATTATACATGTAGCTAGAAATCCACATGGCCGAGATCTTGCCTGGAAGTTTTTCAGAGAAAAATGGAAGATACTAAATACCAGGTAGGAATGAATTTAGTAATTTGTATTTCAGAGAACAAATTAAAGGTGTCATCTGACATATACAGATACAAATTTTGTGCTTAAACCAAGGTCTAGATGTAGAAAACTTTTGTTTATTGGTTGGATATTTTTTGTGTGCCTAGGGCTTTGTCCTGACTTTGCACTCAGTGATCACTCCTGCCAGGGCTCTGGGTAGGAGGGGTAAGTGCCTTCCTTACTATATTATCTCTCTGGTCCCTAGAAAACATTTTAATAGTTCTTATGTTGCAGTCCTTCCTATGACACTTAGAGTTGTTTGAAAAATTATTTAACATTATATTTATTAAATATTGATATCTGCTAGAAGTGCAATATATAGCAGTGGTGCAGAGTGATTTAGATATAGAGTGATTTTCCTAAAAAATCAAACAGATTGAAAAATTTATATTATAAAACCTCCATGTCCTGAATATGTAACAGAAAAATGATTTATGAAGCAGTTAGAGTGGTATTATAAGAAACTGTTATTACATCTCTAAAATTATCTTAAAGATTTTCTAAATATAAATATAAAATAACTGAAATAAAGCAATGATATAAAGAAAAACTATTGATTCATTCTATATATCTACTTGTAGGAGAATCCACTCTCAAGACATCTTGTTTCTCAGTAAGGATTTTTAAACTCATTTTAGGAAATATTTCAACTTGTATTAAAATAAATTCATATAAACATTAGTTGTTACTCTAACAACCCTGAAAACATATAAAATCCAATATATTATAGAGCAACGCATGCCAAACATTTTCTAATAGTGGCCCCTTTGTAATCTTATTTGCTTCCTGTGGACTCCTGTTCTAATGGCTAGCCCCTATTCTTGTGCTTTCCACCCCCTATTTTCAAATGTTTTCCCTTAAAAAACCCTGGTGGTCCACAAGGAACCATGTAGCACTCATCTGACAATCACAGTTACAGACTATGTACATGTTCTATAATGTATACATCTCAATCTTAAATATATTTGGACAGAAAACCTACTGTTCTATCTTTTAAACTGATATTAAAAATTACTTTAAAATTGCACTTTTATTGGTTGCCCTCATGTAAAGTTTAGCTTGAATTGACTTGTCATATTAAACATATTTCTGTGTAAAGATATTTCAACATCAGAGAGCATTGATAATCAGAGAACACATGGATTCCTTTATATTTTCAGTTCAGAAATAATGATTGGAGAATTAAACATTGCTTTGCTGTATTCTTCAAAAATACAAGTTCACAGGGTGAAATTAATAAATACAAGATCTTTTTATAGAATATCAAAACTCTACCAATACACAGAGATTTTTTATATTGTGTATCAGAGTTAAGTGCTGTATATACATAATTTAATCCCTATAGAAATATTTGGCTCCTAAGATTCTCTTTTATCTCACTGAGAGTCTGTGTTCACTATTATAAAGAAAATAGGAAGGTTTTAATTTTAGCTTATGTACAAATACATAAGTCCCTTTCAGAGAGCCCGGCAAGCTACTGAGAGTATCCAGCCCCCACAGCAGAGCCTGGCAAGCTACCCATGGTGTATTTGATATGCCAAAAACAGTAACAACAAGTCTCATAATGGAGAAGTTACTGGTGCCCACTGAAACAAATTGATGAGCAATGGGATGACAGTGACAGTGACAGTGATTTAGAGTAAATGGACGAGGAAATGCAGTGGTTTATTGGAGGGGTGCTTAAGTCACTCTTGCTCCTAGAGTACAGGGAGGCGAAAGAAAGAAATAGGGGGAGGGGAAGGGTAGAAGAGAAGGAACAAGGGCAGGGCTCAAGAGAAATCAGGAACATAAATGGTGTTAAGGAATGTTAGGGTCGAATGTCTTTTTTTTTTCAATGACCCTCTATCAATCCTTGAACCTCAGTAAAGGTGGTGTTCTCCAAGATGCTCTTTAATTCCTACGCCTAAAGTCTTAGTTACTGTCTACTTTCATGTTTTTATCATGACCAGATCTATATCTCTAATAAAATTTTTACCTAAGTTTCACCTTGGGATAAGCAGTTGCCTGTTGAGAATCACAGATTAAGGTGCATTCACAACTTAAATTCATCAGTTTCCTTTCATATGCTTTTATTTTTCCAATTAAAAATATGGCTAACTACCAAGCCAAGGACCTCTAAAACTACATATGTATGACTCCATCTTTTCCTTTATAATATGCCATAATTGGTCTTGATCTGGTGTTTATTCAACAATTTCTGAATGTTTCTTGACTTTTTCTCTCATTCCAACTATAATTGTCCTATTGCTGGTTCTAATCTCACACTACAGACTTCTATCCCTTCTTTGACTATAATCATATGCACATACACCTGTGTGGGTGTGAGTATGCATGAGTGCATACACACACACACAAACATACATAATGACACTGCTTCCTTTTGTTGTGATCTTTTCTTTTTCTTTTTCTTTTTCTTTTTTTTTGGTGGGGAAGTATATTTTAGGGTCTCATCTGGCAGTGTTCAGGCTTACTCCTGGCTATGCACTCAGGGATCACTTCTGGTGGAGCTCAGAGGATCATATGTGGTACCAGTAATTAAACCCTGATCAGCAGACATTGGGCAAGGCAAGGGCCCTACCTTCATCCTCATAATCTTTCTGAAAAGACAAGATGACATTTCTGCTATGAAACATACAACATAAATTCATTAGGCCTATAGAGAGAGTACAGTGGATAGGGCGCTAGCCTAGAATGCGGCAGACCCGGGTTTTACCCCCATCACCACATATGTTCACCTAAGCCTATCCAGGAAGGAGTACAGAACTGTAAGCACTGAGCACAGTCCAGTGTGGCATAAAACCCAAAAGAAACCCAAAAGGCATTGTAGTAGATAACTACTTACCGAACAGTGGCTGGAATCTGTGGGAAGAATACCATGCTAGAAGAAATATAAGGACAGTGGTGGAAGGTTGGAAGCACTTTGGTTTGGGTGGGTGGGGGAGGATGTAGTAATTTTGTATAGAGAGATTATAAACTATTATAATACCTAAATTATAATAAACAAAAGTCCTCTGATAACCTATTTTGCCTTCTTATCTATTCCCAAGCCTCACAATTTATATGCTCCTTACAAAATACTTTCAGTTGTTTTCAAGTATCCTACTGTATCACCTTCCTTGTCTTTATATTTGTCCTTTGCCTAAAAGTTATTTCTTCCTTGATGTCTAAAACTACACCATATTTAATTTAGAAGCCACTGTTTCATGAAAATTTTTTTTCTAAGATCCCGCATCTAAAGAGAAGTCTGAGTAGTCTAATTTTATCATTCTTTCATTAAGCATCAGTAAATGGAAATTATATACTTACATTTATTATTCCTTCATTTATAATATAATATCATCAAGAAATATATGCATTATTTTGCTTATTAATAGCATTGCACTGTAGCAATGTCATTCCATTGTTTATCAATTTGCTCGAGCGGGCACCAGTAATGTCTCCATGGTGAGACTTGTTACTGTTTTTGGCGTATTGAATACACCACGATAAAATTGTAATTTATTATAAAATAAATAAAATTCTTGGACAAGAAATTTCATTCATGTGCAATAGGTCATTTCTTTAGTTATAAATTGATTGTTAATATTATTTATATTATTTTATGACTTATTTGAATGATGTTACATATATATTATTTGACCACAGGATAGTTGAACATTGGAATTGCAACATAATTCTGGTTGCTTATGCTTTATTTTACTTATTGAACTTTTCCCATGAAATAGCTCAATTTAGAATTGCACAAATTTCTATGTGTTCAAACTCTGATCTTTGTTAGCAACCCTCACTTTAAAACATTAGGAATTGTCTTAAGGTTCCAATTTAAAAAACTATTGTAGGGTGACTAGACATTTTTTTCTAAAAACCCAGATAATTACTTAAGTATACTCTGAAAGATTAAAGATACTCATCTTTAGTATACTTTTCTCAGTAATGAAACATGATAGTTTAAGATTACTTTCTCTAGTGTAGTAGAAACAAGACAATATAATGAGAATTTCTTCATGATTTACTGACACAAATTGTTCGCTACTTTGGGTCATGAGTTGAATAATACTGCCTATGGTATATGTGCTGCCAAAGTGACCAGTTGTGCCTACGGTAGAAGCATTATGCAATTTTAATGAATAATTCAATACTTTTTTCAGTGAAAATGCAAATATTTTATGATATATACAATTTCTCTGAGCATGGAAACAGAAAATGCTGGTGTCAGTCATGACTGAACCAACCAAAGCCTCTTTGTGACATATTGATAATCTCCTAGTTTGTCTTGCCATTCTTTTGCCTTTGTTCAGATTTTTAATCCTTATAGTGAGTTAGGGTGGCATAAATGCTTCAAGTTAAAAGATATTTTGTTCTTAGGTCTTTGACTAGAAATAGAATAACTATTTTTAAATCTAATGTATATAATTTTGTTCAACTACTTTTTAAAATTCTTCCAGCTAAGATTTCTCGAAAACACTGACACAGGACACATGACATCAAATTATTTTCTATAGCTATTGTTCTGCGTACACCCATCATTACCTGGATAGTAGACCTTGAATGCTCAAGACATTATAATGCTAAGAGATTAATGGCAATAGCATAGCAGTTGCCAAATGGAACCCTTGAGAAGGACTATGGAAGTCTGTATTTGTTAAATTGCCGTGTATTAATATTTACTTTAATTTTATCTTTTAAGGTATGGAGAGGCATTATTTATGAATTCAAAACTTATCAGTGGAGTAACAGAATTTCTTAATACTGAAGGAGAACTCAAAGAGGTAATTATTCTTATTACAAGGTTTCACTTTTCTTACATAAGCCTACGAAGTAATATATTTAATCCGACCATTCATAGAAATAATGCATTTATTGTAGAAAACATTTATCCACAGATTATATCCATTCCTTTTATTACTCCTGCCCCAATACTCAAATGCACAAATATATTCATGCAAAAATTTTTTGTTAATTCATTCTTGACAAAGGTAATTCTAACATTCTAAACATTAAGTGTCTGAAATTGGCATTCAAATGCAATGTTTCTCAAACATGGAGGGATTCCAAACACACAACAGAAATTTTGATTCAGTCACTTGTTCCTCACTATTCTATGAAAATAAATTATGATTCATAACAAAAACATCCTATAATAATAACTTAGTGTTTGGAAAATAAGAGCTGAGATTGGTATTGAGGTACAGAACTTGATTCTCACTGCTTTACTTCTTTTTCTGGAGAATCTATTGTTGGATGTAATACCAATGCTTTGTGCTATACAGTATATAGAACTATAATATGAATGGAGGGTATCTAGAAATATTTATTGATATCAATAATTTATTGAAAATTCTACTTGAACAATCACAAATGAAGTTCATTAATAAAATTAACTTAATTTTTTAAAAGTGTTTATGGAGTATCCAGCAGTTCTGTTCTTTCTCTGATATGTTTTGTGGAAGGCTTGGGAGCTTTATTTTTGTTTTTATCATTAAGTTACATCTCTAATTGGCAGCAATGTGAAGTGGGAAAAGGTAAGCAAATAGGTAGCCAAGAAGAAGCAAATCTTAGATATTTTTAATTGATAGAATGAGTTGGACTTCAAATATCTATCTCTTTCCCATCTGTTGTTCTCATTATAAAATATAGCTGAAATTTGGCATCATGCTTTTCTCAGGTTTCATGGATAAAATGCCTGAGACTGTGATCTACAGATAATCACATTGAGCATTATCCCCAGTCTCTTCCCAGCCCCAAGGCAGAAGTAATAACCACCTGGCTACATTTTCCTGTCTTCCAAAAGTGGCTAATTTTGTATAACTGTCTCCTATGCACTAACTTGAATTCTCTTTACCTCATGACTTAAGCTAAGCTAAGACTCTGAATATAATGGTTTGAAATTCATTTATTATTCCTGCTCTGTGTCTTCCCTACCCTGAAGGAGTTGGTTTTGGAAGTCCCAACACATGTTTTACTTTATTTTTTAATAAAAGCAGCTAAATGGTAACGACATTCTTTTATCATATCCGTAGGAAGCAGAAAGAAAGAGCAATTAAATTAATGATTGCTTCCAATTTTCTCTGTATTTAAATGAAGCACTTTTAATTTTATGATTTGACTCTCAACAAATCTGGGAAAGACTTATTTAGTCACAACCTATGTAGCATTGACGTGAAAACAGAAATGAAGGATAACTTACTGCTAGTCCTATCTACTTCCTCCTTTTTCATTTCTCCTCTCTTCTTTTCTGCCTCTTTTCCTCCTGCCAATGTTCTTCCTTATTTTTCTATTCTCAGCTACTGTCTATGTCTTGTAAGTGCCATGCTTTTGTAATATCCCAACCATAGAAAAACGTGTTCTACAAATGGACACATTATTGATTTGACTGTACTATTGGCCATTTAATTTTAGATAATTTACTTAGATATTTAATGCCTGGCACCTAATTAAATTTTTATTTGAAATATTACCAGATATCTATATGGTGAAAGATGCAATTTTGAAACTGAGCTAAAGCACTGCTTTTATTCTATTCTCTATAAATAGCCACTTCAGGATACAGGCTCTCTGTGGCAGGAGCAATGAATCCCTCCACAATAGAGCTGCTTACTCTCACTTTCTAGTTTAACAACTGCTGTTGAGGCTTTTTTTTAAATACATTCATGGCATAATCATCATCTGTAGGATTGTAGACCACTATGGTTTGGTGGGGTGGGGTTTTGATTTGTATCACTGATAACCCGCTTCCATAAATATAAGAACCTGGAAACTCCAATCTGATTCTCCCATAACCAATGAAGCTCACAAGCAGAAAACCCAATGTCTTCCTTTTTTACATGGCATATTCGCATTTCAAGAACTTATAGATTAGGAGCTGGAACAATAATACAGAGGGTAGGACTTTTGCCTTGCACTCGGCCTACCCGAGTTTGATTCCCAGAATCCCATATGGTCCCCTGAGCACAGCCAGGAGTTAATTCCTGAGTGCATGAGCCAAGAGTAACCCTGAGTGCATGAGCCAGGAGTAACCCCTGTGCATCGCCAGGTGTGACCCAAAAAGCCAAAAAAAAAAAAGAATTTATAGATCAAAAGGGAATATGCATCTTTATGATCTGGAAGCTCATTTAATATTTTAATCATTCCCTTGAGTTTTGGGGGCATTTACAAGGAAAGTTACATTGTTTCCCAAAAAGGCATTTTAATCCCTAAAACTGATGATTTCCCCTATTAATTACATGACTAGAAATCTGAGCAATATTTATTCGTGAGTTAATGCATTATTGTTTTAATCTTAAACTAATGGAAGTGAAACATGAGAAGTCTTTCCATTTTTCATACAAATGTCCATTAAGCAATCCTCTGTAGCACTCAATTTCCTGCCTCTTGAACCTGATATATAACACCGTTGTGGAACATATATCCTCTTCATCACAGACATCACATTTATTTTTTAACATTGAAAATATATTCCTCAAAATAGGGCAGTAGCTAATTCAGTTTATTTATATAGTTCCTTAGCATGAATTATATTTTGCTATCTGCTCTAAAAATAATTTACTTTGTGATATTTCAGGTTTAGGGTGCCCTAAAACAAGAGTTTTCTTAAATGCTAAAATGTATTTTAACAGACAAATGAACAAACATAGAAATGCATAAACATGTTATGGTTAGGAAACAGAGATCTCTCTCTCTCACACACACACACACACACACACAAACCTGACATATTTCTCAATGTTATTTTATAAAAAGATACCAAATTATAGCATTTTAAAATATAATATGACATTTTAAAATAGTACTATAATATGGTATATATATTTAAGAGTCACACTAAATACATATGGTAGAGGTAGTAAAACTACCAAAAATTAAGCAAGACAGCTGGAATTTCAGGTAGCTTCTCTCCACCTCATGTCCTGTAAAGTGCAATGGAGCATCAGAAAGCACTATGGTAACACTCAAACATGCATCCCAATACTGTTCTGATCACAGAATGATCGTACTGTTGTGATCACAGAGCAATTACTCTGTGATCAGGACTAGTATTGGTGTGTCAGAATTACTTTAACAAAAACTCGGAACAAAAGAGCACTTGATGCCAGCTATAAAAAAACATGGGCCAGAATATTTCTGGTGAATTAACTACTCGTAAGATTCATAGTCACCTCAAGCTTTCCAGACTCACAAGGGAAGTATTCAGTAAGTTACTTTACAAATTAATCTCTAGATACCTACAGTTATACATTGGATTTAAGAGTTCTCATGCAGGATTATGGAGTCTACCATCTTTGTATTGATAAAGATAACACATTCATAGTCAAACTCATAATTTGCCTTTAAGAAACTCTTCATAACTTTACATTATGAATACAAGTTGCTACTGTCTCACCAGAAAGCCCATTTCTTCAAATTTCCAGAGTCATTTATCACTATTATAATTAGAAAATCTCTAGGAAAATATCTAACTATACAGTCCATGTCTCAAAAGAAGCAGATGTAATTTTTCCTGATTGACACATATATGGAAATAATGGCTCCATAGTATATATCCACAATGCACATGTACTTCTAATAAAATAGAAAAGACAACAAATAAAATGTATTAGATAAAGATATAATTATCTGAACAAAAATACAAACACTAATCAAACTAATTAGCTAAAATTGCAAAAATACGATTCAAATACTTTTACTAGACTTACATTTTTATGAATATCTACATATTACAGTAATATATGTGAAGACATTGCCTGAACTATTGGACCTACAGTCCTCCCCCCTTTCTCTGCTCTCCCTCCTAGGCATAAATGGAAAGTGTTAAATCATTTTAAGGATAGCATGGATTAATTTTGTTATAGGGTGTTTTACATGTTTGGTCAAAGATTTGTGAAGATATAGGTCTGAACTATGGTTACCCATTGCGGAAGTTGCTGGCCATAAGGCTTTGTTAGAACACATGGGTTGTATAGAGAACCCATCTAAATCACGTAGTCAAGATAGCACTGTCATAAACAAATGAAGCTATAAAGGCACCATTTTTTTCAGAATATCTCAGAGAGGTGTAATTAAGAACATTTTAAATGGCCCTCCCCACTTCCTCTTTGTCCCTGAGCCAATATTGATGCACTTACTTTCCCTTCTGGCAGATCTTTTATGTGGCACCTACCATGTGGTGAATCACACCGGAACACTAATTAAACTACAGAATGTTTTCGTGTTGCAAGTTGATTTTTCACATTTGCCTGTTAGAATTGAGATTGTTGGTTAGTTGCCAGATTCTTAAGCTATATCAAACAGAAAGAAAACTGCTAATATTTAATCTTGAAACAAAATCCCTGAGCCTTCCCCAGATACGTGAACTCTTTAGAGAAAAACCTTAGATCCATAAAATTTATGATAAAACACTTAAAAAATAAGTTAGTTTAATTAAATGCTCAAATTCACTGGCTGAGAACACATTTTTTTAGTTGTTCTAAATCTAATTACTCAGATGTTTGCAGAATCATTAATCATAATTTTCGTGGCATCAGTAACTTTATTGCCAGCACCAATAACTTTGGTAAACCCTGGTCACCAATAATAATAATAGGTTCTCAGGTTGTTCGTTTGGAAATCATAAAGAATAACTTTTTCTACAGAGTGAGCTGGTTCTAGACTATGATCATCAACCTCTGTTTTATTTATTTTTTCAGTCTAGTTCATACATTAGGTATCACTGTACCACTGTTATCCCGTTGCTCATCAATTTGTTCAAGCGGGCACCAGTAATGTCTCCATTGTGAGACTTGTTACTGTTTTTGGCATATCAAATACGACACAGGTAGCTTGCCAGGCTCTGCTGTGCAAGCGGGATACTCATTGTAATGAGAATTAGTCTGTTCAATCCCTTTTATCCATAATGAAGAGATTAATCTATATGTATTTTAATATTATTTATGAGAAAAGGATGCTGAGTTTGGAGTTATTTGTAGTGTCATGTCTGTTGCTTCTTCTTTCAGTTCCAAAAGCAATTACACCATACCTAGTAGGCACAACCTGTTACCTAGGCTTCAATTGCCAAACTCTTTGTAATGAGTATAGAATTGGCTTAGAATAGGTTCTTGTGAATATCTGACAGAAGTGAGCTAATTTTACAGCCTTCATATTTACTATTCAAAACTTTGTATTTCCAGCTCAAGAACTTCATGAAGAACTATGATGGAGTGGCTGCAGCCTCTTTCTCGAGAGCCGTGGAGACTGTAGAAGCCAATGTACGCTGGAAAATGCTTTATCAAGATGAGCTTTTCCAATGGTTAGAGAAAGCTCTGAGACATTGATATGTTTCTCTAATAAACTGTTCATCACAGAGTTTTGTAAGATCTGTTGTATGTGGAACGAGGAGATGTATTATGTGGGAAATGACTGGATTTGTTAACATGTGGGAGGAATTTGCTTTGTCCAGTGTTTGCTTTAGGGGGATTTGTGTTGTTTCATTCATTCTGTTTTGTTTCTCTACTGGGTGTGCTTCTTTAAGGAAACTCTTGCAAGTTTAACTAGCCATGATTGCTTCCGTTGTACATTCCTAGCTGTACAGGACCAAATATGATTGTGGTGCATGTCAATGTTGCTGTCAGTTTGGAAACAAATTCAGAATATTTTTGTGCATGGTTGTATGGTCCTGCCTGTGTTCCAGCATGCTTACTTAAAATGTCCAATGTTATATGTGAATATATATGTTACATTCAGAATGGGCATTATGCAAAAGCACAAAGACTCTATATGACAATCAGTGTTGTGATGAAAGAAAAACTTTAAAAAATGATACTCTTATTTCTGGGCAATATGAGAAGTAAAAAATAGCCCTTTAATTGATCAGTCTCACTTATTCCAGCACTTGGATTGTCTTGCAATGACTACTGTGTTGCTAACTCATTTTCTTTGAGTTAAAGTTGTGTATACATTTAAGGACACATATACTGTATGCATATGTATATGTACATAAGGAAGCTCCAATGTATGTAGGACATTATATGCTACATATGTGCAAAAAATTTCTCCAAATCAAAGAAAACCTATTCTGTTTTATAAACTTGCAAGCTTTGAAAATGCTGAAAAGAGCTTATTTTAACATTATTTTTCCTGGCAATCTTCTTAATCTCAATAACTAAGAAATTTTTTTCTACTTACTAAGCAATGGTCAATTCAAACACAGAACAGTGGATTCAAACAATTATATTGTATAAGCAAAATATTCTTCAAAGTAATTGGTAGCCTCACATTCTCTATCATCATCTTGGTCAAACTTCTTATTGTGTAAGAAATCATGCATATTAATAACTATCAGTGCTTAGAAAATATTGATTTTCCATTTTGTTTGATATTCATCTTGTCTTTCGTGATTCATGGTTAAAATCTTCTCTCTGTGCATCCATCTTTGTGTCTATGTAATTCTCTAATGCTCCATCAAATGACCATACCTCAAGTGAGTCTATTAGCATTTAAGGACCTTTAATCCAATTTGTGCCATCCATTAAGAAGAAAGGTTACTTTTCTTGAACAAAGCTCTTCTCATGGTATTAGAATAGCCCTTTTCTTGGATCTATTATATAAGTGTTTTCAAAAGGTATTCTAACCCAGTAGGCTAGCTGAAAATATTTTAAGTTCACCATTAAATATACTATTGCAACTAGTACACAAATTCAATATTTGTAAACTACATTCTATTTTCCTGAGGTTTTTCGACTCTAAATCTTGCAAATAATTGAAGCAAATATATTCTAACTCTTAATAGCTACCGAACCCTTGGGGAGAACCAGCATTTTAAAAGCAAGACTAAAGATTTATTATAAGTTTGTAGTATAAAGGAAAAATTGATATCCTTTGACACACATAACCAAAATTTAAATTTACCTTTCTAGAACTAATATCTACTACTAATGCATATTTTTTTGTTCTTTATTCAATTAAAATTCTCTACCTGGTATTAATAAGATATGGATATTAATAGATACCCATATGACACACATCATCAAAACTGGTTTACCTTTGTAGTACTAATATTTACTACTAACACCTAAACTTTTTAGTTCTTCTTTTTAATTAAAATTCTCTACCTGGTATTAATAAGACATATTGATATTTAGTGTAAAATATAAAAGTCACCCTAATAATCTGAATTTTTAACGTTTAATCACTATATTCCACACAGATAAAAATCCTTAATGGATAAGTTGTGAAGCAGTAAAACAAAAAACAAAAACACTGCCATGCAGGTTCAAAGTATATACTGTATCCTATTGGATCCATGTAATAGAGAAGATTAAGAAACTAGAGTTGGATATCTTGTTTTATGTATTGTGAATTATTGAAAATTCTTGGTTGTGGCATTCTTCATTGTTACCATTCTATATTTGAGTTTGAAGGGCTTTTGTGGTTCTTTTTTCCTCTCCACTGTTAATAAGCTTAATCATCATTCAATATTTTAGTGGCCTTGATGAACTGGTTTAGCTACAATGTTACATCATAAGTGTGTAATTATATGCAATGTTTAATACCTCACATAATACCCGTTAAGTAGTATAGTGGTATCAATGATATTGAGGTGAAATTTTTGTTCTACATACTTTTCAATAATTTATCTTTTCCAATGTTGAAGATATATCAGGCTTTGATTTTTTTGTTTAAATAAGTAATATTTTCAAAATAATAAAATAACCAATATCTCTTGAAATATTCTGTAAAATGTAGTTATAAAATTCTATTTTCTGCAGAGTTTTTATCTTTTACTCTTTTGTCTGTTTTACAAAGCATATATATGCATGAAATAACTAATTGTTGAAAGTGTCTAACATCTAGGCTTTAAAACTCACTCTGCTAACATATGTACATTAGCAAAACTTGGTTTCAAATACAAAGGAATAAGTTCTTTACACACTGAGAACTGTCTCTCGGTAATTTTAAATAAAGTTTTTCCTTATTTTTACATATTTCCTTTAAAATTTTCTTATACCTTTGAAGTTTTTTTTTATATACAAAGTCAACCTCTAAGTTCTAAAATTTTACTATATCTAAAATGGTAGGTTTATTCTTAAGTTTTAATAAGATACATTTTAGCTGGAACTTAAACTCATTTGATTTATAGTATTTCTAATATAATTGTAGCACATATTTTTGTGTTAGTAAACTTTATAAATATTTTAACGATAATGTATTAGTTTATTAAGATTATACCATATACTTATAAATTGAATTTAATTTTCAAATGATTTTCACATATTTTGTTATATTTGACTTCAAAAAATCAAATCACCTGAGAAAAATTGAGATTTCAAATAGCATCATAAAATAAATAAAATCACATAGTTGTTATTTTGGGAACAAATATGATAAACTTAAATTTTTGGTATAGTATTCCTACAACTAAAATATGGCAACATGTAAAATACATGTATCCATTGGATTAGAAATTTTTTAAATACCCAAAGCAGCATCAAAATGCAACATTATATATTATAGGTATTATAGTTATTATAGGTATATATTATGTTATATACCTATAATAACTGTGTTATTTCTTAAAGTTTAATATTCTAATTTGCATGATAGATAAAAATATTATCTACTTCATTCGTTATAGGTACCTAATTGTTAGAACAAAGAAATATAGTTCACTGATAATCAATTAAGAACAACTTCTGATGTACATTGTTAGATATAACTTTATAATGCCAATTGTATGCTTAATCTTCAACACAATTTTTTTGATAAATTTTATCTATACTAATAGTCTAGTGATACCATCATTAAAACAATATTCAAGTGTTTATAAATCTGTGCAGACTAAACTGTGAAAAAAGTTTCTATTCGACTATCGCACAGAATTATATAAAGGAAATTTGAAAAGCTTTAAAAATAACATTTTATTAAAATAGATATTAATACATTTTTGAGAAGTTGTTTGCTAGATCTTAAAACCTAAAATATCTCATTTTCTCTCCTCGGTATTCTTTTGAGGTAACCACAAGTACTTATTGAAAAAATCAGTTACATGGCAAACTAAGATGCCCAACCGGGTTTATCCCTTTATCATAAATTATTGTTATTATCATTTAGTACTGCCATTTATGTATTGAAATAATTCAAATTAATTATATATTTATTAAATACTTTTCACCATAAAGTAATTTGTAGGGGGAAATGAAAAACAAATAAAACTTGAAAGTATTCATGTCACAATAAAGGAAACAAACTTTAAAAAAGTAAAATATAGGCATTATAAAAATAATTATGGCTATACAAGTACTATATTAACTATTATTAAGCAATTACTTTTATAATTCAAGTCTAAAACCTAGAATTTTTGTGGCATTTAGAGATAATTCTCAATTTTTGTTTTATAGACTCAATTGTGTTTTGCAAAATATGTAATATTTAAAAAATGTACAACTATATAGTTTAAACTTACATTAAATATTGGCTTAGAATTTAATTTTTTAAATATGTTTGAGCAATTTAATATAATAAGTAATAGGGAGAGTGTTTAAATCAATTAAAAATAAATTTTCTAAAATTGTTTTCACATGCTTTATATGTTCACAGTGTGTTAATTTAAAAATAACCTTATATTCTTTAAAGCAGGGTCAACAATACTTAGCCTAGGCAATAATATGTTAGAATTAGTATGGGTAGTCTTTTGAGTTCAAAATGTACACACTGTCTTGTATAATATACTAGACCCTATGTTTTAAGTATATGAGTAAATTTTGTTTTTAATTTATAATAAAATGAATATTTAAACAATTAAAAATTAATTTGTATTTGGGAAATATCTAACAAACATGAACTTCAGTCACTTGTTTTTCCAATTTTGTTGTCACCAATTTTACTTCAAGGTCTAAAATTGGAAATTTTAAAAGTATTTGATCAAAATGTTGATTTTGATTTAGTACAAGAAATGAGTAATTGGTAAAAATAAATGTTCTCAATTTTAAGTATACTTCATTTACATAATTGCATGCATTTTATTACTTAAGTGTGTTTTTCATAAATGAACCTTACAGGTAAGTACTGTGTTTTTAATTGAAATTTTGGGATGTAACACTTTAATGGATATTTTCTTGAATATTTTGTACTTTAAGGAAAATACCTTGAATATGTTTATTTGGGGGAACATTCCTAGTCCATGTGCTAATGTACTAAGTAAAAAAGAAGAGAAAAAAATGAATACAATTCTTCATTTTTTTTTCTTAGATTTATGTTTGTTGTTTTGGGGTCATACCTGGTGGTACTCGGGGCTTACTCCTGGCTTTGAGCTCAGACATCACTCCTGGCAGGGTGTTAGGGATAAAGTGCAGGATGGTTGGTGCAAGGCCCTAGCTACAGCACTATCAGTTGTGCCAAAGTTTGTTTTCTTTCTTTTTTTTTCATATATCACTGTATCACTGTCCATCCTGTTATTCG
The DNA here is from genome assembly GCF_027595985.1 of Sorex araneus. Classification (NCBI taxonomy): domain Eukaryota; kingdom Metazoa; phylum Chordata; class Mammalia; order Eulipotyphla; family Soricidae; genus Sorex; species Sorex araneus. The sequence goes on from NC_073311.1 coordinate 15,533,473, forward strand.
AGCGGGCACCAGTAATGTCTCCATTGTGAGACTTGTTGTTACTGTTATTGGCATTTCGAATACACCACGGGTAGCTTGCCAGGCTCTGCTGTGAGGGCGGGATACTCTCGGTAGCTTGCCAGGCTCTCTGAGAGGGACGGAGGAATCAAACCCAGGTCGGCTGCGTGCAAGGCAAATGTCTTACCTGTTGTGCTATATGCACACCATATAGCATGTACTCATACACACACATATATGTATATATATACATATGTACATATATACTCACATATGTAATTTTCTAAATTTTGGCACCATATTTATAGTACCCTTAATGATAGAATTTCATGAAATACAGTGTTCCAACAGCACACCAAACTCTGCTTTCCTCTCCATAACACTCCTGCATTTTGATCTGAATTAAATTTGTGTGATATATTTAAATTTTGATAAATACCCCCCAAAAATGAATGTTTATTTAATTCTGGGCTTTTTTATGGATATTAACTCATTTCTTAACTTTGTGAAATATAGAGTCCCAAGTTGCCAATATATAGACTGAAATTGAATTATGATCAGTTTGTGCCACTGGTGATAGGTATTTGGGTGGATCCTAAAAACCTCGAATTTACAGGGTTCAAACTTGTCATTATTCTGCCACTATCATATATGGAAACATCATGAACTTTCATAGACAACAGTCTGTAAAAGATTTGAATAGATATTTGGTTCACTTCCCAAATATCTTTGGCTCATTTGAAAGAAACACATTCTGGTTTAATCTCTCATTTCCTAAAAAGGTAAATTCCTATAGTTTGTAAAAGTTCTCATCAAAACGTTTTACATTAGTATGTTCTATAGCTGGTTTTAACCTATACCAGTTACCTACGAGATACTCAGCAAGTGAGCCAGGAAAAGTGATAGAGGCTGAATTACAAATCCACCAAAAGTTAAGGTTAAAATCTCTGTGCTGTATGTGAAGATGACTAGAACAGCCAGAAATTTCCTTTACTTGGAGATGAGGTCACAGAAGTATTTCTCTTTCATATTAGAGCTATATATGGACTGCAAATGCTAACGTACTTGAAGTTATATATTCCATTTGCCTTCTGTGTGTAGATGTAGTTTAAGTTAACTGCTTTGACCCAGCTCTCTGCAGGTCAACTTGTTTCTAATCACACACATTTTACTGTGACATATAAGTAAATGAAATTGTGAAAGGTTTTATAGCAAATGATACTGCGCAGTTAAGACGATCTGCTTTGAATGTACAACGCACTTATTTTTTTAAAAGTAATCATCCAGCAATGATTTTTTTCAACCTGTTCCAGGTTCACAGTAATATTCTTTCTCTTAAACACAATTCTGTTTTCACATCCACATAACTTGGAACCTACTGGGTGAGAGCATATATTGTTAATGTTTTGTAATTTCACTTAAAAGAGTTTTATAATTTTTGTTTCTTAGATACAAAATCATTTTAAATGGATTTCTCAAGAAGAATTTTATGTTTAAACTTTAATAATTGGCTTTTTGTATATTACTGAAAAAATCAAATATCTTAAAATATTATATGGAGTATTTACAATTAGCTTTAATTCAGAAACAAAGTTTTTTTTCCTTAATCCATTTCCCAAATGAATAAACTTTTTAAAAAATTAAATAGGCATACTTTTGTAGCCTGTCTCATCTCATGAACACATATCTGTTCCTTTCTCTCTCCTATCACATATCTCCAAATTTCAATAAAAACTAGTTAATCAAAAATAATAAAAATAACCAACAATAATTATGTCAAAAGAAGTTAAATAGAAGTACTTTTTTCTTTCTAATATTACAGCATTCAAGAATAAAAAGTTCATTTAGCGAAGTACATGTTTCTAAAGGCTTTATGAAGTAAATAACTTAGTTTATAAAACAAAAGCTTTAATGGTTACCTCTAAATTTTCTCAATAAAAATGGAATTAGGGGCCTACAGCAGATGGGTGCTTGCCTTGCATGCTGACAACCTAGTTTCAATCCTCAACATCTCATAAGGTCCTCCAAGCACTGCCAGGAGTGATACCTGAGTGCAGAGCTAGGAGTGACTCCTGAGCACTGTCATATGTACCCCAAATCAAAACAAAATTAAAAGTGGAATCAATATACATTCAACATAAAAATTGTACCATTATATATAAGCAGTAAAATAATAGCATTTTTCTAAATGAGGAAACACATTTTCTGTACTTTAAGCAGAACAAATTTTAATTTTGGCTCTAAAAATTCAGTATAAAATTGTATAATTTATCAGTTTTAATTTTCTGACATGTATATATAAGATAAGAATAAATAATACCTCCACATTTTAAAAAAAAAACAGGCTTCTGTTTTCAACATTTTAAAACTTTTTAGGATTCACACTATAGAAATCCATGAAGAAAGAAAAAGTCACTTTCTTTTTCTGACAGACTTTTTCAAAATCATACACATAACTGAAGCTGAAATTTAAAATATGTATCTGTGCTTTCTTATAAAAGGAAAAAATGTAGCAATTCGGTCTCTTTCCTAATTATATGCCTTTAGAATAAATGAAATGATCTGCACTTTGGTAAAAGTGATTTCACCTGAAATTTATTTCAGATTGCTTTTTAATAGGTTTTCTGCGTTCAACAGATTGTCAAGCTTCCTGAATTTCAAGAACAGTTTTCAGTAACAACAGGACCATAAAATACATATAATCAGGGATAATAAATAATACTCAAATATATTTTTCAATGTCCCTGGGTTTTTCTCTTTCAAGCAGTTTTCAGAGCACATTAGAACTTGACTATATAGCTGCCATTAGAGCTTTACCTACCCATAATAACTTTATACAACTGTAGAAAATGCTTTTGCCATAAAAAAGAGAAATTATAAACCTTTAAAAACCTAGAATGTTACTGTTACTATTATAGCTAGTGTCTAAGTTATCTATGTCTATATGATTATAGATAGATACATAGATCATGTATTTGTCATATACACATTTCTTATATCCATATCCATATACCCTACTTTTCAATTGATGAGTTTGCTAAGAATAGTTGTATGTCATAAAGTGGCAATAGAAATTAGGGTCATGGAATTAGCTCAGGTTATGAAATTAGCAAAGTTTCAAGTTCAATTTTTGGCATTGTGTAGTTTTCTAAATACAGTAGCACCATTCCTAGTAACCTTAATCAGATGGGTATAAGCATTGAATAATCTGGGCCAATTTACCAAATTCTGCTGGAAGTGGCTCTTGGAATTCTCTAAACTTTGTAAACAGAAAATACAAAATGGCTATAATAAAGTCTGAAATTAAGATAGGTCATGGATAAAGTCTATCTCAAAAGCCTGTCAAGAAATTGTTGAATTGTTTATAACTACATCTCACCATGATTCAATAAAAAAAGAAAGGAAAGGAAAGAAATGTTGAATTGTAAAAACGTGACAGCAGGAAACCTAGAATGTCAAGGGAGTTTATTCTGCCTAGTCTTCAATCCTTGGCAATCTCCATTCATTGCTGTTGTGTGGAATTAGTATTTTAATCAGGAATTTCAGGTAAAAGGGCTGGAAAATAGGGTGCTCGTCTTGTGGCCAACCCAGTTTGCATCCCCGGCAAGTCATAGGGCCCTCAGAGACACATGGAGAGTGACCCCTGAGAGCAGAGCCAGGGGAATACTCAACACCACCGTGTTTAGCCCACCAATTAGCTCCCCACCAGAAAAAAAATCAATTTCAGATGACTCAAATTTTAAGAATCTGGGTTCCAGATGGAAGCAATAGTACAATAGGTAGAATGCTTGCTTTGCACACAGCTGACATGGGTTTGATCCCTGGTATCCCCAAGCATTGCCAGGAGTAATTCCTGAGTGCAGAGCTGGGAGTGAGCTCAAAGAATTGCCAGATGTGGCCTTCAAAAAAAAAAAAAAATGGAACTTGAGTGCCTTTGCTTACACCTACAAATCCAGCAGTTCTCTGCTCTGACTCTGTGGTGAACACACCTGGGCAGATTTTGGAACATGCTAATGTCTCTAGCACACTTCAGTATAACTGAAGAGTGGTATATAGTATTGTAGCATCTGCACAAGTGTTTTTGAGAACTTCAGGTGTTTCGAATATGCAGCCGAGGTTATGGATCCTGAGTAAGACGTACCGAATTGAGGAGTCAATAACTCAAGGGACAGTTAAAATATTTTATAGGCAGCACCTAAGTTTTAGATATATGAGAGAGAAATTCTTAGTATTGGATGTCTAACCAAATATTCACAAATAAAATATGTTTACCAAACAAATATGAAAATTAATTGATGTTCCCATTCATAATAACATGTCATTCTGAAGTATAGAACTGAGTGGTTTGTCATCTACAGAGATACCTCAGACTGGAGTGACAGTACAGAGGGTAGGGTATTTGCTTTGCACATGGCCAACCCCGGTTCAGTTCCTCCATCCCTGTTGTAGAGCCCGGCAAGTTACTGAGAGTATCCCGCCCACATGGGTAGAGCCTGGCAAGCTACCCATGGTGTATTCAATATGTCAAAAACAGTAACAAGTCTCACAATGGAGACATTACTGGCGCCTGCTTGAGCAACTCGATGAACAATGGAATGACAGTGCAGTACTACAGAGATACCTCATTTCCCTGCATCCTGATACTAGTGTTCCCCTGTTTAGTAGTATGCTCTTTGCTCTGCAGTCCTAATTAGGATGACTTAGCCACATCTCCCATTATTAGCTGTAACCATTTCAAATTTTATGTTTGCTTGACATAAAGGACTGAGATAGATAACTCAAATGATGGCACTTTGACTCTGCTGTTTAGACACACTTTGCCAAACAGCTGTTTATGCAAATACCTGAAGTTGAAGAATAGGCTAAATACATAAATTAAAATTGGCCCATAAGATTGAAGGGCTGGAGTGATAGCACAGGGGGTAAGGCGTTTGCCTTGCAGGTGGCCGACCCGGGTTCGATTCCTCCATCCCTCTCAGAGAGCCGGGCAAGCTACCGAGAGTATCTTGCCCACATGGCAGAGCCTGGCAAGCAACCCATGGCGTATCCGATATGCCAAAAACAGTAACAACAAGTCTCACAATGGAGACGTTACTGGTGCCTTCTCGAGCAAATCAATGAGCAACAGGATGACAGTGACACAGTGACACAAGATTGAAGGATTGGTGTTGGAATATTGTATGCCTGAAACCCAATCAAAAATACCTTTGTAACTTTGTGGTTCTTGGTTATTTAATAAAAAATATAGTTAAAAAAGATTAACATACCATGAACTTACAAACTATTATCATCTAAAATATTGTATTTAACTCTTCCTTAGTTTTTTTTTTTTAACTATACTGTCTCTTCTCATTCGATCTTGTTGTGACTTGCCAGCGGAGGTGCTAACATTTTTCAGGTGCACACATAATATTTTTACTTGACATTGCAAATAATAAGAGGGTTTTGAGCTATTTCTACAGCAGTGTGCATAATAGAAAATGACATTGTGATTGTCAAACAAGCTCTGAAGGATATGTGGGTACATTGAAACTGCTTGTGTTCTTGAGCCTTTATTCATCTATTACTCCTATAGTTCTTTGCCTCACTTGGATGCTTAAGTTTTGTTTCTCTTTTCTAAATTCTCTACCTTATTAGAGAGTTCTGAAGTCAAGCAAATTCAATTTTTACAAAAGCAAAAGTTGGAACATTGTCACTTATGGAACACAACAAGCTGGTAGAAAGTGAACCACTTAATTATAGAACTCTTGAGCCATCTCTGACAAAGTAATGAATACTTCTGTACTCCTCTTACTGTTTTTTTTTCACCCTTCATTCATTACCCTTTATGTAATCATCTCAACCTGATTTAATATAGAGGTCATTTTCACACTAAAAGGACATTTTGCAATAGAGTAAGACCTTCCAAGTTAGTAGTTTTGAATTAAGTTATCAGAATTTATACAATGGCTAACTTCACCAATACATTTATGATAAATTCAGGTCTACCCAAGAACTCCAACAACTTACTGCTGGAAAAAGTAAAAGAGGGAACTGCTTAATGAACTAAGATCTATGTAGAAGTCCTGAAACTAAATCTTAATAGGAATGGCTTTAACCCAACATTTCTAGGTAAATATACAGGACACACTAGAACAAAGAACAAGATTAGAAAGTAGCTTGCTATATTTAAAGTGGTGGAAAACTTCAACAAACAGCAAAATACAGATCTTTAGCAATTCAAATAGTGTGAGTATTTTATGAACATATCACACAAATAGCAGTGATGCTGGTCTTTGGAACACCCCAGAATTTTCAGTGATATTTGGGAAAATAATTAGTGAGATAAATGGAATGTTTCATTTAATAAACACAAAATACATATTAACTTGAATTCTGTTTAAGTTGTCTATGTATAGTAAAAACTTCAAATGTTTTGTTTTTGTCTGTGTGTATGTGTGTTTTGAATACAGAAAAAAAGAATGAGGAAAGTTGGAGGCAGGTGACAGGATATTTAATCAGAAAAATTTCCTATAAAAATACTGATTACAACCCCACATTAAAGTGGCTTTTAAATCTTTTAAACTCACTTTATGGTACTAATTTTAAATTTTTCATTTTGTTGTATTTTCAGAGGCTATCTGGCTGTATAGATGTGAGACTTCACTGAAAATGTGACATATTTAATATAAGGTAGCAAGAGAGTCTAAAACTACCAACTGATAGTATATATTGAGTACATATAAATGGGATATTATCTTACTGCAAAAAAATCCTTAAAACTAACTTTGAATAAATTTAACTGGAAAAATCAAGTTGCCTTTTCTAGTTAGTGTTAAAACATAGGAACTTTAAAATTAGAGGTGCTATATGAGCATCTGAAAGCTAGATTTGGTATATGAACATCTGTTTGTATTGTTATAAATTCATTTTAAAATAAGAACAGACATGTGTTAAATTTCTAGTCATTCTTAGTTACTTAAATAACTTGAGTAAAGAAAAATACTTTTTCTGAATTTTTGTGTGGAAATATTTCAATTGTTTTGCATATGGATGGTTAACCTTGCCATAGTATTTATCATCATTTGAGGCATTTGAGGGGTAATACAAATCTCATAAAGATTATCAATTTGAAGAATCAAGCAAAATGTCATTTGTCACACCCTAGGAATAATACTTCTGACAATGTCTTAAATGATTTGAATTACTTAAGATCAGACTTATCTACATAGATTTTAGTTAATTTAAATGACCAAAGTTTGAATACAATTAAGCCGCATTTCAATTAAGATATTAGTTTCTTAATTGACATAAAACAGGGGTTTTATGTCAGCCAAAAAATTAACATTTAGTTCTTGCTACAATTTTTCATACAAATTTGAGAAGTACAATTGTCATGCATGATACCAATATCTCTATGTATTCACATACTGTTTTTATTTCCCTTTAAGTCATGAGTAATAATTACTTCCAACAGATTTCACAGTATCCACAGATCTGACACCTCCCAATAGTTTCTCAGTTAGACAGATGACTAGATATAGTGGTCAACTCTATGTTTTGTGGAACTTCTTTGAAGATGGTATATCTGCTAACAGATCATACACTGCTCCTTTGGGGAGTTATAACACAAATGAAACTCATGGTAACAAAACTTACAACTCTGTTTTGAAAACTCCACTTAACTCACCTCAGAACATTGAAATGACAGCCATCAGCATAACATATAGTGATGAAAAGATTGTATTCTGTATTAAGTTAGAATGTGTTCTACGGTATTGGATAGATATTTATCTTTCTCTAAATGTTTTCAAATATACTGAATAAAACTGGTTAAATGCTATCATCTACATTACACATTTATTTGGGCACGGAACCATTTCCAATTTCTTTTCTTGCCAGTTGGAAATTTCTCTTCTAAACAGATTTCTCTTTGGTGAATATAATCCTTACTAACTATGGTGTCTATATCAATATGTTTTATGTCCCAACTAGATTGTAAATTCTTCAAGGGTAAAGAGGATATCCTTTTCTACTTCTTGACAGAAGCTTTAAATGTAATAATTTCTCAAACACATTTTATTGATTGAGAACAATCTAAGTGTCAGCATAAAAGCCAATCACTTCCTAGTATGAACAAAAATGAAAAAAAAGGGTAGAGATCTATGCAAGATTTAAGTGTTTGGAGGATTTAGAGACATAACCAGAATGAAAAGAGTTGATCATTTTTAAGTATTGCAAAGCTAAAGCTTTAAAATCCACTCCATTTCTTTAATTTGCTAAAAAATATCTCTTTAGTGTAACACTTGTTATTGACTTTGACCTGCCTGGTGGAGAAAGTGGAGAAAAGGAGGATAATAAGATGTTATTTCATGACACATCTATTACAGCAATTTGTTTATAGTGTGGAACTTTACCAATGATAAATGCATATTACTCTGGTGCAATTATGGATGTATCCTGGATTTTTAATAATGAAACTGCCCAAAAGTTTACAAAATACAGGGGAGAAAGAACTTTTAGCTGAAAAACTGAACTAACCAATGAGAGTAATTTTAAAAGTGCCTATATTGTTTCTTTAAAGAGAATTGTGTCTACTATTAATAGGAGATTTTGTGATAACAATATACACTTGCCATTTAATATGCTATAATTTTGTGTGTTTCTTGCTCAAATTATCTACTTCCAGAAAACATACACATCATCTCCCTATTGATACAAGACATAAAAATCCAAGAAAATTATTCCACTTATGGTGCTAAAATTCCTTGCAAGAGTGTGGATTAAACTGAAAAAAATATGCTATTATTTTGTTTCTTCTTTATAATGCTAAATGGAGGTGAGTGGTGTTACATAATTATCTGACAAGTATGCCACTACCATACTTCATCATTGAGCTAAATGTTAAAGGTCTGAGCTACAATCACGGAGGTGCTAATGAGAAGTGCTTTTTTATTGACATACTATGCACTCAAACCTGTAACAGATGTTGCGTTGATGTTAAAGTAATGTGAAGGCATAGATATTCAAAAAAAATTCTGAGACTGGAGAAACAGAAAAAACTACAGAAAATATCTGTAAAATATTGTAAGAGAATATGGGAGAACATGTAATACACATTTAGCCTGCTATAAGTAGAGCCTTCTTATCACTGTATCACTGTCATCCCGTTGTTCATCGATTTACTCGAGTGGGTACCAGTAATGTCTCCATCCATCCAACCCCTGAGATTTTAGCAGCCTCTCCTTACTCATTTATCTCAGTGTTACTTATCTTTCCTAACACTGCCATATTAGAGGCTCTTTCAGGGTCAGGGGAATGAGACACGTTATTGTTACTGTTGTTTTGGGCATATCAAATACTCCATGGGTAGCTTGCTAGGCTCTGCTATATGGGTGGGATACTCTCGGTAGCTTGCCGGGCTCTCTGAGAAATATATATATATATATATATATATATATGTGTGTGTGTGTGTGTGTGTACATATACATATATACATATATATATATTTCCATCTACTATTTGTTGCCTACTGTCTGAACCCCATTAAATAAGGTCTGGTAATTATGGAAAACGGGTCAGGAGTGTCTTATAATGTGTCACGCAGCCAAAAATAAGCGGCCGTGCAGTCCACAAATATGTTCACGCATATGTGAGGTTCAGCCCGAGCGTGTGGAAAGCGCCTAGAGCATGGTGGTGGTGGGGAGTGAGGAGTGGTAAGAAGGTAGAACCTTCTTAAAAACAAACAAACAAAAAACACTGGTTCTTTTCATTCTTTTCCTTTTTACTTTGGGCCACACCCGGTGGTGATCAGTGATTGCAGCTGGTGGTGCTTATAATACCATATGTGCTGTGAGGGGCCAAATCGGGGTCAGCTGTGTGCAGGGCTAGCATTCCACCTGCTTTATTATTCCTCTGTCCCCCATATGAAAATTTTAATAATTAGAAATGATATAAAAGGAAGAGACAATATCAATTTATATGTGCACTTTCAAGTATCTGATGACACGCCATAACCTTTCATTTATAGCAAGTAGCATATAGTGCCTAAATTGATATTAGCATATAGTAGAAGCAGAACTGATAGAACAAACAGCCTCTATAAAGTAACTCCCAGGAAATGAGCTTTATGGCTCAGGATATCCTCCGACTCTAGAACGACACTTATAAGACTATTGATGAAAATAATTTCACTTTTGCACTTTAATGTGAAGGGAAATACTCTATGTATTTTGGTTAGCAAAAATTGGTACTAATATAATTACTTTATGAAAGTAAAGAGAAGTAATAACTTCTTTGGATTGTGCAGGAACACACTTGTATGTCTTGAGGGCATTATAGGAAAGGAAATATTTCCCGTGATCTGAAACTTTGAGGAAAAGCTCTGTGGAGTAAAAAGTTGGAGAAAGGTTGCTGACCATTCTTTAGTTTTGATGAGAAAGATGAGGTAAGAAAAAATAGTGAAAATGAAAGTAAATATTTCATTCCATTGGAAAGAGTTACAGAGAACAGTGAAGATGTCTTTTATCAAAATCCCTCTTTTTTGAGGGATTAGCAATGGACCGGGGCCACACCCAGAAATATTGAAGCTACTCCAGCTCTAGGACTGGAGCGATAGCACAGTGGGTAAGGCGTTTGCCTTGCACACAGCTGACCCAGTTCGATTCCTTGGTTCCTCTCAGAGAGCCTGGCAACCTACCAAGAGTATCCCGCCTGTGCAGCAGAGCTTGGCAAGTTACCCGTGGCGTATTCGATATGCCAGGACAGTAACAAGAAGTCTCACAATGGAGGCATTACTGCTGCCCATTCGAGCAAATCGATGAGCAATGGGATGACAGTGCTTCAGTGCTACTCCTGGCTCTGAGCTCAGTGATTACTCCTTGCTGTGTTCTCAGGAGTCACTTCTATCTTTGCTTTTAGGACATTATGTGGTGCTTGGGATTAAACAAAGGTCAGCCCCAAGCAAGGCAAGTGCTTTACCTCCTGTATTATTTCTCTGACTCTAGCTCATTTTATGTTTACCAACATTAGTGATAGAAGCTAACAAAGTTTATTGTCTGTTCTGATGAAAATGCTAATTCCAATAATTTATTTATTTATGTTTGGGGTTTTGGTGTGCAATCCATGCTACTTAGACCTTATTCCAACCTTTGTGCTGAAGATCAAGTCCTGTAAAGCTCAAGGAACATTAGTAGGCCAGGAGATTGATCTGAGGTTAAGGTGCCTGCAAGGCAAACATCTTAACACCTGTACCACTTCTCTAGCCCTTTTATTTTCAGTTTAAGTACTGTTTTTGCCAAAGTAATGAACACTATGGAAAGGATTTAACAAACGTCTTAAATGTAGATGGACTGAGTGTATGGCATTAAAGGAAATAAATATATGCATGGTCTTTCACTTTTCTATTTCACAGTATTTTATTTATAGAATTTAAAAAGAATAAGTTCTCAGATGTGATTAGCAGATCTTTGGGACTCAGACTTGGATGTTCCATGAAAGTTTTTTGGTTTGTTTGATTTGGTTTTGGTTTTTTGAAGGGTGGAGGAAGGGGACACCTTGCAGTACTTAGGTCTAATTCCTATCCCGACCCTTAATATGTTTTATATTAGCCTCTGACACAGCATTTGTTCCTTGGTTCTTCTTCATTACTATGTACCATGTGTTCTCAAATCTGTTGTAGTTTTTTTCCATGTGATTCTGAACATGAAGAAAATTCAAATTTTTAGGAATTGGATATGTACCATTTGCTAATCATGCAAAAAAAAAACCCACCAAAACTTTTTTTGTACCCTAATCCTTCTCTTGGCAGTTTTAGCCATATGCTAGTATTCATAGACCAGGGTCTTTTTGCCCAGTAGTACATAATATGAGAACAGAGATCATGTGAAGAAGCAATGTGATTGAAAATGAACTGTACATTAAAAACATGAGTTTATGGCTAAAGATAGAGATTTTATATATTTGCAGTAGACACAAAAGAAAGATAGCTATCCTCCCCCACATAACAATCACTGACACAGAATTATGTGAACTGCCCACAGATTGTAGGGATAAATTGATGGATAAATTGAGTTAGGCTGACAGCAGCAAAATAGGACAGTAACTCAGAGCAGACCCACAGAAAACAGGTATGTATATGTGGTTCCAAAAAATTAGATCATTTTTAACTAACTTTTACTAACCTTTACTAACTTTCCTTGTGAGTTCTTCGGAATGTCTTTCCTTTAAGAATGTTAGAGCTGTCCCAAACAGCTTACCTATGTATATGAGGACTTCATAATGCCACTCAATATACCAATAATCAATTTTCTATCAATTTAGAAAAAAAGTGATACTAAACCTCTTCTATTGCTAAACTTCACTTTCAAGAAAAACTCACCAAATTGGACTGAAGTGATAGCACAGCGGGCAGGTCTTTTGCCTTGCATGAGCTGACCCAGGTTTGATCCTAGGGATTCTATATAGTCACCAAGAACACCAAGAGTGATACCAGGGCTCAGAGTCAGATGTAAACCCTGAGTACCAGGTGTGGCTCCATCCACCCCAAATATACTCACAAACAGTTGTTATTTTAATAGATAATGGGGATATGGCAAAATATTCCAGGAGCTTCCCCAGAAATCAGATAATACATGAAACCTACCCCTTCTTTATTGTAATATTTTTAACTTGAATAGCAATAACACAGTGGTAGGGCATTCGCCTTTCACACAGCCAACCCGTGTTCGATTCCTCTGGCCCTCTCGGAGAGCCTGGCAAGCTACCAAGAGTATCTCACCCACATAGCAGAGCCTGGCAAGCTACCCGTGGCATATTTGATATGCTGAAAACAGTAACAATAAGTCTCACAATGAGAGACGTTACTGGTGCCCACTCAAACAAATCGATGGACAATGGGATGACAGTGACAGTGACAGTGAATATTTTCACCTGTCTTTCTAATGTTATTTATCATCTAAGGCTCTAACCAAAGGTATTTAAAGCATAAACACTGTTTCCCCTTCATCTCAATCACCCAGGATACTGGCTAGAAAGGCAGATCCACTGAGGTGCTGATTAGAAGTTCAGATCTAGTTCTAAAAGTTAGAATCTCTAGGGATGACACAGAAATCTACATTTTAGCAAGCACAACAGCATTTTTCATGTGTGTAGACATTTGAAAAAGCATTAACCTATTCAAACGCCAGAAAGTTTGTCATTCCTCTGTCTGGGGATTTCTAGAAACTTTTGTTTTTATGACCTTCCTATCATGTTTATAAATTGCTTTTTTATAATATATAATGACACGATGATCTGTTGTCTTGTTTTATGCCCTCCATAATGGGTAGACATCCCTTGCATGATGGGTCTGTGTATCTCCATAGCATCTGGCAGGTGGCTTTGCTTCTAGCAGGTGCTCAGTTATTATCCCTAAGAATGTACAAAATGTTATTTCCAGGTCATTCCCCTCCTCTATGTCAGTGCACTATGAACAGAAGCTTACTGTAACTCAAAAATTTGATACTCTCTTAAAACAAATGAAGTGCTTAGAAACTGTCTTACTGGGCTAAGCTTAGTTCACAGAATTTGGTCCCAGATAAATAATTAACTCAGCATTTTTTGTTCTCCATATATTTCCTTATCAGCAGAAGGTTTATTTTAGATACTCATGACTCAGCGTAGTGAAAAGTAGTCATTTGAATCAAAAACTTAAAAATGATTCAAGGCTCAGGTCATAAAAATTACCTCTGTTTCTGTCACTAGTAAATCATTTATGATGTTCACAGACAGTCTGAATTTTCAAAGGTTAACTTTGGATGTGCAGTTTTAGTTAGTGTGTGTATTTGCTTAGAATATGTCAAGCTACAAAAAAGGGCATTTTATTAAAATACCGCTGTGTAACTTTTACAAAGGCCAAGTTACTGAAGAAAGCATACTCAAATTAAAGATCAGAGCTAACTTGAGCTTCAAGTTGTTTAGCTGCAATTATGATGAGTATTCCCTGGTATTTGATGCTCTTGAAATTGAGATATATCTTAACCATTTCAAGTATTTAGAAACCAAGATGGTTTGTTTTGCTTTCTAATATTGAACAGGCATGATGTTTTTAAGTTTTACAGATGTTGAAAAATTCAGTAAAACACAAAAAATGCAGATTAAGAATTTATATAACTAACTTTATTGCAGTAATTGTCAATATTTACATGTATCAAATATCATATTGTGCTTCTTAAATTTATGTAGTTTCATGTGAATAAATTTATCTTAATAAGACATAGAAAACATGTTTACTGAATAAAAGTGATTTCTCAAGGCTATTTTGAGTATCACAGGAACTTTAATTAGTATCCAAAGCTTTAAACAAGGTATTGAATCATATTAATGGTATTTACTAGAGTTCACATAAAAGTAATATCCATTAAGGAATGATAGCAAACCTTTTAGAGTGACAGAGAAGGTACACTTGAATGTTTCAGATATATAACTTTCTTTAAAAAGAAAAAAAGCGGAGAAAAAAAATTTGTTGGAGGGAACTACTCCTAGCAGTGCTCAGGGCTTATTCCTGATTGTGTACACAGAAATCACTCCTGTCTGGTCTTGTTAGACCATATCATGTGCTGGGTATCAAACCTGGGTCAGTTGCAAGCAAGGCAAGTACTCTACCTGCTGTATTATCACCCTAGCCCAGAAAACCAATTTTAAGTGAAAACATTTCAGGAGAGAAACTACAAAAATTTAAACTCAAATAAAAGGTGAAATCATTGCTTTGAATTCAAAAGTAACTTTCTAGCATGCTGTCAAAAATAACAAAAATGCTGAAAAATAAACTGTTAAAATATTAAAATTTTTTAGAAATAGACTTCATACATAAGTTTCCTTGAAAAATTCCAAGAAAAATTGACTCCTTGTCAACTCAACCAATTTATTCTTCCAAAGCCTCATGTTCTTCATTCAACTTTATTCATCACACAAACCAGACATAAATTATGTTGAATTCATAGGAATTTTATCGTCTGTCTTATTTCTTTCTGTATTCTTTCCTCTTTTCCCTCAACAGACCCTGCCAAAATTGTTTGTTCATACATTATTTTCAAGTTGCTCCTCTGCTTGAGACTTTAGAGTGATATATAAAAATTTGTTATGCTAAATTTTCTTACAAAAGCATCTTTGATCTCTTCATCAAACCTAATAAATATTCAAAATAATCAGAAGTATGTGAACCTCTATACATTATGGAAACTGCTTGAGAGTTTCAGGACATTTCTGAAAGATTGTTTAAAAAGATGACTTAACATGTGGAAGCAAACATAAACAAATGGGACTATAATAAACTACAAAATTTCTGAACCTCAAAAGAAATGATGACTAATATACAAAGACAGTCCACAAAATGGGAAAATTATTTAACTAACATCTGATAAGGGATTAATATCCAACATATAAAAAAAATCCAACCCCATCAAAAAATGGGAAGTGTCGCGCGCCGCTTCGACCAGGGAAGAAACACGCAACCCGGAGATTCTTCTTTCAGCGATTTATTCAGGGACCTCCCCATGCATTAGGGAAGATGAAGAGGAACCGGAAAGAGAAGGAATGAGGGAGGAACAAGGGGGAACCCACTAGCTAGGCAGCTTCCCCCTTATATACCTCTCGCTGCTTGTTTACGCCCAAGTGTCTGCAGCTGATAGGCTAGTTATACCTTGTGGGTGTGACAGGACATCCTCTTTCCTTATTAGGAGTTGTTTTCGAAGCACAGTGCGATTAACAAGAAACAGGTGTTGTTTAGGAAGCACAGTCCCGTGGAGGCTCTCCACAGGGAAGAAAAAAATATATGAACAGAAACATCCTCAAAGAATTTCAAATGACCAAAAGGCACATGTCCCTGTCACTGTCATCCCATTGCTCATCGATTTGTTTCAGCGGGCACCAGTAATGTCTATCAGTGTGAGACTTGTTGTTAGTGTTTTTGGCATATCGAATACGCCACGGGTAGCTTGCCAGGTTCTACCATGTGGGTGAGATACTCTTGGTAGCTTGCCAGGCTCTCCGAGAGGGGCGGAGAAATCGAACATGGGTCGGCCTCGTGAAAGGCGAACACCCTATCTACTGTGCTATCGCTCCAGCCCTAAAAGGCACATGACAAGAAAATATTCTATATAGCTAATAATCAGGGAGACACAACAATCAAAACTACAATGAGATATCATCTCATACTACACACATCAAAAAGAGCAAGAACAACCAATATTGGTGTGGATGCAGGGAGAAAGAAACTCTCATTCATTGTTGGTGGAATGCCTGGTCCAGCCTTTTTGGAAAACAATATGGGAATTCCTCACAAAAGTAGATATAGAGTTTCCATATGACTCAGGAATACCAATTGTGGAAATATACCCCTGAGACTGCAAAAACACACTGTAGGAAAAAAAATCTGCACTTATATGTTCATTGTAGCACTACTCATATTAGCCTGAATCTGGAAACAACCTGAATGTCCAAGAACAGGCGACTGCATAAAGAAACCATGGGATATGTACACAATGAGTACTACACAGATGTTAGAGAAATGTAGTCATGAAATTTGCTAAAATTTCCTAAATGAAAAATTACCTAAATGAAGGACCACAGTATGATATTAGAGAGTCAACTGGTAGGGCAGGGGGACCATAAGAGGAAACAAGGTCAGAAAGGGCCCATGATCTGAAAAAACATTGAGGAACACTGGTCCAGAGTACAGGTGAGAATGTCAACAATGTGTCCTGCCCAGAGCTTGGCAAAAAATTCTTCATCAAAACATTTTGAAGAACAGTATTCGCTATGATTAAAATTCTTTTAATTTTCATAGTGTTTGTGTCCTTCAAAGAAAAGTCAAACAATTGTAAACCCATTCATTTCATATCTTTATGAGAACTGTGATGCTATGTTTTGAAAGTTTTGTGATGTCAGGTATTTTCTTTATGTAATTGTCATTTCCTTCTTTTGCCATTATTTGTCCTGTTCTCCTGTAGTACATATACCCCTGTGCAAGTAAAGGGTGCATGTTTGCTTAACTGCACAAGCAGTTCAGTGCTAGGGCCAGAGTAATATAATACTGCTCTGATATTGTGGCTTGGGGACCTCTAGGACTAGTCAACTGTGCTCAGATCAGTGGTTGGAGGAATGGAAACTAGATTGGCATATGCAAAATACACTGTCTATGCTATCTCCCCAGCCCCTAGCACTTACATATACTTTTTGAAAATCAACATTTATCCCTTTCCTAAATCTTTGTCAATGTCTTTAAAATATAATTAATGAAGAAATTGAATATTTGTTGAAAACTATTTAGAGGTACTCAAAAAGCACATATACATAAGGTCACAAACAATGCTTATATGTTTGCTCAAGTGATTTAAAAAAAAATGGCAAACTGCTTAATATCCAGTGGAATAATTAATGTAAATATGTGTGAGAAATTAAATTTCTGTTCACTTGTATCACTTGTCACTTGTCATCCCCTTGATCTTCTATTTGCTCGAGCGGCGCCAGTAATGTCTCCATTCATCCCTGTCTGGAGCTACTGTAGCCCAATGGCATCTGCTCGCTCCAGGAACACAAAGAGCCTCAAACCATTCATTCAGGGTTTTGACGAAGAAGTCTGATCATCTCGTAGGTGGGCGGCCACGCGGTTTTTTGACGTTCAGTGGAATCCACTCGGTAACAGCTCTAGTCCAGCGGTCTCTAAGTCACATTATGTGTCCGTCCCAATCTGATTTAAGAGTAAACTTAACAGTAAATTTCTGTTAACAAGATTTATATATACTATTGTTGGGTGTTCTCTAATTTTTGGTACCCTTGTGAGCCATGGAGTTGTAGGAACAAATAAGACAGGTTTTGGCCTTCTCTATTTTGTGATTTTTTAATTATTATTTGTACTGAAGTAACTGCAATGTACCAATGTTTTACATGTGAAAACTAACATGTATGCACATACTTCATTCAGTTTACCACAAAGTCGAATTCTTTTCCTTAATTCATATTTCTCTCTTCTGTACCATTCTTCCATCCCACCCTTGATGATGTTATTTTAGTCGTGTCATGGATAACACACTTCTTGCAATGCTTAAACATAGTTTGCTGCAGTACTCTAAAACACACAAGGATACACAGTTTGTTGCAATACACTTGTTACTCCAAAGTCTTCACATACACTGGCTTTTGCAATAGGGGGTGCTGTCAGGGATCAAACTCGAGACTTCAGTCCTGCGAGACAGGTACTTTATCACCTAGCCATATCTTCAATGTTCCAATTCACCATTATTCTTTCCTCTTTCTTTCTGGTAAAATTTAATTGAATTTTTCTTTGTGTGTAAAGTACGTTTTTGTTTTATTTAGTTTATTTCTGTTTGAATTTCTTCTATCTCATTCATGAGTAAAATCATATGGCATTTCCTTTTTCTTGTGTCTTGTTTTACTAGCTTGATATTCTTCAGGTCCATTTGTGTTGTTGTGAATAGGAGTATTTTATCAATTTCATAGCTAAATAGTGTTATGTTCTGTATATACACCATGCTTCATGCATTTATCAATTGATGGGCAATTAGATTGTCTCCAGCATTGCTTACTATAAAATAATGCTGCAATGAAAATGAGAGTTAATATATCTCCTTGCTTGAATCAATGTGTGTATGTGTGTGTGTGTGTGTGTGTATTTATAGTGGGCGCAAATATTCAGAAGTGGGATAACCAGATTAAATGAAGGTTGTACTTTTCATTTTTTAAGGATTCTCATATTGCTTTATTGTTTTCCCTTTTCTGTTTTTTTTTTCCTTTTGATTCACAATCAGCATGCTCAGGGCTTACTCCTGGCTCTGCACTCTGGGATTACTCCTGTTGGACTCCCTATGGGGTGCCAGTGATTGAATCTGGGTTACACATGCATAAGCCAAGTACCCTACTTGCCGTATATTGCTCTTGCCCCAATATTGCTTTCTATAATGGTTGGGAAAATTTATAATTTCAACCAGTATTGTAAATAGTTCCCTTCTTTTCACATCCTCTCACAAGTATGAAGTTATGACTCCTTGTTTTGATATTTGTTCTCCTAATAATAAGGGATGGAAAACATCTTTTAATGTACCACTTGCCCCTCTCTGTAGAAGTATCTATTCAGTTCCCCTGATTGTTTTTATCAAGGATATTGACTTTCTGTCAAATACATATTATGCAAATATAGTCTTCCACTAAGGTGAACATATTTTTGTTTCATAATAGATTCTTACACTGTGCCCAAGTTTTTTTATTTGATGCAATCCTATTGGATTTTGTTTCCTTTTCCACTGGAGTCAAGACCTTAAAACAACTGTCCTCCTAATATCAGGAGTCATGTTCTCTTTCATAAGCGTTTTTCTAGGTATTTCCTGATTTTTACACTTACATCCAAATTTTTAAACCATTTTAAATTTGTGTATGGAGTTTTGAAAGTTGTCTAATTGTTTTTATATGTGCCTATCCATTTCCCCCATCACCATTTATTGAATAGATTTTTCTCACTCCATTCGTGTTTCATGGCTTGTTTGTCATAAAGGATTTTTCCATGTAAGTATTATTTACTTACAGGCTCTCAGTTCTGTTCCACTGATATGTGTGTCTTTATTCCAATACCATGCACTTAAAATCACTTTTTAATATAGTTTCTAACTTTATAAACTAAGTTCTGTTGGAGAATATGTGGAGTTTTGTTCTTTATACATGGAACTATTTTTGCTAATCAAAGTCTAGTGTAAGTCTAACTAAATTTTATGATTTTTAGTTATATTTCTATGAAGAATGTTGTTGGCATTTTATAAGGATTACATTAAAAGTACACGTGCCTTTATGTTGCATAGCCATATTAATGATTTTAACAAAATGAGCACAGAACATTTTTCTATTTCTTTCAATAATGCCATAGTTTTCTGGAGATTTTCAAGTCTTTGATTAAATTTATTCTAATGTGTCTAATTATGCTTGATATAATTATAAATGGGATTGATTTCCTGATTTTTCATTCTCCTACTTCATTATTTGTGTGTAGAAATGAACAAATTTTGTATATTAATTTTTATTCTATTATTCCATTATTTTAAAAAACTTTTGCTGGAGTCTTTGGGTGTTATATATGTGTATGTGCATATATGTGTATATATATATATGTGTGTGATTATATATATACATATATAAATATTTCTGTCATCTAAAAATGGAAATACTTTCTTCCTTTACAACTTGCAATCCTCTTATTTGAATATTTTTGTCTGATTGCTATTGGTAGGACTTCCTATGTTATATTAAGTAGTTGAGATAGTGAAGATATCACCCAATTCTTGATTTCAGAGGTATAGCCATCAATTTTTCATCATTAAACATGATGTTTAAACTGAGTTTGTCATGTATGCCTCTATTAGGTTAGGATACATTTCTGAATACCCATTTTTATTAAGAGCTTATACCAGAAAAAGATTTTGGGTCTTGTTAATTACTATTTCTATTGAAATAATCCTACCATTGTTTCTGTTCTTGTATTGATGTATATTACACTCATTGATTTGTACCTTTTGAAACATCATTGCAGCTCTGAGGTGTAAGGGGTTGAAATTCCATTTCACATGGTATATGATCCCCTTAAAGCAATGTTGAATTCAGTTTGCTAGTATTATATTGGGGATTTTACCATCTATGTTCATCAGACTATTGTATTGTCTCCAGCTTTGTTTGCAATATTCTCAACTTTTTGATAATCAGGTTAATATTGACTACCAAGAAATGTATTTGAAAAATTTCCTACTTTCTAAAATTTTAAGGAAGAGTTTGAGGATAGATATAAATTTATCTTTCTTTCTTTGTTTTGGCTTATGGGCCATACGTGCAGTGCTCGAGTCTTACTGATAAGTTACTGACCTCACCTGGTGAAGACAGAGGGACAAAGATGAGTAAATTGAAGAAATAAGAGAAGTTTATTGGGGTCCCTTCTGGGTACACTTTATGAGCCTCTGGCGAGCTTCGAGTAGAACCATGCCTTGCAAGAGGCTAAGTGGGATTTTATGTTGTCTCGGGTGCGAAAATGGAACAGAAACTGGAGGAACCAGTACGCTTGGTCTGCGCTTGTATTATCTGTAGGGGTTAGATGTGAGGGAACATGGGATGTAGTGGCTCTTTGTTGTCAGACAGGCTATACGTCCCTGTGTTCCGTAAAAGGGTGAGAAGCAGTGGGCAGAAAAGGTGGGGTGGAGAGGCACAGTATTTATTCCTGGCCATGTGCTCAAGAATCACCTCTGGGAAATCTTTTGCAATTCTGGGGGTTGGACCTGGGTTGGATGTATGTAAGGCAAGAACCTTATCCACTGTACTCTGTTGAAAGTCCTAATATATTTTTGAAAAATTGGTAGAATTGATGAGTGAAATCTTGTTCTCTCTGGACTGTGTTCTCTCTTGAACACATGACTCGCTTGCTTGACTCTATGTCTCTTCTTGCTCTTCAATCTCACATTCTCTCTTGAAGACACATTCCTTTCCTCTTCTCCCTACCTTCACATATTTGTTCTTTGTTTTTTATTGTTATTAGTTTTGGGGTGGGGGCCACACTTATGAGCGCTAAGAGCTTACAAAGTCTCTGTGCTCAGGACTTACTCCTGGAGGAACTCTGGGATCGGATCTGAGTTAACAACTCACTAGTTAAGTACCTTACCCTTTCGACTATCACTCTGGCCTCCAACTTCCACATCTTTCTAAGTAAGTAGCACTATCATCCTGTTGTTCATCGATTTGTTCGAGTGGGCACCAGTTACGTCTCCATTGTGAGACTTGTTCTTACTGTTTTTGGCATATTGAATATGCCATGGGTAGCTTGCCAGGCTCTTTCATGAAAGTGGGATTCTCTTGGTAGCTTGCCAGGCTCTCTGAGAGGGACAAAGGAATTGAACCCGGGTCAGCCACGTGCAAGGCAAACGCCCTACCCACTGTGCTATCGCTTCAGTGTCAGTCAATAAATCTTGCTTTACTATTAAATAAATAGATAGGTTGATAAAATGACCCTGGGGTTTTGGTTTTGGCGGAAGGATTTTGTTTCTGTTTTAGTTTTTTGTTTGTTTTTCTTATTATAGCTTTGTTTAAGTTTTCTATTTCTTTGTTATTTAGTCTTAAAATAGTGTATAATTATTTTTTTAAAAGTAAAATCAGATTGTTTTCAGAAGTTTTGAGGAGGGGATACAAGAGAAAGTGAGTGAGTGAGAGCAAGAGCGAGAGCAAGAGAAAGAGAGAGAGAGGGAGAGAAAAATGAGCCAAGACAAATGCAGACAACTCCAGAATGGAGAGCAAGGGCCCTAATACACATTCCAGCATTAAAGTATGTTGGTATGAAAGCACACATCTCAAGAGCAGAGACACAGGCAACACATGTGTGGCCGGGCACCATATGTAGAGGCTGGAAACACAGGTACATTTCCTTTGGCTTTCAAAGGATTTTCTCATCCTGTCCCACTTGGGCCTTGCTTCCCATGTGGATTTGTTGCTAAGGTGTTTCCCAAGTGCTGAGCTGAGAGTAGTTGATGGGTTGGTGACCTTTGATATTCCTTTTCTGGCCTTTGTTTTCCTACCAGTGGCTTATTCCATATGCCAAAAACAGTAACAACAAGTCTCACAATGGAGACATTACTGATGCCCGCTCGAACAAATCAATGAACAACAGGACAATAGCACTACAGTGCTACAGTTTTCCTACTGGAATTTTTCTATGGCAGTGTTAGGATGGGAGATCCAGCCTTCTCTGGATTTGTGCTGGAGCCAGTTAAAGGTCTTATCAGACCTTAGCTCCTATGTCCACAAGATGGCCCTGGCAGTCTTAGAGCTAGTAACAGAGTAACTTCTTTAAATTTCATCTCCCAGTTTTTATTATGTCCCAAGAACTCATTGTCATTGCGGGAGGGGAGAGGGCGGTCAGTAAGGGGGACTGAAGGGAGGGGCTATCCCTTTCCGTATCTACCTGCCTGCTTCAGATTCCTCACAGAGATTTCATTTTCTTGAATCTTTAAAGGGAACATGGTGAAGGTCAGACTTTTGCAACCTCTTCACCTTGACAAAAGGGACGATAGACCCTGCCTGCATAAGGGGTGAAGCTTCATGCTACCTAAGTTTTAATTGGATTCGGGTAATGATTTATTGGATTTCAGATGTGTCTCTCTTAAAGTCTGACAAAAAAGAACATGATTAGAACTGAAGGAATAAGATGCTTTTTCTCTGTCCTTGGCAGGGCAGAGTGAGTTGCTACTTTAGAAAACACTTTTTCTGGGATGGTAAGACAGAAGTTAAAGCAGCAAAATAGTGTAACTTAACATAGTACTCTACCTATACCTATGACTATAGGAACAAAAAGTAATTCTTAACCATGAGTTCCTTTGATAGAAAAAGACTATTTTTGTCTGGTTCCCTTATGGACATGGGAATACCAGGCAATTCATTTACATTGGACTAGTAATAGAGATATTAAATAAAGAGATAATTTCTCATAAGGATTTATGAGCTCCAGAAGAGCTGGCCAATGTGTTCTTTACAATGGGGAATCCCATCAGGGCAACCTTGAAATGCTAAATAGGGGCATAAGCTCACATGCACCACCCGCACTTTGATTTCATATGCACACTGGTGGGCTCACCGCAGAAATGTGTTAGGCCCTGTTTAGTCAGCTGTACACTAATAATCACTTTATATAACATATATATTATTATATATAATAATATATATTTTATTATAATAGTCATCCATTGCTCATCGATTTGCTTGAGTGGGCACGGTCTTCATTGTGAGACTTGTTACTGTTTTTTTGCATATCAAACACACCACGGGTAGCTTGCCAGGCTCTGCCGTATGGATGGGATACTCTTGGTAGCTTGCCAGGTTCTCTGAGAGGGATGGAGGAATCGAACCCAGGTTGGCTGCGTGCAAGGCAAACGCCCTACCTTCTGTGCTATCTCTCTAGCCCACACTGATAATAACTATTACGAACAACTTTGGATCAAGAGACATGATATTCACTTTTATATCAATATTTTCTAGTTTTTCTTAAAAAGAATTTTAAGTGTTCAATAGTTTCATAGGAGTAGGCTGACTTGTTCTCTATCAGTTTTGTCACTGGTTTGTGTACCTAGAACTGATTTTATCCTGAAAAGATGAATTCACAGAGAAATTCCATTAAGTTTCACAGACATGGTAGTGCTTCAGGTAACTTGATAAGGTCCCTTCCACTTATGTACCTGTTGATCCAAAAGGTATCACCCTTCCAAGTTTTTAATAAGACCCAATTGCCATGCTGAATTTTGTTTGTAGGTCATCTTCATTTGGGTGAGGTAAAACAGCATTCCCATATTCCTAAGTTGCCTGTTTGCCCTTGTCCCCAGGTTAGCAACATATTTGGTTAGTTCTAAAGTTCTTGAGTTCAATAAGAAATCTGTGAACAAAAGACCTGCCATATAGCAGTTCAATGGGACTAAGTTGAATTAGGTAACAGCAAGCTACAACTCAGATTTATTGACATAATTTCATTAATATCTTTTGAAGGGTGTGACTGAATTTCTCCATCTTTCCTGACGATTGGCAATGCCAGGCTGTGTGAAGTTGATAATTAATCTTTAGAGCAGAGACTAAATTCTTGGGTGACTTGAGAAGTAAAAGCTTTGGCTCACCCAGGTCACTACAGTGTGTGTGTAGTGACAAAGCCAAATCTACATTACTACCTTAAGTAGCACCTTGAACACTTCTCTGACTTTATTGTTATGGGTTGGAATGGCCTCTGCTTTCACTAGGTGGTGAACGTGTCAATGAGAACCAGTGGATGTTTATGCCCTGAGCATCTAGGCATTTGTGTGAAGTCAAGCTGCCATTCTTCTGTTGGATAAGTTCCTCGAGGTTGGACGTGCGGTGTTAGGAGACCTAGGATTTCCAGTAGGTTCATTAATGGTACAAAGAGCATGGATTTGAGTTATTTCTCATACTGTCCTGTTTAGCCCTTTTCCGTGGAAGACAAGTTTCACTAATGTTAAAGCAACTCTTCCTAAGTGGGAAAGTTTATATAATCATTTAATAATTTTAATTGCATTGGTCCAGGGATACGTTTTTTCACTTTGGAAATGTTCCTATGTCTATTGTTCCTCTTTTGCAGAATACTCTGGCTTAGAAGTACTATTCCCTGGATGCTGTATAAGTCCCAGATGATGGGACAGAAGTTAAGGGTTGTTTTCCAAACTGTATCCTCTACTTGATGATCTCCCTAATTACCTCAGTTTCCCCTTTTTGATGGCTTTGGCAATGCATAACTGTAATTTCCTTGAGGACCTGTACTGCACACCATACTTTTAGAATTTCTAGCCCATACTTTGTTACATGATTTTTAGCTGTGACAATTCCTAGCTCTTTTCAAATTACTACATGTAGGACTAAGAATGCATATTTAGAGTCAGTATAGATATTTACTTTGAAGTCCCTCAGCCAATTAGCAGATTCAAGAAAAGGCATGTCTGCTACTTCAGCTGCGTTTCTTCCTGGTTATGCCCTGGATTACAATATCCTGGTCAGACTTGTGTCATCTTGTGAAGCTTTGAGCCCCTTCATGAGCCAGTCTGCTACTGTCAGTACATCTGGCTTCATCTGGATTACTTAAGGGGGTACCTTTTAAATCAATCCTTCTAGAATACATTTTGTTCAGTCACCTCCACAGAACCAGAATCTGATTTCTATGAAAAGGCAAGTTACAGAAACATAGTTTTCTCTCCACCTTCACTTTAAATTTGTCAGATGGCTTGATGAACCTGGCTTATGTTTTGGCATAAACACAGCAAGATGAAGAATTCTCCATTTGGGGTATACTGCTATTGACTGAGAAGTCCTGGTTACCGGCTAATGACAAGACAGATGACCTATATTAATAAAGGCATTAATAATTATATGTCAAGTCATTGTTACCCAGGATCAGCCAATGTGAAGATGGAAAAATCAGGTCAGCACAATAAAGTGGAGGTGACCTTCAGCCTCTCATGTCCTCTAGGAGTGTCTGGGCAAGAAGGAGTCCATCCCAACACTTTCCAGAGTTGGAAGAGATCCTGGTCCCCCGGGCCTTTTCTTGCTACTGAGAGCAGAGCACAGGCAGATCTGGAGATTCCTTGTTTCCTACAGCAGTGAGGTTTTTCAGTTCTCCCTTGAACACACCTGCCTTTTTGGTCTCCCTGATGTTTGCAGGACACTAGAAATAAGAACTGTTAATAGGATACGCTTTTGTCATTTAAACCAATTCCTTGGCTCAGTTTCACTGGGATAGGGCTTCTGGTTCCCATAATTGGGTTTTAAAATTTTCCATCAGTATTTGGAACAGAACCTACTACAGGGAGGCAAGGCTTCCTTTCTGGATTTATGCAAATGAGTATTTCCTGTAGCATTAAAGATACTCTAAAGGTGTCAAGAGAGGAAAACAAATGTTTCTCAATTTACTCACAAGATGGAGTATACCCATTTGCTGTGAGCCAGAGATCAAAAAAAGCATTGAAATCTGTAGTGGTATAACCTACAGCTTAACAATATTATGTCTAATTGGTTTAGTTCCATGTAGAAAACTTTGGCCTCCTGTAGCTTTTCATTTACTACAACTTTTTAATCTGTAGCAATTGTTAGACTTTTCTCTTCAGAAAGTTTCTGAATAGAAGACATTAGAATAATTCTGTAAATTGCACGAAGCTTCAGAATGCCACCAATCAAAGATCTTATAACACACTATATTTGGTAAGACAATTTACACTACATTATGAATTAACCAGAACACACTAGTCTTTAAGAGTTTTATCCTTAAGATTTTGAATTTCTAGGAAAAAACACAGATGTTACAGGGTTTAAGACACACATACAGATTACCATGAAACAACTGAGGATTTTACACTTATAAGTAAACATTAGTTCTCTTAAAGCAAGACTACATTAGAGATCTGGTGAGAAAACTGACATGAAATAAAGGTATTAGAGTGTTAATAGTAGGTAAGGGACTATATCATCTATCTATATTTCAAATTGAGAAAGAGAGAGGGGGAGAGAGGAGAGAGAGAGAGAGAGAGAGAGAGAGAGAGAGAGAGAGAGAGAGAAGTGCCTACAATAGAGGCAGGAGGTGGGGGGGGTGGAAGAGAAACTGGGACACTGGTGCTGGGAAATGGACACTGGTGGAGGGATGCGTGTTGGAACACTATTTGACTTGAAACCTAATCATGATCAGCTTTGTAAGGATCTATCTCATAGTGATTCAATAAAAAATACTTTTTAAAGAAAGGTTTTTTAATAATAGCATGTATTCTTGTGTACTGGGCAGACAGATGAACAATAGTTTGAAAAAAGCAAATTATAGTAATTTCCCACATTTTTTTCTCCATCAGTTCTCCATCCTTTGAAACCACTAAAAACTGAAGCGGCTGTTTGTAGCAGCAGTTCAAATTTTAAAACAACTCATTGTTTTTCATTTTTTGTGTTATTTTTCTTTGGTTCAGTCTTATCTAGTAACTAACTCATTAACAAACAATAAGTTCCCTAGGCTGAAAGATTTCTCTTGGAGGGAGGGGTGGAAACTGCTTTCCTGAAGTTCTTAGGTATTATTTGAGGTCCGGACATTGCAGTGTCTTCCCAAACACTCTAAAAGGGGAGTATTTAGGAATTTGCCACACTTCTTATGAATAGCAACAGCCTATGGGGAAGAAAAGGTAAACCAGGAAGTCTTTAGCATTCTCTTTGAATCTTGAATTTCTTCTCCCAAGGAGATTCTAACACTTTCTGACTTACATCTCTGGTATAAATTTCTATCTGCTGTAACTTCTAAGGTGAAGCGTCTTTAATTCTTTAAAGTTTGCAGGAGGAGATGCCACCCCTGGCCTGACAAGGGTACCTAAAAATTGTCATATTCATTGGATTGGCTGTCTCAATCCCAGGCATTCCTGGGGTCTGACCTGGCTTTGGCTGCATGCCATACCTACCTGATCTAGAGTGATGTGGCTTTGGAAGACCTTGCTTCTGCACTGGGGATAAATGTTCTGTCTTGCTAACCTGGGACATCTTTTCTCACTAGTTCTTTCTGCTGGTCTTTCGTTTGCTTGGACCTGAACCTGCTGGCTGCCCTCAATTAACATCTCAGTTTCCTCCTGGCGATCTCTAGCCAACTCCCTGGGTTGGACTGAGCAGAGATTGGGGAAGAGTTCCTGACGGGAGGTAGATTTTATGCCATACTCCCCAGAATCTTTGAGTTCTTGAACACTGGTGGGTTTCCCTTGTGTTCCCCTCACTATGGCCCATGGCACAGACACATGTAAGGGAAAGTCTCAAGGAGACCACGAATTCACAAAGGTAAAACAATACCAATTCTCCTCCCAGCCACTCCTGAGTTTTCCAAGGGAGCAAACCGCAGCTGATTTGTGCAGTTACCTCCCTTTTTTTGAAGTTCTTCACTTCATTATCCCTTCCTGGGTCTCTGGGTGACTTACATGATCTGAGGAATAGAGAGGCAGTAGCCTTGAGAACAAAAGCTGTAGCTCTCTCTCTCTCTCTCTCTCTCTAGCTATCTCTGTCACCTGTGGAAAGAGCTGGGAGAATCAAGGGCTGATGAGAGTCAGTTTTGGAGAGAAGAGACAATAGACTTAAAAGGTTTCTTCAGAGTGGAGAGAGAGCCCCAGGACATACCCCAGTGTTCATACATGAAGATAAGAAAGTGCACATCTCAAGATGGGAGATACGGGTGACACTTGTGCATAGGCAGACATCATGTGCAAGGGCTGACAACACATGTGACCCAATAGTATAAAATTTTAACAGTGTCTTATTGTTCAATTTGTTTCCTAAAATTGTTTCAGTACTGTAATACTTTCTAATTCTGTAGAACACAGTATAACTCAATGGAATACTATGCAGCTGTTAGAAAGAATGAGGTCATGACGTTTGCATATAAGTGGATCAGCATGGAAAGTATTATGCTAAGTGAAATGAGTCAGAAAGAGAGAGACAGACATAGAAAGTTTGCACTCATCTGTGGAATATAGAATAATAGACTATAAGACTAACACCCAAGAATAGTAGAAATAAGTACCAGGAGGCTGTCTCCATGGCTTGGAGGCTGGTCTCTCACTCTGGGCAACTCAGAGAAGGGAACACCAAGTAAAATGTGGTTGGAGGTCATGTGGGGGAAAAATGATGCGGGCCGAATATAGACTAGAGACTGAACACAATGGCCACTCAACACCTTTATTGCAAACCACAACACCTAATCAGAGAGAGAGAAAAAAAGGGAATACCATGCCATAGTGGCAGTGTGGGGTGGGGGGAGATGGGACTGGGGAGGGGGGGAGGGATGTTGGGTTTACTGGTGGTGGAGAATGGGCACTGGTGAAGGGATGGGTTATCAAACTTTGTAAGGGAGAAACATGAGCACAAAAATGTATAAATCTGTAACTGTAAAAAAAATAATAAATACAATAAAATAAATTAAGAACAGAAAAAATGAGTTCAAAATAAAATCGAGATGTTTCAGTTAGGGGACAGTGACATAAATATTTTAGTCAACAGTTGAAAACAGATAAGTAAAATAATTATAGATCCGAAGAGTGCCAAGATAAAATTGTCTGTCTGTTCTCAAACTTTCATACTTGACTTTTCAAATAAACTATACATCTTTAATATTTTTTTAAAAAAGAACACAGTATAACTTCAGTTTCTGATTATATTTTTTAACTTATTGTCAAGATTTGTCTCTTTTGTTCATCATTTGGTTTGTCTTTTTTTAATTTAATTTAATTTTTATAAAGGTGTCCACAATAATTCATTACATTTAATATTTAAACACCAATCCCACCACATTGCACCTTCCCACCACCATATTTCGAATGTTTCCACACCAAATCCCAAACCGTGCCCTCCAAAGCGGAACTGAAACAATTATTTTTGTATTGCTTGTTATGAATAATCTTCTAAACATGGTCCAATAAAGTTTCATTAGAAGAAAGTGTTTGAAGATTGTTGTAGTTCATCCTGCGGCCATTAAACCCATTATAAGAGATTAGTTACATGTTTGTTAAACCCAATCAAATGTATGCTACTCTTTGTACATCAGTGGTGTAGAGTATGAGAGGTTCAGGAATTCTAAAATTTAGAATATGATTATACGGCATATTCACTCATGGGTGAGGCCTATGTTGCTGTCTTCCGGGAGCATTATTTCTGAGTCTCTGGATCACGACTATTGATGAGATTATATGGCACTGAGAGCACTTTGTGGATGTGACTGTCAAGCAACTTGTAAACTTGGGAGATGGGAGGCCCATTTCTGCTCCAACTGAGCTTGTAGATTTCAGCCTCAGGTTCTGGATACCTGGGTTTTTCTGCAGATTTACTCTTGGGTGAGGCTTGTCTGAGCCTGTGGAGAGCAGCCATGAGCGTGGCTTCATTTGAGTTCTGGAGGTTTTTGGCTGCTGGGGTTCTGCCAGGGACAGGGAGAGAAACTCAACCCACCCCCCTTATTGCACCGATGAAGACACCCTGGCATGGGGTCTGGGTGGTTTGTCTTATTTTTAAATATCTTTTTACTTAGATCATAATTTCTTGTTTTAAATTGTATTGTTTCTTCCCATTGACTAACTCTTCATTTTCTAATTTCTTTCTTTTTTTTTTTTTTTGCTTCTTTTGGTCACACCTGGCGATGCAC
Organism: Sorex araneus; assembly: GCF_027595985.1. Taxonomy (NCBI): domain Eukaryota; kingdom Metazoa; phylum Chordata; class Mammalia; order Eulipotyphla; family Soricidae; genus Sorex; species Sorex araneus. The sequence continues at coordinate 15,564,152 of NC_073311.1, forward strand.
AGGGGTAACTCCTGGCTCATGCACTCAGGAATTACTCCTGGCGGTGCTTCGGGGACCATATGGAATTCTGGGAATCAAACCTCGTCAACCACATGCAAGGCAAATGCCCTACCCGCTGTGCTATTACTCCAACCCCTCTAATTTCTTTATGTACAAACTTAATTGCTTTTGTTTTCTTTAGTTTGCGGGGCTCTGGCTTTATCCTGGCTCTTTCCATAAGAATTATTCCTGGCGGGCCTCAGGAGCCTCCTTGTGGGTCTGGCTATCAAGGTGGGACTGGCCACTTCTAAGGCATACACATTAACCCTGTACAATCAGCCCTCAAAACTAAGATAGTGCGTGCGCTCGTGTGTTCTTGTGCTCTTGTATTCTTGTTCTTGTATATCCCTAATGGTAAATAAACTGCCCCCTCCGTTACTTCTGCTGCTATTTTTAGATCTTATAAATCATGTTCTCATTTTTATTCTTTCCCATCACGTTTTTATTTCATTTTTGATGTCCTCATTGACCCAATAGCTGTTTTGTAAGGCTGTTGTTTATTCTCCTTAAATATGTGGTTTACCCCTTTTTTCTTTTGGCTGATTTTTAATTTCACACATCATTGCATATGTAAAGATGTTTGATACGATTTCAATCTTCATAACTTTATTAAGACTTGTTTTGTGTGTGCCCCAACATATGATCTACCCTTGAGAATGTTCTTGAGCACTTGTAAAAATGTGTTTTATAGTGTTTGGGGGTGGATGCTGTGTAACTAAATATAAAGTTCATCTCATTAAAGCCTTTGTTTCCTTTGTGTTTTTCTGTTTAGATGATCTGTCCATTACTGTAAATGAAGTGCTAAAGTCACTTATTGTGCTGATGTTAATGTATCCCTTTAGTTATGTTTGTATTATCTTTATGTATTTTGATTTTACTATTTTGCCTCCTGCTATTAGTGATAGTTATGTCCTTTTGTTGTATAGATCTCTTTATAATTATAATAATGCCTGTCTTTCTTGTTAATTTTTTGAAGTTTACTTTATCAGATGTACACATTGTGGCTTCTGCCTCAAAGTGTTCTTTATTGATTTGGAATACCTGTTTCTTGGTGTTTTACTTTAGACATGTTTTTTTTTTTTATCACTTAAGTGTCTCTCATAAACAACATAATTGAGTTTCACATTTAATTCACGTGGTCACTGTGTACCTTTTATTGGATAGTCTTCATACAGTAAGGGTAACATATATAAGTTGTTACTGCCAATATATATTTGGCATTTCAGTTCTTTCTATTTATTTATTCAGTCTTTTGGGGATTTTTTTTAATTTAGATAAAAAACTTCCTTTCAATATTTTTTGTAGTAAATCACTAGAGTTGGTAAAATATTTCAGTTTTTGTCTAAGAAGACTTGTATTTCTTCCCTATATCTATAAGAGAATCTGACAATATTTAATACTCTTGGCAGGAAGTCTTTAATCTTTGAGTATTTTGAATATGCTCTTTGTTCTTCCCTTAATTATACAGTTTGTGCTGGGAAATCTGATGAAAACATGGTGAAAGTACCTTTATAGGTACAAGATTTCTTCACACTCTTTGCCTTCAATATACTTTTACTTGAAGCACTTGAGAGATTCATTGCTATATATTTTTATGTAGGTTTATTCACATTTCACCAACCAGATGTTCTGTTAAGCTTCATGGACTTGCATATTCAATTTACTCCACAGGTTTGGGAAGATTCTTATATCTATGTCTTTGAATAACATGTTCTTTTCTTACTCTCATCCTCTCCTGATAAATCAGTTTTCTTTTATTGCCTTTACTAATAGTTGCTCTTAAAGAACTTCTCTCTTAGCAGTATTTTATTTTTGATTATTTATTTATCTTTTACAAAAATAAGTTTTGTATTACTTACTTAAAATTGAACTGGAGCTATAGCACAGTAGTTAGGGCATTTGCCTTGAACGCGGTGGACCTGGGTTTGATTCCTCTGTCCCTCTCAGAGAGCCTGGCAAGCTACTGAAGTATCCCACCTGCACAGCAGAGCCTAGCAAGCTACCTGTGGCATATTTGATATGCCAAAAAAGAGTAACATCAAGTCTCACAATGGATATGTTACTGGTGGCCATTCGAGCAAATTGATGAACAGCGGGAAGACGGTGCTTTTTAAAATTGCTGATTCAGCATTTCATTTGGCCTATCCTGTTTCTTTACTTTTCTTCTACATTCTTCAAATCATAAATTTGTTTTCTTTCTTTTTTTAATTTATTTTATTGAATCACCATGTGGAAAGTTACAAGGTTCTCAGGCTTATGTCTCAGTTATACAATACTCAAACACCCATCCCTTCACCAGTGCCCATATTCCACCACCAAAAACCCCAGTATACCTCCCACTCCCGCCTGCGTAACTGATAAATTTCACTTAATTTTCTCTTTACCTTGATTACCTTCCATATTTCAACAGAAAACTTACACTATTGTTGTTGGAGCTTCTCCCCAGAAAAGACAGCCCTAATGCCAAGGAAGCATTTGATAATTAGTTTTCCATTGCTGAGATTAAAGAGATATGATGTCCCACTGTTCCAAGTACATAACTCTTTTTTTTCTCCTTCCCGAGCCACCAAGTTCATGCCTGCCTAATAGTCCTCATAATATGGCTGATACCACGCCACCTGGCAAGGGGAAAAAAAATATCGAGAAAGAAGGACATTTCCCATCCTCGGCTGGCGTGGGGCTATAGCTTAGTTCACAGTCTAGAGACATGGCTGCAAGCAGTTTCTGGAACCAACAGTAGTCTAGTTGGCCTTCGGATCCTGGTTGATCAGCAGCAAAGCGGTCGCACAAAAAGTGTGGCCACCCCGGTTGAATCTCAGCAGAGCATGAACTGGTATTGGCCCCAGCCTGAGACTGCCCAAGTGTCCCGCTGTTCCAAGTACATAGTTGTTTATTTTTTTTTCTCCTTCACATGCCACCAAGTTTGTACCTGCTTAATAGACCTCATAATATGGCGGATGCCACACCGTATTTCTTCCCAAAAAGGGAAAGGAACCGAGAAAGAAGGATATTTCCTCTCCTCGGCCGGCGTGGGGCTATGGCTTAGTTCACAGTCTAGAGAAATGGCTGCTACTTTGATTACCTTCAATATTTCAACAAAAAACTCACTAATATTGGCGCTGGAGCAATAGCACAGGGGGTAGGGCATTTGCCTTGCACGCGGTCGACCCGGGTTCGATTCCCAGCGTCCCATATGGTCCCCTGAGCACTGCCAGGAGTGATTCCTGAGTGCATGAACCAGGAGTAAGCCCTGTGCATCGCCAGGTGTGACCCCAAAAATCTCACTATTATTGTTTGGAGTTTCCCCCCAAAGTCAGACCTGCTAAAAAGGAACCATTTCACATTGCTGACAATTAAGAGATACTAGTTCTCTGTTGCGGCCGCGCAGTTTTGGATTTCTGTATAAAGTCCAGGGAAAATTCTGCCAGAAATTGCATCACTGCGAGCTTTTACTTCCCTTTTGTGGTGCTCATAAGATGGAAAAGCCTGGAGAGAGGAACCCTATCCCCCTGGTGCCACATGGGGTAGTGGTTCAGTTCACAGTCTAGAGGCATTCCTGTGAGCTGCTCGTGTCCAAAGTAGTTCAGTTGGCCTCCGGGATCATGCTTGTGCAGCAGCGGAAAGGCCACACACGTGTGGCTGCTGCGCTTAAGTATCGGCGGAGGGAGGAGCTGGTACCTCCCGCCCCCTGGGATCTCCCGAGCGTCCCACAGCAGCCTGGCTGGTACCTCCATTTTGTGCTCAAAAAGCGGCTATTGCCATGCTGTGCTCAGAAAGGAAGGGTTGAGAGAGAGAAACCCTATCCCCCTGGCGCCGCATGGGGCTGTGGTTCAGTTCACAGTCTAGAGGCATTTCTGCGAGCTGCTCATGTCCAAAGTAGTTCAGTTGGCCTCCAGGATCATGCTTGTGCAGTAGTGGAAAAGGAAATGTTTATTTTCTTATACAAAGTTTTAATTTTTACCTCTGTTTGACTATTTAATTTCCTAGATTAATTTCTCTTATTTCTATTTTGTTTCTTCAACTCACATTTTCAGTTTACTTGTATCAATTTGAACTGCCCTTATAAGTTTTCTTTCCCTCTCTGCATTTCTTTATTATAGCAATGTTGAACTCTGTATCATGGGGAGATACAGTCTTCCATGTCTTTGAGGTTAGATTCTGGAAGTTCTTTAGTGTTGAACACAGGAGTGATCTTATATATTTTAATGCTTTAGATGTTCTAAATTTATTATCCTATGTGCATAAGTAACTAGAGAGATCTCCTTATCTCCTTATATTCACATGCTTTAACAACAGGTAGGATTGTATTTGATAGAAGTGCATTTTATTTATTTTTTAAATAATTTTATGCTTTTTCTGGCTACTGTGGGCAAAAGGGTACGTATGTGTGAGTTTTGTCTTTGCGACAGATTGATGGAGGGTCATGGAGTCCAGCCTCTGTTGAGAGAAATTCTGGGGTAGCAGGAAGGGGCTTTTTTTTGTTTATGGCACACTATTCTCCCTCTTCCTCGGGGTTTCAGATGTCAGGCTTCACAGTTCAGCTTCTGTCTGTGCATTTCATGTGGCCAGGACTGTAGGGGTGGAGAAAGGGGGATTCTATCTAGAAGGATTTCTTTGTGTTACTCCTGCCAGATTCATGACCTAAATGGAGAAACTCAGTAAGTCATTTGGGACTTCTAATGGATGGGGGGGCACGTATGTCCTTCAACAGTTTCTCATTTCTCCTCCCCAGAGTGGCTGGCTCTGCTGGCTGCACATGTAGCTGTGCCTGCCTGGACCAAAGCATCTCCACCTCCCTCTTGACTATTCCAGTGAGGTCTGAATCTTCTTGATATCCACTTTATTTCAGTCCGTTTGTTTTCTGAGGTGTAATGGTGCCTCTTTGTCACCTCACAGTGTGTGGTACTCTCACTATTCTGTTCCCTTGGCTAATTCTCAGACGTTATTAAGAGCAAAGCAAAAACCTCATTTGTTATCTTGGTCCAGACAGTCCATGCTTTAGAACTTAAAAGTGTGTTTGCGTATGTGTGTGTGTGTGTGTGTGTGTGTGTGTGTGTGTGTTTGTAAGGTACGAGGGCCAAATCAATATTAATCAAATGAATATGTAATATGACCTCTGAGTTCCAAGAGAGAACGTTTGAAGGGACTAGGGGCAGAGGTGATGATTGTAAAGATTAAACCTGGAAACTGACACCATATTACCTCAATTGAATTCTGTAGGTCAGTTATAGAGCTCCCGTGTACTGGTAGGGACAAACACCATCCCTTAAGAGAAGGGCTATCCAGTGACTTTTCAAATTTTTATTTATTTAAAAAAAAAAGAAAGAAAAAATATTTGTCATTTGTACTTTACAATTTTTGCATTTCCATTTTGTATGGAGTGTTGAAAGTTTGGAAATTAAGACCATTTCCTCAGCTCTTAGAGCTTAGTGTTCTAGTGTGGAGAATGCTCCCTGCAGCCGCTGGCACCCAGAACTAGCAATGGGGTTCCAAGAACTCTGCCAACATGTGGTCCCTCTCCCACAGGTAGCCAGTTAATCTCTCCTTCCATATTTCATTGAATCCACATCTTTGCCTCTTATACAGAACTCTCACCAGGGAAGCCTGGCTACCCCAACCACAGGAGGCCAGTAGTCCACTAGTCCCTACTCCAATCAGAATCTCCCCAAAAACTCACAAAACTAATGGTGACCACAAGAATCAGTGTAACCCCAATTTAAAAGTAACACAAAGTTCAGGTCAAAGAACATGTTCCCTGAATCTGTGCAAGAGACCCCACACTAATTAGATAGGAGCACCAAAGAGGAAGGTAATACACTTGAATGGAAATAAAAAACCACCACCAATGAGCTTCCCCAGAGTTCTCCCTAGCAGGGAGGGAGCACATTGATAGTGTATTGGGAGGATCCATCTCCAGACTTCCACAGGTATCATCACAAAGAGTGGATGATGATAGGAACACTGAAATCTCAACAAGGAATACCCTGAAAGGAAGAAACTCCAAGTCCCTGTTCTATCCTCTGGCCCTCTTGCATGTTCAATCACTAGATATCAGTGTGATGTTTTTAGAGCTAGTATCTATTATCAGTGTGTGGGACTGATAGTAGATACTTATTATCTATTATAAGACTGGGAAATTTAATACTAGCTCTGTAACCCTGAAAAAAATAAATTAGGCTAGATTTCCTTAATTTTCTCATCTGAAAAATGAGTTACTCATACTTACTGTAGGTAATGGGAAGATTAACCGAGCTAATAACTAGAAAAACTCATAAAAATCTCTCACATATAGCAAACAATCAATAAATGTTGCTATGCTTCTCAAATGTGTCTGGAAGTATTTATAGAGGAGTTTAATAATTTTTTGTTTTCAATTTAGTACATGTGGATTTTGAGTGGCATATGACAGCTTAAAGTGTAATATCATGGAGGCTCTGCCAAGCAGTAATCCTTCTTATGTGCTTTTATTTCACTTAATCATGACTCAATTGTTACACGTTCTGTGCTGCATAGAAATATTATCCATTTGTCTATTATCCATTTGTCTCCCTCCTAGAGCATAAATTCATGTCAGACAAGACTATTCTTATTCACCTTTGATTTGTTGTGACTTACAGAGAATGAAGTAAATAGAAGAAATTCAGTGCCTTGGTCAAATAGATAGATAGCTGGTCAATGCATTGGCTTTATAACCAATAGGGATACAAAAGGGCATTGCCTTCTATATGAGTTTTTCACTAGGTATGTGTGGGCTTATAACATTTTAGAAAAATTTAAGGGGCAGATGGGGGAATTATTGAATGAGATAATTGTCAATATTACTCACCATCATCATTATCATCCCGTTGATCGCCAAATTTCTCCAGCGGTCTCAGTAACCTCTCCATTCATCCTAGCCCTGAGATTTTAGAAGCCTCTCTTTACTTGTCCTTCCCAACGATGCCGCATTGGAGGCTCTTTCAGGGTCAGGAGAATGAGACCCAGCTTATTACTGGTTTTGGCATATTAATATACCATGCGAGGCTCTCCCATGTGGGCAGGAAACTCCTGGTAGTTTTCTGGGTTCTCCCAGAGGAGAAGTAGGCTGTAAGATATCGCTTCCGGAAGCTTGCTTTTAAGTCTCTGGATACTGACTGTGGATGGGATTACACGGCGCTGGGGGCATTCCCTGTGTGTGACCACCTAGCTACTGGGAAATGGGAAATCTGGGCAGAGCAGGCCCAGTTCCGATCCCAGAAGTCTTGGAGGTCTCAGCCATGGGTCCCACACACCTGGGTTCCTCTGCCTGTACCTTCATGCATGAGGCTCGTCCAAATGTGTGGAGAGGGGCCTTGAGCATGGCTGTGGTTAGGTTCCAGAGGTGTTTGGCTGCCAGGAGCTCTGCTTGGGAAGGGGAGGGAAGCTGGAGCCCATCAATATTACTAGGACACTAATTCGTTTACTCATCAAAGAAAGAGATTGAGTGCTTCTTTATCTCTTTATAAAATAATATCTATTTTTATTTTGTTTGTTTATTTTTGTGATCCTGAGAATTAAACTCTGGGCCTCACACAGGTAAAGCAAGTGCTATACTGCTGAGATATTTCCCTGGCCCTGGGTATTTTTCTTTTGGAAATGTATTAGTCATACTGCAGTCTAGCCACTCTGGTCCAAATAGGACTCAACAGTAATTTTATGCTAAAGAGAAAATGTATTGACATATTCAAATGTTTTCCTTTTTAAATTGTTTGGAGAACTACCTTGCTGCATATTACATAAAATGGCCATTAAAATTATGTTCTTTTCCAAAAGAGAAGCAGAGATTAATGAGTAAAACTATAGTGAGACACTCAGTATCTGATGAAAACTCACACATAGAACCAGCAAAATGCTCATGAAATACAAATAACTGCAAAGTAATTATTAAACAATAAATCTGAGGAAAAGATCCTTACCTAAAAAAGCTACTATTGTAGTAAAAAAATTTATAATACTTCAAGCAATTTTTTGACAGTTCAGTTTGGGATATAAACACTGAAAAATGTTTGCGTGGGATTTTTTAAAATATTTTTTGAGCTTCCATCAACTTTTCTGACTGTAGTCAGCAAGTTCTGGATCATAGTTAAGAGGAAAAAATTAAGAAAACAACTCTATTTGTGCCTCTTTAACAGTTTCTACTATTTTCATCTTAACTCCTTTTAAAAGACAAGGGACTTTTAATGCCACAGAAATGTTCTTTTTTTATTTGTATAGTGTAGATTCTTTTTACCTTCTGCAAGTAAATACTTGGTTCTCTAGGGTGTTAAAATCTTTTGTAAGGAAAATTACTCAAGCAAGGAATCAGTTAATGCTATTGGTAGGAGAGCACTGGCCAGCTGTTCTCCTCAGGGGCAGAAATAGACTTACGTAGGAAATGAAAAGCTGGATGGGAGGAAACCATGACTAAGACATTGATAGAAACAAAGAGGACTCAGAATTTCTCCCCAGTGGAAATATGACCCAGAGCATGACAGCCACCTGTAATGGGATTGTTTCCCTAACTCTGCTAAGTCAAGAAAGAAGAACCAAGATCTTACTTGTTAAGTTTATGTTATGGAACAATTCAAATTCTCCTAGTCTCCTGTTTATCTCTTGTAGATGGAGTAGTAGAGTCATGTACCATATAAATGATATTTCAGTCAATGCTGGTGGTTCCAAAACTCCCATTGCCTCTGACATTGTAGCTGACTTAATGTCCTAGTGTTTCACACTGGCAGCAACCCCATACATCTTGTGTATGCCCTGTCTCCTAAGAACATCATTTTCTTTCGTGCTTGATTTACTGTGTTGTGGTTTTGTTTATGATGATCCATACGCATACTAAAAAATGGCCTGTATCAACTTAGAAAAAGTTCTAATACCTGGTTTTAGACACACTGAGAAGTTTTTCTGTTTCGAGTCCATGATGAGCAGAACCCAAGCAAACCACTTAATTATGTTGTTAAAAAAATAGCCTGTCTTTGGTTGCTCTTATTATGAAATAGAGTATTTTGCTAGCTCTGGTAACTTAAAAATATTCAGGAATTTGTTTCATAATATGAAAATGAATGTTGATCTAGAGGTGTTTGTATATAGGCTGTTTTCAAAGTTTTGGAAATTGATAAAGCAGGTTGTAATGGCAAAATATTTACCATAATAAGTTTTGGTATAGGTGAAGTTTCCTTATTTTGCAAACAGGTACTGAAACAAACAAACAAACAAACAAACAAAAAACCAAAAAAAAATTGCATTCTTAAACAGGTCCAGTCAAGTTTCAAGACCTTAAGAACAGGAAAATAGGAGCAGTATTGTAGCTGAGCACAGAGAAGGCAACACAAGACACACTGTCATGAATTGTCCCCCAAAGGGAATTAGTGGTTTTAAACTCACAGTATTGGAAAATTTCCCTTTCTGTCAAAATGTCAGAAAATGTTGCACTCAGCTGAAAGAACTCTGCAAGGCCTTCAGTTCCACTAGTGTCTGATAGGCATGTGTTGTGTCACGTGGTGCAGGCCTCGTGGAGAGAGGAGCCCATGGCCCTCAGATGGTGGACTTGCTCACGAGCACCAGCCAGGATGGTCAGGGGGCAGGCAAGTTGTGCAAAGGCATCCCTTCCTGCCTTGTTAGGAGAAGAATTTGAAATCAAGAAGCTTGTCATGAAGAATCTGTGAGTTGGCTGCTCTTCTGCCATGGATAGCTTGTTTTCAAGGAATGTGTTGCTCTTTGTAGGTTCTGAGGGTTGAACTAAAGTTGGCTACGTGGAAAATAAGCGCCTTAACCCCTATACTTTCTCTCTAATACCCATGGTCTTCTCCATGGATGAAAGCTGAGTCCAGCGCTCATCCATATCATTAGTACTTCATAATGTGCTATTATTCATATGCTTACCACTCTCTATAACAATTATATGCTAGTAAACCTAGATTAAATTATAAGTGAAGGATTTTAGGGAAAATAAAAGTGACAAAATGCAGTTTCTCCTGGATATGGTTATGTGGAAACATACTTAAATACTTCCAAGAATTCTCATCAGGAATATATTTTTGCTTCTTTTTGGGGGAATTATTGTTTGCTTGTTTGGGGCCACAACCATTAGTGCCCAGGGCTTAATGCTGGCTGTACTTGGGGAAAACTTATCCCAAGTGATCACCCCTTGAGACCATATGAGGTACCAGGGATCAAATCCAGATTGGCTACGTGCAATATAAGTACTCTTTCTGCTGTACCATTTTTCTGGTGCCCTGCATGAAGTTTTAAGATAATATGTGTATATCTAAGGAAAAAAATTTTTGAATTTTAAAAAATATTAATTTTGAACTTATTAGAAAAATAGTAAATACTGTATCATTTTATTGTCTTATATTGTTCAAAAATTTCACTGTATCACTGTATCACTGTCATTCTGTTGTTCATCGATTTGCTCGGACGGATGCCAATAACATCTTCATTCATCCTAGCACTGAGATTTTAGCAGCTTCTCTTTACTCGACCTTCCCAATGGTGCCTCATTTTTTCTGAAAAAGCCAATGGAGGCTTTTTCAGGGTCAGAGGAAAAAGACCCATCATTGTTAATGTTTTTCACATATCGAATACATCATGGGGAGCTTGCCAAGCTCTGCCATGTGGGTAGGATACTCTCAGTAGCTTACCGAGTTCTCCAAGAGGAAGGAGTAGACAACAATAGATTGTGCAGCTGCAAATGCAGCTGTGCACTTCTGGGAGCTTTGTCTTATAGTCTCTGAATCTTGGCCATTGATGGGATTACACAGTGTGTGTGTGTGGGGGGGGGAGCAGTTTGCGGGTGTGACTGCCTAGCTACTGGTAAATGGGGGATCTGGGTTGAGGAGGCCCAGTCCTTATCTGAGCAGGCTTGGAGATCTCAGCCCCAGGTCCCGCACACCTGGGTTCCTCTGCTGGTTTCTTCATGCGTAAGGCTCGTCAGAGTGTGTGGAGAGGGGCCTTGAGGATGGCTGTGGCTGGGTTCCGTAGGTCTTCAGCTGCCAGGGCTCTGCTAGGGGTGGGGAGAGAAAATCAACTGCCCCCCTCCAAGAGGCCCCGGTGAAGACAGCCAGGCATGGGGGAAGGAGACTCTACCATACAGAAATATGTTTTATTATTAAATTTTATTAATAAATCTCTGTAGTTGTAACAATATGTAGAATAGAATAAATTCAACTGCATTGCCTGTGTGGAAAGCCTGGAGCTATGCAGTCTGAAATCAATATAGATAAAAATAATATGTATTTTTAAGATGAGAAGATAACAATCTAAATTATATTAATCTGTAAAAAGATCTAATTACTCTCACTGGCTTTTCCTATCAATAAAATATTTCATATCTCAGAGATATTCTTCCCTAAACTGGGAAATCAGTACTTTTTTAGATATATTTAGGAAGAAGGGTAATATTTTACCCTTATGTAGAAGTTCTATTTATTTGTCCCTATTTTCTTCTGTAAGGGAAGCTAGCTTATCTATCAGAAAAGTTAAATGGAGTGTGTTTTAGATTGCCCTTGCTGACAATATTTAATCAATTAAGATTTATTTGGAGTGCGCTCTGTACTGTGGTAAGTACTCAAGAGACAAATACAAAAGGAAATGACAAGATACTTATTAATGTCACAGATTTTGAAATATTTCTTTATGGGACAATATTTATTCATAAGAAATAACTTCTGGGTGCCTGGGAGATGGATTGGTGGCTTAGATTCCTTGCCCAGTAAAATGCCACTATGTCGCCCTCCCCGAAGTTCTGAGGCAATCCCAGATGGCTGTGCGATTTAGAGTGCCCAGCCATGTGTGTAGGGTGAGCTTACTCCCTTTTGCCATGCATAAACTGATGTGACCTTGACATGCATGGTAATAATAATCTTCAGAGAGCAGAAGTGAAATGGTCAAGACAAGTATTTCATCTTTCTTTATTCTAGTATTTCAATGGTTACTACATCAAAGATTTGTTGAAACATACAGTATGCTACAAATTAAGTTTAATTTGCTACATATCGTATGTACATTATGTTAAAAACTAAGTTTAAGGCATTATAATCAGAAACAAATATATTTTGACCTAATGATAATATATTATCATATTTCTATACTATGTATTATAAAGGGAACACTGTAGCACTGTAGTCCCGTTGTTCATTGATTTGCTCGAGTGGGCACCAGTAACGTCTCCATTGCGAGACTTGTTGTTACTGTTTTTGGCATATTGAATACACTACGGGCTAGCGTGCATGTGGGATACTCTCGATAGATTGCCAGACTCTCAGAGAGGGACGGAGGAATCGAATCCAGGATGGCCATGTACAAGGCAAACGCCCTTCCTGCTGTGCTATTGCTCCAATCCCATGTTTATAATACCCAGGGTGTTACCAATAAATGCATAATGTGCTTTTAAAAATAAACATCTTGGGGCCGGAGCGATAGCACAGCGGGTAGGGCGTTTGCCTTGCACGTGGCCGACCCGGGTTCGATCCCCGGCATCCCATATGGTCCCCCAAGCACCGCCAGGAGTAATCCCTGAGTGCAAAGCCAGGAGTGACCCCTGAGCATCGCTGGGTGTGACCCAAAAAGCAATAAATAAATAAATAAATAAATAAATATCTTTAGATATGACTTGAAATTCACTAGGCAGATAATAGTCAAATGGGATGGCAAGTTGTTCAATACAACAGAGACATACAAAAAAATTAAAGTGATATGAGACAATATGATAAAGAATTGTATGGAATGTGGAAATAATAAATATATGCATGATGTTCTTAAGTACATTAAGTTTACATTTAAGGAATCAGAGATAGCACGGGAACTAGGGTGCTTGCCTTGCTGACATTTGCTGACACCAATTTGATCTCTAGTACTATATACGGTCCTCAAGCACCACCAGGATTAACCTTTGAGTATAGAGCTGAGAGTAGTCCACTGAACATCACTTTCTTTATTTATTTAAATTTATTTAAACTTATTTATTTAAATTTAAGAACTGTATCACTGTATCACTGTCATCCCATTGTTTATCGATTTATTTGAACGGGCACTAGTAATGTCTCTATTCCTCCCAGCCCTGAGATTTTAGATTTTAGCAGCCTCTCCTTACTCATCTTTCCCAGTGATTGGAGGCTCTTTTAGGGTCAGAGGAATGAGATCCATCATTACTGTTTTTGGCACATCAAATACGCCATAAGTAGCTTGCCAATTAAAGAACAAGCATCAAATATCCAACTAGCTAGGCAAAACCCCCAACCTTATGTAGCTTATCCTCAGGCTAATTGCTTCTGCTTCTTTTCTCTCACATCTCCTCTGTTTTCTAAAGCTAATCCAGTCTCTTAGAACTCTTAGTCCAAGAAGAGAGGAAAATGTATTCCTTTGGATGTTAATATTCTTATTTTCCAGAAATCATGAACATAATTTTTACTTTGCTGATGATTTAAGCTGCTTTAAAAAGATCATTTTGTTTTATCTAGGTATGTTATGTTCACGTGACCTCTTATAGCCTAGTTCTCCCTCTCAGAGAATCTGGCAAGCAACCAAGAGTTTGCTGCCCGCATGGGAGAGTCTAGCAAACTTCCTGTGGCATATTCATATGCCAGAACCAATAACAATGCTGGGTCTCATTCCCCTGACCCTGAAAGAGCCTCCAATACGGCACTATTGGGAAGGACGAGTAAAAAGAGGCTTCTCCCTCCTGAGGAATGCTTGCAGGGCTATAAATTTTCCCCTTAACACAGCTTTAGCTGTGTCCCCTAGGTTCTGGTAGCTTGTGTCTTCATTCTTGTTTGTTTCGAGGTATCTTTTGATCTCTTCCTTAATTTCCTTTTTTATCCACTCGTTGTCCAACAGTGAGTTGTTTAATTTCCAGGTGTTCGATTTGGTGCTCCGTGTCTGTGTGTGCTTAGTTTCTATTTTCAGTGCATCATGGTCCGAGAAGATGGTTGATACAATTTCTATCTTGTTGATTCTGTTGAGGTATGTTTTGTGACCCAGCACATGGTCTATTTTGGAGAATGTTCCATGTGCACTGGAGAAAAATGTATATTTTTTCTTTTGGGGGTGTAAAGCCCTATATAGGTCCATAAGCCCTTTCTCATCTATTTCTTCCTTCAGGGCCATTGTTTCCTTGTTGAGTTTTGTTCTTGTTGATCTATCCAGAGGTGATAATGCGGTTTTGAAGTCTCCGACTACTATTGTGGTGCTAGTGATGTCCTCCTTAAAGTTTGTTAGGAGTTGCTTTAAATATTTAGCCGGTCACTCGTTAGGTGCGTATACATTTAAGAGTGTGATTTCTTCCTGTTGTATGTATCCCTTGATGAATAGGAAATGACCTTCACTGTCCCTTCTAATCTTTTTCAGCCTGAAATCTATGTTGTTAGATACTAGTATGGCCACCCCAGCTTTTTTGAGGAAATTGTTTGCTTGTAGGATGGTTTTCCATCCTTTGACTTTGAGCCTGTGTTTGCTCTGACTGTTCAGGTGTGTTTCTTGTAGGCAGCAGAAAGTTGGGTTTAGTTTCCGAATCCATTTTGCTACTCTGTGTCTCTTGATTGGTGCATTTAGCCCATTGACATTGAGAGAGATTATTGTTATGGGATTGTGTGCCATCTTGCTGTAGGGTTTGTTGTTCTTGTTAGGGTTTTTCTTTGTCTTACAGAAGCCCCCTTAGACCTTCTTTTTGGCTTGGTTTTGAGTCTATGAAGTTCTTGAGTTGTTGTTTATCTGAGAAATAGAGAGCTTGACTTCACAGCTCAAGATCTTAGAAAAGGACCAACAAAAGGAACCCAAGCCAGAGCGAAGGAAGGAAATAATAAAACTTAGAGCAGAAATTAACGATAGGGAAACCTAAAAAACAATCCGAAAGATCAATAAAACAAAAAGCTGTTTCTTTGAGAAAATAAACAAGATTGACACACCGCTAGCAAGACTCACAAAGAAAGAAAGAGAGAGAACCTTAGTAAACTGAATCAGAAATGAAACGGGGGATATCACAACAGAAACCAATGAAGTTCAAAAGATCATCAGAGACTACTTTGAAAATCTCTATGCCATGAAACAAGAGAACCTAAAAGAAATGGACAAATTCCTTGATTCCTACAATCTCCCAAAACTGAATCAAGATGACTTGGAATACCTGAATAGACCCATTAATATCAAGGAAATTGAAACTGTTATCAGATGTCTTCCCAAAAACAAAAGCCCAGGCCCGGACAGATTCACTGGCGAATTCTTCCAAATATTTAAAGAGGACCTGTTGCCAGTTCTTTTCAAGTTATTCAAGGAAATTGAAAAAACAGGGACCCTACCAAACAGTTTCTATGAAGCTCATATCTCCCTAATACCAAAGGCAACCAAAGATACCACAAACAAAGAAAACTACAGGC
Organism: Sorex araneus; assembly: GCF_027595985.1. NCBI lineage: Eukaryota > Metazoa > Chordata > Mammalia > Eulipotyphla > Soricidae > Sorex > Sorex araneus. Next base: position 15,579,565 of record NC_073311.1, read on the forward strand.
CAATATCCCTGATGAACACAGATGCGAAGATTCTCAACAAAATACTAGCAAATAGAATCCAACAACTGATTAAAAAAAATCATACATCACGATCAAGTAGGATTCATCCCGGGGATGCAAGGATGGTTTAACATTCGGAAATCAATCAACGTAATCCATCACATCAACAAAAGTAAAAATAAAAACCATTTAATAATTTCAATAGATGCAGAGAAAGCATTTGACAAGATCCAACACCCATTTATGATGAAAACTCTCACCAAAATAGGCTTAGAAGGAACTTTCCTCAAGATAGTTGAAGCCATCTATCACAAACCCATGGCAAGCATTATCCTTAATGGAGAAACACTAAAGGCCTTTCCTCTAAGATCGGGGACAAGACAAGGATACCCACTCTCACCACTTCTGTTCAACATAGTACTACAAGTACTTGCAATAGCAATTAGGCAAGAAAAAGACATTAAGGGTATAAGATAGGAAAGGAAGAAATCAAACTGTCACTATTTGCAGATGACATGATTCTATATCTAGAGAATCCTAAAACCTCTACCAAGAAACTCCTGGAAACAATAGACTTGTACAGTAAAGTTGCAGGCTATAAAATCAATACTCAAAAATCCATGGCCTTCCTATACGCAAATAGCGAGTAGAGGAAAGTGACATTAAAAAAAAAATCCCATTCGCAATTGTGCCCCAGAAGATCAAGTACCTAGGAATCAGCCTAACTAAGGAAGTAAAGGATCTCTACAAGGAAAACTACAAAACACTACTCAATGAAATAAAAGAGGACACGAGGAAATGGAAACTCATTCCCTGCTCATGGATAGGAAGACTTAACATTGTCAAAATGGCAATACTCCCCAAAGCACTATACAGATTCAATGCAGTCCCTATGTGGATACCCATGAAATTCTTCAAAGAAATTGATCAAACACTCCTGAAATTCATATGGAACAATCAACGCCCACGAATAGCCAAAGCAATTCTTGGGAAAAAGATGATGGGAAGCATCACCCTCCCCAACTTGAAACTTTACTACAAAGCAGTAACAATTAAAACAGCATGGTACTGGAACAAAGGCAGAACCGCTGATCAATGGAACAGGGTGGAATATCCCTACATGCAACCCAAAATATATGATCACCTGATCCTTGATAAGGGGGGCAAGAAATGTGAAATGGAACAAGGAAAGCATCTTCAACAAATGGTGCTGGCATAACTGGACAGCCACATGCAAAAAAATGGGCTTAGACATCCACCTTACACCATGCACAAAAGTCAGATCAAAATGGATTAAAGACCTCAACATCAGACCACAATCCATAAGGTACATCGAAGACAAGGTCGGCAAAACCCTTCACGATATTGAAGCTAAAGGTATCTTCAAAGATGACACGGAACTAAGTAAGCGAGTAGAAACAGAGATAAACAAATGGGACTATATTAAGCTAAAAAGCTTCTGCACCTCAAAAGACACAGTGACCAGAATTCAAAGGGAATCTACAGAATGGGAAAGGATATTCACCCAGTACCCATCCGATAAAGGATTAATAACAAGGGTATATAAAGTACTGGTTGACCTCTACAAAAAGAAAACACCCAACCCCATCAAAAAATGGGGGAAGAAATGAACAGAAACTTTCTCAAGGAAGAAATATGAATGGCTAAAAGGCACATGAAAAAATGCTCTTCATCACTGATCATCAGGGAAATGCAGATTAAAACAACTATGAGATACCATCTCACACCACAGAGACTGGCTCACATCCCAAAGAACAAAAACAACCGCTGTTGGCGTGGATGCGGGGAGAAAGGAACCCTCCTACACTGCTGGTGGGAATGTCAACTGGTTCAGCCCTTCTGGAAAACAATATGGTCGATTCTCAAAAAATTAGAAATTGAGCTTCCATTTGACCCAGCAATACCACTCCTGGGAATATACCCTGGAGAAGCAAAAAAATATAGTCAAAATGACATCTGCACCTATATGTTTATCGCAGCACAGTTTACAATAGCCAGAATCTGGAAAAAAAAAACAAATGCCCGAGAACAGATGACTGGCTAAAAAAACTTTGGTACATCTACACAATGGAATACTATGCAGCGGTTAGAAAGCATGAAGTCATGAAATTTGCATGTAAGTGGATCAACATGGAAAGTATCGTGTTGAATGAAATGAGTCAGAAAGAAAGAGACAGATACAGAAAGATTGCACTCATATGTGGAATATAAAGTAGCAGAGAGGTACGATCTAGCAAAGATGCAACTTCTGGCAGAAATCTGTCTGGACTTAGTCACTAAAATACTAAAATACAGAAATCTAGAACCTCACAGCCGCTATTGTGGCCACATGACCTCATATCTCCTCAATCGCAGCAGTGGAAAACAAATTACCAAATGCTTCCTTTCCAGCAGGTCCGACTCTGGGGGGGAAACTCCAAACAATAATAGTGAGGTTTTTGTTGTTGTTGTTGTTGTTGTTGTTGTTTGTAATCAAGGTAAAAAGAAAGTAAAGTGTAACTTACCAACTACACAGATGGGGTGGGGGACCGGGGGGCAGGGCGGGGTGGGGTGGGAGGTTTACTGTGGTTCTTGGTGGTGGAATATAAGCACTGGTGGAGGGATGGGTGTTCGAGCATTATGTAACTGAGACTTAAGCCTTAAAGCTTTGTAACTTTCAACATGGTGATTCAATAAAAAATAAATTAAAAATAAAAAAAGAGGCTTCTAAAATCTCAGGGCTAGGACAAATGGAGACGTTACTGACACTGTTCAAGAAAATTGACAATCAATGGGATGATGATGATGATGATGATGATGATGATGATGATGATGATGATGATGATGATGATGATGATGTTCACCAAATTACACGAAAAAGCTACCTCTAGGTGAAAGAAGAAAAAGCAGTTAAAGATACTCAAAGATAAGAAGAAATTGACACTCTAGTGCTGTAGTGTTGTGGAAAAATCAACAGGAGGCGGGATGAACATGGGCCCTGGGATAGGAGAGAGGCTATAGCCTGACAATCACTTAGAAAGCAGAGACCTTAAGCCTAAATTCACAATTGACTGAACTATCCTGGTTATCCAGCCAATATTCTGGGTGAATTTCGAATTTGCTCTTCCTTGAAGCCTCAGAAAAGGAACAACAACCTGCTGACCCTTTGATTTCTTATGAAACTAAGTAGAGAAGCATCGAAGTCTCATGGTGCCTGGTCTTTTGCCCCCATCAAAAAATTAAGTAATGTGCACTGGTGAAGGGATGGGTGTTTGAGCATTGTGTAACTGAGACTTGAGCCTGAAAGCTTTGTAACTTTCTACCTGGTGTTTCAATTAAAAAAAAAAAGTAATGAGAAAGAGCATTAAGAAAAATCTTTTCACTGTTTGAGTCAACCCTCATTTCCAGCAACCCGTGCAGGGCCTCCACACCACAGCTGAGAAGGCAACATATCTCCTAAACCATGAGCAATCCATTCCATCTAAATGTCCCACAAGTAATAGTGGAAGGGGGCCAACTTGACAACAGGTTTGTTATTGCTCAGTCCATCATCGAGGGTTGAATCTCTCTTGTTGAAATTATTGAAGCATATTCTGGTAGCTCGTGCCCCTGGATTTACTCTGTCACCTTGACATCTTATTACTATTAAACAGCAACAAGTTTCGGGTTCCCCAAAGCTGCCTAGTGGGCCATCATCTGGCCCTCGAGATGTTGTGTTGCAAGCCACCATTAGATCTATTGAAGCGCTGATACAGGAGGTACACAACTACACAACATGAAATATGAAATCAAAGGCATGTGGGCTGAGATAAGAGATTTGGACAAATTAAAACTGAACTATCAAAGTTCCTGGAGAAATTTGAGCTTCTCTTCATAATGACGTGGGCCCACTATGAGCACAGTTGATGTAGCATGGGCTAACATAGACGAAAACAGCTGGTCACCATCCGGGCCGATCCCCGGGACCCTAGTACAACCTGAACCGCTCACCAGTCGGCTCAAGGAGAAAGTTGACCATCTTTCCGTGTACCAGGATGTGATATGGGAACTGGAGAAGGCAAGAGGCACCAGGAGAACCAAGGCCGCAGATATTGCCAAGGTGGAGTACACTGTTCAGAATGCATTCACGATATTCAAAAGTCACTTGATAGGATACCAAACAGCTTACTTCATTGATGTAGTGGAAGAGCCACTGAGATGTTCCAATATAATATTCACATCGAGAAATCCCCTCAGGCCAGTTTGATTACTGTTGCTTAGAACCCAACATTGCTGTAGATATTGCCACACGACAATTGCCACATGGCAATCGAGCAGAAAGTTTGAAATCCCAAAGTTGGACTTGAAGTCAGTTAGAAAGCTTCCACCCGCTAAGGCGACATTCAGGATGGGGTGGGCTATCATTTATGAAACACCACAAGGTCTGATTGTTGTCAACATACGAGATAAATTACCCCATTAAGCTCGAGCTAGTGATCTCTACTAGAAGTTTGCACCATCACCATCTCACAAAACACCCACCCTAATCATGTCTAATGTGAGGTACTTATGACACAATCCAAACACTATTAATCTGAAGAACATTAAGAAAAAAAAAATTAACAAATGGTTCTTCTTTGAAACTGCTAAATTTTGGATAATTCAGTCATGGCAGCAATAGAAAACCTATCCAACCAGTTTCCTCTTTTTATACTGGACATGGCTATGACAATTTTGTTCACAAGGAGAAATTTTCTTTTAATTTTTAAGATAGCATATTCCTGTTCTGAGCTATGCTTTTTTTCTATTATTTCATAAAATCTTTTAAAATTGATTTGCCTTATTTGTCAGCACCACCCCTCTAAACCCCATCTTTTTTCAGCAGATATTAACACATTCAAAAGATCCCATTGTGTGATGAGATTCAAATTCACTTCTCTTAGATTTTAATAATGAGGGAAAGAGGATGACTTAACATTGTACCTGATTCAGAGAGTGTGATAAAACAGAACAGGCTCTCAGATGTGGTTCTTCTCTGCCATCTCTGTAATCATTTTTATACCTTTACTTTAAAAATGCAGTGTCTCCTCATGTCAATATTAAGATTTCATACTGTTGGTCAAAAATTAGGAGCACCTGAATATATATCTAATTTCTACAGGATACTTGTTATTGTAGTAAGGCATTTATAATTCAAAAATCAAAACTTATTTTACATGGAATGAAAAGTCTTTATGTATTTTTATAGAATGTTGCATTCTCTCAAAATGAAACAGCAACTGGAATAATCTTTCTCTGTTCTGTTCTTACATGGTTTCAAGGCTCCATTTTACTTCTTTAGATTAGAAAACCCATTTCAATGGCATCTCTGACTTTTTTCCCACTGAATCATAAAGCCCCAGAGAAAACTGGTGATTATGTCTTCTGGAATACTCTCTGGAACATATAATATCTTCCATTCACAGAATACAAATACATAGGAAGTCAATTCATGTTTATAGAATAAATAAAATGAATAAATTTCAAACTTTACAAAAATTGGCTAATGTAGTATTATTTTCACTGGGATGTGATTTTTATCCGATTATTATTTACTGATTTATTATTTATTATTAATTATTATTTATATTATATAAAATACTTTGTATTTTATGGAAAAGTGGCAAACAGAAATTCTATCTCATAGAATTTCTTAAAACTATTTGTTAATAGTTTTAAGTCAAGCTTAAAACTATTTGTTCTGCAATGCAGTTTCTCAGATTTTTTTTCTAACTTTTGCCTCTTTCTTTTGTTACTGCTTTAGTATGCTTAGTGTTTTCTGGGATTTTTTTATTTTTTTTGTTGAATTGTTCCTTGACTGAAGATTGACTATTGTGGATTGCAGAAAGGAATAGAATAAAAGCCTGGGTGTAGCCAAACAGAAGCTTAGTTATTTAACCGAAGTCTTATATCCCACTTATCTTTATGGGATCTTTAGACAGAGGCGAGGTAAAGGACAGTTGTGCTTGCTTCTTTGCACTCTTACGTACTGCAGAAGTCAAAGGGCGGCTATGCTTGGGAAGATACTGTCACAGATGATAAACTAACACTTATTTTAGGTAATTGTCCATATCACTGTTGCTGTCACTGTCATCCCTTTGCTCATTGATTTGCTTGAGCGGGCACCAGTAATGTCTTCATTGTGAGACTTGTTACTGTTTTTGGCATATTGAATACGCCACGAGTAGCTTGCCAGGCTCTGCCATGCAAGCGAAATATTCTTGGTAGCTTGTCAGGCTCTCCGAGAGGGACGGAGGAATCGAACTCGGGTTGGCTGCATGTGTGCAAGGCAAATGTGCTACAAATTGTGCTATCGCTCCAGTCCAGGTAATTGTCTAAGGCCTGATTTTCTTATGATCATTTCATATCATTGAACTTTTGTTTTTCTACACCTCAATCCTGATGCCCATCTCCAAGAACCTCAGAATTGGCAATGATATGAAAACTAAAGTTTTCTGTTTCTGAATCTCTTCCTTGCTCTTTGATTTTAGTCATGGAGTATGTGCACCCTTTCAATTCCCTTGATAGTGACACTAAAAATAGAACTTGGCCCAGCTGAATCCATGATCCCATTTGCATAAATTCCATCTTATTGCTTAAGGAGAAGGAAGGAAAGTGAGCCAATGGAAAACTTTTAAGAGACTTAAATATATGTCTCAGTATACAATGGGGAATGCAACCATCTGACCAGAGCACTAGACAAGAATATAGTCTACATAATGTTCTAAATGGTTCACAGGGACCTAATAGTATATGAAAAATCTTATCACTTTGGAGAGAAAATTCATTCAACAGACTGAAAAGTAAAAATGATCCCATTATTAATTATTTTATTATCTGTGGCAGTGAAGATTTATCTTGTGTTCAAAACATAACTCATGAAACTCTTGAATGCATATTATACTAAAATGACCATTATTTCTCCTTTGTTGTACAAAGTTGATGCCGGTGAGCAGTGCCTCAGAATATCTGACATTGTGAAGTAATAATTCATCAAAGTGCAATGATTACTAATAATCACTTATTAAATAACTAAGAAATAAATAATTAGTAATACATCCCCTAAATCTCAATATTTGGTATCAGGGAACTATTGTTTCTAAATGCATTGTGATGGAAAAGAACCAAAAAACCCTCCCAATTTGCTAATTTGGACAGAAACAAAAATTATCTTTCTCTCCTTTAACCATAGGTAGTAGAATCTCTGTAAATAATGTAGATATGTATTTTAAAAACTCACTGTCTCAGAAATTCTCTATCATCCATCTCCATCATTGAACAAATTGATAAATGGCTGATCGAGAGCATGCTAACTTAGAACTGTCTTGTTCTGAGTGGGTGGGAGTCAGTCAGGTGGCGATGATGGGGGACGTGTGGAGGGAAACTTCTTTTTCCATATTAATGAAACTCTGTAGTGCTATAATTCAATGATTCTACTAATTGATGGGAGACAGACGACTGCAGTGAACACTGAATTTTAAAGAGTTCACAGCTTTAGTTACATGACTAGAAGTTATAGTTAAGTGAATTTCAATACTTAGCCTGTTTTCTTTCTCTCTAAATATTTTTTTTTAATTTATGTGAACCAAAGTGATCCAATAAAGTGTTAAAATTTAATCATAAAATTGAAATATTTCTTATTCTAAAAAGATTCCTATGGCCAGAGAGATAGTAGGATAGCAGATAAGGTGCTTGCCTTGCACACAGCTGACCTGAGTTTGATTCCCAGGGTGCCAAATGGTCCCCAGAGCACTATCAAGAATGATTCCTGAGTGCAGAACCAGGAGTAACCCCTGAGAACTGCCAGCTGTGTCCCGAAAACACAAATAAAAAAGCACCCCTAAACAAACAAAAGTCCTCTTGACCTGACCAGCAATTTTATTCCTTAAGTCTATTATGTGTAATCTTTTATAAATACTTCTAAAAGTGTATGTAAAGATGAGAATATTGTATGTAAATATCCTTTTTACATTAATCATATTACAAAGGATTAAATACACGGTTCTAAACTTTCTTTTTGTCAGATAATAGCATACTTTAGAAATTATTTTAATCAACCTGTTAAGGCCTACCTCATTATTTATTTTCAAAATTCTTTTTCAAAACAATGGTTAAAATTTAAAGTCCCTCCAAATTCATATTTAAAACTTTTTTAAAGACTTATTTTTTTGTTTTATATTCCTTTAGTGATTTGCTTTCAAAATTAGAAATCCTGTACCCTCTGTCAGACACTGTGAGTAAATGCAATGACAATGAAAAATATTGGGAAGTTTCTCAAATTAAAAATTAAAAGCAGTGATCCATCTCCTTTCCCCATAGATTTTCATAGCTATATTATCTTTGAATTTTTAAGATATGTAGCTTTTGTTTCAGGCCTTGTTTTAATTAGGATGTAGAATCCCCTCTATTATTATTACCTACTGAAGCAGTGACAATGACAAATGTATCCTTTTTCTTCATGTTAAATAGTTTTAGAAGTTTTGTTGGAATGCAGCTTCCCAACTAAGAACAGCTATTCTCAGACAACTTCCTTGCTAAGTATGATCATGTAAAGAAAATCATGTTCATATTACATGATTAAAATTTATGTCTGTGGACCTCAGTGTACTTATGAAGTTATACTTTCTATTATTATTCCCCTTTCCTGACAGAAAAGGTGATATTCAATGTGGTCTTGGAAGCCACATATTGAATATTGCAGAGCTGCCTTGGTTTTAGACTCTGAATAACTGCATGGAAAAGAGCCAGAAGTTTATTAACCAGAAACTTGGAGAATAATATGGAACAAAAATGAGCTTCTATCTTTGTTGAGCCATAGCATTTTGGGACTGCCTGTGATAATATCTTAGTCTTTTCACTCAAGGAAATAAAATGATGATGTTTCCTCAGTTCATCATTTTTTCTTTTTGCTTTTAATCAGCTTCGGTGAAGGAAGTATGTGTAACTGATATCTTGCTGACATTCTGTGGGCAATCCTGGTCCCTTTCCTCCTCTCCTCTCCCCTCCCCTCCCTTTCTTCTCCTCCTCTCCCTTCCTTCCCAGCCTTTCCCCTCCACTTCCCTTCTCTCCTCTCCACTTCCCTCTCCTCCTCTCCCTTCATCTCCCTTACTTTACCTCCTCTCCCATCCTCACCTATTCCCTCCTTTCCCCTCCCCTTTCTCTTCAGCGTTCTACTGCAAACTCTTTCCACTTTTCATTCTCAAGATTCTTTCAATTTAAGTTCAGGTATCTGGAAGTATCAGGACTTAACACTCCGGGAGCAGTCCTTGTCCCACGATGAACTGGAATTTGATAATAAATGCTTTGGCTTTCCTGACCCTCGGGATGCATGTTTTACATTGTCTTCAAAAGTTGCTCAGTAAGATTACATTTTAGTTGCTTATGTTACTAACTTGCCTGATAGTGCATTCTTTAAGTGGCTTCTTTTTTGTTTGTTTGTTTTACTTCCTCTTTCCCCTGTCAGTACATCTTGGAAACAACTCTCAAATTAGCTGCTTGTCCTCAAATCTTTTCTTCAGGGTATGTTTGCTGAAGAATTCAATTAAAAATATTAAATTAAAAAAATAAAGCTGTTTTCTCTCTTTTGTGAGTGTGATTGTGTGGGTGGAGAGGTGTTCACATCCCATGGTGCTCAGGGACTATTAAGGGGATCAGCACTTGAATATTGCTCCCAGTAGTGTTTTGGGGACCAGGTAGCACCATGGACTGAATTCAGGTCTCCTGCACGCAGAGCATGCACTCCAGAATACTAAGCTGTCTCTGGGCCCCTGGAAGTTGTTTACTTGATGTAAGATTATGGAATTGGAGAATTTACCAATTAGATGATATGGGAGAACTATATCACTGACTCCCCCTAAACTGACATTGATGGTCTCTTGGGGTAGTGCAGGGAGCAGCAAACACCTGGCCCTGTATCATGGCTGATTTGTTTGACATATTGATGCGAATGGATAACAGACTGCCACATACTACTGCTACTTAGAGGTAGCTCTGAAAGACAGGAGTACACGGCAACTCTCTCCCTTTCCTTGTTTAAAACTCCATTCAGTGCATCTTAGCAGAAATTTCATGGAAGGAAAAAAGTGAAATGGCATAAGTAAGCTCCTGGGAAGTGGTGTAGATTTCAGTAATTGATGGATGTGTATACTTCGGTGTGCATATCATCACAATTACTGGAGCTTTTACCTCTGATGAACTGCAATGAGATACAGGTGAAAAAGGATGCAGTGACTTATGCCTCTAGCCCTTGAGAGACATGGAAGACATTTTTATTATGAGAATTCTGGTGTTGATTTGCTATTGTTAACTGCCATCCAAGTTCTGAAGGAAGAATGTGAACAGCTTGGTTTAGCTATCATAATGAAGAAATTGTGCAAAAGTCAAGAGGTCTCCATAGTAATGATAAAGAGAACCTTGAACCTTGCACTAAGGGGTTACCAGCATCTTTAAAATCAGGTCTCACAGGAAACATAGCTTGAATACATAATTTTTGTACATCAAAATTAGGACTCTTAATGACAAGGCATGGCCTTAGAACTGGATGAATATATTTGGGTAAATGGAATTGAGAAGTTTGAATTTTCTTTTTTCCCTTTCATATCAGTAGTAGTTCTCATCACTCCTTTGAAGAGGAGAGAGTTTCTGTGTGAATGCTTGGGCTCAGGATCATGCCTCTCTCCCCTCACTGCCTTAAAGTCAAGTAGTAAAGTGTTATATTTCAGTAGGAGGAAAGGATGTTTTAACAAAAGAACTTTATATTTGGTTAAATTATACAAGGGTGAAATGCTGATGATAAGATTCAAATGAATTTGAAGGGTTGGAAAGGTTTGAGATATAAAATTAGGGTATAGACATAGTCAATAAGGAAGAAGATTTATAGGAGCCAGAATTCAACAACATGGAAACAGGATCATAAGTTCGTCCAATCATTTTATTGTAATGACTCCTTGAATCTTGGAAATGAAGCCTGCAGTAAATAAAGTAATCTGCTGTGCTTGCCTGATGAGACTACAAGATTCAGTGTTGAACATGATTATATAAATTTATTGTACAACTATGGGGAAAATAATCTGATTATGATTCCTGAAATGGTCTAAAAGGCTTTACTTTTTTTTAAATTTATTTTATTGAATCACCAAGTGGAACCAAAAGGCTTTACTTTTATTGAGTCAATAAATAATCAATATTTGAGGCAGTCTGGTGAGCAACACGGCCGGAGAAATACTCCGGACCCCAAACCGGGCCAGCAACACCGGGGATCCAAACGGAGGAGGTACAGCAGGCACACCTTCTCCAGATGGAGCCCTGGCGACACTGAGCAGCAACTAACACGGATCCGGCTTGCGGGACTGGAACACATCCGAACCGCGCCGCCACTAACACGGCCGCTGGACCTTTTCTAAAAACTGAAAACATGCAATCTTTTAATGGAAAACCAATTATCAAATGCTTCCTTAGTAGGGCTGTCTTTCTTGGGGGGAAACTCCAACAACTATAGTGAATTTTGTTTTGCAATATGGAACATAATCAAGGTAAAGAGAAAATGGAGTGAAATTCATCAGTTATACAGTTGGGGATGGGGGGCGGGGGCGGGGGGTATACTGGGGATTTTGGTGGTGGAATATGGGCACTGGTGAAGAGGTGGTGTTTGAATATTGTTATAAGAGACATAAACCTGAAAACTTTGTAACTTTCCACATGGTGATATAATAAAAATTTAAAAATAAATAAATAGATAATCAATCTTCAAGTGATAAGGATAAGAGAGTCAACAATTTCGATTAGGAGCCTAATGTTGGGTATCTCTTTAGGTGTTAATTGGTGATAGAAAATATTTGTTTAGAGTATGACTTCCTTGGGATAGCAAAATTGTGTTATAATTAATATCAGGTAACAGCACATGCTATCAATAGCAAAGTAGATATAATTAGGATTGGCAGGCAGTTAATATTTGTAAAGGCTTACACTTTGTTATTAATATTTGTTGATAAACTATAGCTCTCCTAATGATGTGATAGATGGGCAGCCAAAACAGTATTATTTCATTCTTCTCAGGGTCAGCAAACTGCAAGTGGGTAAGAGCCAGGCATTTGCTGGTGGAACACAGACACAACCATTTGTTTACCTTGTTTTGTGCTCCAGTGGCAAAACTAAGTTGGTTCAACAGAGACTCTATGACCTACAAAGGCGTAACATATTTATTATGCAGGCCTTTAACAGATGTTTGTTGATCCTTATGCTGTGTCTACTCAAGAAAGTTCAAGAACAAGTGTGAAGATTGATGCTAGTCTCTGCAGTGGAAAATCACCAGTCTTTGTCTCCACACTTCACTATTTAGACTCAGGGTTATTAACTGAAGGAGAGGAAGACTCTGCAAAAGTAATATGTATTATTTCAGTCCTTTTCATTTACTAGAATAGTATGCACCAGGGGAAGGACAAATACCCAGATATTTTAGAAAACATGTGGATGCAGTTTCTGAATTTGCACCAAAAGACCCAAATGCCAACTAACCACCTTAGTAAAGAGACATGCAGAAAAGCCAGAGAACACAGTTTGTCTACAACCATTTGACAGACCTGCAGTTTAGTCACTTTTTAGAAAAAAAAAATTTTTTTGCTTTTTTTCTTGGGTCACACCCAGCGATGCACAGGGGTTACTCCTGGCTCTGCACTCAGTAATTACTCCTGGCGGTGCTCAGGGGACCATATGGGATGCTGGGATCTGAAGCCGGGTAGGTCGCATGCAAGGCAAATGCCCTACCCGCTGTGCTATCACTCCAGCCCCTAGTTTAGTCACTTTTGTGCTCTCAGAATTCTATGTTGGATATACTAGCCAGATGGTCATGAGATTTAGTGATTAGCACAAATCTACTAAAATTCTTGCAGCACATGAAGTGATATTAATTCAAGGAACAGCTTTTTAAAAACTTTTGGTATTTGAACCCAAATCTTACACTGGATCCTATCCCCATGCCCCACCCATGTGACTTCCTGGGCATGTCTTTTGTTTCAATAAGGTGATGAGGTGGGATCTAGAATAGACTCTAAATGGAGGCTGGTATCATAAAAAATCAATTCATGGTTCAAAGTTTGAGATCTTCAGATATTTCTTTCATATTTTTATTTTTTGCAAGGTATGGGGTACATATCTGGCAGTGCTGAGGACCACTGGGTCTGCACTCAAGAAACATGTCTGGTGGGCTCAGGAGACCATATGGGATGCCAGTGATTGAACCTGGATCAACCGCATGCAAGGCAAGAGCACTGCCTCCTGTACAATCGCCCCAGCCCCTACCCCCTCATTCTATAGAGAATGGATAAAGGATAAATATGGAGTTGATGGTTGATATATATATCTCTGTAAAATCTCAGAAGAATGAAATTCAAAGAGTTGCTAGGGTTTTGAATAATTGGCAGGTAGAAAAAGTACACAGGAAAAAGCATTACATACCGTGCTGTTTTCCACATAATTATCATTTGCATTTATTTTATCTGTTTATATTCTTTACCATATCTTTTAAAAGCTAGTTAAACATTAATGTTTCCTGGAATTCTATGTGTATCTCTAGCACATTACTTAAGTCAATGGAGGTAAGTGGAATCTCCAATCTAAGGCTAATTGGTCAGAAGCATAGTTTATATATGCAGTGATGGGAGTGGCTCAAGTAGAGGGTCCTTAAACTCTTTATGCTTTTTCAACTCTCAGAATCTTTGTTTTCCAAATTTTCCCATTATATTACTTTGATAAAATATGAAGTCCTGGTTTTCAGTTACTGAAAGAAATTCCAAGAGGATCCTCACTTTTACAACAAATGGTAAAATGTATAAAAGCTCTATTGCTTTATACCATTGGCTTATAAAAGCTTTCAGAGGAATGCTCTACTTGTGGAGATGGGGGATTCCTCTGTATTCTTTTCTAGGATTCCTTAGTGCCAGCAGACTGAGGTGAGATTCTAAACACAATCATGGGTAGATTGCTTGGTATGTTGGTGCAAATGCAGAAAGAACTGTGACATACTGTTATTTCTTGAGGTCAGTTTTGAAAGATAGTGTGAAAGGAAACTCCCAGAGGACTTAACTTCACTCATACACTAGTCATAACTTGACTTGAATCAAAAAGTGGTTTAAGAAACACTAAGTCCTGGGAAGTAGGAAGTAGCTTTGTAGTTTGTTCAGGATCTGAAAAGAACAAGAGCAAAAAGAGAGAGAGAGAGAGAGAGAGAGAGAGAGAGAGAGAGAGAGAGAGAGAAAGATAAGAATATATGGGGGAAAAATATTAGTACATCTGGGAGAATCACAAAGGCTTGTGGGGTTTTCATGTTTAATGGCAATTGTTATAGTGAAACAATTTTTTATGTATAACTATGATTCTTTTATGAGTAAAATTGTCAGAGGTCTGCTCAATATCTGGTTTACTGTCAAGAGTCTATCCATGACACCACCTAATATAGTACTGCGGATTTAATATGGGGTTAATGGTGTATAACAAGGGATTTACCAATCCCTTAAGAGCAAGGAACTATTGCTCTTACAGAATATTGGAAGGGTATCTCAAAGCTATACATGTTGTATTAGCTTGGGGATGACATTTTGCAGTATTAAAGTATTGTACTTCAAGAGTGTCAAGCATATACTTCGTTCGGATCAATGCTCATTTGAGTTGTGGAATTCTCCAACTGACGATTTAGCTATTACTCTACTTAAAGTATTTGTGTTTCCCATATCTAATTTATTCTGTACTAAGAATAATTTACAAAATATAGTATATTTTCAACTAAATTCAAAGTTGGCATATCGAATATCAATATGCCAAAAATAGTAACAACAAGTCTCACAATGGAGATGTTACTGGTGCCTGCAAAAATCAATGAAATCTATGAAATTCAAAGTTATAGCTCAGATCCAAGAGAGAGTATAGCAGTTAAGGCTCCTGTCACGCACACAGCAGACCAAGGATCTATCCTTAGCACCCCATAGGCTCCCCTGATCAAGCCAGGAGGGATCCCCAAGCACAGAGCCAGGATTAAGCCCTGAAGACAGCTGAATATGGCCCCCAACAAACAAAAGAAGAAAAAGTTACTGACAACTCATTATGGGTTCCTTGTTGCAGTTGAGTAGACAGGGGCAAGTGATTTGATTATGATCCAGATACTGTGCTATGAGCACTGAGGAATACAAAGATTGAACAAGGCATCGTTTGCCCCCACTGCCCAGTGAAAATTGTAGATGAGGAGTTGCAATGACCACATCAGATATCTAATATTAAATATCTGAATATAGAACAAACAACCTAGAATGGCAGGGTATCGAAAGATGAAAGGAATCTAGAACAAATTCTATAGAAGGCAAAATTATAGAATAGAGGGCTGTCTTATAAAGACACTTAAAAATATTTATTACTATAAGTACTTTGGAAAGTATTTTCTTACAACTGTTTATAAAGAGAACTTTTGGTTTCCAATGACATGAAGGGAAAGCACATAGTGAGAGTGATCCTACCTTGGTGTGTGGGTGGGATTGAGGACACATTAGTTCTCGATTATCCTCCCATGTGTCCCTTTAGCACTCTGTTTTCCATACAGTCTCCTGTAAACTCCTGTAACTATGGGCCTGAGAACTATCTCACATTCTTCCTATTGGGCAAACCAAAAGTAATTGACTTGAAATGAGGACAGATGCGATTTAGAGAATAAATACCTCAACTTCTTTAACAGTGGCAAACAACTCATGGTCTCCTAGAGTTTCCCAGTATATGGAGCCTAAGATACCAATATCAATACAAACTTCCTCTTAATAACTTCTTTAATCTATTAATAAACTTAATCTCTTTCACTCTCCAATTTCCTTACTGGAATTTATTCACTAGTCTCCCAGCAAAACACTTGCCCTTAAATACAAATTTCAGGGTCTTTATCCTGAATAAATAAAACAGAAATAACAGGTCATTCAAGTAATAATACATTAGAATTTTTTTCATTATACTATGTAAGGTTTTGTCAGTGCCTGGGGTTGAACCAGGGTTGGCCATGTGCAAGGCATGTACTTGACCCTGTACAGTACTATCCTCATGTACTTTTCAGTTACTTTATGTCCACCTTCTATTCAACTCTTACCTCTAGGGTAAGACATGTGCTTTAAACCACACCCATTTAAACCACATTCCATCCCCTCTTCTTGCTCTATATTTTTGAGGTGTGGTCACATCTACTGGTGCTCAGGGACCACTGCTGACAGTATTCAGAGGATCATTTTGTGCCAGAGATTGATTGACCCCAAGCCTCCTTCTAGTAATTTTATCCCTCCTCTGAAGTAAATTACTACAAATGAATGTTAAAATCTTTCTCATATTTTCCCCATTACCAGTGAAGATAGATGGTCAGCAACTACACCACTTCCACATCGCTGATGACATCATCCTCATAACACCAAACATTAGCCAAGCAGCACAAATGCTGACCAACTTCAACTTCGAGTGTGGCAGGTTGGACTGCAGCTGAATCTAAGCAAAACATTGTTTATGAAAAACAAAATAGTCCCTGACATTCCATTTGCTCTCAATGGACTGAACATCTGCGAACATAGCAGCTATGTGTACCTGAGTCAAGAACTCAACATGAGGAGCGACCTGGCAGCAGAACTGTGCAGGAGGAAGAGAGCAGAGTGGACCACCTTCAAGAGCGTCAAAGAAGTGGTTAACCTCTGGCTCTGGGCACATCTTTTCAACTCCACCATTCTTCCAGCACTAACATACGCCTCAGAGACTTGGGCCTTAAGGAAACAGGATGAGAATGCTATTTGGGTATCCTAAAGAGGAATTGAAAGAGCTATGCTTGGAGTATCACAGTTCACTCAAGTGAAAGAAGAAATCTGGGAGAGTTCCTGTTTCTTCAATTTCCTGGAAAAGCTTGAGGAGAACTAGTAACAGGTCCTCTTTAAATGTTTGGAAGAATTTGCTAGTAAATCCGTCTGGGCATGGGCTTTTGTTTTGGGGGAGACTTTTGAATACAGTTTCAATTTCCTTGATATTAATGGGTCTATTCACGTATTCCAAGTCTTCTTGTTTCAGTCTTGGGAGGTGATAGGAATCCAGTAATTTATCCATTTCTTCTAGGTTCTCTTGTTTCATGGCATACAGACCCTCAAAGTAGTCTCTGATGATCTTTGGAATTTCATTAGTTTCTGTTGTGATGACCCCTTTTTTCATTTCTGATTTGATTTATTAGGGTTCCCTCTTTCTCTTTGTGAGTCTTACTAGTGGTTTATCAACCTTGTTTATTTTATCAAAGAACCAGCTCTTGGTTTCATTGACCTTTCGGATTGATTTTTCGGTTTCCATGATGTTAATTTCTGCTGTAAGTTTTATTATTTCTTCACTTCAGCCAGGTTGGGGTACCCTTTGTTGATTTTTTCTTAAGGTCTTGAGCTATGAAGTTAAGTTATCTATGTAGGCCCTTTCTTCCTTCCTGAGGAATGCTTGCAAAGCTATAAATTTTTCTCTTAACATAGCTTTAGCTGTGTTCCATAAGTTTTGGTAGCTCGTGTCTTTATTCTCATTTGTTTCCAGGTATCTTTTGATTTCATCCTTGACTTCCTTCCTGACCCACTCATTGTTCAACATTGAGTTGTTCAATTTCCAGTTGTTTGATTTGGTTCTCCGCATCCGTATGTGATTAGCTTCTATCTTCAGTGCATGGTGGTCTGAAAAAGTAGTTGATACAATTCCTATCTTCTTGATTCTATTGAGGTATGTTTTGTGACCCAGCATGTGGTCTATTTTGGAAAATGTTCCATAGGCATTGGAAAAGAATGTGTACTCTTTCTTTTTGGGGTGTAAGGCCCTGTATAGGTCTGTTAGCCCTCTTTCTTCTATTTCTTCCTTCAGAGCCAGTGTTTCCTTGCTGAGTTTTGTTCTTGTTGATCTATCCAGAGGTGACAAGGCAGTGTTGAAGTCTCTGACTAATTTTGTATTGCTGGTGATGTCCTCCTTAAAACCTGTTAGCAGTTGTTTTAAGTATTTAGCTGGTCCCTCATTAGGTGCATATACATTTAGAGTGTGATTTCTTTCTGTTGTACACAACCCTTGATAAATAGAAAATGGCCTTCTCTGTCCTTTATGATCTTTTCCAACCTGAAATCTATGTTGTCGGATACTAATATGGATACCCCAGCTTTTTTGAGGGAGTTGTTTGCTTGCAAGATTTTTTTTTCCATCCTTTAACTTTGAGTCCATGTTTGTTCTTATTGTGCAGATGTTTCTTGTAGGCAGCAGAATGTTGGTTTCAGTTTCTGGATCCATTTTTCCACTCTGTGTCTCTTCATAGGTGCACTTAGACCATTGACATTGAAAGAGATTATTGTCATGGGGTTTTGTGCCATTTTTCTATAAGGGTTTGTTGTGCTTATGGGTATTTTCTTCCTTGTCTTACAGGAGCCCTTTTAGTTCTTCTTTCAAGTTTGGTTTTGAGTCTATGAAGTTCCTGAGCTGTTGTTTATTTATAAGATGGTGTATCGTTCCATCAAGTTTGAATGAGAGTTTGGCTGGATAAAGTATTCTTGGTGAGGCATTCATTTCATTGAGTTTTTGCACTATTTCCCACCATTGTCTTCTGGCTTGGAGGGTTTCCTCTACTAGGTCTGCTGTAAATCTAAGGGGTGCTCCTTTGTATGTGGTTTCTTTCTTTGACCTTGCTGCTTGCACTATTGCATCTCTATCTGCAGCATCCATCATTCTGACTATGATATGCCTTGGAGTGTTTTTATTAGGATATCTTTTAGCTGGAATCCTTCTGGCTTCTTGGATCTGGATGCTTGCATTCTCTAACTCTGGGAACTTTTCAGCAATGATTTCTTTGACTATAGTTTTTTCATTGGGGTTGGTTCCCTGTCCTTCCAGTACTTCAATGATTCTAATGTTGTTCCTCTTGGAATCATTTCCTAGGTCTCTGATTCACCTTAGAGCTATTTTGAGGTCTTTTCCCATTGTTTATTGTTGCCTGTACGATTTGTGCTGCTCATCTTCAAGTTTGCTGATTCTGTCTTCAGCCGTAGACATTCTACTGTTGAGGGCACCTACTGATTTTTTAAGTTCATCTATCGAATCCTTCATTTGTGACATTACGAATGGCAAAAAGGTACATGAAAAAATGCTCTTCATCACTAGTCATCAGAGAGATGCAGATCACAATAACCATGAGATACTGCCTCATACCACAGAGACTGGCACACATCCAAAAAAACAAAAACAACCGCTATTGGAGAAGATGTGGGGAGAAAGGGACCCTCTTACACTGGTGGTGGGAATGCTGGCCAGGTCAGCCCTTTAGAAAAACATTATGGTCGCTTCTCAAAAAATTAAAAATTTAGCTCCCATTTGACCCAGTGATACGACTCCTGGGAATATATTACGGAGAGGCAAAAAAGTATAGTCGAATGGCATCTGCACTCGAATGTTCATTGCAGCACTGTTTACAATAGCCAGAATCTGGAAAAAAACAAGTGCCCGAGAACAGATGACTGGTTAAAGAAACTTTGGTACATCTACACAATAGAATACTAGGCTGCTGTTAGAAAAGATGAAGTGATGACCTTTGCATATAAGTGGATCAACATGGAAAGTATCATGCTAACTGAAATGAGTCAGAGAGAGACAGACATAAAAAGATTGCACTCATCTGTGGAATATAAAATAACAGAATAGGAAACTAACACCCAAGAATATAGTAGAGATAAGTATCAGGAGGTTGGCTTCAAGGCTTGGAAGCTGGCTTCAAATGCTGGAGGAAGGGGCAGCTCAGATAGAGAATGGAACACCAGGTAAAGTGTGGTTTGAGGACCCACGTGGGATAGGAGATGTGTGCTATAAATACACTACAGACCAAACATGATGCCACTCAGTGACTCTATGGCAAACCACAACACCCAAAAGGAGAGATAGAACAAAAGATAATGCCCTGCCACAGAGGTGGGGTGGGGTGGGGGGGATGGGGTGGGAGGGTGGGAGGGATACTGGGAAAATTGGTGGAGGAGAATGGGCACTGGTGGAGGGATGTAAACAAAATGCAAACATGAAAGTTCATAAGTTTGTAGCTGTACCTCAGGGTAATTCACAAATAAAAATTAAAAAAAAAAGAAGGAATCTGGAGTTCTGACCTCCATTGACCTTCAAGAATCAGGGACGCTGTCTTGTTTGCTAAGGTGTCAAAAATCAGATGGGCCAGCCACGTAATGTGATTCAGAGACGACTGCTGGACTAGAGCTGTTACCGACTGGATTCCACAGGACATCAAAAGTCTGCGTGGACGCCCACCAAAGAGATGGTCAGACTTCTTCATCAAAACCCTGAGCGAATGGTTTGAGGCTCTTCCTGTTCCTGGAGTGAGCAGATATCATTGGGCTACACTAGCACAAGACAGGGACAAATGGAGACGTTTCTGGCACTTCCTCGAGCAAATTAAAGATCAATGGGATGACAAGTGACAAGTGACCATTAATATGATGGGAAAAAATAAATTTCTTAAAATACCAGACTGGACTGATATTTAGTAAAAGTACTGGAGTGATAGCACAGTGGGTAAGGTGTTTGCCTTGCACGCGGCCAACCCTGGTTCGATTCCTCCGTTCCTCTCGGAGAGCCCGACAAGCTACGGAGAGTATGCTGCCTGCACAGCAGAGCCTGGCAAGCTGCCTGTGGTGTGTTTGATATGCCAAAAACAGTAACAAGTCTCACAATGGAGACATTACTGGTGCATGATCGAGCAAATTGCTGAACAATGGGATGACAGTTCTACAGTTCAAGTTTTTGTCTCAAAAATTGATTTAAAGGTAAAAAATTAGTACAATAGTTCACATTTTGATTAGTTAAATACATTGGATCCTAATTACATGAGGTAACAATTTCCTTCTCCATATGGAAAAGGATAAACATTGACTTGAGTCATTTTTCTCATATTGCACCAATTTACCTAAATTAATATGCATTGCTATATTTTTGTGTTTGTAAAATTTAGATGCAAATTCTTTCTGAAGTTTTAAAATCTCATTCTTTAAACATTTTTGTGTATTTAGTTGCTACATATTTCTTGTAAGTACCATTATCTAATGATTCTAACTTGCTAGTTATGTTGGATTACTTGTGCATATATATATGTATTTTTTTAACGATAAAATTGAGTCATCTTTGAATAGTCAGGTTTTTCATTTATATTTTTATTCTTATATTTCTTTTTCCTGTCTTATTGTATTGCTTAGGACCTTGAGTCTAATATTAAATAGAAACAAAATTTGTTTAATATTTTTAAATTTTTGTTTAATATTTCATCCTTTCATGATGAAAACCCTCGCCAAAATGGGGTTTGGAGGAACTTTCCTCAAGATAGTCGAAGCCATCTATCACAAGCCTACGGCAAGCATTATCCTCAACGGGGAAAAACTAAGGGCCTTTCCTCTGAGATCAGGCACAAGACAAGGATGCCCACTCTCACCACTCCTCTTCAATATAGTACTGGAAGTACTTGCGATAGCTATTAGACAAGAAAAAGAGATCAAGGGCATCCAGATAGGAAGGGAAGAAATCAAACTCTCACTATTTGCAGACGACATGATACTATATCTAGAGAAGCCTAAAACCTCTACTAAGAAACTCTTAGAAACAATAGACTTATACAGTAAAGTTGCAGGCTACAAAATCAATACCCAAAAATCCATGGCCTTCATATATGCAAACAATGAGGCAGAGGAAAGGGACATGAAAAAAGCAATCCCATTCACAATCGTGCCCCAGAAAATCAGGTACCTCGGAATTAGCTTAACCAAGGAAGTAAAAGACCTTTACAAAGAAAACTACATAACGCTACTCCATGAAATCAAAGAGGACATGAGGAAATGGAAACATATACCCTGCTCGTGGATAGGGAGAATCAATGTTGTCAAAATGGCAATACTCCCTAAAGCATTATACAGATTCAATGCGATCCCTTTAAGTATACCCATGACATTCTTCAAAGAAATGGATCAAGCAATCCTAAAATTCATATGGAATAACAAACGTCCAAGGATAGCTAAAACAATTCTTGGGAAAAAGATGATGGGAGGCATCACCATCCCCAACCTCAAACTTTACTACAAAGCAGTAACAATTAAAACAGCATGGTACTGGAACAAAGGCAGAGCCGTAGACCAATGGAACAGGGTGGAATATCCCTACACACAACCCCAAATGTATGACCATCTAATCTTTGATAAGGGAGCAAGAGATGTGAAGTGGAGCAAGGAAAGCCTCTTTAACAAATGGTGCTGGCACAACTGGACAACCACATGCAAAAAAATGGGTTTAGACCTTGACCTGACACCATGCACAAAAGTCAGATCAAAATGGATTAAAGACCTCAACATTAGACCACAAACCATAAGGTACATTGAAGACAAGGTCGGCGAAACCCTCCACGATATTGAAGATAAAGGTATCTTCAAAGGTGACACGGAACTAAGCAATCTAGTAAAAACAGAGATCAACAAATGGGACTACATTAAACTAAAAAGCTTCTGCACCGCAAGAGATACAGTGACCAGAATACAAAGACTATCCACAGAATGGGAAAGGATATTTACACAATACCCATCAGATAAGGGGTTGATATCAATGGTATATAAAGCACTGGTTGAACTCTACAAGAAGAAAACATCCAACCCCATCAAAAAATGGGGCGAAGAAATGAACAGAAACTTTACCAAGGAAGAAATACGAATGGCCAAAAGGCACATGAAAAAGTGCTCTGCATCACTAATCATCAGAGAGATGCAGATCAAAACAACTTTGAGATACCACCTCACACCACAGAGACTAGCACACATCCAAAAGAACAAAAGCAACTGCTGTTGGAGAGGATGTGGGGAGAAAGGGACCCTTCTTCACTGCTGGTGGGAATGCCGACTGGTTCAGCCCTTCTGGAAAACAATTTGGACGACTCTCAAAAAATTAGATATTGAATTCCCATTTGACCCAGCAATACCACTGCTGGGAATATATCCCAGAGAGGCAAAAAAGTACAATCGAAACAACATCTGCACATGTATGTTCATCGCAGCACTGTTTACAATAGCCAGAATCTGGAAAAAACCCGAATGCCCCAGAACGGATGACTGGTTGAGGAAACTTTGGTACATCTATACAATGGAATACTATGCAGCTGTTAGAAAAAAGGAGGTCAAGAATTTTGTAGTCAAGTGGATGGGCATGAAAAGTTTCATGCTGAGTGAAATGAGTCAGAAAGAGAGAGACAGACATAGAAAGATTGCACTCATCTATGGTATATAGAATAACAGAGTGGGAGACTAACACCCAAGAACTGTAGAAATAAGTACCAGGAGGTTGACTCCATGGCTTCGAGGCTGGCCTCACATTCCGGGGAAAGGTCAACTCAGAGAAGCGATCACCAACTACATTGTGGTCGAAGGCCATGTGGGGGAAGGGAGTTGCGGGCTGAATGAGGGCTAGAGACTGAGCACAGCGGCCACTCAACACCTTTATTGCAAACCACAACAGCTAATTAGAGAGAGAAAACAGAAGGGAATGCCTTGCCACAGTGGCAGGGTGGGGTGGGGGGGAGATGGGATTGGGGAGGGTGGGAGGGACACTGGGTTTACGGGTGGTGGAGAATGGGCACTGGTGAAGGGATGGGTTCCCAAACTTTGTATGAGGGAAGTATAAGCACAAAAGTGTATAAATCTGTAACTATACCCTCACGGTGATTCTCTAATTAAAAATAAATAAATTAAAAAAAATATTTAAAAATATTTAAAAACACTAATATTTGCTTAATATATTTAATATTAAATAGAAACAATTTTAATATTAAATAGACTAATAATATATAGAAATATGAAAAGGCAAATTTGCCCTCATCTGGACTTCTGGAAAAACTTTAAATGTCTTACCAAGTTTGGAATAATATTTTCTGGTAATTCCTCTTTTTTAAAATTTAAATAAGTTCCTTTCTATTATTAGTTTATTAAGTATTTTTTATCCTTGTGTACTTAACTGTATCAAATATTCTTTGTATATTTTAATATTATTTTACTTTATGTTAATTAGTGAATTTCATTAATTTTCTAATGTGAATATAAAGTAACTTATAATCTAAGAATAGAAATTGATTTATAGTATCTTATTTTGTATAATAATATTTGATTTGTTAATATTATTTAAAAATTTTCTTTTTGAAAAAGAGATTGTCCTGTTAACATTCTTCTTTCAACTAAAGCAGTTGAGAATTAAAATCTCTTTCCCACTTCCTCCATCCTTCTAATGCTGATAATATTTTTGTGAGATTTTATTTATTTGTAAAATATTCAGAAGAATTCTTTGTTAGAGCAACTTCTACCAAATTTTCTCCTAAGAATATTTTAAATTATAAATTATATATTTGTCAGGTTAAATTAGTTATATTCTATAAGGCAACTCATGTTACCTAGTTTCAAATTTAGGATACAAAACTTTTATATTTTATTGTTTAATATTTGTATTCTTATAACTATAAATTTCTGATTTAGTCTTTTTCTTACATTGATTTTGCAAGTTTTTAATAAAATGTTTAAATATTCAGTGTACTAACTTCTTTAATTTAGTTGCATTCATTTTTGCTCTTACACTCATTAGCTGCTTACTTTCTACATTCTGCATATTTAATTCGCTGTTATATTTCTAACAGAAAAAGTACTTAGATAATTGTTCTGATCCTTTCTTTTCTCTTATGTGAATTTTAGTCTGAATTTTTTATTTGAATATTTTATTTTCTCCTAGCTTTGATTTATTTTAACTCAAAGAAATAGAAAATATTTCTATTTTCTCCTAGCTTTGACTTATTTTTACTATTCATTTCAAAATAAAATTTCCCTAGAGTGTTCATCACATTGGCTTCTAATTTCCTTCCTAATTGAATTTAGAAAAATTCACTATGGCCTGCCAACAAAGTCTTCATGATTTTAACACTTTGAAATGTATTATGGAGTTACTTTGCTGTGTATAATTGAGAAGTGATATAATTGAGTAATGATATAGTTGAGAAGTAATACAGAAATTAAGACCTTGCATGTGACTGTGGTCTCCTGAACATCAACAGATACAGAGCTGACAGTCCCCAGTGCACCTTCTAGAAGACCCTAAGTACCACTATGGTGGCAAAGTTAATCCCCCACATCACAAGGCTGGAGAAACTGATTTGGGAGCTATAACGTTAAATTGCTGATTGCTGATTCAGTTGAGAGTCTCTGGGAGGGGCCCCAAACCTTCTGAGCATCATTTGGGAGTTCCCTTCCACCACTCTCCAGCCCCACCACTCCCAATTTTTTTTTTTGATAGTGAGAAATTGTTTTCTTAGTTGCTGGGTATAGTACTACCATTACACTTAGGAAATTTATTAATGGCGTCAATCAAATGATCTGTATCTTAACTATTTCTGATTGTTTTTATTTGATCAGTAATTTCTTTTTCAGAGAGATGTGTGATAAAGTTTTTTCAGTCTGATTACAGAGCGGGCTGGAGTGATAACATAGCAGTAGGGCGTTTGCCTTGCATGCCGCTGACCCGGATTCAGAGAGCCTGGCAAGCTACCAAGAGTATCTCACCCGCACGGCAGAGCCTAGCAAGCTACCCATGGCATATTCAATATGCTCAAAACAGTAACAAGTTTCACAATGGAGATATTACTGGTGCCCGCTCAAGCAAATCGATGAGCAAGGGGACGACAGTACAGTGATTACAGAGCATTCTATTCTCTTTACATTGTAGCTCTACATGTCTTAGGCTAAATTATTGATTCACTGTATCACTGTATCACTGTCATCCCGTTACTCATTGATTTGCTGAAGCTGGCACCAGTAATGTCTCCATTGTGAAACTTGTTACTGTTTTTGGCATATCGAATACACCACGGGTAGCTTGCCAGGCTTCCCGAGAGAGGCGGAGGAATTGAACCTGGTTCGGCCGCGTGCAAGGCAAACGCCCTATCTGCTGTGCTCCAGCCCAAATTATTGATTGGAACAAATTTTTCATATTTGATATATATGCCCATAAATTGACTTCTAGTATAATGGAATTGTTTTTTGTTTTTTGTTTTTTAGTTTTACTGAATCACTGTGAAATAGTTACAAGCTTTCATGTTTGGGTTACAATCACACAATGATCAAACACTCATCCTTCCACCAGTGCACATTCCCCACCACCGATATCCCCAGCATACCCCCCCGAGGAAAGATATGGAAGAAAGGGACTTAGTAGATACAGAACACTTCATCCTCAAAGAGCTGAACACACATTCTTCTCAAGTGTGCATGGTTTTGTTCTTGAGCCACACCTGGCTGTACTCGTGGCTTACCCCTGGTGGGGCTAAAGGGACCATATGTGGTGCTGAAGATTGAACCCAGATTGGTCACATGAAAGGCCGGTATCCTAGTTTTTGCACTATCCCAATATATTACATTTTTATTTGGAGGGAGTGGGGCTGGATCAAAGTCTGCTGTGCTCAGGCCTTTCTCCAGGCTCTGTGTACAGGGATCCCTCTTGGCTGGCCTTGCCTAGGAGACTCTATCTAATGAAGAGTTGAAGCAGAATACAAGGTCAGTAGCTTAGCCCTGTAATATTCTTCCAGCCCTGAAAAATCTCATATTTAGCATTATGTTTTACCTTTATGTCTACTTTGTATCATATTGATGTAACTCCCACTACAGTTTTCTGGCAATGTTTTCATTCTTTTAATACTTTTATCATTTCAATTTATTTTATTGAGGTAACACTGATAAAAAGATTACATAAATTTCAGGTATGCTCGCTATAAATTAACACCTGCAAAAGTAAATTATGTTCACCAATAAAAGTCCAATTCAGTTCTGTCCTAAATAATTGACCCCTTTGACCTGATTTATACCTGATTGAGTCCGCCTTCACGTCTGCTAAGCAATAATTGATCTTATAGTCCAAAAGTTTATTTTTGTTTACTTACTTCATATGTTCATTTTGTTTTTCCATGAGTGAAATCATATGTTGTTTGTCTTTCTCCATCTGGTTTATTTCACTAATAACGATACCCTCTAGGTCCATCCATATTGTTATAAGGGACAAGATTTCTTCATTATACTTTTAATAGCTAAGCAGCATTGTACTGTGTACATTCCACATCTTCTTTATCTGTTCATTTGCTGGATACTAACATAACTTGTACCTTTTCATTACTGTAAATAATGCTGCAGTAAATGTGTGGATTCATATATCTATTTCAGTTTTTGCTTTTGGACTTTTAATGCAAATTTCAAAATTGGGATAATTTGATCACACAGAATTTCTATTATAAGTGTTTAAAGGAATCTTTTGTTTGTTAGTTTTGGGGTTCCACCTAATGGTGTTTAGGACTCTGCAGTTAGGGATCATTCCTGCTTGGGGCACCCATATAAAGTGCCTGGGGTCAAAGCCTGGTAGGGTGTGTGCCTTGCCTGCTGTGGTTCCTAGGTAAGGACTTTCAATATTGCTTTCCATAATGACTACTCTACTTTTCAACTCCACCAATACTGTAAAAGTTTCAATATTTTTACATCATCTGGAATAATTCTTCCTCTCTTTTTTATAAAAAATAAAACCCGCTATAAAAAATAGGAGTTAAGTGATAATTTTTTTTTTACCTGCATTTCCACCATAAAAGAGATGATGAGTATGTTTCCTGATCCTGTATCAACCGGGTGAATGTTTTTGTTGGAGAAGTTTCTTTTCAGAACCTCTGAACAATTTTCATCATTTTTTGTTTTGTTTTTACTATTGGATTTTATGCGTTCTTTGTATATTTTAGATAGTCCTTGTGAGATGTAGTATGCATAAATATTTTCTCCTATTTATAAAAGTGTCTTCATTTTAGTGCAATTATTTTTTCACTTCTGCAGAGGTATTTAGTTTGAGTAGCTGTTTGTTTTTCTTTAGTTGCCCTTAACACTGGAATAAAGTCCTCCAAAGGATTTCTGATGCACATGCCAAGAAGTATGTTGCAAAATTTTTCTTTGTGTGTGTATGTGTGTGTGTGTGTGTGGTTTCAGATATTGCCTTCTGACTTTTATACATTTGGAATTTATTTTGATGTATGGTGTTAGATAGCGGTCAATATTCATCCTCTAATATATGGCTGCTCAGTGTTCCCAGCATCATTTATTAATGAGACTTTTCTTCCTCTTATATTCTTGTCAGAAATTGTCCATTTATGTATGCTTTTTACCTTTGAATTTTTCAATTTTGTTCCATCAATATGTGTTATTTTTTATTCAAATACCCTCTTTAGTTACTACTGATTTGTGGTATAATTTAAAGTCATGGAATATAATATTTATATTTTTATTCCTTTGACCTAGAGATATTTTCAATATTCTGAGCCTTCTATTATATCAAAAATAAATTTTAAGATTTTTTTGTTCTCTATCGTAAAGAATTACATTAGATTTTGATTATATATTATTTTAGTCAATATAGCCATTTTAATGATATCAATTATTCCAACTCATAAGAAGGCAATTTTTATCTTGCTTCATCTATTTCTTTCAACAATGCTCTGGGCCTAGCCCTGGCTCTGTGATCAGGGATCACTCCTGTTGGGCTTGGGGGACCATATGGAATGCCAAAGATTGACCCCAGTTTGGCTTCGTGCAAGGAAACTCCTTATGTCCTGTACTATCATTCCGGGCCCAAGTGTGTGTGTATACATTTTGAGGAAATGTTTTTCCCTTTTGAAAACTATAGGGACACCCACAGGCATAAATCTGACCTACAGCCTTATCAGAGTGGGTGGAGTAAGTGGTTATCTTGGAAGTTAAGTAGGGCATATTTAGTTTATAGGGTGTGGCATGCGTCTGAGTATGTGTGTGAGTGTTGGTCCTTATAGAAGGCCAGAAGAGACTAAATTGGGTTAAACTTAGTTCTTAAAATCATCTCAGATAAAGCAGAGTAATCCCTACAGTACCTTTTTTTAACCTTTTTTTTTCTTTTTAAAGCCTATGTCCTGTCTTGAGAGAACAAGTATTATACAAAGGTGGGAAAAGCAGGATGAGAAAAACCTGGGTGCCCCAAGACCAGCCTAGGTCTTGTTGATTCATTGAAGAATGGTGCATACAACATATGAAATGGGCTCCCAATCTTCAGGGATGCCTCACCACCTACAAGAAGGGTGAACCATGGAAATTTCTCAGTTGAGTATAAAAATATGAGAAAGAGATAGTAAGATTAAGCAAGTCAAGTGGCATTTGTTTATAAAAAAGTGTATTTTTTTTATGAGAGACATGTTCCAAGTAAAAACTTATAGCATTTTTATAGAGGAATTATGTAATTTAACAGACTTTCATAAGACTAGGATAGGGCTTTGGAGTAGAGATTGCCATTGACAAGAATCAATTTGGGATCCATGTATTAAAGAATTGTATTCAATGTCTTGTTAAAAGATACAAGGTAGAATATCTGAAAGATTACAAATAGGAATACAGACAAGATGAGAAATTAGTTTTTAAAAGATTACTGTAGATTTCTGTAGGTGTGTGTGAGAGACAGACAGACAGACAGAGACAGAGAGAGACAGAGATAGAGATGGAGGCAGAGACAGAGACAGAGAGAAGAAAATTGCCTGCCATAGAGGTAGGGTGGGAGGTCAGGGGTGGAAGGCTAATGGGAGGGAATCTGGGGACACTGGTGGGTGCTGAGAAAGGCACACTGGTGGAGGGATGGGTGTTGGGACACTGTATGACTTGAAACCTAATTCTCAACAGCTTTGTAAGGGTTTATCTCACAGTGATTCAATAAAAATAAGTAAATAAATAAAGAAAATTCTGTGCTAATACAAAAAAAAAAGGATTACCATAAGAACAGAGATAGGGCGCTTTCTTATAGTCAAACTGAGTTCAATCCCTGGCACCACATATGATTTCCTGAGCCCTGCCAAGGGTGTTTTCTGAACATCGAGGCAGGACTAAGCCATGATTACAGCTGGGTGTGCCCAAACCACCCCCAAATAAAACTAAAGTAAACTTTCACTGTAATTAAAGGGCAGATACTCTATTATAGGTCAGCAAACCTAGAATCAAGAGAGAAAAAAATTACTTCTGAAATAATTTGGGTGAGAGAAGACAAAAGACAGGGAATTGAAACTCATATATATTAAAAGTGGAGGATTAATAAAAATATTTTTTTCTTCAGATGAGGAAGGCATTGGGAAGGAAAATAGAGTTGAGGACAACATACAGATCATGGACTAGGAAAACAACATAGTCATGGCATGATACAATACATAGCTGGACAAAGAACATATTGTTCAATAATAGATATTATCCTTAGTTTTGTTGATATGGAGACTCAACTGGAATTTTTCAGTGTGTGTATAATAAAATGTTCTCAAGCTTAACAGAAAGGTCTGAGCTGGAAATATCAATTTTAAAATAGTAATCTATTAGATAAGATCACAGAAAAAGAGAGCTGAGAAACAGTTAAAGGAGAATTTAGAAACAGATCTTGTTAAACACCAAAACGTACAGCATTGACAAGAAGCAGGGTATTTTTATGAATAAGCAGTCAGAAGAGTAAAAAGAAAACCAGAGAATACTGATGCAGAATTGAAAGAATGAATTTCAAAGGGAAGGTTCTAGTCAATATTATTGAATCCTTTGGAGAAATTGAACTAGGTAAGACCTGTGAAGCACTCTTAAACATGTATAACATCTAGAGACTCCAGCAGAGCAATTTCCATGGTTAGAAGATTCAAATTGTGGTGGATGAAGGATAGGCTAGGGTCCTAGAGAGGTTGACACTCTGCTATTTAGGAATTGGTAAAGAGTAATGTTGTACTAAGGCATATGGACATCTTCCAGAGGAGAGGAAAATTGTGCAGAAATGATTACTTATCTTTGATACATATAATTTTTTATAACAGCACAATTTTTATTAAATCTTAGTTCCTGTTAAGATTTGAGTAAAGAGAAAACTGTCTTATTTATTTGGAGTATCCTTTGTCTTTAAACTGTGCATGAAATTTGTCCTTTGGGTTGTAGTTCTGCATGGATTTTGCCAAGAAAGAAATGTGCTTAGAAATAAAAGCTGCTGATTTAAATGCCAAAATTCTTGTTTCTGCTCAGATGTAGTCTATTTTAATTCCTTACACACTGGAAAAAGTGATGATAAGGTGAAATGTAAACTGATATACTTTTCTATAGCTTGAATTTTTTGCCAAAGCTTATTTGAAAACAGTAATAATTGTAAAATTAAAGATAAAATAATTCAAAAGTTTAAACTTATGTTTAATTTAGCCCTGTAAATGTGATAATGGATTAATCATCAATATAGATTGTGTGCAAAGTTAATTAGAGCTTTCATAAAAGTTAGAGAAATTAAGCCTCAATTTTTCATGTATATACTGTTTGTGGGTTGTCACAGGTGATCATTTTTACCAGTTATGATATTCTTTCATTTCTTGGAATATGTGCTGGGCAAAGCATATTTTATAATATTAATATAAGAAACTTAATTAACAAGATAAATCAGTTTACCATTTATGTTCTAGATGCAGTTTTAAGCATATTTGCATTATTGATAAAGTTTTCTTTGCTGTTTATGTGTATGTGTATATGTGTATATACACTTGATGCTACCAACTTTTTCAGAATTCATGAGTACCAGGAATAATTGTGGGCTACGGAATTAAGTCATGATTTGATTTTGTCATATCAATAGTATACTGTGTAACTTGGGGATAATAATTTAATCTCTTGGGTCTCAATATTCTCAGTTGTGAAATTGAAACTATGCATAACTTTGGGTGGTATTGTGAACTGAAAATGAGATCATGCATTCCTGTAAAATGTTTACTGGGCTGCTTGGAACTTAGCAGAGTAACGATCAATTTCATTTTATGCATTATTTTCAAATCTTGTCAAAAGCTTTTCCCTACAAAGGGGAAAATAACTTCTCTTTAAAGAGTCACAGAGTGAGTTCAGCTTTAGAAGTTTAAGGATTGTTTTTCCTTTCATTTTTGTTGAGGCATGGTGATTTAAAATTCTGTTAATGATGCTATGGATACCAGAGTGTCTGCTTCCATCCATCTTTACCCACTGGTCCCCTTCCATTCACCTTTTGACACCTTCTCCACCACAGAAGTTGGCAAGTTCAGCTCTTTAGACCAATTCTTGTGGTATAAAGACCAAATAATCAATTTGGTCATTCGTTATTCCCTTACTATGCTTAATTATGTCCTACATATGAGAAAGGACATTTTCTATTTATTCTTCTCCTGTTGACTGATTTCATCAGCAAGATACTTTCTAGTTACATCCATGTGAAATATGGCAAGACTTAATATTTTCTTATAACTGGGTAGGTATAGTTTATGTATGTATGATATGTATATATGTGTATGATTGTGGTATATATAATCACATTGTGACCATATACCACAATTTCTTCATATGGTTATCTGTTCTGGACACTTAAAATGTTTCAGACCTTGGCTATTGTGAATAGTGCTACAGTGTTAGTCCAAATGTTGATATCTACCCCCAGGGTCCCAAAGGTGTTTCATATAGAAACTGTTTTGAAAGTTCTGTCTCTTACATTTTCATTCATTTGTTTTTTATTCATTTTTATTCATTGCTTTTTGTGTCACACATGGCTATGCCCAGAGGTTACTCCTAGCTCTGTACTCGGGAATTACTCCTGGCAGTGCTCAGGGAACCATATGGGATGCTGGGAATCGAAACCGGGTCGGCCGACTGCAAGGCAAATGCCCTACCTGCATTGCTGTGGCTCCAGCCCCATGCCTCTTACTTTATTAGGAGCATTTTACCCTGTCAACTGGTTCATAATTTCCTTTTTTCAATTTAATCACCATAAATTACAAAGTTACAAAATTATTTTTGATTGTTTCAGGCATATGTTGCCAACACCAATAACTTCACCAGTGTCCACTCTCCACCAATGTGTCCAGTTTTCTTTCCTCCCCTGTCCAGCCTCCCTTTGTGGCAGATACTTTTCCCTTTTCCCATTGTCCTAGTGTTCCTATTCTCAAAGTTGTCGCCCACATCCCCCAAATTCTGCCCCAGTGGAAAGCTTCTTATTGAAGACCAGTTCTCCTCTTCATTAATATTGCATCTGGACATTTCATATTCCCCCTTCCCCCAACGTTTCTTTACATCCCAAATATGAAAGAGATCATTCTGAGTGTGTTCTACTACCTGTATACCTGATTTGATACTTTAGTAATTTTGTTGTTTTGGTGATTGTATAGTGTTATTCCTGGTTGTCATTCAGACCTACACAGCTCTTACTCTGACTTCTGTCTTCACTGCCAGACTTACAGTCAAAGATCCCAGCCTGACACTTAAGGACAGTAGAGACAGGGCCAGGAATATTGTTCCATGGTTGAAAGCCTGTTTCTTGAGCTGGGGGTGAAGGCAGCTAGAATAGAGAAGTTATCACTAAATCAATGATTGTTGTAGGGATCACTCTGGATGGGAGATGTGTGCTGAAAGTAAATAAAGGACCCCACGTGATAGCCTCTCAGTATCTGTATTGCAAACCATAATACCCCAAAGTAGAGATAGAGAGTATAGGGGAAATTGTCTGTCATAGAGAGAGGGGTAGGGATGGGGTGGGGGACGGGGATATTGGAGACATTGGTATTGGAAAATGTGCACTGGTGGAGAGATGAATATTCAATCATTGCATGACTGAAACTCAAACATGAAAGCATTGTAACTGTATCTCACGGTGATTCACTTTAAAAAAATAAAAACAAACATCCCAGCCTTAGGATGCACCATGTCTCTTTTTCCAGTACTTTCAATGTTAGTCATAAAGAATCTTCAATCGAATTTCATTTCTAAGAAGAAATTCTCATTGCAATGACTTGCTAATATGTGACTTTCCTAGAATACTGTATCTACTTGTTATACTGCTTTAAGATTACATTTCCATTGTCATTAGTTATGCTTCTCTGTAATATAATGTTGTGGGCAGGTGCTTATGAAAAGGAGAAACACCGAGGAGGACATGTTCATTTTGCTTTCTCAAATATTTATCGTGCAATTTATATTATGCCAAATGCACTGGGATAATTGTTTGTGATTTGTAGCAGCACACTTGTTCTTTTTATATTCTTATCTTTACTACTTGAACTAGGAGGCTGAAAATATAATTTTAGATTCTTAACTAGCTAAATCTTGGTTAAGTTTGCCAAACAAATCACTGGCCAGACAGTAAACGACAAAAGGAAGAAAAATGACATTTGGTTCTGGCTCCAGAAGTAGCATACTAATCATATTTGAAGAAATGCAGTACAGATAGAGTTGAGAAGAAATGTAGTAAAAGTGTTAACAAAAGACTTTAGTAACAGTGAGGAAGAAACCAGTTGTGTATATTGGGTCACTGGGAAGTTGATAATGATTTTAATTTTGTTCAAAGTCATTAAAAGTTACAGAGCAGAGAACTAACTTATTTTTATATTATAAAAGCAATAGCTGATGTTATTAAAAGTTTTTTTGAAAAAATATAGTAGCAAGAGCAAATCCAAATGAATTTAGAGATTGAATTAGTAAGGTTAAATAATCACACAAAAAGTTTTGTGGTTTGAGGAATTCACCATGAACTAAATTATGGGTTATTTGAGATTTCAAGGCAATTAAACATAAATAAGGGCTTCTACAAATGCTGAATAAAGGAAACAGCATCTATAGAGTCCACAATGATAAGTAATGATCTCATCTGAAAGCAAGATCAATCATATTTCTTGTACTTTACTTGCCAAGACAAATATCACATGGCCATAGTTAATGTTAAGGAGGCCAAATAATTTTTGTGCCCAGGAGTAGGCAAGAAGCAGATATTGGCCAAAACCAACAACCATCCCCAACCCACCCTACACACACACACACACACACACACACACACACAAACACACAAACACACACACAGTCTTACCCACAGCGTACTTCATAAAGTTGAAGAGGGAAGAAATGGTTTGGGATGTGAAATAGTAAGCAGTGGTTATATCTGAGTTGTTTGTGAGTTGTACTCTGATAACAAAATTTAAACCTATGCTAATGAATTTAAACCTATGCTAAGGGTAATGTTAGGGCAATAGAATAGTGAAGGATGACTACAGAATTCAAGAATAATGTATGAAAAGAAGGGTTTTTTTCCGTGACAGAGAATCTTGAGAAATTATAAGTTTAGATACACTAGATTTGAGAAAATAATTAGGCATTAGGCGGAGATGTCATGTCAAGGAGAGTGACAGATTTAAAACACAAATGTGTGTGTCAGTAGCAGAAGATCTTACAACAAATAGAAAAATAAAAGTAGTTTTCAATAAAGACTACTGAACCAGATAAGATTTGAGAGGGAAGTGAAAAGGAGATAAGTGATAAGTTGTAAGTGATAAGATGTTTTTTGGAGTAGTTGTCAGATATGTGATAATGGTTTTAATTTAAGTAGCAGAATTAGGAAGAGCTAATGTAGAATTAATAAATTGCATTGTTTGAACATGTCCACCTCTGTATGTAGGGATCACTGGGAGGGAAAAAAGAACCAAGAATAAGTCTTAAAAATATAATCTACAATTCAACAGGGAAAAATTAATTTAGAGATGTGTTTGGAGGCGGCAGAAAAACCAATAACAGGTTGTCATAGAAATCAAGATAACTGAGACCGTCATAAAGGAGAATATGGTTAACAGTGTCAGACTCGGGAAAGTTTGGAATATATGGCATAAATAAAGTTTAGACTTATCTGATAACTCATGAGTTTGAATTATGTATATTTCCTTATCCTCAACTCAACTGACTTCAGTTGCAAGTCAAGATTATTTATCTGTTCTGCAAAGATTTCCAGGATCTAAAACTGTTTAGTTTTTCAGAAACTGAGAAAGAAAAGGGCAGAAGTGACTTTGTTCTGTTGTCATGGAAAAAGATTTTAGTGCATAAAATAAGCTATTACTTATCAAGCTCTTATATACCACACTGTAATCTGCTATGTGTTTGTAGGCATTATCTCATTCAATATTAACAACAGTCTCTAAAGTTAAAAAAAAAAAAGCCTTGAGGGGCTTGGGCTGTGAATTACTGTTAAAGTTCGGGACTTGGATGTAAAAGTCCATAGTTGAAGGCTCAGAAACACGTATGTAAATTCTTAAACATTTGACAACACATTTACTGAAATAAAATGTGCTGTCAAAGGTTCTAGCTACTTGCTTTTCTTCCTGTGTAGCCAAATTTATTTAAGAAGTCTGACTTACTGTCTCTTGTCATCCTTTTTGTTTCATTTCGCATCCACTTCAGCAAAGTTTTCATTTTTAATATTTAATCAAGATTTCTCTTGAATAGCAATCATCTCCCTGTTACTATATTCCAGTGTAACTTTTCATTATTGAGGTATAATGTTCAATAAATTTCTTCCCTAATTAGAAGGATTTTTCAAAATATACCACCTTTACTAAACATTTAATTTCTATATATTTCTTTGTACTCTAATTATCTTCTAGTTATCTTCTCTAATTTCATATTTTAGAATCATTAAGACCTCAATTTTCATAGACATTTTCGGTGATCACAAATTATTGAAAGGACATCATGACATCACGCAATAGCTCTCAAATGACAGATTTTGAATGTACATCAGCATCTCATGAAATTGTACTGTGGGTAACTATTTGTCCATTAACAACTCTATTGTATTATATATATATGTATATATATATATATATATCATGTTCTTAACCTTTCCTCACTACCATGTGTATTGCTACTTGAATATTCACCATTTAAATAGTCATTTCTTCTTCCACATGCTGAAGCAAATGTCCTCTCTTTCTTTTATTACATAGTCAATGTTAGTAAATTCATGTAAACTACATTCTAGGGGCTAGAATGATAGCACAGAGGGTAGGACGTTTGCCTTGCACACGGCAGACCCGGGTTCGATTCCCAGCATCCCATAAGGTCCCCTGAGCACTGCCAGGAGTAATTCCTGAGTGCAGAGCCAGATATAACCCCTGTATATTGCCAGTTGTGACCCGCAAAAAAAAAAAACTACATTCTAATTATTTCTAAGATCTGGTTATTTTTCTTAATGTCCACTAGGCTACTGAATTTGTATGATCTAGTTTTTTTTTTTAATTACTTAGTCTTCTGTTTCTACCTTCTGTTTCTACTTTTTTCTCCTTTTATAGTCTTTAGTTTTCTTTAAGAAATTTTCAGGGACATTGTATAAAATATAAATGTTTGTGTAATTGTTCTACACATAATCCTACAAGAGCTTCTCATCTCATTCAACATTAAAATAAATGTTCTTACTTTGAACAAGGCCTTTTATTCCCATGGCTGCCTCTTACCCCTTGCAGCTCACATTTGTCACATTCTTTCTAACTTAAATAAACCTTCCTAGTGTCTTTGTTATTATTTGCACCGCACCTATTCTTGACCCAGGTATTCTCCATTCTTCTTTTGTACTTACAATGAATTAATTTTACCAGAATATCCCCCCCATTTCTTTTTATTGAATCACAGTGAGATACATAGTAACAAAGTTGTTCATGGTTGGGTTTCAGTCATACAATGTTCCAACATCCAATCCTTCACCAGAGTATATACATTTTCCACCATGCATGTCCCAGTTTTCATCCTTGCCTATCTTTGTATATGCAACTCAAATCAAAACACATTTGAATTATATGCTTAGAATTTCTAAATTATTTTAATGGAATAAAATTAATTTCTACTCTATTATATTTTGTTTAAATTCCACGAGTTCACATAAGTTTACAATATCCTCCTGTTCTTGTCCAACATGACAACAATTTTTTTCTAGAAACTTCCATTGAAACAAAATTGACAACTACTATTATAAACCTAATACTCTAGAAATCCTTTAAGAAAGCAAAATGCACTTATATGGTATCAAATTATTGTAATTTGTGACTCACAGTTTCAAGCAGAAACCTAAAATGAACTCCGCATGGGGGACACATGTCAAGTTTTAGGAAAAAGGAAAGAGAAGATGAGGTTTTACTAAAGAGGTATTAAAGCAAGGGAAGAGGAAGATGAGATCTTAAGAATTAGTGTGAACAAGCTTAAACTATTGATATATGCTTTGTTACTGATTCTGTTTTTCTGCAAAAATCATGCATGATAATCTGTCCCCATGATCAATATGAGTTAGGAAAAGTCATTTTGAAACTCATTTATGGAAAATTGTGTTTTGATAGTTTTTTGTTATTTATTTATTTATTTTTAAATTTATTTTAATGAAGACAAAACCCAGAACTGTTGATACAATTCTAGAATCGAAATTGATCAGATAACAAAGGTCTAATATTAAAATCAATATGTGCAAAATTTAAATTTTTACTGTTAAAATTGTTATATCTCACTGCAGCTTGTTAAGTTTTTGTCAAGAATTTACTGAACTGATTGTTAGTTAGGCCTCTGTATTAGTGCTTTTGTTTATTGAATTTAGTTGGCTTCTATGTTAATTTCCCATCTAATTTGGCATGCTCCCACTGGAATATCAGTACTGAGGAATTAGGAAGTGTTGCATGACTGTGTGTGTGGCTATGTGGTCCAGAGACTTCAGGAATATGACCACAGTTATGGGAGGTAGGTGTGGCTTCCAGGATTTCAGGAAGCATGAAGGTTCGAGGGAGGCCACATTCCCTGACTAACAAGGTACCTGAGTTCTCAGCCTGGGCACTTGGGTACCTGAAATGATTCAGTTTGGTGTTTCTGCAGAGAATATTGGTGAAGCTGTGGAATTGAGCCCTTGGTTTGGCTACAGCACTGGGGTGTTGTGTGCAGCTGCCAGGGCTTTGGCTGGGAGTGTGTTCAATCCACTCACCTCCAAAGCATGCCCAGAGTTTTCAGTCACAGACGCTGGTGTTTCTATAAATTTTAGTTGCTTGGCTCATTTCTCCTCAGAGATTTAGTCAGGAATACATAGAGCAGGGTTGCAGTCAGGAATAGCTAGAGCAGGGTTGGTGGGTGAGGCACCATGGTGGCGGCTGTGCACTTCATAGGTTTTTTAAAAACACTTGTTCAACTGGGAGGAGGAGGTGCTGCTGAAAGGTAGTAAAGTGCAAAAAGTTATAAACAATAAGTGTATCTTGTAGAGATTCACTGAATATTGGGATGCAAATGAGTGGACATTGATGGAAGGAAGTGGACACCAGTGAAGGATGTTGAAATGCTGTATGCCTGAAATCAAATTGTGAATGACTTTCTAATCACTTATATCACTTGTCATCACATTATTTGTCGATTTGTTGAGCGGGCACCAGTAACGTTTCCATTCATCCCTGTTGCGTGATAGGATAGCCCAATGGCATCTGCTCGCTCCAGAAACATAAAGAACCTCAAAACATTCATTCAGGGTCTTGAGGAAGAAGTCTGACCATCTTGTAGGTGGATGGCTGTAGGATAACATTGGGTTTGTCCTTTTAGTTTTGCAGCAGGGAACTTAGTTTACCTTAAAGCAATGTCCTTTCTGTATGGACACTGGAAGACAGTTAGTATAATGCTTTGTAACTTGGGAGCTGATTGACTCCAATAATATTTACTCCTGGGCATCTGTTTTCTCAACTTAGTTGCCCTTAGTTCCTAGCACCACAAAACCAGGGTCCCGATGAGGGACAGAATGGACCCAGGGCAAGGAGTGAGCTACCCTGGCATCGAAATGGGCCAGGCCAAAGTGCCATAATACTCAACTATAAGTTGAAAGCATGGTCATAGAAAAATGCTGTCATGATCTAAAAGTAACGACGAGACTAGGACCCTGCTGGGTTAGGAATACTAACCTGACCTGAGGACTGTGTTCTTGAAAATAGAGATGTCTTCCGGAACTAAACAATCTAGTAAAAATAGAAATCAACAAATGGGACTACATTAAACTAAAAAGCTTCTGCACCGCAAAAGATACCGTGACCAGAATACAAAGACTATCTACAGAATGGGAAAGGATATTTACACAATACCCATCAGATAAGGGGTTAATATCAATGGTATATAAAGCACTGGTTGAACTCTACAAGAAGAAAACATCCAACCCCATCAAAAAATGGGGCGAAGAAATGAACAGAAACTTTACCAAGGAAGAGATACAAATGGCCAAAAGGCACATGAAAAAGTGCTCTACATCACTAATCGTCAGAGAGATGCAGATCAAAACAACCATGAGATACCACCTCACACCACAGAGACTAGCACACATCCAAAAGAACAAAAGCAACCGCTGTTGGAGAGGATGTGGGGAGAAAGGGACCCTTCTACACTGCTGGTGGGAATGCTGGCTAGTTCAGCCCTTTTGGAAAACAGTATGGACGATTCTCAAAAAACTAGAGGTTGAGCTCCCATTTGACCCAGCAATACCACTGCTGGGAATATATCCCAGAAAAGCCAAAAAGTATAGTCGAAGTGACATATGCACTTATTTGTTCACCGCAGCACTGTTTACAATAGCCAGAATCTGGAAAAAACCTGAGTGCCCTAGAACAGATGACTGGTTGAAGAAACTCTGGTACATCTATACAATGGAATACTATGCAGCTGTTAGAAAAAAATGAGGTCATGACGTTTGCATATAAGTGGATCAACATGGAAAGTATCATGCTAAGTGAAATGATTCAGAAAGAGAGAGACAGACATAGAAAGATTGCACTCATCTGTGGAATATAGAATAATAGACTATAAGACCAACGCCCAAGAATAGTAGAAATAAGTACCAGGAGATTGTTTCCGTGGCTTGGAGGCTGGTCTCTCATTCTGGGTAACTCAGGGAAGGGACCACCAAGTAAAATGTGGTTGGAGGTCATGTGGGGGAAGGGTGATGCAGGCCGAATACAGACTAGAGACTGAACACAATGGCCACTCAACACCTTTATTGCAAACCACAACACCTAATCAGAGAGAGAGAACAAAAGGGAATTCCCTGCCATAGTGGCAGGGTGTGGTGGGGGGAGACGGGACTGGGGAGGGGGGGAGGGATGTTGGGTTTACTGGTGGTGGAGAATGGGCACTGGTGAAGGGATGGGTTATCGAACATTGTATGGGGGAAACATGAGCACAAAGATGTATGGATCTGTAACTGTACCCTCACGATGACTCTCTAATTAGAAATAAACTAAAAAAAAATAGAGATGTCTTCAGGAAGAACCAAACTTTAAGTTTGACATATCTCTTACTGTGCTCATACAGAATGACATTGCTAGAAATATTAAAAGTAGATTTACTACAACTATTTAAGTGGATTACTAGCTGAGGAAAGAAGAAAGTGATACACCTTCATTGGATGCTACCCTTGAGCAGATCTCCTAGTAATTTGAAGTAATCTCTTTAGATGAGATTTTGTTAATCTCCTGGAGAAATGGTCTTACACCTGTGTCTTGATTTGTTAATGTTCCACCCACCTTTGTGTCACCACTCTGCGATTGCTATATAAAACAAGACTGTAAGAGAAGCAGGAGAGAAGACACAGAAGCAGGGAGAAGACACAGAAGCAGAGCATAGAGCAAAAAAGAATCATTGGAGCCAGAAGCAGAGGAAAGAAAGAGCACAAAGCGAGTGAGAAGTGAGAGCAAGTGGGACGCCAGAGACTGAAGCAGAAGGGCTCCGGAGAGAGAGATTAGAAGAAGAGAGATCAAAAGAGACCAGAGGAGAGACGACAAATAAAGAGAAGTCAGATGAGACCAGAGGAGAGACTACAGAGACAGAGATAGAGGGACAGACAGAAGAGAGGACAGCGGCACACACAGAAGCAGAGCACAAAGGAGGAGCCATCCCAATCAGG
Organism: Sorex araneus; assembly: GCF_027595985.1. Classification (NCBI taxonomy): domain Eukaryota; kingdom Metazoa; phylum Chordata; class Mammalia; order Eulipotyphla; family Soricidae; genus Sorex; species Sorex araneus. Next base: position 15,621,415 of record NC_073311.1, read on the forward strand.
TCCATACCCAGCGGCTCGAGAGCACAAAATGCAAAATGCGAGTGGTGAGAGAGAGAGAGAGAGAGCCACCCAAGAGCCAAGTGCCTGCAAACAACACACATCACACATCACCCCCTTCTGTGCGTGTGCATTTGTATGTTTACAGGAGGTTACGTGGTCTTTTGATGTCCAGTGGAATCCAGTTGATAACAGCTCTAGTAGTCGTCTCTAAATCACATTACATGTCTGGCCCATCTGATTTTCGATGCCTTGGCAAATGAGACAGCATCCCTGATTCTTGATCATCAGTGGAGGTGGGAACTCAGGATTCCTTTTCTCACTTGAGTGAAATGTGATATTCCAAGCATAGCTCTTTTGATTCCTCTTTGGGATATCTGAATAGCATTCTCATCCTGTTTTTGTAGGGCCCAGGTCTCTGAGGCGTATGTTAATGTAGGAAGAATGGTGGAGTCGAAAAGATGTGCCTGGATCCAGAGGTTCTTCACCCTCTTAATCACTTCTTCGACACTCTTGAAGGCATTCCACGCTGTTCTTTTCTTCCTGCTCAGTTCAGGTGCCAGGTCATTTGTCATATTGAGTTCTCAGCCTACGTATACATAACAGCTGCATTTAGAGATGTTTATTCCGTAGAGGGCAAATGGAACATCAGGAACTAGTCCGTTTCTCATGAACATTGTCTTCGTGAGATTCAGCTACAGTCTGACCTTTTCACAAGCGGTGGAATTTGTCCAGCATTCATGCCGCTTGGATCATATTTGGTATTATGAGAACTATGTTATCAGCAAAGCAGAGGTCATGTAGTTGTCGACCATCTATCTTCACTCATATTTCCTCCTATTCCAGTCATCGCATGATGTTCTCAAAGGTGGCATCATGCGACACCAAATGAAGAGTTTCGGTGAAAAGGAGTCACCCTGCTGAACCCCTCTCTTTATGTCAATGATCACCTCTTTGTAGAATAGAGAGATCATGGTGGTGAATCCATAATACAGCTCACAGAGGATTCTAATATATTGAGTTTGAACACCCTGTTTGGCTAGGGCTTCGATGACAGCTTCAGTCTCAATAGAATCAAAGGCCTTCTTTTTTTTTTTTCTTTTTGGGTCACACCCAGCGATGTTCAGGGGTTACTCCTGGCTCTGCACTCAGGAATTACTCCTGGCAGTGCTTGGGGGACCATATGGGATGCCGGGGATCGAACCCGGGTCGGCCGCGTGCAAGGCAAACGCCCTACCCGCTGTGCTATCGCTCCGGCCCCTCAAAGGCCTTCTTTAAGGCAATGAACATTAGACAGAGCAGCATCTTGAACTCTCACGAAACTTCAATGAACTTGGTCACCGTGTGGATATGGTCGATTTTGCTGAATCCTTTTTGAAACCTGGCTTGCTCACATGGTTGTCCTTCATCTAGTGTTCTACCAATCCTATTCAGGATGACTCGAGTGAATAACTTGTAGACAATGGACAAGAGGCAGATCGAGCAATAGTTGCCGATGTTGTGGATGTCTCCCGTTTTGTAAAACAGGATGGTCCTGCTGGTATTTCATTAGGATGGAACCCTGCATTCAGAGAGGTAGCATGTGAAGAGCTGATCCAATATATTGATGAGTACTGGCAGCAGATTCTTCAGGTGTTCTGTTCTGACCTTGTCTGGACTGGGTTCTCTACGCTTCTTTACCGATGAAGTGGTGTGTCAGATTTTGGAAGGGAGAATTCTGGGAACGACATATCCATCCTGCGGAATTTGGTATGTGGGCAGGTGGACATTGATATCAAAGATATCTGACTAGAATTTGTGGATAACCTTCTCCATTGCCCTTCTGGAGATGTGATAGATCCATCAGGATGTCGGAGGGCAGTCATCTTGGTCTTAGAGTTGGCAAAGGACAGGCAGGCGTTGCGAATACTTTTCCTGGCTTCTGCCACATAGGCCAACACTGTTGCTCTTCTCTCTTTGAGGTCTTCCTTTATCGTTTCTCTGCACAGCTTTGGGAGCCTGGGTGTTAGCTTGTGATTGCCTGATGATCACACCAGACGACATTGGCAAATGAGCTCAAGGCTTTGTAATAATGTGACTAAATTGAAACAATGTTTTTGGAGTGTTGAGGATATATCTCAGTGATAGAGCATGTACTGTACATGTAGGAGGTCTGGGGTTCTATTACTGGAACCTTCACCACCTTCACCCCTAGTTCCCCTGCTATCCCCTAGCTCTCCAGAGACACTGTAAGGGACCCAGACCAGACTTCTTTGGTCCATTTCAAACAATATGTCAATACAGTTTATAATGAATGGTTGCCTTGTATCATTTAAAAAGTGGCTCCACAAGTGTCACTTTTACAATGTCATTTCAACATGTTTTCAGCTATAACTAAGGTTTGAAAAATTTCTTGGATATTTAAAAGGAAATAGAACAGAACATAACTTTTGTATCACATTTGTTATATTCCTTGCATACAGTAGTATCTATGCCTTAGAACAGAAAACAATGGGAAGAATAAGTCACAAAATAAACTCAATAGAGCCAAGGCAAAATGTTTTAAATATGTTTTCAGACATGAATATACAATAGTATATTGCCACCAAAAATGAAAAAAATTATATTTAAAAATATTTTTATTGGTAAAAATTTCAACTTATTTGTATAACTGGAGCTATGACTAAATATATTTCCATCTATTCATTTACAATAAAACTTCTGAGTAAAATGAGGTCCATGTCTATAGAGAGAGAGACATGGATGCATATGAATACATATATACACACATTCTATGATGTATATATACATTTATATATACACATTTTCACATCCTATGATATATATACACAACAGAGATAACCAGCTGTATATATACATGTACATATATGTGTGTACATATATATGTATTATGTGAGCATGACATACACACATATCAGAGATAACATGCTGTCAGGACTATAAAGTTAGTCTTGAATATTATTGGAGCACTTACTACCTTATGATTCTACAATATCACTTAAATAATTATTTCTATGTGAAACTATATAATTGCTCAGTTGGTACTTTGGTCATTCAGGGAACATAAGATATCTGAATAGTTGTGCTTTCAAAAGCATTTTTATTTTGTTCATTGAAGTCTGCATTCATTATAAAGATATTCAGAGAAAGCACACTACCTGCTGCTTAAGAAACATAAATTGTCTTGCTTTGCAATTCTATGACAAATAGAAATGGGGAAAAATTACAAAATAAACCAATTATGAAAAACAGATTATATGAGCATGACATAAAAGAAATTTAAATTATATGTGGAAAGTGAAGTAAATATTCTTTTCACTATAGTTTAGATATAAAGAAGAAAGTACTTTTCCGTATTAAAATACAAATACTAGTCAAATCCAAAATATTCTACAAATGTAAAAAAGTGTATCATTCCCAACTTTATGGTTTATAAAAATGTAGACATTTATAAAACTGTTAATAGTTTTCGACTAATGCAAATAAAATTTATTTCTAGAAAAGTATATATCCAAACTGTATTAATTAACATAAATTTCTTTTCAATTTGTTTTTATAATTATTTTAAATACTATGTTAAAGAAATATAGATTGAGTGAAAATTGTATTTATAGTGGCTTTACCTGTTTTTAAGTTGAATTATCTTTTTTCTACAGTTACAAATTTATCATGATTGGGTTTCAGTCATACTGTACCTTCACAGTGTACATTTCCCACCACCAGTGTCCTTTTAACCCTGTGTCCCTCTAGCCACCACCCCCCAATTGTCTTCCTCTATGGCACTTTTCTTCTTGCTCTCTCCATTTCTGTTTCTCTCTCTTTCTCTTTCCTTTTGGGCATTATGGTCTTCAGTACCAATACTGAAAGGTTACCTTGTGTATCTCTTTACCTCCTTTCTGCACTCAATTCTTGTTTAGGTGATCATTTCCATCTATTATTACCTCTTTTGGGTACTGTTACTATCATTCCATTGCTTATTGATTTGCTCGAACGGGCACCAGTAACATCTCCATTGTGAGACTTGTTGTTACTGTTTTTGGCATATTGAATATGCCATGGGTAGCTTGCCAGGTTCTGCTGTGCGGGCGAGATACTCTCAGTAGCTTGCTGGGCTCTCTGAGAGGGGCGGGGGAATCAAACCCATGTTGGCCGCATGCAAGACAAACGCCCTACCCGCTGTGCTATCACTCCAGCCCCTTAGGAGACAATATGATAACCATCTAAAAAAATCTATTTATTGACACCTGTAATAATATATAGGTCTTATAAAGTGATTAAATATATCTCTTAGTATATGCATAATAAACTTTTTTTTTTTTTTGCTTTTTGGGTCACAATGCACAGGAGCTACTCCTGGTTCTGCACTTAGGAATTACCCCTGGTGGTGCTCAGGGTACCATATGGAATGCTGGGAATCGAACCTGGGTCAGCTGCGTGCAAGGCAAATGCCCTACGTGCTGTGCTATTGCTCCAGCGCCTGCATTATAAACTCTTTAAGTTATGTTTCCATTTGATTGATGAAAGTACATAAATCAAACTCTCAGATCTTACTTTATTTCTTTGGGACATTTCAATGGAAGGATTATCTCCAGCCATGACAGATCTGGGTGCATTATTATCCAAATGGATGAGCTCATCAAGCTGACATCTGTTAAATTTTGGAAGGACAGAAACATTCAACTACCCAGAAAGAATTGTGTAGATGGGGCCATGAGCTTTAGTGTTAGAACATTCTGATTAGGTGAGTGACTTCTCACAAACTGTATAATACTTCAGCCTTTAGGACACAGATACTTCTCAATTAAATGACTTAGAGTTGAACTCAAGTCACAGAGTTATGAAGTAAATGATGTATGTGCTAACAATTATCACCATCACTATGCTAGAACAAAAGTAACACTGGATGCTGACTTGTGATGGTTTTTACTATGACATCATCATTACATGTACGATTTTCATCAACATCATCAAAAAATGAAGAAAGAGGCCAAGAAACAGAGCACTGATGAGGATACATATAGCCTGGAGATAGCAGTGACAAAAGAGGACAGTAAACTGGAGCCCTGTGTATGAAGCAAAGTGTGTGTATCATGGAAACATCAGCGTGCACTGCATACCAGCACAAGGAAGCTTTGTAAAAGTAGGGTTTCAAGACAAAAAATGAGATAGGAAGAACATACATAGCCTCAGTAGGTCATTCGTCCTAACTAAAACTTGGAAGTACTTATACTTTTGGGTCTCATACTGATCATATCCTATCAGAAACATTTATATGATTTATATCCTAATAAAAGTACATCATTAAGTTGCTACACTAAATTAGAAGGCATGAGAAAGAATAATGAAAGACAACGCTAGTTAATTTTCTTCCTAGCTATGTAGCAATGTATCCAACATTCCTGTATTACTGCTGACCTAAAACAGCTGTTCCAAGAAGGAACATAAAGATCCCTGGAGGCTTGTCATAAATATGCCCAGAAATTTACAAGTATTAAAGTCATATGGGTTGACTGTAAACTCTCCTAAAATGTAGGGTGTCAGGAGTGAGAAAGGAACAGGTAAACTAAATTTTGTGCACTTTAGAGACTACGCAGGGACACTGCCAAAAGGGTAGGTACAGGAAAACATTGTTAAGAACTCCCTGTATACAGCTGCTGGCAATTTGGCATGGCTGTTGGAGGTTTAGCAGTAGAGAACAGCTTTTATTTTTTTTAAAGTAAACTAAATCACATTGCTTCTCAATTCAGAAGCTTTCAAAGTTTCTCCTTAGTTAAAAATAAAATTCCCCTGCTTACACTTAACAATGGTCTGATGGGTGTTATATAAGCTGATTTGATTTCCCTTTCTGACCTCATCTGTTAACACATTGTCTCATGGCTAGCTCCTTTTCAGTTTTTCTGTGTTAGTCCAAACTCCACCCTGCTGACTTATCTTTATTTGCACTAGTCAGTAACAATGCAATACTGCTTGTTAAATAGTTTGAATAACACCGAGATTGGAATACATGTGAAATATCTCCAAAATATTTTACTGCTACTCTGGGAACTATTATCATGAGTTAATATGTATTCAGTAACCATGACAATTCCTGGCACAGGGGAAAAAACACTCATAGTAGATGAATACTTATTTATTTATTTATTTTAGAACCGGTCAGACAATTCTTTTTATTAATTCCCCAAAGTGCTTGGCATTAGTCAGAAATGATCTTCTCTTCCAGTGTCATTTCTAGCTATACTGCAAAGCATTTGTACAAGTTCCACTACTAAAACTTGTAACTTATCATCACTTTGGTTTATTTTTTTTAGTTTTTATTTTTACATTTTATTTATTTATGTTTTATACATAAATAGATATATGGAGAAGAGAAACATGTTAGTATTTTAGAATAATTTAGTAAGTCTACGAGATTGTGGAATAAAAGACGGGAATTATAATTTTATCCTTAAAGTTATTTGTAGTGCACTCTTAAATCACATATGAAGAATTGGTTTAAAGTCCTACTACAAAGACTCTCTTTTTATGGAGGGGTGTTAAATTCAAAATTCCATTTATAATGCAAGAGAGAAAAAAATCATCAGGAATCCAGAAATTGACTATTATAGGAAGAGAGAAGACGCAGCCATTTGAAAGGAAACATGAGAAGGTGCTGGCATGTGTTCTTTTTAAAAATCTAATCACTGGTTGGTTATTACAAATGTGTTCAGATTTGGAGAATTCTTTAAATTGTTCAGTTAGATTTTTTTAAAGCAGGATGTAGACCTGAGGTGACATTTGCTTTGCACGTGTGGGTCCCTGGTCAATCCCTTACACCAAATGTTCCCGGAGCACTGCCAATAACAGACCGTGAACACTGCTAGGTGTGACTCAAAAACAATCAAGAACAAAATAATGCATTTTCATATTTAGTCCTGAATCTTGTTTATTTTTTCTTTATTTAACACGGTCATATAATAGTCTAATATCAGTTAACATGTTTCATTGGTAAAAAATGGCAATATTTTTATTATCCTGAACATGAAGAATAATACCTATATTATCTTAGATATTAAGGTATTTTGAAAATAGGGAAATTGTTATTGAATGTGTTTTCATTCATGCATGTACACACAAGTGTGTAGGGTTGTAACAATCCACAGCTAACCCATAATATAATTGCTTTTTAATCCCTTTTCCTGTTATATGAGTAGGTTTATGTTACCAAAACATGAACATGATTCCTTTAGCATGTTAATAGGAAAGTTCCTCTATGCAATTTTCCCATCAGATTTACTATGATCCTACTAGGCAGACAGAACTATGAAATTTGGAGGTGCATGAGACCACATATGCAGCTGCATAGTCCAGGACCTATAGAGCTGAAATAAGATTTGGTAGCTTGGTAGTCTGAGGATCAGTAGGGCAGCTGGATTGTTTCTATGCCAGATGTTACCAGGTGTGGCTGAAGACTGCTCTGTTTTCAGACAAAAGGAGAATCTGCCTGTGCCCATTCTGAGAGGCCCTAGAGTTGTGAACCTGGACGATTTCACCTGGGAATATTTGGCAGTATCATGTTCTTTTTGAGGTTAGTTGTGGAGCTGGGCCATTTCTGTGTTGGACACTAGGTATTGATGTGGGATGCTGTGCAATTCAGGCAGAAAGAGATCTAATAATGCTTTGTAAAGAAATATTTCCCTTCCCTTTGTAAGCATATGCACCTAATCAACTTAGGCATGTACTAAATACTAATTTGTGCTATACTCAAAATATTTTCAGTGAATGTTTACACATATACACATATACTGTTAATATCAGTAACAAGTCAGAAAACAAGATATACATTTGGAATACAAGTTTATTATAAATAAATATGGACACAGAATCTCCTACCCTCGTGGCAGGCTTTCTTCATCAGGGCCTTTCAGAGGGGGATGGGTTGAGTTTCCCTCCCCGCCCCAAGCCGAGTCCCCGCAGTGGAAAACCTCTGGAACCCAGCCACAGCCATGCTCAAGGCCACTTTCCACACACTAGGATGAGCCTCACGAATGAAGGAACCTGTAGAGGAACCCAGGCATGCGGGACCCAGGGCAGAGATCTCCAAGCTCAGATCAGGACTGGGCCTCCTCCACCCACACCCCCCATTTTCCAGTAGCTTCATAGTGACACCCAAGCGCGTGGCACAACCTCTTTCAGTCTAGCCCACTGATGTGCCTAAAGCAGCACACATGTGTTTGGCTTTTAACATACTTGCTTGTATTCTCTTATATACATTCTCTGTTCCTCTCAGAGAGCCTGGCAAGCTTCTGAGAGTATCATGCCCACACAGAAGAGCCTGACAAGCTCCCCGTGGCATATTTGATATGCCAAATACAGTAACAATAACAGGTCTCATTCCCTTAACCCTGAAAGAGCCTTCAATCATTGGGAAAGACGAGTAAGGAGAGGCTGCTAAAATCTCAGGACTGGGGCGAATGCAGGTATTACTGGTGCCTGCAAATCGATGAAGAACAGGATGGCAGTCATGCAGTGATACAGTGATGTTTTATACAAAGATATTTCCATCATATAATGGTCCCACACCCTTCCCTCTACCAGTGTAATTTCTCTGTACCAGTACCTTCAGTTTCCTTCCCACTTTTCCAAGATCCCCTGCCCTCCACCTTCCTCCATGGCAGGCACCTCTCTTCTCCCATTCTCTCTCATTTTATGCATTATGGTTTCCAATACAGATGCTAAAATGTTATCATGAATATCCTTTCTCCAACTTTCAACATTCAGTTCCTGTCCAGAGTGTTCATTTCCAATTAATGTCATAATGGACCTCCCACTATCTTAACTATCTTCCACCCCACACACCCTTATGGTGATTATCAGTCATTGATCAGTCCTTCTACCTCTTTTCCACGGCCTTGGATGTCAGTTTTATAAATTTTTATATCCCAAAAATAAATGCAGTCATTCTATATCTAACCCACTCCTTCTGACTCATTTCACTCAGCATGATAATCTCCAGGTCCATCCATTTTTAGACAAATTTCATGACCTCATTTTTCTAATAGCTGCATAGTATTCCATTGTGTAGATGTATCATAACCATTTGTTCTCCTACACAAAAGTTTTTTTCAGGTTCTGGATACTGTGAATAGTATTGCAAAGAACATAGAAGTACAAAACGTGTTTCTGCTGTGTTTCTGGACTCCTGGGGTATACTCCTAGAAGTGGTATGCTGGATCAAATGGGAGCTCAATTTCTAGTTTTTTGAGGAATGTTCATATTGTTTTCCAAAATTGCTGGATCAGCTGGCATTCCTGCCATGAATAAATGAGGATCCCTTTCTCCCTGCATCTGTGCCAGCACTGGTTGTTCTTGTTCATTTGGATGTGTGCAGTCTCTGAGTGTGAGATGATATCTCATTGTTGTTTTGATTTACATCTCCCCAATGATTAGCAATATAGAGCATTTTTTGTCATGTGTGTTTGGACACTTGAATTTCTTCTTTGAGAAAATTTCTTTCATTTCTTCTCCACATTTTTTTGATGGGGTTGGATTTTTTTTTTCCTTGTAAAGTTTAACCAGTGCCTTGTATATCTTCGACATTAACCCCTTATCATATTGGTATTGGGTGAACAGTTTTTCCAATTCCATGGGCCGTCTTTGTATCTTGCTCACAGTTTCTTTTGGGGTGCAGAAGCTTCTTAGTTTCACGCAGCCCCATTTGTTAATCTTTGTTTCCACTTGCTTGGTCAGTCCTTTCATATTTGAAAATTCCTTGAGCTTCAATGTCATGGAAGGCTTTGCCTTTGTTTTCTTCTATTTACCTTATGCATGCAAGTCTGATGTTGAGGTCTTTAGCACATTTTGATCTGAGTTTTGTGCATGACATTAGGCAGAGGTCAGAGTTCACTTTTTTTAAATGTAGCTGTCCTTTTTCCCAGAACCACTTGTTAAAGAGGCTTTCTTTGGTCCACTGCATATTTTTTCCTCTCTTATCAAAGATTAGTTGATAATATATTTGAGGGTCCGTGACAGGATATTCAACTCTATTCCAATATTCTGCAGGTCTGTCTCTATTCCAATACCATACTGTTTCGATTGCTACTGCTTTGTAGCACATTTTGAAGTTGGGGAAGTTGATGTCACCCCTCTTCTTTTTCCCAAAGATTGCTTTAGCTATTCTTGAGGGTTTATTTTCCACATGAATTTCAGGAGGGTTTTTTGGTCAATTTCTTTGAAAAATGTCATAGGCATCCTTATAGGGATCACATTGAATCTGTACAATGCTTTAGGGAGTATTGCCATTTTGACAATGTTAATTCTCCCAATCCATGAGCAGAGGATGTGTTTCTATTTCCTAGTGTCTCGTTTATTTCTTGAAGTAGGGTTTTGTAGTTTTCTTTGTACAAGCCCTTTACCTCCTTAGTTAAGGTGATTTCATGGTACTTGGTCTTCTGTGCACAACTGTGAATGAGGTTGTTTTATAAATATCACTTTCTTCCTTTTCATTATTTTCATATAGGAAGGCCATATACTTTTGAGTACTGATTTTGTAATCTGCCACACTACTATACAAGTCTACTGTTTCTAGGAGCTTTTTGGTAGAGATTTTAGGGTTTGTTAGATATAGTATCATGTCATCTGAAAATAATGAGAGCTTGAGTTCTTCCTTTCCTATCTGGATGCCCTTAATATCTTTTCTTCCCTAACTCTATGCAAATACTTTCATTACTATATTGAATAATAGTGGTGAGAGTGTTGAACCTTGTTTTGTCCTTGATCTTAGAGGGAAGGTTTTTAGTTTTTCTCTATTGAGCATTATGCTTGCCATGGGCTTGTATTAGATGGCTTTGACTATATTGAAGAACATTCCTTCTACTCCCATTCTGTTGAGAGTTTTTAATCATGAAAAATGCTGGATCTTGTCAAAAATATTTTCTGCATCGATTGATATGATCATATGTTTTTTATCTTTTCTTTTATTGATATGGTGCATTATGTTGATTGACTTGTAAATGTTAAACTATCGTTGCATCCCTGGGATGAATCCTACTTGGCCATGGTGTATGAGCTTTTTGATGAGTCCTTGGATTCTATTTTCTAGTATTTTGTTGAGGATCTTTGTTCAACTAAATCAGGAATATCAGTCTGTAATTTTTACTATGGTGTCTTTGTTTGCTTGGGGTATCAGGGTGATTTTTGACTCATAGTAATGATTTGGAAGTGTTTCTGTTTCTTCAATTTCCTGGAAAAATTTGAAAAGGATTGGCAATAGGACTTCTTTAAATGTTTGAAAGAATTCACTAGTGAATACTTCTGGGCCTAGGCTTTTGTTTTTGAGTAGAGTTTAACTACCATTTCAATTTCCTCAATCATTACAGGTCTATTTTTTGCTTAAAAGAATCCAGAAATTTATCCATTTTTTAAGGTTCTGTTTTGTGCCATAAAGTTATTCAAAGTGATCTCTAATGATCCTATAGATTTCTGCAGTTTCTGATGTGATGTACCCCTTTGCATTTCTGTTATGGTTTATTAGGTTTCTCTATATTTCTTCATGAGTCTCACCAGTGGTTTATGGATCTTGTTTATTTTCTCAACTAACCACTCTTGATTTCTATGATCTTTTGGACTATTTTTTGGATTCCATCTCATCAATTACTGCTCAAAGTTTTATTATTTCCTTCTTCCTCCCTGATCTGAATTCCTTTTGTTGGTCATTTTCTAAGATCTTAAGTTGTGAGGTTAAGTTATTGATGTGGGCCCTCTCTTCTTTCCTGATGAATGTTTGCAGAACTATAAACTTTCCTCTTAATAATGCCTTTGCTATGTGCCACAACATATGGTAGTTTGTGTCCTCATTCCCATTTGTTTCCAGGGATCTTTTGATTTCCTCTTTGATTTCCTCTCTAATCCACTGGCTGTTAAGTAGTAAGCTGTTTAATTTCTAAGTGTTTGATTTGATTCTCCATATCTGTATGTGATTCACTTCTATTTCCAGTGCATCATTTTCTGAAAAGGTAATTGGTATAATTTCTATCCTCTTAATTTTATGAAGGTATGTTTTGTGGCCCAGCATGTGGTCTATCTTGGAGAATGCCCATGTACACTGGAGAAGAATGTGTATTCAATTTTTGAGGGATAAAAAGTTCTATTTATAGTTACTAATCTTCCCTCTTCCATTTCTTCCTTCAAATAAAGTATCTCCTTGTTGAGATTCAGTCTGGTTGATCTATGGAGAGGTGGCAAAGTGGTGCTAATGTCTCCAACTACTATTGTGTTGCTCTCAGTGTCTTTCTTCAGGTCTTTTAGCAGTTGTTTCAAGTATTTTGATGATGTCCTGCACTGTTCTCCCGCACTTCTCCCAGTGGGTCTCAAAGCCTGGCTTCACTCTTTGGTGCGGTTCTGGTTTACTTAAGTTATTTGTTTGGTGTTTGTTTTTGTTAACAAATCATCATCATTAGAAACATGAACATCATTATCATTATAATTGATCAAATAAGAAGAGGCAAAAAAAGAAGCTGTGACAATGATAGGGCAGTTCAGTACACTAAGTTGGCAGATTCTAAGCATGTATTAGATGTTTCCTGTCCTACAGAACCTATTAATTTCTTTTATGTATCATACATATATCCTCTCTATGTGTATTCTACATCATTGTAAAATATTGTTGCTATTGATTTTACTTAAAAAATGTATCGTTTTCCTGGTGCCAGAGTGATATAGTACAGTAGGCAAGGCATTTGCTCTGTACTCACCAAAGCCAGATTTGATCCCCAGCACCATATATGATCCCCCTGAGCCCTTTCAGGAGTGATCCCTGATCACAGAGCCAGAGGTAAGGCCCTTCACAGCTGGGAATGGCCCCTAAACAATACAATCAATAATTTCCCTAGTAAACATGAAGATTGTATCTTTCTTGTTTTCTGCTCTATAATTTCCATGACTATTTGAATATCTTAGATGTATTGGTATTTATTTACATAAAAATATACTTGAAACATTGAAGTGTAAGTATGACTTGATCAGAGTGCCATCAGAAGCCATATTGCTATATTGTAGAAGCAGGGTTCAAGGACCCATCTCATTCAAATGTGAATCCATTCCTGCTGAGTATGTGATGCTAGGTGTTCTGAGTACTGACAGCATGGGTGACTAAGTGGTGGCATTGGAGTCCTTAGGACCTTACATAAAAATATTTTAAAATTGGCAGAAGTACTCAATATTTTACTAACCCATATACCTACATTAATTATCCATAGCTATATGGCAAGATAAAAAAAATCTTTCTAGTTTAACATAAGTACATTTATTTTCTCAGTTTTTCAATCAGAAGTCCCAGATACATGGCAGAATTTAGACCTCTACCGAGAATTTCATAAAGGCTAATCTGTATTCCATTCTGGAAATTGGAGTTTAATTATAAGCTTATTTGCTTCTTAGAAAATTCAATTTACTTTTGAGTATAAAACAGGTTCTTACTTGCGTTTAATTTTTTATTTAAAATTAACATTTTTTACTGGGTTTCTTGGTGGTGGAATATGAGCACTGGTGAAGGGATGGGTATTCGAGCATTGTATAACTGAGATTTAAACCTGAAAACTTTGTAACTTTGTAACTTTCCACAATAAAAAATTAAAAAAATAAAAATAAAATTAACATTTTTTATTTTAATTTTTAAGCTTTAATTTTTTTAATTTAAAAATTTAAATGAAGTAATTTCCCTGTATTTATCTTCGTGGATCTGAACACGGTTCTTGAGATGGCATAGGTCTTCTTGGACCTGTTGGTAGGAAACAAAATTTCTCCCTGAGTAATAAGAAAGCATCCTATCTGACCACTCACTATGCTCACACAGCTATGAGATCCTGGTCACCCTGGAAAGTTCTTAGTTGTCCAACTCCTGTGTTCGAGGGCAGCTCTGCTAGTTACTCTCACTCCAACTAGTATGGGAGATAGTCATAGGAACCTCTCTGATCCAGAATGGTCCTTTAGGAGGAGTGGGAACTCATTCCCCAGAGCCACCATGAGGTCAACAAACAGGTGCACTTGGGCTCAGGTTTGGCTCAAGTCATGTTCAGGCCACAGAAGGTACCTTGGGAGCAAGCAAGGAAAGTATCATTGAATGCTGCCTTACTTCTCTCCAAGAAATTGGGAATAGGTATGCTCTCTGAATACAATTCATGGGATGATGCCCTGTCCTTTCACACAAATGACAGTAACCTATAGTATTTCTCACCTACCACAGTGGAGCCCACATTGAAGAAGGAAGAAAATGATATAGACAGAAAATATACAGAAGATCAAATATATACCAATTTCCACAAGTATACAGAACCTTTCCAGAGACCAACCATTTCGTGTGGGAATAACAGAAAATGTCCCACAGCAGGAGAAAAGATTAGTTTAGTACCCCTTCTGCTATGGGGAGGGACTTATCTCCCCATAGCAGAATGCGGAGATGATTTCTCATTGCCATCTTCTGATCTTGTTTTATATTTGTGTTTGTATCACCATGAAGTGGCAAGAATATCGATAATACCGAGACCTACAGGAACTCCCTAAATCTTCTATCTTGTGATAACAACTGGACATTTAAAGAGGGCTATTCTGGGGCATATTGAGAAAAACTTATCAGAGATCAGTCTCAGAAAGCCATGAAACACATCATTCAATAAAAATCTTGGCTCTTGCCTCTTAGCCATAATTATTTGATCACTTTACACTAAGTAATTTGGCAGCTAGAAAGACAGTGAATTTGGCTTTGACATCAAGAAAAATTAACGTAATAGTATTGAAAAGCTTTCTGATTATACATTTAAATCTAAATAGGCTCTCTGTGAGCATAGATAGATATATTTTATAGATAATTATCATTATTTTCTCAGTTTTTAGAATTGCAGAACAATTAAAATATATACAAAACCTTTATAAAGAAATTTTACATATCAGAGGTCTGAAAATAATCCTAGAATATATAGCTCAGTTTTGTTAAAAATGCTTGAAAGTATTTGTAGAAAGTTTCATGTGACATTTTTACATCAAACAATTGGCCAGATGTGGGTTTATATACTGATGTAGGAAACAATATGGTTTTCAATGGAATAGAAAAGCACATTTTACATAAATACAAAGGGTTGATGACAACTCTAATTATTTATTTTAGAATAAAAAGCCTTTGATGTAAATGATAAAGTAGTTATTTCTAATCGTATATCATTTTAGAGCTTCCACTTCTATTTATAAAAAAAAGAAGATAGCATTTGATCTTTCCCCATTAGCAACAAAACCGGTGGTGGTAGGGGGGGAGGGGGGCCATTGGAGTAACTATTTTCAGTCACTAGACAACAAAGGAAGGAAGGTAGTGATTCTTGACAAAAGATAACTAAATTAATTAAATCTTAGGATGCCTTGGATTCCTCCCTATAGGTGATTTCCAGACAATAATGTAGGAGAAGAAGTCCAAATGGAGTCAAGTTTCATTAAGTTAAGGGGATAAGACTGATCACATTTCAGAGGGCTAAAGTACTTATGTTGTTGAGAAAAGCCTGTTCTAGTGTTCTAGTTGTATAAAAATACACCTCAAGAACCACAGAGATATTTCAAAGATCTGAAGCACATCCTTTGCATACATGGGGCCCCAAATTTGATCTCTGCATCACCAGATGTGCCCCAGATAGGTTCTTCCACCATCTGAGCAGCATCACATCACTGTGCTTCACACATTATTATGGAGAGGAGCCATTTCTTAGGATCCCTTCAATCCTCCCTCACCAATACATTCATAAGAACAGAATAAGAACAAGAAAATGTTATTTTTCTAAAGTAGGTACTTCTAGTCAAAGTAATATCAAGGGGTCTTAATTAAGGGAGAAAAAAATATTAAATTTAATCAAGAATAATTGAAAATTAGTCTGTTAGTTGCCAAAACAGAATTGTCAAATTCCTTAAAGGAAAATTATTCTGTCCTGTATATTGTATATTTGAGTTTTGAATAATCTACTCCACAATCTCTCTTTTGTTTTCTTTCTTGCTCTCTCTCTCTCTCTCTCTCTCTCTCTCTCTCTCTCTCTCTCTCACACACACACACACACACACACACGCACACACACCTCTCTTTTTTTTTTAAATTTGGGGGTCACACCCAGCGATGCACAGGGATTAGTCCTGGCTCATGCACTCAGGAATTACTCCTGGGGGTGCTTGGGGGACCATTTGGGACGCTGGGAATCGAACCATACCCAAGCCTGCCCTCCCTCAGCAAACATAAAGCAATTTATTTCATAGTACTTGCTACAACAAAATGGCCAAATGGAATTTAAAAAATTTTCCTAAAGAAAATTTGTGAAAATTGTTACATGGGGTCTTTAGAGTAATTTGCTGAGGGTTTACTAAGCTGTTTTTGCTAGTTGAGTCTTATTATTTTTGTTTATTGGTTTTAATTTACTTCTATTCACTTTCCCATCTAATAGGCTGAGCTTTTACTGGGCTGTCAGTATTACTGAATTTGGAAGTACATGGACACTCTAGAAACTCCAGAATCTGTAGATCTGGACCAGCAAGTTTCATTGGCTTGGGTCTTCTGAGATTACTGGTAAACTTGTGAAGCTTGGCGGTTGCATACATGCTTTTGTCTGTGTGATGTGGGTGTGGCTGTTAGGGCTTCCATTATTACAGGCTGCCCCCACTCAGATAATGCCCAGGAGTTCTCAATCCAAAAACTGGGATTTGCATCTGGGCAGAGATTAGTTCTGAAACAGTGAAGTTGGGCCATTTGCACGATTTTCAAGGTGGTGGCTCTGGGCTGTGGGTGTAGGTTCTGGGATTTTGATAGGCCCACCCCTCTTCCAAGGGCATTCCATAATTTTCAGCCCAAATACTAGTGAGCCTTTAGTGGTTTGGCTTGCATCTCTTCCGAAATTAGTGGTAAAACCTATATCCTTGTTTTCAGTGAATAGGTTTCTTTATTTTATTTCTTTTATTTCTCTCACTTTCTCCTAAATTCTTCATGTAACAAAGTCAAGAACCTAGATTTGTGGAGCAGGGTTAACATTGTTAGCCCTTTAGGACTTTTCCTTCAATCATATACATACATACATACATACATATATATATATACATATATATATATATTCTTGTCTTTGGAGACTCATCAACTGTCCACTCACTCAATAGACATGCAAATAGATGGTGCCTTTGAAATATTGCGAAATAGGGTCCTCTGTGATATTAGTTACTTGACCTGCTAGTGCTTCTAATTGTGACTAACATTTTCTCGAGATGATCTCTTTGAATCTTTGAGAAAAGATATACCTTATTCTTTTTCCTTCGTTATCTAATTACAGGCTAGAAATTAGGTGAAGGAAATCTTGCAGAGCATGGACTGGCTGAAATCTCAGTACTGAATACAGATAGTAGCAAAAACCCATATCTCTGGGTGCCATATCTGAAGCCAAACTAATTACAATGGTATGTAATACATTATGATGTGTAATACCAAGGACTATATTTATCATTAATCCCTTCTGTATAAAATCCCAACCTCTACCTCTCTGTAAAACACCTTTCATATGTTATACCCCAAACAGATGAGTACTACAGTATCCCAAATGAAAATATTGTGATAGAGAAGATGAAATAGGCTGTTACCTCAATTAAAATTCAAAAAAAGGAAAAAAGAGGCAGTCTATAATGCATTCTAAATATTTTTTTATGTTTTCTGCATAGATTATTTGTGACAATTTATCTTCTGCAAACAGAGTGGCCAGCAGTCCTGGTTTGTCCAAAATTCATGTTCTTGTCATGTTAGATTTTCAGTACTTCTACTAGGGCAGATTGTCAGTGCTGATACTAGAGCAGTTTCAGGTAAATTTCAGGTTAGGTATTAAGTCTTGGTGGGGATTGATATGAATAATTCTGTTTTGGATATAGTTTGCCTGCATATGTTGAATTCTGAGAATAACACCATTATATTAGTATGATGAAAATATCTCTATGATATAGTGCCTGAAAAAATCTTATCCTCCAATAAGGGGTGAGAGGTTACAAAAGAAGATATGATAAAATTACAGCAGTCTTGCTATAATTAATTTTTTTCTCTTTATAAATATTTTAATTGCTCAATTACTGACCAATTCTGCAATACCTATATATTCCTTTGATGCAATATTTAATCATTTATTCAGTCAGTAAACTGTTGTTTTGCACATAGACAGGTCATTAAGGTTCTGGGAATTATTTTTAAACAGCTGTTGTGATAAGAAAATAAAAACCTGCTACTCCAAAGTATGATCAGCAAAAGGTTAATTTAAAGGGTAACATCCTGAAGATAGAGGCTGTTTTGTAGAAAATAAATATTCAGAAGAAAGATTTTCTCTAAAGGATACCTTGCTTTCTGAACCAGTGAAGATTTATGATTTTTTAAAGAAAAAACTTAAATTTCTTTTTTATTTTATTATGGTTGCTTTTGTAACATCGATGATTGATTATTCTTTTCCAAGCAAACTGCCATAGCTAAAGTTTGAAGCCATATCAGTCACTTAATCAATTTTTCTGGTTTTGGTCATGCATTGAGGTATACATATTATTGAAAAACTTCTTTGGTTTTGTCTTATCAATCTGTCTGACTCTCCTTTGTCTAGCTTCTGCAGATTTCACAGTGATACAGATGATTTCCTTTGTGCCAAACATTATGTACTCAGATACTTATTTTCTATAGTCAATACTTATTTTCCACTGTGATAAGCTTGTGAAATCACTGTATCATTGTATCACTGTCATCCCTGGCTCATCAATTTGCTCCAGCGGGCACCAGTAATGTCTTCATTGTGAGACTTCTTGTTACTGTTTTTGGCATATCGATTACGCCACGGGAATCTTGCCAGGCTCTGCCCTGTGGGCAAGATACTCTCGGTTGGTTGTCGGGCTCTCAGAGAAAGGGAGGAATCAAACCCGGGTTGGCCGGTGCAAGGCAAATGCCCTACCCACTGTGCTCCAGTGCACTTGTATAAATAATCACTATTAAAAACA
This sequence comes from Sorex araneus, assembly GCF_027595985.1. Classification (NCBI taxonomy): domain Eukaryota; kingdom Metazoa; phylum Chordata; class Mammalia; order Eulipotyphla; family Soricidae; genus Sorex; species Sorex araneus. The sequence continues at coordinate 15,640,411 of NC_073311.1, forward strand.
GATCTATATACCTTTTGTCATGCTCACATTTTATACTTATAATAAACTTATATTACTTTCTTGGTAGTTATTTCATAGTTTTAGTTACTGGGATAGCAACAGAAAAGTTTGGAGTGGCTACTCACTAGTTGAAATGAAGCTAACTCATAGTCTACTAAATATTGCAATTAATAATATCTTTCCTTAGAGAGTGGCAATAGTTTAAAAAGGCTCAATGGGCTTTGGTGCTTTTTTTGTGGACATGGTGTGGTAATATTGCACCACTACAATTTACAAATATTTATACCCTTGTAAACCAATACTATCTCTAAAATAAATTTTTAGTAAAATAATAATACTGTTTTTACAAAACAGCTATTTAATTTTTACTGAACAGAGAAAAAATTGTTCCATAATCTTCACCATCATGCCAGGTCCTTCCAAGAGTTAATATCTAGCTTAGTTAGTATTAGCCTCTCTTAAAAGTTGAAATTTTAAAAAAAAATCAATTTGGGAGTTTCCAGGACAGCACTGAGAGGTAACTTGCATGAAAAGAGTCTCCTGTCCACCCATGATTGTAGGTGTCTATGTCTGCAGTTCACTTCCCCTTCATCACAACATCAGCACCCTCTTACTCTCTATAAAACTTTCTAACGTGCAGAACTTGAAGACCATTCTATCTGCTAGATAGAATACTGCCAAATTCATAAATCATTCAATAGATTCAGTTAGATGTCTAAATTTGTACAGATGAAAGTTCTAAGTATATATGTAAGCATTCTATCTACTTATTTAAATTCATTTAGGTTTTTGGATCACACATGGCTGTGCTCAGATCTTATTCCTGTCACTGTTTTTTGGGATCACTTTTGGAGGTGCTTGAGAGACAACCTAGGGTGCTGGGGATTGAGCCTAAATCAGTTGCATCCTGGGCAAGAGCTATGTTCATAGTATTATCTCTCCAGGTCCTATGTAATAATTTTAATACTTGTTTATATACTTCTTCAATCTGATCTCTTTCTCTTTTTTATTCCTATTTACTGGGACTAGTCTTGCTGGATGATATAACTAGTATCAGACTATTGTAGACACCAAATTCAAATTCCTGAAACTTCTCATACATATTTAAGGTTGAAAAGCACTGAGCTACTGTGTAGATAATAGGTCCTACTACCTGTCAGCATTTGCCTTAACTGCAGCAGTGGTTGATTGTATTAGGCTAATAACATAAGCTCTCTGATAAATAATTTATTCCTTTACTATGTGGAAATAAATCCTGTCTTGTAGTAAATGAGAGCTTCTATGTAGAACATATTATTTTCCAGAGCTGAAAATCAAATATACAAGACAGCATTTCATTTTCATATAACTGCACTTAATTTCTTTATTTCCAAATTCACCCAGGGTCAGAATCTATAGTCATTTCATTCTAGGGAAACTTAGAGACTTTATTACCATTGCAAGTTTAAAATCAAAATTGTTTTACTCTGTTCTTCTTATTCCTATAGTTGATTCTAATATTCAGAGCTTCTTAAAAAAATCAGAGCAATTGGTAAAAGAGAATTCCATTTTTAATCTTTATATGTTCTGTGTGAAAATGCAGTGAGACACTCAATTGTTTAAAATCTGTATCCACTGATATTTGTTTCAATGGACTCTGATCAGGAGGTCACACAAACTGCTATTTTTTAAATATATATCTCCATGAATTTCAATATTTGTTAATTTTCTATCTTCCTTCAAACTTCAGATGCTTGCTTCCACTAATCTTTCTGACTGAGGAAGAAAGAAATCTCAGCAGTCGTCTCCATTCAGCTGACACCTGCATTATTGTGACCTGGGGCACACCTGAATGCTTGGTAGAGCTCAGTGAGAAAAAGGGCCTCAAAAACCCTCAATTTTCATTTTCCCAAATTTAAAGGAGCAGGCACCACCTCAATCTCTACACTACACTTACATCAAGAGTCAAGCAGCCAAGTCCAATTTTCTTTTCTTCCAGTTCTCATTTTCCTTCTCCTCAGATCAGTGTGATAATAAGGCCAAGGGAGATGCAAGGAAGATTTGAGATTTTTATTCCAATCAGTTTTAATCTAGACAGGAAGCTTTAAAAACTAAACAGATGGTTGGTCATTGGTTTTGTGAAAGGTAGTTATTCATGGGGCCACTATAGAATGGGGTTAGAGTAGACCAACAGAAAAGCTACTTTATTGTTCTCTTTAAGTTTAACCAAACCTTGAACTGGAAAAAATTGCTAATATTCTAAAAGCCTATTAGAATGAAAATATCCTCTTGAAAGAACTAATTAAGTGAATCATTACCCAATTTTACCTTGTGATCTCTTCATCTGATCAGTTTACTTAGTGATTTCTTTGTCTGACTTGTTCTTTTTTTCTCCTATCCTTCATTTTCTCATTCTATTTCCTATGTTTTTCTGCATAGGAGGAACCCCCTTGTGGGGGTCTCAGTAGCCTGCCTGAGATTTTGACTAAACCCCCTGCCACTGAATGCAAGAGCCGGCCCTGTTTACAGGGGCCCAGGGGCCCTGCATTCCATACACTCCTGCATTCCACACACAGGCACTCTGGTTGAGGAGACAATGGGATGCAAGGTGTGACAGTTAACATTTACCTGAGCTAGTTAACTGGGCCCTGAGATTGGGGGATACAAGTCATTAACTGGCATCTGTACTGAGCTCCAGGAGGTAAATGTGATACATGCGTGGAATGTCCCCCCACCCTAGATTGTGTGTACAAAATCCCCTGTGTAAGAATCAATAAATGGAGTCTGCTTGACCACCAGGCTTCCCTGCTCTGCTCAGGGACCCTCTCGGTCAGCTTCTTTCTCGGCAGTAGGAATCCTGCGGCGAGCAGACAGCCAGGGCAGAGGCTTCTCCCCTTCCCACTCCCTCTCCCATAGGGAGTAAGTCCGGTGACTTCGGGGCTCATATCCAGCATGCCGGGGTCGACTGGCCAGGACCTCGACACCCCCTGACTTTTATTCTTCCTCAGGATGTATTTTGGAGTTTTAACATTAACTTGTGCTTTATAAATTCCAATTCTTTGATTTGCCTTTCAGTGGTTTCATTTTTTTAGGTCAGTGGTTTCTGTGTCTTCACTTTCCACTTGGTAAATGTAACTTTCATTTCTATTCCTCAATAAAGAAAAGACTGAGGTTTTCTCTTCAGGTTGCCGGAGGTTTATGCAAAGAAATTAAAATCATTTTGTAGCATTTTTTTGCATATGTAGTTATCACAAAGATAAGAAATAAAAACAACTTGGGGGCTTGAGAGATTGTACAGAAGTTGAGACACTTGCCTTGCACCCACCTTGTATGGTCCCCTGAGCACCAACGGTAGCGATCAGTGTACAAACAAGGAGTAATCCCGGAATCCCAGTGGTTATGGCCTCCAAATATTGTTTATATAGAAATTTAGATTACCCACATGTATGTTATTGTCTAAAATTAATGAGTGTCTTTATATATACATATATAAAATACGTATGTATTTTATATGTGATCTCATTTAAAATTCACAACATACCTAAAATAGAACAAATAGGAGTAATTGTTCTCATTTTGCTCATGACCTGTTTAAGGAAGTATATAATTTATTCACAGTCCTACCAGTGAAAAATTGGTGGTCCTAAGGCTCAACTCCAACTCTGTGTGATGTTTAATCTCTGTTCTTAACTATTGCATCATTCCATTAACGGTGACATTTCCTCTTCCCATTCTCAGTTTTTTTTGGTATGTCTTAAATGTCTCTTGAGGCAGAAATGAGAGAGGAACATCAAATTAGGAATAACCATTTATGTTTGTATGCCAGCTACATGTAAAAACAGAATATTTATAAAAATATATTTAAATAAGAATTTAAATAACATAAATATATAATGTTTATATTTATGTTATTTAAATTTAAATTTATGTTATTTAACTAAATATAATGTTTATATTTATGTTATTTTAACATTAAATTTTACCATTACATATCAGCCCTTAAGCAAAAATATCATATTTTGACCAAGGTACATTTCATTAGTACATTAGTTCATCCATTCATCTCTTGGAATTGATCAATTTGAGTTCTAAGAGAATGCCGTTTTTGGCCTAAGTGTAAGTGTTGAAGAGCTCATTTTATTTCTCCAGCTTAGATTATTTCAACTGTGCTGCTGCCTCAATATTATTTGGCAAATGATTAGTAAAAGTCGGAGTTTAATAATAAAAGAGCTGACGTATCTTGGCATCATGGTACGGGTAAGCAGCCTACTCTGCAGTATATCTGACTCTAGAGACCATTTATTTGTTCCTAGATTCAAACCTTTAAAACTCACTCCTTGAAGTTTTTGTTTTTAGAAAATGAATAAAATATTTCTTGAACTGTGTGTATATGTGTGATAATAATGTAGTTTAATGTTTAGGTCAACATGTTCTGCCACTATGTTAATTTGCAAAAATTTGTTGTTTTCTTGAAGATGAGTTAAGTATAGCATATTACATATATCTAAAAGAATAATATTTGGGAGGATTCAATAGGCATGAGCATAGGAGTTAAACTTTCCATGATTTGGATTGATTCCATGCTAACTATACTGAAATATAATTTTTAACATTCAGGGTATTTTCTTCCCTTGATTGAGGATAGCTGTATTTATCAGATGCTAAAGTCTCTAATCAATTGGAAGCTGTAATTTTCAAAATTCTATAAATAACTGAGAGTTCAAACCTAGCTTATCTGGTGTCACTAGATCAGAAATTATATCATGAAACTGTCAGAAACTATATCAACAAGGAACAAACTTTTATTGCAAGTTAGAGCCCCATCCCACATTATTTAATAGATATATTTTATGTGTTGCACACATAACCAGATGCCACATAATAACATAATAAGCTCCTTCTCCGAAGAGTTCAAAATGTAGTTTGTCTGCTTTTTGAGTTTATGTATTTGTTGGCATTTACTTTTTTTATTAATTTTTTTTTTTTATTTTTCAAGTGAGTCACCGTGAGAACAGTTACAGGGATTTTATGATCGAGTCTCAGTCATACTATACTCAAACACCCATTCCTTCACCAGTGCACATGTTCCAACACGATTAACCAAGGCATACCCCCCCTCCCACTCCCCCTCTGGTCGTGTGACAGATGATTTTCACTTTACTCTTTCCTTACTTTGATTGCGTTCAATTTTCGACAGGAAACTCACTATCATTATTTGGAGTTTTTCCAAAACAGTCAGACCTGTCGGAATGGCCTCATTAGATTGTATGTTTTCCATTGTTGGTAACAAAGATCATAAAAGTTGCAAGGTCGAGGAGTGGCCGCCCGGATTTGGAATTCTGGTATTAAGTCCAGAGGTATTTCTGCCAGCAGCTGCTGCATTCCAAAATTGGTTTCTGTGGCGCTGGGATCATGGCTGTTCAGAATTGGAGGAGCTGTACATGGGCGACCGCTTGGGGTCTAATTTGGGGAGGAGGCAGGGCCAGTTCTGCCTTCCCCCATTGCATGATTCCCCATGCATCCCATCCCACCACTACAAAATCCTACCTCTCTGCCCAATTGATTCTGAATGGTGGTGGTGGCCATGCTGTCCAGTGGGGAAAAGGCCCAAAGATAGAGACCCTTCCCCTCCCGAAGCTGCACAGGGCCATAGCCTAATTCAGAGTCCAGGAGTATATCTGCCAGCAGCCACTGCATTTCTGAGATTGGTTTCTGTGCCTCTTGGATAAGGGATGCTCAGGGGTGGTGGAGCCATTCCTGAGCATATTTTTTGTACATTAGGAAAGGTTTGGAGATATCCCAGTCCCGCATACCAGAGCCGTGTTAATAGAAGCTCATTGTCGCCGGGGCTCCATCTGGAGAAGGCCTACTGGCTGTACCTTCTCCGTCTGGCACCCCAGTGTTGCTGGCCAGGTCTGGGGTCCGGAGCGATCTCCAGCCTTTGGTGCTGCTGGAGCAGCCCCAATTCTTTACTGCTGGTTATGACAAGATGGAGCCGAGGGCGGGTTGAGAGCTTGACTTTTGGCGGCCGGGGGGAGTCGCAAACTAGGCTGGCGCCGTGTTGGCGTTTTCTTAGTTAAAGATTTTTTGAAAGTATTTTGAGTACAGCAAAAATATTTACATGACACTCTGTGAAGCTTTGAAATTCATTCTCACTATACTGTTGAATGACTTGTAGGTTGAACTAAGTCTGAGAACTTCAGCACTTCTTAATAATGTTAGGTCTGCTTCAGTGATCACCTTTCTGATCCTGGCTGGAGACCTCAGGCATACTATTAGCTTTCTTTTCTCTATTCTTCCAACAGCTTGATGGAAAGGCTTCTCCACGGTCTCTCTGAATCTGCTTCATCAGATGTGTGACATAGCCCGTGATCTTGTTGCAGAGCTCCTTGCTAGGAATAATGGCAATGTCCCAGCACATGTGCTTTTAGTGTGTGGAAGTTGTTGCCCAGGCATGCTGGCATTTTTGGATGTTGATCCAGGCTGTCCTTTTCATGAGGTCTTGGTGAGAATGTGACTAAACTGTCAGGTGTGTAGGAAAGGAAGAAATGTTGACCTGGTTTTGTTTTCTGCTTCTACAAAATTTAATATCGAAAAAAAGAAAAACAAATACTTTTGATCTGTAATATCTGAAGTATCTGTAATTTCTTCATACACAAAATGTAAATATATTTTAAAATTGAGTAAAATATTATGTTAATTTTCATCATAGTTTATAGTTAAGAAGTCAGCAGTTGAGGTTATAGATATTTGGAGACCGACAATCCTGGGCTTATATTCTGCATCTCTGTTTTATGGCTTATATAAACTTGCCTGGACGATGTTACATAGAAAGCGATTTGTTTCCTCATTTGTTACTAACCTATTAACATTCACAGGTGAGATATAACTAACAAGGGAGCTTTTAAGGATTGAGAGGAATAATTTAGAAACATAACTCTCTTAATCTTTATGATTTATGTACAATTGTTCTTTAGCCTTTATGTATGGGAAAACAATCTTAATCAGAATAATAATTCTCCAGAAACTAACCTTGTTTCTATTACACTTAAAATGCTGTAATGCTTGTGCAAATGAGAGTTACACAAATGTATAGCACGATGCATAAAGATAGCAGGTTTAAAAAAATATTCACATATCCCTAGCTGTGTTTACTAATAATTCTCAGAATGCTTTACACCCACAAATGTTTCCTCTGTGCTCAGAGCAACAGAAAATATGCTTGAATTTTGTAGGATGTTTGTTTCAAATAACAAGGTATATGAAAAACATTCCATTTTACTTTGCTCTGATATTTGAATATCTGATTTCTCTTCATGTATGAATCTTCTAAGCCCTTAACTAATGCTACATTACTAGGAACTCAAAGTGTGCATCCTTTGAGTCAGATAAAAATAAAATGCCAAAATTTATTACAAAATATATCTCAACTACATTTTCCACTGGGGCAAAGTTATAGATGATTGCGCACTTCTAGCTTTTTCAGGCAGCAAGTCTGTAAGCAAGAATTATTCAGAGCAACCAGAGACAATGATCCTATTTCAGTGGTTTTTCAAATGAAAGCTCCACCCACTTATCAGGACTGTAAAAGTCTATGCCTTAAAGGGGAAACTTTAATTGCCACTAAAGACTTTTGAGATAATGGAGATAATGTGAAGAGCACTTTACCAAAGCCTTTTAAACACAGGTCTTCAATGGTGACTGCAGTATATAAATGGAGAGATAGAGAATTAATTCATCGTACAGTGGAGCAGAAAACTCACATCTGTTCGTTCTACAACTCAGTACACCCCATTTATTAATGCCGTTCTCTGCATCGTCAGGTCCAAGCAATTAACTTATGCAGACTGGCTTCTGTGGGAATATATAGTGTATTCATCAGGGAACTCCATTGGTTTGGGCTTTTTATAACACCAGAGGAAACAAATCCCTTTGCCCTATCTAGAATAAGATACTATAAATATATAACCATGAGAAATTTTAGCACCAGCATCATAGTCAAAATTTTAAGTAATAGATAAAAATTGTCAACCTGGTTTTAACTTTAGTAAAGCAAAAATAAAGACATTCGAGTGGATTTCAATATTCATATTTTAGATTGTTTGTGGATTATTCCTTTCCAAATATATTAGCTACCATGTCAATAATTTGAAATCAGAAAAAATATTCTTATTGATATTAAATATAGCAAATAATGTATTTGCAGCTATGAATTTTCATGTGTACTACTCATTGTGGTGCTGTTTTATGAGTTTTGATAACATTCAAATAAGATGATGTGTTTTTGCAGGTTTTATCAGAAAATATGATACATAATATCATGCTTTTAACAAATTTATTTTTTCTTTCAACTTATTTTCTAGTTCTCCCACAAATAAAAAGTTTTTAATTTTTCCAAGACACGATTCATCTGTAGAGTTGAAATGAAAGAAAACAGAAGAAGCTAATGAACAGAGTTGAACATTTCCTCCTTTTATAACATGTTTTTTCTAGATTTCCAGGAGGCCACTTGTTCTTATTCTCAATCTTTCTCAGTAATCTCTCCTTCATCTCCGTGAAATAATATTCCAAGACACCAACATTCCTATTTCAGATTGTTTTCTACCCATCACTTCACTTGTATCATTTGTCATCCTGTTGTTCATCGATCTGCTCAACTGGGCACCAGTAACATCTCCATTTGTCCCTGTTGCGTGCTAATGTAGCCCAATGGCATCTGCTTGCTCCAGGAAAACTAAGAGCATCAAACCATTCATTCAGGATCTTGACAAAGAAGTCTGAGTATCTTGTGCAAGGGCAGCCAGGTGTTCTTTTGATATCCTGTGGAATCCAGTTGGTAACGGCTCTAGTCCAATGGTTGACTCCAAATCGCGTTATGTGTCCGGCCCATCTGATTTTTGACACCCTGGCAAACAAGGCAGCATTCCTGGTCCTCGATCATTGATGGAGGTCAGAACTCTGGATTCCCATACTGATACCCATACTCTTTTTAAATACTGTCTATAGACTATTTATTCCCAAATTCAGTTCAACGACATTTTCCTGAATTCCACAAAATCTTAATGTATTTATTATTTAGAAGTATTATGGCTTATGACTTTTAATATGATCAAAATAAAGTACTGTTCCTACACCCTCTTCCCGCCCCAGGGAATGTACACACCAGTACGTTCCATAGTATAGTCCTTCTTTCTAAGTATTTCTAGTTTTAGAATTGGCCCAAATAGCCATCCAGTGATGGTGACTCTGGATACCTATAGGTTTTTACTTCTCTCAAACAATAAAACTGTTTTTAAAAGAGCTCTCAAAACAGGTTTAAAATCTGACTACTTCCTATTTGCAACACTTAAAGCCTAGTTTAAGCCAGCATTGTCTCACACTTAAATTCAGGCAGTAATTTCCTGTTCTGTCATTCCACTGTGCCCAATATTTAGGTAATTTGTTTTCTTTGCCACTCAGGAAGTCAGAAGGATTCTTTAGAAACGTACTTCCAGTCAAACATCAATATTGCTTAAGTTCTCTTTGCTCGTAAGCACATTTGGAATTAAAAACAGAAAAGAGAGATTCTATCACATGATTAAGCTCTTGACCTTCGGACACCTTGAATTTTTCTTTGGCTCTTCATTTCTTTCTCTAAGACCTACTGGCCTTATTATTTGCTCTTGCCTTCAGGATTTTGTACCAATGACTCCTTTTTACTAATTTCTGCTGTTCCCCAAATAACTGCCTTACTCATTTTCTTTATTCATGCCTTTGTTAAATTACTAGCTCTTTAGAGAAACTTATTCTAATATTCTCACCATCTTTCATAAGTGTATGTTCATGTTACTCTTTGGTTTATGGCTCATTCTGAGTGGTGATGATTTACTTCTTGCTCTTTTCTTAGGCTCACTTTTGGCAGGCATTAGAGGACCATATCAAGTGCCTGAGATAGCGCCCTCGTCAGCTGCTTGCAAGAAAATCACCCTTCCCATTGAACTGTCTCTCTGGTCTCTCCACTATTTTTATTCCCTTCATATTTAACACAATACTTCACATTAATTGCTGAGATGATATTGTATATTCACCTGCTTATTGACTAGGTTTACATTTACTAAGTTTAGATTAGAGGAAAAACTTATTTTATTTATTTATCTATGTTTTAGATTGATTTACTATCCTGTATCCAGAATTGTACCTGACTTGTAATGAGAATTCAATAAATGTTATTAGAATTTTCTTTTAAAAGAAATGATGCACAGTGGGATTAATCTATCTGCATAAGCATTATTTAAGATAAGTATTAATGAATAGGCTTTTCTTCAGGTAAAATCATTTAAAGTAAAAATTTGGTTAGTATTTATTTACTGAGTCCACAGTCAATTAAAAAATGAGGATAAGAAAATATACCAAGTCAAATGATCTGACTTGATAACCAAAAATTACAAGAGCATAATGAAACTTTTCTTTTGTGCTGTGTAGTCCTAGCTGACTACTGATATTAACCACGTGCTATAAAGTTTTCACTGCTAGAGCAGATGGTAAGTCAATCTCCTGGGAGTACAATTGGCCAGGTTGCCTTTGAAGCCTTTCAAACAATAAATAAAATACTATAGGTCAGAGAGGGACCAATATAGGATGAAAACAGATCAGAGATCATTGTAAAGGTCAGAAAACTCACTGTTCTACAATATTAACACAGAAATTATTCATATTCTTTCTTCTTTGGTGTTTTTCTAATGTCTCAGATCTGAGAAAATGTATATGCTCTTTTCAGTAAGCAAATGGAAACAGCCATTCCTTTCAAGCCAGCCTTTATGGCCAGGAGAGTGCATTGGGAATTTCTGAATGAATCATGCTGTCCTGCCTAGAGATGAGCCAATAAAATTCACTGCTTCCTTCTCTGCACCCTGCTCTGTGTCATTCATAATTTAGTGAGTATTAATTTGTAAAATGAATGCATTTGGACAAGAAGAATAAATGTTGTCTGGATGATTTGACAGAATATGGAACTACTTATTTTAAAGTTTGCTTAAAAAACAAAAGCAAATTCTTGCCAAGTACTTTCTTAACATTTTCTACTTTTTTTTTATTAGACCATAATTGAATTAATCAAGAAACAGCCTACATTTATTATTAGTTGGTTCTAGATGTCAGAGAAATAAAAAAGTTTTGGTAGGCTAAAATGAAAACTTTTGGCAAGCCCACCCTCTCCCCAGCATGCCTCCCAACACACACACACACAAACACACACACACACACACACACGCACGCACGCACACATACACACCACCTCCCTGTGGGAGCTCTATAAGAGCTGTTATCTTCATACTTCCAGAAGCTGCCCACATGCCTTTACTGGTGGTCCATTCCTGCAACTTCAAAACCACCAGTGCAGCATCATTTCTGTTCTCTGACATTTGTTTCTATTCTTCCATCCCCTCTTCTTGACTCAGATTATGTTCTTTTCTCTAATATATTCACTATTGGCTTCACCCAGATAATCCAGGAAAATCGGTTCTCGGCCTCTTGGCTAAGATCAAGTGCAGATAATCCAGGAAAATCCTCAAACCTTGAGATTCATGGTTAATCAAATTTGGAAAAACAAAACCAATTTTATTATGTAAAATATCATATTAGCAGCACTCATTTATTAAGATAGAAGCACTTGAAGAGTTCGTCATCCAATCTATCTCCCAATGTTCACTTTTGGCTCCCCTAGGATTTATATCCATCTCAAATGTAAATATATTTGTCTCATCCTAAGGTCTCAAGAGTGTTCAACTAGTCAGCATCAGTTCAATTTCAAATTTCCATTTTCATCTTACCAGTTAAAAAATTCCAAATCACATAATGTAACTTCAACATGTGTGAAAAATTTCCTGTACAATCCATTGTGGTATAACATTCTCTATCGTTAAATTGGTGAAACTAGAATAAACTAGTTCTAAAGTATAATTGTGGTCTAAATATAGAATAACAGTCATAGGCATTATCATTCAAAAGGAGAAAGTGAGGTAAATTAAATAATTAAAATGAAAAAATTCTATCCCTCCTTGCAGTTCCACCTAAAATCATCCTTTCTGCATGCTCCTTTTCACATTTTTCATATGTTGCCAGATGTATAGTTTTATGAATCTGTTTCCTACATAGAGAATATTGGAAATCCTACAGCTCTCTTCCATTTCATCCTTTTTACCATTTCAGTACAAGCTGGCAGTGTTTTTGCTCTTATAAAATTACAGAAATCTTGTAAGTCTCAAATATATATCACAAGAATTTCATTCACTCTATTAAACCAGAGGCTCTTCCATAGATCTTTCCTGGATAATCATAGCTTTTACTTTGGTATCTGCTGATAAGAATAAGGAGATCTGTGAGTCACATGGTTAATCTCTTCAAAGGGTCTTGTGTGAGACTTAATACTCAGCGATTTTGATATTTCAGAGGTGCTAGTGAAGGTTTCATGTTGGCTTTCACATCAGAGCATATTTTCCTGCAAGTAGATTCCCTAATTTTAACTTCTCTTTCAATATGAGTAAGGTGAGAATTTTCCAAATTATCAAGTCCTCCTTTCTTTTTTCTTTAATGCCCTTTGCTGTTTGTCTCTTTCTTATACCATGCTGATATAAACAAGAAGAAACCATACGATATGTTCTACACTCTCTTTGGAAATCAAAGCAAAATCACAAAGTTGATTGCTCTTATACTCTTCTTTCCACAAAAGAAAAACCCACAGTTCAGTTAAGTTTTCTGCCAAGATATAATAAGTATTTCTTTTCTTCCCACTCCCATTAACCCAGTTTTCATTTCCTTCTGGGAATTCACCATCAGTCACCTTAACATTTTATGTTTCTACCAACTTTGCTTTTTATGACAACATGTTTATTATCTAAAAAAAATCAGCTTTCTCTACAATGATTTCAAACCCTCACCAACAATATCTTTAACTTCCATATATCTTACCCAAAGCAATTCAAAGCAGCAGAAGAAAATGCTAAATAGGAAAGACAATGCCACAATGTTGGGCTTGAAGGAAGCAAAGATGAAATCACCAAGGAATGTAGGCAACCTTGAGAGGCTGAAAAGAGTAAGGGAAGATATTATCCTCTAGACATTCCAGAAAGAATGAAGTCCTGTTGACACTTTATTTTATTTTTTTATTTTGCTTCTTGGGTCACACCCAGTGATGCTCAGGGGTTACTCCTGGCTTTGCACTCAGGAATTGCTCGTGGCAGTGCTTGGGGGACCATATGGGATGCCGGGGATCGAACCCAGGTCGGCCGAGTGCAAGGCAAATGCCCTACCCACTGTGCTATCTCTCTGGCCCCCTGTTGACACTTTAAATTTAACCCAGTAGATGACTTTTGATGCAAAGTCTTCATAAATATAAGACAATAATTTTGTGATATTGAAACATGAAAACATGACTGTGTTCAAGTCACTCAGTTTGCAGTAACTTGTTATAACAGTAATAGGCTGCTAATGACACTTAAGTAGTATTGTGTCTTATGTTTTATTGGTTTCATATATTTTTTCCATTGATAAGTCAAGGAAATAGGCATAAAGTTCTTTTAAAGTGTTCTTTCAGATCATCTGAGGGGTAAAATATACAGAAAAGGATAAAATAGTAGCATAGACTCCAGCAGCAAAATGTGTCTGAATCTCAAATGTGCTTCATCATATCTACTGATGATACTAATTTGTCTATGATTTTGCTGTCTCGCATGTAAATATCAATGCTAATTATACTAACTTCATGGTCTTCATTTTAGTTTGAATAAAGTAATCTGTAAAATATTTAACATGACTACATACACAGGCACTAAAATATTTTAGGAAGGAGTTAGGCTAATTATTCTGATGCATAAAAGTCCAGTCTTCAAGGCAATCCCTGTCCCTGGTACTGCAGATGTGGTCTGACTTGCAGATGTGGTCCTGGTAGGTCTGTATCTTTAAATCCCAGTTCCTCAGTAGAGTGTGCAATCTCCAGCCAACACCCAGGGGTGTGTGTGCGCTTCAGTTAAAGCTTGTGACCCACAGCAAGCAAATAACAGAGAGCACCACAGCCGTAAATATGAACTCTGGTGAGCATGAATGTAAGAACTCCAGCATGAATGTGTGAGAATATTACAACGAACAGAGTGTGAAATATAGAGGGCAATGTGCAAGCACCGTGCCACCCCCACAAACTACCAAAAGTAAATGTAAAAACTCCATAACCAAGGGTGTGCAACCCCTGGTCATTGCAACAATAGCAGTGAAAGAAAAGGAAGTAAAATTAAAGTTTAACTTTTTCTTCCCCAGCGTTTGGTTCTGTGGATGAAAAATTTATATGGATTTTTACTTACAATACAATAAATTCACTGTATTTTAGCATAGCTTATACTTCTGTGCAAAACTAGAAGACAAAACATTTAAAGGATCTTAAATATGAATAGGGAGGAGAGGTGACTGGTTTGTATTACTGTCTTGATTGGCGCTTGCAAAGTCGGTCCGTCTTATTTAAGGGAAGAGGTATTTGGAAATAGGTGTTTCGGTGTCTAAAGATATAAATGTATGGCACTTAGATGGAAGTCATTCCAGTGAGATATAAATTATGGAGATCAATTTGAGAGATTCCCAGACCTATTCCCTCCTGCCACTGGTTAAAAACACCAGGCAGTTAGTCCACCTGGAAGTAGATGGGATCATCTGTGTTCATTTCATTCACATAAAACACTGCATAGTATAGACATATGTAATGAATTATCTTTATTAAGACCATTAAAGAAAGTGAATGCTTATTAACTGGAAAAACTTAAGTTTGTTATTTTATTGGTAGACTGTCTTTTTGAAGTAAAAATCATTACCTCATTAAGTATTAATAATTAAAAAATAAAGTATGTGTGTATAGATTAAACTTATAGCTCTTGGTTTTATAGGGCACTATAATAGTAATTTTTATTCATTTTTAAGCACCTCTTCTTTTATTGAAATATTGTCTACCTTTGTAAATGATTTATTTTCAACAGAGAATCAATAATCAGATTAATTTTTTTCTAAAAAGAAGCATCAACTAGAAGTTAAAATTAGAATAGGAAAATATTTTTTAATTTAATTTTTGTTTTGGGACAACAACCAGGTTTGCTCAGAGCTTACTCCTGGCTCTGCACTCGGGGTTCACTCCTGGATTTTCTCAGGCAAACTACAGTATATTGGGGATTGATCCCAGGGTTGACTTGCCTGCTGTATGATTTCTATATCCCTAGATTTTTTGTTTTTAATGAAAGATACTGGAGTTGTATCTACTTATAGCTATAGAAGATTGAGAACCTGAGGTGTGAAGATGAAGCAGGGACAGTTTCTCTGTGTAAAGATAGTACTAGAGTAAAGATACATTTAAAATCATGCAGATAAACCAGAGATAGAATGTCATTTGTAAAGGCTGCCATGATTTATATATGTTGCGTGAGCGTGCACGCGCGTGCGCACACACACACACATACACACACACATCCTAGCAAACTGTACAAGGCCTCAGTCCTGAGTCCTGACTTTTGTTCTGATATTAATCCAAAACAAATCAAATGTCATGAAACTGGTATTCTGTAGGAAACGTGACATGTGTGTGGGGCTGGGGAATAGGATAGGGAGGGGAAAACATCTATGGTATTACTGTATCACAGTCGTCCCGTTGCTCATCAATTTGCTCGAGTGGACACCAGTAACATCTTTATTGTGACACTGTTGTTACTCTTTTTGGCATATAGAATACTCCACGGGTAGCTTGCCAGGCTCTGCTGTGTGGGCAGGATGCTCTCGGTAGCTTGCTGGGCTCTCTGAGAGGGGCGGAGGAATAAAACCCAGGTCAGCCACGAGCAAGGCAAACACCCTACCCGCTGTGCTTTCACTCCAGCCCTCTACAACTATGGTAGAGGAAGGCATTCAAGTGAGAAGAGGAAGTATGGTTGAAAGGTAGTAAAGTGTTATGTATGAAACCCTATCAATAGCAGTACTGTAAAACACAGTGCAAAAACATATATATCTATTATATATAAAATAAATATATCACGTCACGATCACAAAATCTCGTTAATCACCGATTTCTCGGGTGGGCTCAGTAACATCTCATTTTGTCCTTTCCCTGAGATCTTAGAAGTCCATCTCAACTCCGCCCTCCTAATGATGTTGCACTGGGGGCTCTTCAGGGTCAGGGGAATGAGATCCAGCTTGTTACTGGATTTTGCATATGAATACACCATGGGAAGCTTGCAAGGCTGTCCCATGTGGGCAGGAAACTCTCAGAAGATTGCCAGTTTCTCCCAGAGGGAGAAGAAGGCTAAAGACGTCCGTGCGCTTCTGAGAGCTTACTTTTAAGTCTCTCTCTGGATGTTGGCTGTTGATGGGATTACACACACCTGGGTTCCTCTGCCGGCACCTTCATGCATCAGGCCTGTCCAAACGTGTGGAGAGGGGCCTCCAGCATGGCTGTAGCTAAGTTCTGGTGGTCTTCAGCCGCTGGGATCTCTGCTCGGGGTGGGGAGGGAAGCTGGAGCCCATCCCCTCCGAGGGGCCCCGGGGAAGACAGCCAGGCGTGCGGGCAAGAGACTCTCTGCATCACTCTCTTCTGAGAGCTTGCTTTTAAGTCTCTCTCTGGATGTTGGCTGTTGATGGGATTACACACACCTGGGTTCCTCTGCTGACACCTTCATGCATAACGCCTGTCTGAATGTGTGGAGAGGGGCCTCCAGCATGGCTGTAGCTAGGTTCTGGTGGTCTTCGGCTGCAGGGAGCTCTGCTCAGGGTGGGGAGGGAAGCTGGAGCCCATCCCCTTACAGGGGCCCCAGGGAAGACAGCCAAGCATGTGGGCAAGAGACTCTTGTATATATATAAAATAGATAGATAGATAGATAGATAGATAGATAGATAGATAGATAGATAGATACAAAATTCCCAAATACATATATATGAAGAGCCTCGTGTAGGACTGGACTGGTTAGTGGAGGGCAACGGGGTTGGCAGAGGCATAGTTGGAGGGAAATGGAGACAGGTGAATGGATAAGTATTAAAAAACTGAATGCCTAAAACCCAGTCATGAATTATTTTATAATTTCACAGATTAATTAAGAAAATCATGATAAAAATTGCAAGTCAAATGTTAAAATTTCCGGGGTATTATAACTCAAGACTTGTATAATTTTATGTTTAAATTGTTTTTCAAAGAGCATGACTCTAGTGGGAGTGTAAGTAGGAACTGATTTTGCCTTTTTCTGGGACTCTCCATGTAATGCTCTACAGGGCCAGGGCCCCTCCTCAGAAGTCCCTGCTCAACTGGGCTCGAAGTTCAATGCAAGGGCCTGAAGGGAAGGGTCTGCTCGACCTCCATGGTGCCAGGAACTCCCCACACCATCCCTGAGGTGCTTACTTGTGTTCAGGGCTTTACCTGCAGATGCTGAGGGAAGCACATGGTGCCAATAGCATGATGTCACGGTACTGTTTTATTTTATATATTTTTTACCATTTACTGTATTTAGCCATGAATTATTGTTTCTTATGTTTCTACACTGAACATCTGTTTGTAGAAAACTTCTAACTCCTTTTCTCTGTCAGCTTCACAAAATCCTAGTTGAATCTAGGATATGATCTCAATTTTAAATCCATTTAAGATTATGTGCCTGTTTGTACTCTGCTGTTGTTGCAATCTTTCCTTAGCTGTTTTGTGTAATAGGATACACAATGTTTTTTTTGTTTTTTTGTTTTGTTCAAGCAGTGCATGAGTGGGTGTGTTCCTAAGAAGGCCCACAGTGAGAAGGAAATTTCTAGAACAACCTGTCTTAGGACCAAGTTCCCAGATGAGAGCGACGCAGAGTCTCTTGATCCCTGCACTTGGCTGTCTTCACAGGGGCCCCTTAGAGGGGAAAGGTTGCCTTTCGCTCCCTGCCCCAAGCAGAGCCTTGACAGTTGAAAACCTCTGGAACCCAGCCACAGCCATATTCCAGGCCACTGTCCACATGTTCAGATGAGCCTCATACAGGAAGGGACCAGCAGAAGAACCCCGGTGTGAGTGACCCGGGAATGAGATCTCCAAGTCTGCTTGGATTGGGACTGACCTTCTCCACCCAGACCCCCCATTTTCCAGTAGCTTGGCAGCCACACCCACAAACTGCCCCCGGCGCCATGTAATCCCACCAACGACCATTTAATAGACTTGTTATCCCTCTTGGAGAACTTGTCAAGCTACCAAGAGTCTATTTCCCACATGGGAGAGCCTTGCAAGCTCTCCATGGCATACTCATATCCCAAATACAGTAAAAGATATATACATACCTCTTGGAACCTGGCAAGCTACCAAGAATATCCTGCCTGCATGGCAGAGCCTGGCAAGCTACCTGTGGCGTACTTGATATGCCAACAACTGTAATGATAGGTCTCATTCCCTTGACCCTGAAAGAGCCTCCAATCATTGGGAAAGATGAGTAAGGAGAGGCTGCTAAAATCTCAGGGCTGAGTGTAATAGAGACATGACTGGTGCCCGCTTGAGTAAATCGATGAACAATGGGATGACAGTGATATAGTATACAGTGAACCTGTCTTGACAATATTTAGTATCTTCTATTTAGTCTCTTTTCACTGAGATCTTCTTGCACACAATGCATCTGTATGGAACAAGTACAAAAAAATTAGTACAATTTCAGTTGCCATCTATGGAACCCTTAACCCAAAAGGAACACCTGATTCCCTGGAATGCCAACCAGGGTGGTGCTTGGCACCCAAGTGACTACTTCTGAGTAAAAACCAAGAGTTACATTTCTCTGGATATAGAAGAACAGTAGGCCTGCGACCAGGGTGACATCTCTGAGGAGAATAAAATACCAGTTCCTGACCTCCTTTGATCTATATAAATGATCCTCAAGAAGACCAACACTGACTTATTCATATGGGGGGAAACCTTTTGTTCTTTTGGGATGGAGGTTGGTGTTCATAAGTTCCAGAGCAGTTTCCATTGAAAATATTACATTAAGTCTGTGAAGGTGATGTGTGAAGGCCTGTCTGCTTTAGATCACGTAGTTCTGGACTGACATCCTTTGCTTTTAAAAAAAAATTTTTTTTTAATAAATCACCATGAGATACAGTTACAAACTTACAAACTTTCATGCTTATATTTCAGTAATACAGTGATCAAATACCCATCCCTCTACAAGTGCCCTACCCGTTGTGCTATTGCTCCAGCCCAAGGCACATTCCCTTTTTCTCTCTCTCTCTCCTTTAGGGTGTTGTGGTTTGCAATGCAGCTATTAAGTGGCCATCATATTCGGTGTACAGTCTATTTTCAGTACGCATCTCCCATCCCTAGCGGGCCCTTCAAGCATCCTTTACTTGGTGGTCCCTTCTCTATCTGAGCTGCCTTATTCCCCAGCATGTGAGGCCAGCTTCCAAGGCCTGGAACAATCTTCCTGGTCCTTATCTCTAATACCCTTGGGTGTTAGTCTCCCATTCTGTTACTTTATATTCCACAAATGAGTGCAGTCCTTCTATGTCTGTCCCTCTCTTTCTGACTCTTTTCACTTAACATGATACTCTCCATATTGATCCACTTATATGAAAGTTTTATTACTTCGTATTTTCTAACAGCTGCATTACTTCCTTTGCTTTTGATCCTCTGTTGAGATGATGGGATCAGGCATCTTTCTGGAGACCATCGTTTCTCAGTCTGTGGAAAGGGATTGCCTGCCTGCCATGGGAGAAGCCCATGCAATATTGAAATATATTAGAATTTGTAAAAAAGCTGAACTTAGCTTCTAGAAACACAGATAAGCTTCCATCATAAAGAGTTTCCAATCTTTCTTCATAGTCTATACTGTCCTCTATCTGCTCTCTCATGATATTTCCTCGGGGAGTGAGTCAATATAGTTTTCACTTTTTCTAAATTTTTTAGTTAACCGAAACTATATCAGCAGTGAAAGGAACTTATCAGATACAACACTTAACTTTCCATCTTGCATACTAAAAATGTACCTAATGTATGTTCTTTTGCTTTTATTCCTTATTTTTCAAAAGCTGACCCTATCTCCCACTGACTCACCATCTGTGTATTTAATTTTTCCCTTTTCTCCAACTATAAAAAGACTGGAGGGTTCTTTAAAAAAAATCACTTTTTAAACAAAACAAGACAAAAACCTCTACACAAAGAATAACAAAAATATAGTTAAAATTATCTTTCAATTTTCATCTTCTTTTGGTCATACTATATAATTTTATCTATTGCATACAGTTTAAAATTATTTGTACAGAGAATTCTGTTTAATTTTCCATTCTTCAATTGATAGTTTGACTTTGATTTCTCTTGCATCTTTGTAATGTGTCATTATCAGAAATATTTTTAAAAACACCTTAATATTCTCCAAACTCTACTAATTATAATAGGCCCTCAAAAAAAGAAAAGAAAACAATTCAGGTCCTGGAGAGATAGTACAATGGGTTAGGAGTTTGTCTTGCACCCAACCAAGCAGGGTTTAATACCTAATGTTGCATATGCTACCCTGAGAATAGTGAGGAGTGGTACCTGAGCACAGAACCAAAAGCAAGTCATGAACTCGTTGGGTGTTGCCCCAAAACAGAATTATAACATAATACAAATAGCACCAACACAACAACAACACAAAAAGACAAATTATACAATAGTGCTCTCCAATAAATTACTATTTGTGCCCAATTTATTGGCTAAGCCTAATACCTTCATATCACCTCTAATTCCTTTGCCCCTTTCACTAATCTTTATCCCATATGTGCCAAGATTCAACTTTAATTTTGCATATTAAATATCCTGAATCCAACATGTAACATTCAACTCATGTTTTAATATTCAGCACTTTCCATGCAACATCCAACAAGTCATTATAGCATGCAATATTTTCCCTACCCTTGCTATTTTCAGATAGAACCTGGTCAGTGCATAAAAGGCAAGCACCATATCTTCTATACTACCTTCCAACACAGAAAAAAACTTTTGGAGATAATGAATATGTTTGTCGTATAGATTGTGGTGTTCTTTGGCCTATGTAAACTCATACAAACTCAATAAAGTTATACATATATGAAGAATCATAGTCTATAGCATATACATGATAACTCAGTAGTCTTTTAAATTGTCATTAGTATTAAAAATTATATTTATATATGCGACAGCCACTCTTTAATTTAATAATTTTCATCTCCTCTATGAATTTCACAAGTTCTGCAATTAAGCTTACATTCTATTGATAGATAAATGTGTATCTGCTACTCCAGTTTAACAAATCAATACAAAGTTTAGGGCTGGGGCTGGGGCCCAGCAGTAGAATGTCTCACATGTCTGAGGTTCTAGGTCTAATCCCTAACACACACACATGCACACACACCCACACACACAAACACTACATAATAGTTTCATAAAAGTTTTTTTCTGAGTTGGAAGGTAGTATAGAAGATATGGTGATTGCCTTTCATGCACTGACCAGGTTCTATCTTTGGCACATCATATGTCACCCAAGTCTGCTAGAAATGAACCCTGAGTGCAGACTCGGGAGTAAGACCTGAGCATAGCCAAATATGACCCCTTACCCAAACATAATAAACAACACCTCCCAAAAAATTTCTTAATAGTGGTCGTGTTTTAATTTTTATTTTGTTTGAGAGGGGGGAATTGGGTCACACCTGGGAGTAATCAAAGCTTATTGCCAGCTGTGTTGTCAGGGCTCACTTCCGGGCAGTGAGCATTCCTCTTGTTTATCACTATAAAACACAACTTTCGGACTTATAATACCACTATTTTTATTCAGATAATTGTAGAATCTTGTCTACTCTTTTTCTTTAATTCTACACTTAAAAACACTTGTTCAAAATCAGACTGATATCCTGAAAAGTACAATGTTTTTCTTTTTTGAAATTTTAATCACTCTTTTTTCGGTTATTAAAGCTATCAACTTTCTCTCCTGACCACTTTATGCTTTGCTAACCTTTAAAAACATGTTCAAATTCTTGTCTTGTATTTCTTATCTTGTCTACTTCAAAGATCTTATTTCTATTTACTCCTTTTGTGAGTGTCATAGTAAATGATATCATAAGTCGGTTCTTGCTTTCTCTCCCTGATCACTTCCACTATGTTCTCAACATACTAATTCATCTCTCTGGATCTGCCTGCTAAGAGAACAAATCTTTCTAATGTCTTTTGAAAAATGTGTTCAATGAAAATACTTATCCTACACAGAATGCCTGAAATCTGATTTGAATCTTTTAGCTATGTGAGACCTCTTGTGAATTTCATAAGAATTGTATTAACTGAATACTAACTTGAAGCTATATAACTCAGATTCTATTTTGTCATACATTTTTTGACTCTAAGTCATACTCAGTCATTAAAAAATAAGAAAGAAAAATTAAAGAAAACTATATTACACAACTACAACTTATACATACAGAATTTGATTAATACACAACATGAAGTAGAAAGAAAAACTTGTTTTTAATGATAATAGTCCATATTATCATTCCATATTAAACTTTGTTCATAGTTTTTCTTTTCTGAAGGTAAAATTGGTTGCATTACAAGTCATATTTATTAGTAAACAATTCTACAAATACAAGGCTTACATGCATTGTTTAAATTATTCAAAAATGAAAGTGTATAATCAGTTATTTTTTACATTATCCATTGTAAAATATCCAATGTTCTAGCTAGATATTAGGCATCCAAGAGGGTCATCAATTTGGACAATTTGGATACCACCAAATGTAAAAGGGCTTATAGAAGAATAGCAAACAGAACAAAGATTCTGTGGATAATTACAGTGGCTTCTGCTGCAAGGAGTTACTAGGAATAATTGTTTTCACAACATCTTTTCAACAGGAGGTAATGTCACAAATTCAGTTCCTAGATTTTGGGTTTCAGAATACTGATGAGATAACTCTTGTGTCTCATTACCAGAAATAATGATGGAAGATACTGAAGAGGAGGGCAAGTTAAGAGTCAAGAACTGAGGGGCAGGTTAAGGGTTAACCGCTGAAGTTGCCCTTTGTAACTACTTGACTGCTTTGAAAGATGTCTTCAGGACCTACCGCTGGGCAGGACTCTGTCACCAAATGGGCCAACAAACTGCCCCTAGGAACTGTAAACAAACATCTGCTAGGAATGGTCAACAAATGTTGAAATTAGCATATTAAGTGAAATAGGTGTGGTTTTCCCTTTTGTATGGTTTTCCTATTGATCCAATACCTGTGATTTTCTTTGATATGTATGATTCTCCTTTGATTCAATACATGTAATTTTCCCCCAATATGTGTGATCCCCTTTGATATATAGATGTGATTCCCTTTGATATGTGAGATTTTCATTTGTCAACAAATGTTTAGATATGCAAATTAAGTGACCTATGTGATTCCCTTTGATATGTGAGATTTTCATTTCTCCCCCAAAAGGGTATAAATACAGCCTGCTTTTTGGAGGTGGGGGCCTGCGATTATGCCACGCTATTGAGGCATGGTTGAAGGTCCCAATATAGCTATATTGGCTTAAATAAACCCCATGCATTTGCAGAAAGAGTTGTCTTGGTTTTTTTTCTTTTATCTCTCCGAGCCTCCCCCTGGCAGAGATCTGCCGCCCCTAACAATACTATGGGGATTTGGGATGCAAGATGACTAACAATTTCTGATTTTTTTTTTTGCTTTTTTGCACATTTGCCATGTGCAAGGCAAATGCCCTACCCACTGTGCTATCACTCCAGCCCCAATTTCTGATTCTTTTAAATTGATGGAGGTATCACAGATGTTATAGGGCTATGCTTCAGTTATGCTCATGTGCACAGGATGGGGTTGAGGACGAAGTGAAGTAAGTGATAGTTTCAAATAATTTGATGATTCTCACATAGGAATTACTTTTACTGACACCTTTAAAATAATTTTTTTCAGAATGAAGTAAAATTGGACACTTTTCTGACATAACAATTCCTCACTGGCACATCAGGAAGAATTACATGATGCATTGACCAGATCAGTTAAACTTTGGAGGCAAAGATAACACATTAAAGTCAAGTTATTGACAATAAAAATCAATATTGATTATTTTAATTTAGAAAGTAACTTAAATTCTAGATAAAGGAAGAACAATAAAAATAATTGCGTTGATTTATGAGTTCAAAATACTGCTAAAATTTACATTGATTTATTTACAAAATGAACCTTTTATTGTGTTTTAGTCATAATACATTCTCCCAAACCATCAAGCTAAAATACTTCTGGAGAAGATGAGGTTAAGATGTAGCACATGCACTACTGGTTAAAAGATGGAGTTGCCATTCTCAAAATTATCTAAATCTGAGTAAATAAAATTAGCAGTGAATAAGTGATAATTAGAGTGTTCAAATTTTGCTTATATGATGAAAAAGTAAGAGGCAACACAATTTTTAGAAGAACTCCTTAAAATGTAAACAGCATATCAAACTCTGTTTCAGTCTTGTTCCTCCTTACTTTCAGGTCTTCCAAATTTTTATTCTTCTCCCTTTGCTCCTTGTGACCCCTGAATCCTTTGATTCTCTGAATCTTTCCAGTGACCTTCTCACTTTTTTTCCATCATAAGAGATTGCTCTTTGATTTGTCTAGTCTCTTTTCCCTTATGGTTAAGTGGGTATGAATGTTTATGTTTTTATCTGCTCAGGGAATACATTGCAATTTAGCAGAGATCTTATGAGAAAATTTCTTAACCCAAAGAAATGACAAGTTTGGTGACAAAAAAGGGAGGATTTCAGTCAGTGTCATGAAAGTGATTTCTGTTGTTGTTGTTGAAAAGTAAGGCTTTGAGAAGTCTCAAATTACACCTTATTGAAGCAATTGATGCTCTTGGACAAAATTGGCATTGCTTCTTTATATCTCTGTGTGAATGTATCTCATTGTACAACAGATATCTTTAGGATTCAGAAAACCCATGTCATCATCATGATTGACTATTTAGTGTAGACTAGGATTTCATTTCAAGCCTACTATAATGGCTCTTGAACAAAAGAAATGTAGAAATTAAACACACTTGAAAAAATCTAATATAAATAAGAGATTCATTTAAGACAAAGCAGCAAACCTATGGAAAGTTTTAGAAACACATAGAGAGGTTCAAAGGAGTGAATTAGTAGTCAAAAGGTTTATTCTAAACCTAATAGTACCAAATAACGTAAAACATTACCTTTCCTACCTTACCATTATTAGGTGATCTTACTACTGACAGAACAGTTTGATTTAGGGACTGGCTTAGGCAAATGCTTTTCAAAAATAGTGCAAAGGTCTTTACACTAACACAAGTGCACAAGCCATATTCAGAAGCCCAATTGCCCCGGCATGGTAACTTATTCTCTTTCTCTGGCTTCTATATATCAGTATGTCCAAAAATATGCTAAGTTATTATTTATTCTTGTCTTTGTAGATGTTGGCATATTAGTAAAATGGCAATAATACCTAAATTTAGGTAAAATTTTAAAAATCAAAGCTTGTTGATTTATATAAGCATCAAATTCATATTAATGATCTTAGTCTGAAATTATCCTTACTTTGCTAAACTATGTGTTATGTCATTTCTCTCATCCTTCTAACAGAGTAACATAGACAAGATCTTGTTACATCTTTAGAAAATGAAAATACTTCAAAAATAGTAGGTGTTACAACAGGTGTGAAAATAGACCTCACAAATTTAACTATGTTGTTAAAAATGTATAGGTGAGGAAAGCAAACAACTGAAAAAAGAGTATAGGTTTTGCTGATGAATTTAGCAGGGTTTCCAGTCTTTGTGTTTAACATCTGCAACATTAAGTAAAATATTCTAAATATAAAACTAACAATATCACTTTCAAACACTGATCTAAGATGCAGTTCCATTTTGTGACAATGAAATAGCTTCATTTTTCAAATTGTAATTTTTTAAATATATTCACTTTAAAAGTTAATATAAACACATGAATTTCAGGATAGTTGTTCACATTTTAAAATGCTGTGTTATAAAAAGATTCATGATCACATTCTTAGAAATAACATGCTTTCTCAGCACACCTAAGTACTGGTTTACACATCATTAACTACTTGACAGAGAGGAAAAGGTTGGGAATAAAGAGAGAAATTTAGAACTAGTATAATGGAGTCACTAATAATTGAATCTAAAAGCATTCCTTTCCTGATATTTATAAAGAAAATCAATAAGGAATTGCTTTCATTATATGGATAATTTTTAAGCTACATGTATGACAGAAATAAAAGTGAACCTTCAATTTATTTTATTAATATAATTTAAGATAGGCATGTTTTGAAATTTTCCTTATGGATCCTCATGTCAGCACAAAAGGTGACTATATTTATTTCATTGTGGAATTTTTAGCAGCATCAAATCCACAGATATGGGTTGTTATAGAAGTCCATGGCAACTTAATACTCTTACAATCACAAGGCTGGGAAACACAGATCAATAGCTCACAGTGGCTGTAATCAACATGCAGATTAATGAACAGAACCATATCCACCGGGGAACACTAGAACAAAGACTAGTTGAGCATTTTAATTGCTAAGTTGCTGCTAAGTCTCAATTCCCCATCAATCTCCATCCATTATGACCATTGATGCATAGCAGACATTAAGAGGAAAACAATAACATAATGATTCATAAGTGCTAGGGTGCAAATGAATGGTTAGCTCTGGGAAAATTGTGACTGTGATTATTTTGTGGCTCTGACTACCTAAAAGATTTCACACATTATTTCTAACTTCCATTGTTCCCTGGACCTGACCTGCCTATTTTTAATAAGTTGGTTTTAATGGAACTAATAGCATAGCAAAAGGTTAGTTGAACAATCTTTTCCCCAGATATGTCAACAAAGGTTTGATTTTTTTTCCCTTTTAACTAATTTACATAGAAAACTCAGAATGAGAGAAAGTAAAAACAAAAGTACCCATAAAAACATCTAAAATATTAACTGGTTAGGGCAAGTTTTTTTCACAATATGTTCTTGAATAATTTGTGGAATTATAGTCACTGGCTATTACTATTATTTCCATTAACATTGACAGTTTAGTTGATATCTTGGGGTATTACATCTAGAAATTGACTTGCATGCAACCCATGAAGATTTCTAATCTGGGAAGTAGGGACAGTTTTTCAAAATTGATTAAGATTGTATGAAATAATTATGATGCAAGTGTAGCACTGTTGGGGGAAATTTACATGTGTGCTCTTTCATTCATCACAACTTTTTAGCACAGGTACCATGACGGTTCCTTTAGAAGTAAAACAATGAAAGTTTGGTGACTTTAATGTCTTAATGTTTTAAATAGTGAAACTAGATGACAAACATCACATTTTTTATGGATCATAGATCTTAAGTGTAGGTTGACATTTTCTGGATTTTCTTAAAGATCATATAACTAATCTACTATCTTCTGAGTGACATGAGGTAGAGGAAATCTTTGTTCTCTTGGAGGTTGTTCCAAGAGAATGACCTACTTCCCCCAAGTACCTGATGCTTTATATATTAGACTTTCTGAACAAACTATGGCAATTGTAAGCCCTCAGTTATATTCTTTATTTTTCAATCTGAGAGTCATTTAACCATAATCACCATGTCAAATATCTTTATCCTGTGGGATTTGGTTCACAAAAATTTCAGATTACCTTTCTGTATGTTCTCTATTCCTGTTCTTAACCTCAGAGTCTCTGTCCTTTGCTGGTAAATTATATCTCTTTTAATTAGGAAACAGATGTAAATTTAATTAGCATGCAATTGACTCCCATTCTTTTTTTATGTTATTAATGAGGAGATTAAACAATAACAGACCTTGAATCCCAAGAAATCCTTTGGGGAAAATCCCACCCCACTTGCATTCTGTTATAGAATGTTTCTCCTCGATAACTATTTATATATCATCTGTTTATTTTGTACAACCAGTTATAGCTTTATAATCACCCTTTCACTTTTGATATATAAAATAAGTGATGTGAAAGAGGAAATGTGAAATTATATGGTAGGATGTAGGATGACATTACTTTGTCCTTTCCCTCCTTGCCACAAGTAGCTTGTCCCGGTTTTCCCCGGAGTTTAGGCTTACCCCAGTCTCACCCATCAAGGTGTTCCCAACTCTCTCCCATCCCTTTGTTTAGCTATAATCACTTCTCCATGCTCTCTTCCCCAAAAGAGTTAATCCCTGGCTTTCCCTTAATCTGACTCTGCTAATTTGTAAGGTCAGAGCTTCCTAGGATACTGAATTTATATTATATAAGTTAATATTGCCTTTCTCCTCTTCTTGTGCCTTTTGAATAATTTACTTTAAAGCTATGTCTGTTTTGTATAGACACAAGAAGACAATAATATGTTTTTATAACTTGGGAATTAATTGGCCTCGAATATTATTTCCTCCCGGGCATCTGCTTTCTCCACTTAAGCCTCAGTTGCCCTCAGTTCATAGCACCCCAAAGTAGGGTCCCCGAAGTGGGACGGGAAGGATCCAGGGCAAGCGGTGAGTTATGTGCTACCCTGGCATCGAGATGGGCCTGGCCAAAGTGCCTAATTCTTAACTATAAGTTAAGAGCTTGATCATAGACAAATGTTGTCATGATCCAATAGTAATTATGAGACTGGGACCCTGCCAGGGATAGGAAAGACTGATCTGGCCTGAGCACTGTAGTCTGAGATTGAGATGGCCCCAGGAGAGCAATTCTATAAGGTTTAATGCATCTCTTATTGTGTCCATACAAAATAATTAATATTATGAATTCTTATATGTTTGCTGGCTGAGGAGAAGAGAAACACATTCATAGGACTCCGCCCTTGGGTGGATCCTCCTGCTGAAAGAGAATTAAGTCCTAGGTGAAGCATCCCCTAAGGGAAAGGAACCTTACCCTATTGATGGGGACCACACCTATGTGTATGCCCCAACCCCCTCATGCTGGGGAGATTTAACTAGGCTGTAAGAGTGGGTTGGGGGGCCAGATCCACGGGGCCAGATCCAGGAGAGCGAGAGAGAAGCGGAGAGAGAGAATGAAATAAACGGATCGAGCAACCAGTTTGGCCTTCTTCCTTCTTCCTTCCTTTGCCTTTCCTTGACCACCGGCCGTCCCGATCCAGCCTATACACTGCGGTTTCAGGGCACCGAACGCGGGCGGTGAGACAGAGCCACCCGGAGAGCCCGCGAGTGCACTCGCCCCTCGGCGAGCTTTAGTTTTTTACAGTAGAAGATTTTTTTTTAATAATAAATAAGATAGATCTGCTTTTTTTTTTCTTTTAAGGTCACACCAGGCAATGCACAGGAGTTACTCCTGGCGATGCTCCAGGGACCATATGGGATGCTGGGAATCAAACGCGGGTCGGCTGTGAGCAAGGCGAACACCCTACCCGATAGCACATTTAAACATTTACACATTTAAACAAATTCCTTGAAACTATGGTTCAGTGGAATATATATTATGAAAAAAGCAATATGTTGCCATATGATTAGAGTAGAAGATGCAACTATAATGTCAACGCTCCACATTCTAAGAAAAGGAACCATTTGTTCTATGAAATGTACAAAAAACTAGAATGTAGATATCCATCACGAACATGTAAGAAGGAACTCTGGTCATAGTGTATCTATTAGGCAGTATACTATTAAAATTCATGCCATTTACGCCCGTGGCCCAGATAAATCTGGAGCTGCTGAGAGCGAAACGGACCCTCTGTACCTAAAGACTTTGATTCCAGAGACCATCTAACACATTTTGGCATCCAGCACAGCTTCTTACAGCAATACACTGGGACTGTGAGCTGGGCTACAACTCCGAGCTGCCCAGGGATGGATCTTTCCTCCCCACCCTGTCTTTCTGCATGGAAAATGGCGGCGGCAGCAATATCCACGTGGTGCGAGCCACCTTCTAAGACTCCTAACCCAGAGGTATACGGTTTTTACACTTTGGGGCTCCTAGGGAATCATGGGAAGTGGGTTTAACCGGCATGCCCTCGGCCC
Source organism: Sorex araneus (assembly GCF_027595985.1). NCBI lineage: Eukaryota > Metazoa > Chordata > Mammalia > Eulipotyphla > Soricidae > Sorex > Sorex araneus. Next base: position 15,670,351 of record NC_073311.1, read on the forward strand.
AGATAAATCCAGAGCTGCTGAGAGTGAAACGGACCCTCTGCACCTAATGACTTTGATTCCAGAGAACTTCTAACACATTTTGGCATCCAGCGCAGCTTCTTACAGCAATGCATTGGGACTGTGAGCTGGGCTATGCAATTTCTGGCAGAATTTTCCCTGGACTTTATACAGAAATCCAAAACTGTGTGGCTGCGACTTAACATCTCTTAATTGTCAACAATGTGAAACGGTTCCTTTTTAGCAGGTATGACTTGGGGGGAAACTCCAAATAATAACAGTGAGTTTTTTGTTGAAATATTGAAGCTAATCAAAGTAGCAGCCATTTCTCTCGACTGTGAACTAAGCAACAGCCCCACGCCGGCCGAGAAGAGGAAATATCCCTCTTTCCCGGTTGTTTCCCATTTTCGGGTAGAAACGAGGTGTCGAGTCCACCATACTATGAGGCGCAGGAAGGAGGATGAGGGGGAAAAAAAGGAAAAGGAAAAAGGAAAAAAAAGAGTTATGTACTTGGAACAGTGGGGCTACATATCTCTCCATTCTCAGCAATGGAAAACTAATTATCAAATGCTTCCTTGGTAGTAGGGCTGTCTTTCTTGGGGGGAAACTCCAACAACAATAGTGAGTTTTGTATTGAAATATAGAATGTAATCAAGGTAAAGAGAAGATGAAGTGAAATTCATCAGTTATGCAGTTGGGGGTGGGGAGGCGGAGGCGGGAGGTATACTGGGTTTTTTTGTGGTGGAATATGGGCAGTGGTGATGGGATGGGTGTTTGAATATTGTATAACTGAGACATAAGCCTGAGAACTTTGTAACTTTCCACATGGTGATTCAATAAAAAAGAAAAAAACTCATGCCATTTAGAATTATGCATCTGGCTTTGCATATATTTATAAAATTAAAATTTATTATTATGTTTAAATCACACATGCACACATAAAATATTAATTAGAAATGACAATGGAGGTAGTAAACAAACATGAATTATCTTCTTAGATTACCAGAGGAGAAGAAAACACTGCAAAAAAAAGAGATAGAGATAGAATTTTAATTGGCAGGTTATATACTTTTCCCTTTCTAAAACACAAGTAAATATTTTTAGATGGAAGAGGGTGGTAATCCTTACCCTTAAAATGAGAGAATGTTTTTCTTCCACTTGTATTGCTTGCCCAACCTGCTAATTACAGTACATTTTTGCTTCAAAATGAGGCATAATCTTATAAATGTTGTGGACCTTTCCACAAACACCATTGCTTAAATAGACAACATATAAAACACTCTTGTCACCACTATACTGTGCTGCTTCAGCAAATGAAGGAAAAATTGTTTCTGAGCATGAACCAGAGGTGGAAATACTTTGCTTGGAAACCACTTTCTGGCAGTATTTTAAAATCATGTTGATATTTCAAGGAAAGAACTTAGAAAGACTACATAGACCCAGAGCTTGAAATTTTAAATTGCTTTTTCCTTTACCCTGTTGTTTGTAGCATTATTCAAATAAAGAATTTCCTTCTCTCTGTAAGGGTGGTATATGGAATAAACGTCTGTAGTTTCCTGTGCTGTCATAACAGATTACCACAAGCTGGGTGGCTTAAAATGCAGTAATTTATTCTGTTAATTTTATATACTGAAGGTAAGGTGCCATCTGACAGAGAAAGATACTCTCTTAAGAATTAAAGGGTCCCCAACAGCAATGAAGTGCTATACAACCTTTCTGACAAGGAATTTGAAAAGGAGCTACTGAGGATGTTTAGGGAGCTAAAAGAAAAAATGGAAAGCTATATCAATAAAACACAAAAAGATTTGAAGATAGAGATGCGGAAAATACAAACAGAAATGTCAGACGTGAAAAACCTATTAGGAGAATTTAAAAACTCACTGGACGGTCTCAGCAGCAGAGTAACAGCTGCTGAGGACAGAATTAGTGAGCTCCAAGATGCAGTCCAGAGACTCCCTAGAAAAGAAGAGAAAATGGAAAAGAGACTGACAATCTGGGAACAGATTGCAAGAGAAGATCATGATGAAACCAAGAGGAGTAATATAAGAATTTTTGGCGTTCTAGAGGGACACGAAGAAAACCCTGATGAAGAAGAAACTGTCAAAGACATCATTGTTAAGATGTTCCAAGAGCTGAAGAAAACATGTGACCACATTCAGGAGGCCCAAAGGGTACCAGCTAAAAGAAAGCCAAATAAAAATACCCCAAGACACATCCTGATCAAAATGACAAAAACCTTAGATAGAGACAAAATCCTGAAAGCAGCAAGATCAAATAAAGAAATTGCCTATAAAGGAGCATCCTTAAGATTCACAGCCGACTTGTCTAATGAAACCCTCACAGCCCGAAAACAGTGGTGGGATATAGTGAAAAACTCAATAAAATAAATGCCTCACCAAAAATACTTTATCCAGCTAGACTCTCATTCATAACAGAAGGAAAAACACACAGTTTCACAGATAGACAGCTCAGAAACTTCATAGACTCAAAACCATGGTTACAAGAACAACTGAATGGGCTACTTTAAGACAAGACAGGACCCTCAAATACACCAAAATTTAGCAGAAAAAAATGGACAAAACCCCATAACAAACAATAATCTCTCTCAACATCAATTGATTAAATGCACCAATTAAAAGATACAGAGTGGCAAGATGGATTAGAAAATTGAACCCAACATTCTGTTGTCTGCAAGAAACACATCTCAACAGTCAGAGCAAACACAGGCTCAAAGTCAAAGGGTGGAAAACAATCCTACAGGTGAACAACTCCCATAAAAAAGCTGGTGTAGCCATCTTAGTATCAGCCCACATTGATTTCAGACAGAAGAACGTCACAAGAGACAGCGAAGGTCATTTCTTATTGATAAAGGGATCTTTACAACAGGAAGAACTAACAATACTAAATATATATACACCTAATGAAGCATCAGCAAAGTACTTAAAACAACTACTCATAGACTTGAAGAAAGACATCGATAGCAACACAATACTAGTGGGAGACTTCAACACTGCTTTATCCCCTCTTGGTAGTTGAACCAGACTCAAGCTTAGCATAGACATACAGCATCTGAGAGAAGAAATGGAAGAAAGGGATTTAATAGACATATACAGGACACTTAATCCTCAAAAAACTGAATATACATTCTTCTCAAGTGTGCATGGAACATTCACCAAGATAGACCACATGCTTGAGTAACAAAACATACATCCATAAAATTAAGAAGATAGAGATTGTATAAATGATCTTCTCAGACCACGATGCACTGAATTAGAAATAAATCACACACACACAAACAGAAAATGAAATCAAACACCTGTAAATTAAACAGCTCACTATTGGACAATGAGTGGCTTAGAAAGGAAATCAAAAAGGAAATAAAAAGATTTCTGGAAACGAACGACAATAAGGACACGAGTTACCAAAACCTATGGGACACAGCAAAAGCTGTGTTAAGAGGAAAGTTCATAGCTCTACAAGCATTCATCAGGAAGAAGGAACAAGTCCACATAAGTAACCTCACCTCACAGCTTAAGAGTAGAGAAAGACCAACAAAAGGAGCCAATCCAAACAGGAGGAATAAAATAATAAAACTCAGAGCAGAAACTAATTAGATGGAAACCAAAAAAAAAACAATCCAAAAGATCAATGAAACCAAGAGCTGTTTCTTTGAGAAAATAAACAAGATCGATAAACCTTTAGCAAGACTCACAAAAAAGGGAGAGAGAAAACCCTAATAAATCGAATTAGAAATGAAAAGGGGGACATTACAACAGAAATTACAGAAATTCAAAGGATCCTCAGAGATTACTTTGAGATGTTTATGCCACGAAACATGAAAACCTCAAGGAAATGGATAAATTCCAAGACTCCTATAGCCTCCCAAGGCTGAACCAAGAAGACCTGGAATACCTGAACAGACCTATCACCATCAAAAAAATTGAAATGGTAATAAAAAGTCTCCCCAAGTACAAAAGTCCTGGCCCAGATAGATTTACTAGTGAATTCTTCCAAACCTTTAAAGACGATTTACTCTCAATCCTCTTTAAGCTTTTCCAGGAAATTGAAGTATCAAAAACACTTCCAGTTTCTATGAAGCAAATATCACCCTGATACCCAAAACATACAAAGATACCACAAAGAAAGAGAATTACAGACCAATATCCCTGATGAACGCTATATCCCAGACGCAAAGATCCTCAACAAAATATTAGCAAATAGAATCCAACGGCTCATCAAAAAGCCTCTTCAACAAGTGGTGCTGAGAAAACTGGATAACTACCAGCAAAAAAATGAACTCTGACCTCTGTCTAATGCCAGGCACAAAAGCCAGAATAAAGTGCATTAAAGACCTCAATATCAGACATAAATCTATAAGGTTCATAGAAGAAAATGTAGGCAGAACTCTCCATGACATTGAAGCAAAAATCATCTTTAAGGACAAAACAGCACTGACCGTGCAAGTGGAAGCAAACATAAACAAATGGGACTACATCAAACTAAGAAGCTTCTCTATTTCAAAAGAAACAGTGACCAAAATACAGAAAGAGCCCACAGAATGGGAAAGAATATTTACCCAATACCTATATGATAAGTGATTAATATCCAGGATATACAAGATACTTGTAGAATTGCATAAGAAAAAAGCCTCCAACCCCATCAAAAAATGGGGAGAAGAAATGAACAGAAGTTTCCTCAAAAAAAGAAATACAAATGGCCAAAAGGCACATGAAAAAATGCTCCACATAGCTAGTCATCAGGGAGATGCAAATCAAAACAACAATGAGATATCTCACACCACAGAGACTGGCACACATTCAAAACAACAAAAGCAACCAGTGCTGACATAGATGTGGGGATAAAGGGACGCTCCTTCACTGTGGGTGGGAATGCCAACTGGTACAGCCTTTCTGGAAAACAATATGGACAATCCTTCAAAAACTAGAAATTGAGCTTCCATATGACCCCGCAATACCACTTCTGGGAATATATCCCAAGGATGCAAAAGAGCACAGTAGGAATGACATCTCTACCTATATATTTATCGCAGCACTGTTCATAATAGCCAAAATATGGAAACAACCCGAGTGCCCTAAACTGGATGACTGGTTAAAGAAACTTTGGTACATCTACACAATGGAATACTATTGAAGTTTTTAAAGATTGTCTTAAATCTGTCTAATGCTTGGGTAGAATGTTCATTTTAGCAATGTTAATTCTTTCAATTCATTAACATTTACTGTGTTTTCATTGTTTTGTATCTTCTATTTCTTTGCAGAGTGACTTATAGATTTTGGTGCATAAGTCTTTCACCTCCTTTTTCAAATTGTTTACTTGGAATTTAGGATATTGGGATTGTAAAATATATATATATATATGCATATGTATATATGTGCACACACACACACACACATATATATATATACATATATATTCTGGTTTGTTCTTTGCGTGCAGAAGTGCAGAAACACAATAGATCTTGGCCTGAGTGATAGTGCAGTGGATAGGATGCTTGCTTTGTATGCAGTTGACACAGATTTAATTCCCATGTAGTCCCCTGAACCCTGCCAGGAATAATGAATGAATGCAGAGCCAGTAGTAAGCCCTGAGCAGATCTGGGTGTGGCAAAATAATAAATAACAAAAAAAGAAAAAAAACAGTAAAAAGAAAAATCATTCTTGTTTTGTTCATTTTATAGTCTCATATTATTGCAATGTTTTATTAATTTTCTAATAACTTCCTGGTAAAGTTTTTAGGACTTTCTGTGATATCCTCTGAAAATAATGTCAGTTTGACTTAATTTCCAACTTGAATTTCTCTGTTTCTTTGGATTACCTAGTTACAGTGACTAGATCTTCCAGTACTATGTTGATCTTCCAATACTATGCTACCAAGAGTATAGCGCCCACACGGCAGAGCCTGGCAAGCTACCCGTGGCATATTGGATATGCCAAAAACAGTAACAGTAAGTCTCACAATGAGAGACGTTACTGGTGCCCACTCGAACACATTGATGAGCAACGGGATGACAGTAAGAGTGACAGTGATTTTCGTATTGATACTTTAAATTTTATTTCTTTTCTTCCTTTTGTAAACTTTCTGCTTTATCAATTGCTATTTTTCAAATTCCTTAATATTTGCAAAATACTCCCCATCTCACACCTACATCTACATATACAAATCAAATGCCTACCTTTGCAGTGAGAGTACTCCCTTCGAATTCCCCAACCCACCTTTACTTTTTAAATGTCTTATCTGAGGTTAATTGTTTAGTGTACCTACTCTGCAGGTTCTTTAACTCTAAATTGGTCATTTGTGAGGGATCTGGAATAAAACAAGCTCTTAATGTATAATGATATTATCAACAGCCATCTGTCATTTTGTTTTCATGCTAAGAAAATGACCTGTCAAACATTATTAATATTTTGTTCTGGAGAGTATTCTGTTTGTATAGCTAAGGACTAGAATTTGGGTACTCAAATGTGCACTTTTTTTTTATGCATGATGGGGAATGTAAAGATAAAATAATTGACTAAAATATTTCACATGTATACAAAAAACAAAATTTTACTTTTTAAAAATGCCATCATGAGGTTAGAAGGCATAAAAATTTATGGGGAGAAGTAGAAAAAAAATAACTCAGTTTCTAGAACGTTAAACTGGAAATGTGGCCACAAGATAATTATGAAGATGACCAAGTCATGCTCAATGGTGTTTCACTGTGCTAAGAATAAAATCTAGAGCTATTTCTATAGTCTACAAAATCTTGTATTAACAGGGTTTTTTCCCCTCTAGTTTCAATTATATTTTCCATTTTGGTTTTCTGCTTTTGTGTTTGACTTTAGGATCCACATGGCAATGCTCAGAGCTTACACATGGCTTTCTTCTCAAGGATTGCTCCTACCGGGGTTTATGGAATTATAACACATGCAAGGCAAATGCCCTACCCACTGTAATATATCTCCAGCTCCTATATTTTCCTTTTGTACTATATTTCTCCCTTTCTTTACAACTCTATCTTTCTTGCAGTTCTATCACTATACCAATCTGCATTTTTTTATTGTGGTCTGTGTAATGGTTTATCTCCCTTCTTAGAATTTTCCATTCCAATCTTATCTTGGAAGATTTTTCTTCAATTTATGCAAATGATCTTTAAAGGGCATATCTCTAAAGACATTTGCATTATGACCATTCCATGATGGTCATCACCCTCCAACACTGCATCAGTAACAATTTGTTGTTGTTGTTAATCTTTAAATTAGCATTAACTGAATTATATATATATTGGGGGACATGTGTCTCTCATACAAGGGAGCGGCCATTCATATGCATGCCTCAGACACATTCTAAACTCTAAGAGGACAAAGGTATTTTCTTGGCATCACAATGTTCACACAACTTTTTGTTTAAAATTAACCTATTGAAATTTTTTGGGGGTGTTCATTTACATCTCTGTATATTGTCATTTAATTCTCTAGGAACTTTTTCGTTGTTTATCTTGTTAAAATAATTATAGCTGAATGAGGTTTAATTGGTTTGTTAGCTCTATTATTACCTTAAATACCCTGAGGAATTCTGAATGAAGATTTCAAATCTCTTACTTGTGTGGTATAGAAGATCACAATTCTCCCTTAATTTGAGGGATAGTTTTTGCTTAACTACTTACAGATTATTTGGTTCTGCAAGTCAGATCAGAAATGATTGCTATGCCTTTGTACTGAATATTTTTAAAAGTGACAAATTCTGGCTTCAAGAAAGGGTTTCCCCAGTCATGCAAAAACTAATTAAATAAACCCTATAGTTGGGTGATTCAAATGGATTCAAAATTCATAATAGAAGTTGTTAGGTTGGAAACTATAGAAATTTGAACAAAATGTGTAATTGAAGAAAATTGCCATATTAATAGTAAAAAACAAAATAAAACAAAAAAAACAAGACTTAAGGAAAGTCGAATGAAATCTTTTGGGAGGATCTACGCTTAGATTATTATTATTATTTTTTTTTTTTGGTACTTTTAAGGCCCTTGTTTAGTGGTGCACTCCTTATCTGGGAACAAGTGTGCTTTTAGTGAGGATTCTGATTCTTTCCCTTGAATCATACTTGATTTTTCAAAAGAGACAATGAACTAAAGAGTTAACTAAGTAGTTTTAGGAATTTGGGCCCTGCAGGCATCTATGCTTTCTACAATGTTTACACAAAAATAAAAGTACAGAGAAGCAGAGGTTAGAAATTTTGGATCACTGTCACTGTATCACTGTCATCCCATTGTTCATTGATTTACTAGAGCGGGTACCAGTAATGTCTCTATTACACTCAGCCCTGAGATTTTAGTAGCCTCTCCTTACTTGTCTTCCCCCAATGATTGGAGGCTCTTTCAGGGTCAGGGGAATGAGACCTATTGTTACTGTTTTTGGTATATCGGATACTCCACAAGTAGCTTGCCGTGTGGCCAGGATACTCTCGGTAGCTTGCCAGGCTCTTCGAGAGGTATGTATGTATCTGTTACTGTATTTTGGATATGAATACACCACAGGGAGCTTGCCAGGATCTCCCAAATGGTCAATAGACTCTCAGTAGCTTGTCAGGTTCTCCAAGAGGGAGAACTAGGCTATTAGATGTCCTGGCAGCTTGGTTTTATAGTCTCTGGATGTTGGCCATTGATAGGATTAGGGGGGTGGGGAGCAGTCTCTGGGTGTGACTGCCTAACTACTGCAAAGTGGGGGATCTGGGTGGAAGAGGCCCAGTCCCGATCCCAGCAGCCTTGGAGATCTTGGCCCTGGGTCCTGCACACCTGGGTTCCTCCACAGGCTCCCCCGTGTATTAGGCTTGTCCGAACTTTTGGGGAGTGACCTGAGCATGGCTGTGGCTGGGTTCCTGAGGTCCTCAACTGTCAAGACCCTGCTGGGGGCAGGGTGGAGGTATATATATGTATATATACGTATATTTATATGTATACATTATTATTCTCTGTGATTTACTGCCTACTGTCTGAACTCCATCAAATATGGTGTGGTAATTATGGACAATGGGTAGAAGTGTCTTATAATGTGTCGGAAAGTGGTCTGGAGCATGGCGGCGGTTGGGCGGTGGAGGTCGGCTGCTGGGGCAGGGTCCCTTGGGGCAGGGAGGGTTCTCACCCTCCCCCCCTCTGGGACACCCCGAGTGAAAACAGCCTGGCGTGGAGTCCAGTGGCATGGCTGTGGGGGCTTCATTTTATACTCCTGCCTGGGAGGAGCAGCTGGTGAGATCTAGAGGGCGGCTGATGAGGAGATTATCCGGGGCCGGCAGGGTGTGGCAAGGTGTGGCCTTTGGGTAGATCCCTGGGCAAGGTGTGGCTGCGGGTATGATCCCTGGGTCACTGGAGATTGGGGGATAGTAGGCAGAGGATCTCTGCTTCCAGGTTCTGTTGAGTCCAGAGTCCAAGGTCACAAAGCTCCACATTATTTGGGTTCCATGGGACTTCATTCATGTGTGAGACTCTGGCCAGGGTGTCTGGAAAGTGGCCTGGAGTGTGGCGATGGTTGGGTAGTGGAGGTCAGCTGCCGGGACTGGGTTCCTCAGGGCAGGGAGGGTTCTTAGCTACCCCCCTCTGGGGCGCCCTGAGTGAAAACAGCCAGACTTGGAGAAATTTGGGGTACTTGGGCCACACCCTGCAATGCCCAGGAACTATTCCTAGTTTTGTGCTCAGGAGTCACCTCTGGTGTTTCTAAGGGAACTGTATGTAGGAGTATGGTGGAAATGCAAACCAAGATCGCCTGGGGAGTAGAAATAAATAAGACATTTAGATATAGTTGTGTTCCCTGCATGTTATTTCTCTTTATTAATGTTCTGTCATAGTATATAAATAATGAATACACAGCAACTTAATAAAATTGGCTTTTGTTATCTCAAACTTTTTTTTTTCTTTTTGGGTCACACCCGGCGATGCACAGGGGTTACTCCTGGTTTTGCACTCAGGAATTACTCCCAGTGGTGCTCAGGGGGCCATATGGGATGCTGGAAATCCAACCAGGTTCTGTCGCATGTGTTTACCTTACCTGCTGTACTATAGCTGCAACCCTTCTCCAGCTGGAGCCCTTGATTTGGAAACAAGAGGACTTACCTAAGTATCTCTCATCAAACTTTGAGGAAGCTATTGCAACACATTCAGCTATCCCAAGGCTGAGTGACAGAATATCTATCCTGGCAACTCTTGTGACTGTTCATAGCTTGGGTTTCAGTGACTGTTGGCTGGTGCTATCATTTCCTTGCTAAGTGAATCTCTATATGGCTTCCAGATTTCTTCAGAGATGCTTTCTAAAGTTAGAACTTGTAAAGACAGTGCAAGAGATAGAGGCAAACCAAATAAAAATCATAGTATTTAAAAAAATTCACTCGCATATTCTTTCACTTTTGCTTGGCACAAATCATTAGGAAAGAGTACTTAGGGCCATCCCACACTCTTAAAAATGGATTACCCAAGGATATTAATATTGAGAATGTAAGGTCAATGATGTTTTTAATGGCTCTGTACAATAGTCTACTAATGTTGTATTGTAAAAGATCCCCCAGTGATTTCTCAAACATACTCAAAAGATACTCCAATTTTCCTAAAATGTACCAAAATTTCATGATATTATAACTCATCTCATCAGCTCAACGCTTAACTTACTTTATACATAGAAGGCTCAGTTATAGCTAAGGACCTCAATTTCCTAAGTATACTACAGCTTAAGTATAATTCTCTTTGTAGATCTGTGAAGCTAAAATCTATTCATATATACACAAATAGTTATATCAGTTTTTGACTTTCTCTAGAATGAAAGTAGAAAAAAAGAAAATAAATGATCAAAACAGAAGTCACACTATTTTTGTAACCTAGTATTTGAAATTATATTTTTTACTTTTTATATTTTATTTTTTTAGAAGTGAGTCAATAGATACAATCTACATTCAAGGGGAGAGGATTGAAAAGGTATTGAGACTAGAAGATAAAGATCATTGGTTGATCTTTTGGGCAGCTGCCAAAAACATTCAAGAGCTCCTGTAGCATTTTTTTGTTTTGGATTGCATCGTGATGTTAAGATTTATTTAAGTTCACATTTCTATTTCTAGCTTAGCAAAAGTTGATTTCTGGTGACTTAAATAAAAATAATCTAATTCTACTCTTTTTTTTTGTTTGTTTGTTTTCTGAGTCATACCGTGCAGTATTCAGTGTTGAATCCTAACCCTACATTAAGGGGTTACTCCTGACTGTAATCAGGGGACTGTATGTAGTGCTAAGTATCAGATGAAAGTCAGCCATGTGCAAGGCAAGCACCTTACTGCTATATGATCTCACCAATAAATTCTAACTCCAGTTTACTTTGTTGAACAAAATCTTCTTATTATTCCTTTGTCTGAAACATAGTAAACGCCTTCTTGGACCATTTTATATAGCTTAGAAATTTCTCACTCTCTGAAAGAGTCTGCTGTTTATTTTTCCTTCTCACAGTCCTGTTCCTTTTTGCTAGTAAAGTACCATGGAGGGATGCATAGGTAGTTTAAAGGTCCAAGAGCATGGTCTGAATGATACCCAGAGTCCCCTGAGCATCACAGGGAGTGGCCAACCAAGCACTAAATGGGGAGTGGTCCTTAAGTTCCACTGGGTGAGATCCAAGGAAAGATACATACATATACATAGTAACTCATAATTAGTGTGGTTTTTATTGTTAGCTCCAGAATATTTGAAAATTAGCTGCTACATCATTACTTTTATTCTGATGCTATTGCCAATAAAAGGATACAGCATACACCAATTTGGGATACTCACTTTTACTCTAACAAAAGGTGAAAGATCGTTTAAGAGCTGGGCTGGATGGATCTTGAAATTACCCAAAATAAAATTCTACTTGCTCTATTTCTATGATGGGAAATAATTTTATAACTGAAAGTACCGAAGTTAGGTTCTTGGTTTCCACAGAAATTGGCAGTAGAGAGGGATGCTGGCTTTCTTGATCTTACAATGCAAAGTGAGAAGAAAATAATTCATAATTACAAGATGGATGAAAGTAAATTCTCTAAGAAAGGAGAAGTGAATGGACTAGAAATAGGAAGAAGTTAGTTTAACATTTAATAAAATTGAAGGGAATGTTAATGTCATTTCAGTCAGAGTATTAACTATAGCATCTCTTCCTCTTCCACTGACATAAGTATTTTGTCTTTTATAGAGGCCATACTCAGGGATGCTTCTGGCTCCTGGGAACAATTCTACACCGTTCAGAACTGACAGTGTTGAGGGCTGCCAGAATCACACATGGCAATTATGGATTGGGGGCATGAGGAGCAAGGGACCAAACTCAGAGCCACCCATTCATTGCAAGTTATGTGTTTTATCACTTGAGCCAATATGTCTTTAAAAATACATATAAACAGAAGACAAGTAGTCAATATTTTCAAGAATATCGTAGATAAAGAAATGGCTACAGTAGTCTTCTTTGTACAACTTTCTTACTGTGAGTTACTAATATAAACCAGTATATCTCAAAGCTTTTTTTCACTTTGGCCCTCTTTCCAACCCTGTTTCCTTCCTCTGACCCTCATGTCTTACTGGCTGCTCTTAGTCTTGTGCTGTGCTCACCCTTGTGACAATATTTTTACCTGTAACTTCTTGGAATATTCTGAGAGCACAGGCCCTTGTTCAGCAACTTGAGCTAAACGATCCTAACATGATACTGGAGTGCAAATACAACGATCTCTTTCCTTATTCTTATTTAATCTTCAGTAAATTGTGTCCTGACCTCACAAAAGACAATATATGTATAAGGGAGATCATGGTCTTTCTAGTCCACATTCTGAGTCTGTTTTATCATCAGAAACTGGGATTATTTATCTTTTCATTATAAGTATTATGTTTTAGGTAACTAACAGACACAGAGACCCTATTACACTTACTCACAGACTTCAGCACTTTTGTTTTGAGGGTGTCAGTCCATTTTGCCTGCCTGAGTTCTCCATACTTTCAGTTCTAGACCTTTGTGAAATAATTTCTTTTCCTTCTCCTGCTCTCTTTCTGCTACTTGATGGTGAATTATTCTCAGGCTTTGGATTTAAGATAAGGTATATCTTTCCTCCAGGAATCCCTAACTACTAATGCTAGTTTATTTTCCCACCCTGAGCTCCTGTGTACTTTAGAATTAGTCCTGTAACAATGTCCTATTTCCTTTGTAACAATTTCCTATTTTTCTTTTATTTCACAGATTTTTAAGCTTCTCAAGAGCCACAATTATGCTCTTTTTTCATTGCATATCCAAAAACTTTATGTTTATTATGAAGTAGGTCTTTAACCTACATTTGTTAAAAGCATTTCAGGACACATTTCACCATAGGACATTTGGGACTATGATTCGTGTATATTAAGATCTGTACGCTACCCAGGAAATAATTTTCTATGATGTGAAACTGAAGATGTTGGGTTCAAAGGCATTATGGTAGTAAGGACAAGGAGAAACTACTTGAATACAGAATGAAGTTAATTAGAATCTCATTTGGTCCAGTTTCATTAAAGAAAGGGATGGGGAGAGGGAAAGTAAATGAACTGTTGTACTAAAATTCACGTGGGACTTGATAGTATCAGACCTCAAAAATAGGTAATAGAAGGGTAGTTTACAACTGACATTTTAGCAGGACATAGACCATGCTGTTTTTAAGTACCAACTCCTTGGATATCTGGCATCGGAAGCTTCAGTACAAACTCCAGGAGATAGGAACAGCAATGACAGTGCCCCTGGTGTACACTAGCTGTGGAAATCATCTCTCTTATGTTGGCAGATAGAGAAGACATCTGTGCAGCAAACTGAGCCAGAACCCCAGAAAAATGGGAGTTGCTACAGGATAACAAAGAAGACTAATGTTGCAATCCCTTGATATGCCCCAGAGCTTTTTCTACAAACATTGGAGAAATCTGTGCATGAGGTTCCAAAGGAAGAACAGGTAGGTATGGAGGAAAAATAATTTAATTTTGGCAATTAATATGAATCTGATTTACATTCCAAATGTGATATAATCTATGACTTTATATATAATGTCAAATCCTTTTCACATGGGTCTTACCTGTCACTTATGTAAATTTTCTTTAAATTGATAAAAACCTATTATGTTCAACTGGTACCATATGTGTGTATGATTTTCAATTTTTTATTTTAATTTCTACCTTTAATTAGATTTTATAGACTCAATAATAAGAGCTTTAAGTGTGTGAGTGGATATATACTCTGTGTCCGAGCAAAAATATAATTAAAAGCTTTCAAAAATTGCTAAAGTTCCTTCTTTAAATTTCACTAATTAATAATTAATTAGTACACCAATATCCAGAGAAGGGTAAAATGAAAATTCATAACTATGTGAGATGGTAACTCTTACTGCACTTTCATGAAGCAGTAATAATAATAAAAATAATCTATATTCTTTATGCAAAAAAATCCCAACAATTATTTCCTTTTCCATGCCTCTAATTATAAAGAAGTATTTTATCTATATTGTCATACTTAATTTTCTATTCAACACTGACTGTTTTTATCTTATTTTAATGGCCAGTTAAAAGTAATGGCAAAATTGTTACCATCATAATCATATTAAGACGAAAGCCTTCAAAAAAATCTATTTCAGTTGATGTCTTCTTTTCCTAAAGCTCATGTAAATATCATAGTTTTTGTTGTTTTGGTTTTGTCTAAGCAGTTTTAGTCTTTCTTTATTATTTATTTATTTATTTATTTTAGTTTTGGGGCCTATACCTATCTGTGCTCACAGCTTTTGGTTCATAACTCAGGGATCATTCATAACGATGTTTAGAGGATCTCATGAGGAGTTGGAGATAGAATCCTGCTCAGCCACATGTAAGACAAGCACCTACCAACTGTACTATTGCTCTCGTCCCCATAAGTATTTTTTTGTTATTAAAATTAATTTATGTTGCATGAGATTATCAGGTATGCTTGAAACCATTTTATTTTCTTTGATACCTTTTTGATCACCAGAATCAATTTCCTATTACCCTCATGCTCATAATTTATTCTCATTATAGACATTCCAGGACATTTTTAATTGTTAAAATTCTTTATATCACTCAAGTATTCTTAATTTAATTTATAAAAGCAAGAAATCTTCTTAAATTCTCCTAAAAATGATGTACATAGACCTACTATCTAGAAAAGATGATGATTCTGAGTTTAGTGTGTCTGAAAACAATCTCGCTTATTTCTCAGAAGTAAAAGGTTTAAATATGTGTGTAAATGTGTATGTGTATGTGTGTGTATGTGTGTATGTGTGTGAGAGTGTGTGTATCCTCATACTACTGATGTGTGTGTTTCTGTGTATTCTCATACTGGTGATGGAAAAAACTTTACCAATAGGTTTTAATATTCTTTGCATAAATTGGCTATCCAATTTCATGAAAGTGAGAGAAAGCTCCCATACAAGGGCTTCTCCTTAAGTAATCAATAAGAACATTTATTGACTCATATATCTGGAAATCCTAAGAAAATACCTGTTCAGGGTAAACATAATCAGCTTGTGTTTATTTGACATTTTTCTTTTCCTTTTTTCCCTTTTTCTCTTTATTTTTAGCCTGACAGTAGGACAGATGATTAAAATCACACACGATATCAACTGCACGATTAAATATACTGCTGTTTTGGAATTATTTTAGGAAAAAACATTTAATATGATGTTTCAGAAGTTCTGAGGATAACTTCATAGTATTTTGTTGGTTCAAATTACATTACACGTAATTTCTTAGCCAATCACTGGTAACGGTGGTACATTGTTCTGTTATCCATTCAAAAATGGAATGTTAAGTCATTTTATTTATAAATGATTTAAATAACAAGGTGCACATATCAGAACAAAGTGAGGGCTTGTATACAACAGAAAAAGGGATACAAAACAATATTGAAAGCCAAAAAAAAGTTTGTGGGCTGAATATGAACCAACAACAAAAATGTTTAATTATGAGCTAAATGCGTTTGTTACTTCTTGTTATTATATCTAAAATTACAAGAAAATATCAGTTTTTCCTAGTATATGTCAGAGAGAAACAATAGATTTCCTATAAATGTTCATTTCTTCTGGTTCCCTAAAGGATTTTGCTCCTGGCATATAATTGCTCCTATATGACTAAAATTCTGAATAACTTAATGACCATACAAGTGGTTTGATACTGATCAGACTATTTTTTCAAACACTCCTTATTCTCATCTACATTTATTTTTGTCTGGTTATATGTTTTTATACCTCATATTCAGAAATTATAATATCCACCAGGCTTCCAAACCATTGATTCCACCATTTTATACTATTTCTTCTCAGCCTTATATCTTAACTCCTGTTTTTATTCAGCGTAAAATGCCTCACTTGTTATTTTTATGGTCAATTTACTGCATATACTTCATCTTCTATGTCCCTTTATCATATTGCTACATCTATTTTTTCAAACTACAACTTAATTAAATTCTCTTAATTCATGTCTAGATCTACAGAACTAAACAAAGATATATGACTAGATAGCCAAATACTTTGCTTGTAAATTAATATTTATTAAACTCAATTGGGTCTTTAAAATTATTTCACCCTATATACTGTGTATAATGTGTATATGCAGAATCCATTAACCCCCCTACTTTCCATTTATACTGCAATTTTGTTTTTCTTCTGAAATGTATGATTTTCTAGCCCAAGTTCCAGCTTCTATTCTTGATCTTAGTTAATGATCCAATTTCTTTACTGAGAATGAAGAAGCCTTCAGAAAGGATTATTTCTGGAATCCACCACGAGGTATATTCACATGGGTAACAGCACCTGATACAGGGCTCCTTCACTTGCTACTATGGTTGAAACATCT
Source organism: Sorex araneus (assembly GCF_027595985.1). Classification (NCBI taxonomy): domain Eukaryota; kingdom Metazoa; phylum Chordata; class Mammalia; order Eulipotyphla; family Soricidae; genus Sorex; species Sorex araneus. The sequence goes on from NC_073311.1 coordinate 15,687,203, forward strand.
GTGTTTCTAGAAACGTATAACCTTGTCATGGCACAATTACTCATGTCTTCTTGTCCCACGAAAGTCATCATTATTGTAAATCTTCTTTCAGTATCTTTTTTCCTTCCACAAGTATATACTATGCTATTTAATCAATTAAAACATATCTATCCTATGTTTGCTGAAAGTAGACTAGACACTGAACAAAATGGCCACTCAATACCCCTATTGCAAATGACAGCACCCAATTGGAGAGAGAGAGATCAAAAGGGAGTACCCTGCCACAGTGGCAGGGTGGGTTGGGGGGTAGATGGGATGGGGGGGGAGGATACTGGGTTTATTGGTGATGGAGAACAGGCACTGGTGGAGGGATGTGTTTGTGAACATTGTATGAGGGAAAAACAAGTTCTAACATGTGTGAATCTGTATCTGTACCCTCATGGTGATTCACTAATTAAAGAATAAAATAAATTTAAAAAAAACATATCTATCCTAATCACTCGGATGACTTTTACCTCTTCTATCTCTGCTGTTCTATAGAAAAACTCTTCAAAAGTATTATCTCTAACAGTCATTTTCTAGCTTTTATACTTGCAAACATTGGTTCCTAGTCATCATTTCCAAATTTCCTCTTCCCTGTCTCTATAAACAAGATTACATTCAATTACCTTACCAATCTCCAATCTCCATTGAAGGTTTTCTTGTCAATATAAGCAGTGATACCTCATCTTTATTACAACATGCAATGGCTAATTCTCATTTTTCACCCTATTGGTATCATTTGGTTCAGGGTCCTGTAACAATTTCTTTCCTTGGCTTTGGCATACTCCCTTTTGGTAGCCCTACTGCCTGCTGCATCTGGGTTTATTTTCAGTTCCCTCTAATCACCCTAAATTCTAAAATGTTTAATGTTTCAGAGCCCAGACTTCAAAATCTCTACTACTCTAAATACATAAGGCATCTACCTGCCTTGCATGCAGTCACGCTGGGTTTTATCCTGCATGTGGTCTCCAGGACCCTTGAGGGCTGGTCCTTGCACTAAACACAACTGAGTGTGGTCAAAAACTGAAACCAAAACATAACAGATAATAAAATCAAAACAAAAGGAAGAAGCTATGAAAGTTTATCTCCACTTTAAAACCTCTCTGAATTCACATAGGCATAGCAAATTTCATATTCAGTATCTACATGTGGGTAACATTAAGATTTTAGGAGACTTAGAGAATGGGACCTTGGGAAGTAATTAGGATAAATGTCACTTGTTAACAAAATGTTACTGAAGCTAAATTTAAAAAAATCCTCAATGTACAACGTTGAATTTTCTCTGGAAATGATAAAACTAAATTTTAAAGCAGGATTGGTTTCGGAAAGAAATGAATAATGTTTGCTGAAAACTGATCTCTGACATCTGAACTTTGGATACTTTTCTGAACTTTTTTCTCTACATATAGACGTCTAGATGTGTCTCAGATTGAAACATCACTCAGAGTAGAGCCACTCATGTTTGTTGTTTGCTCCTGATGGCTAATGGTGCAGGAAGCAGTGACTGATTTACTAGAATCAGTGCTGGTCTTGGCAAAGTAACTGAATGAGTGATAAAGCCTTTGGAACGCTGTATACTTGGATACTGGGTGTTCACCTGAAGAATCTCACATGTCCGGTGTTTTCTGGATTTACTACAATGGATCCAAAAAGTCAATTCACCAAGTACCTAGTTGTATGCTTAAATTTAAACCAATTTTTGTCATCATTTTATAGACTACTGCCATGTTTCAAAGAATATGAGACATTGAATATGAAATATGAAGGTAGTGTGAATATTCTTGAGCTCATCAAGAAATCCAGTTGTCTATGTTAGCTACTAGCTGTAACTGGCCTGCTATTGAAAACTATAAATGTTTGAGTTCTTTGTTGAGAGTTTATCTTTGATGACTAAGTTCTGGAGACTTGGACAGGGGTATTGTAGGAAAATTCCAATGCCAAAAACATAAGCACTGGGATTTTATTTTGGGGTGGGGGTAAGGCTGTATTTTGGCCCACACCCAGCAGTACTTGGGACTTATTCCTTGCACTGTACTAGAAGTGGTCAGGTGACCGACCATATGTGGTGCCAGGGATTGATGATCGTGTGTAAGACAAGCTTTACCTTCTGTATTTTCTCTCTAGTCACAGAGGAAGATTATGAATTGTGTTGGAATATACCACAGAAATGTCAGTGGAGTGCAAATTTTTTGAAATACAGAGGCAAAGAAAGATTGGTAGAGAATGTATATTATCTGACACTGACAATTATAGATACTTTCAAAAATTATCAATGCCTCTATTTCTACAGCATGTCTGATATCAGCTAAAGTGCTTATTCAATAATGTGAACACACATCATCAAAACTAATTTAACATATATATTAAGACTTGAGGAACTATTGCAGAGAGGTGTTGTGGAGTGCAGTGTGAAAAATTACATCCAGTTAGAGCAAGTTGCTGCAGGAACTATTTACAATGAAAAGAATATAAGGCTCTAGGAAAAACCAGAAGGTCCTTCAATTTCTCACTGCTAGTGAAATAAAATCAAAAAGAGGAAATGGAGAGAAAAATTATTTTACAGGTTCAATGGAAGTAAGTATAGTAGTTACACTCCTTGTATTATAAAGAATAAGCAATAAGATAAATCCCACATTTTTATTATTAGGAATGTATTGTATACATAATTTATAGTACTATGTTTCTATGTATATTTCTGTCTAAACATTTATCAGAAAAGTAAAAAATATATATAGTTACCATTTCTTACTAACAATTTTAATATTTTGTTTGTCAACTTGATACTTTGCTAAATATAATTTTTATAATATTTTTCTAATAATATTAACATTATTTTCATGGATTATAAAACTGGTTGCCCCTCAAAATTTATTCCTAAACCAAAGGATTCTGTTTTTTCATCTTACTCCCTACTCCACTGAAGAGAACAACATTATTTATTTGGGTCGTGTGCTGAGATGGACAGTGAATTCAAGAAATCTACAATACTGCACCTACAGTTGAAGGGACTGCTTAAGCTATTTCCTTAATTTTTTGAGTTAAGACCACTTTTTGATGTGACCAATTCTAATAAGTGAGAACCCCCAAGGCAAGACCTAAAAAGCATCTGAAAAAGAGAAATTTTAAAATAATTAATGGATTATACAGTACTGTGAAAAAGTATCTGGAGAGTTATTTAGCATATTTCAAAAGTTAACTCTTCATCTGAGTGTGATGAAAAGGGAAGCAATAAAGTATAGATACACAATAAATATGGACAGGTACAAACTATTTTTATTGGAGAGAGACAGATGACAAGAACTTCAACTTGCATAGGAGAAAACTAGGAAGCTTATGGGAATTCATGTTTTTTTTTCTTGTTCCCTTTTGAACTCTGCTACTCCTTTCATCTTTTAGAATTAAGCTTCTTTCAACTCTGCCACATTAACCTAAGCAGCATTTTTCATTTTAACTCTTAATTATATTTTTATACTCTCCCATTTTCCTACAAAATTCCTGCTGGTCCAGGCATGTATAATTTTGGAATCAATCACAGAAGCAGCAAGAAACTCAATCTCAATTTTTCCTCTACTCCCTCCACTTCACCTACTCAAATTGCTCTATGCTGTTTTAGTAACTTTGGATCAAGTTATTGTCCTAGACTTGAGATCCTGAAGCCATTCATTTTTCATGCAGTGGCCAAGTTCTATAATCTTTTTAGATGCCATCAAAATAATGGACAAAATGTATCACCAGATGACCACCAGATGTTCAACTTTTCTGGTTTAGTACCACTACGATCCCAATATTAAGTAAAAAGGACTGAGATATTCCATATTTGAAACTGATTCAAATCTCTTTTACACATTCCCTCTCTTCAAGATCAAAGTTTCCATATAAAATATTTCTTTCATTTTAGCCTTAGACCCTCTCTTTGATCTTGTTCTTACTGGCTTTACCAGGAGCTTGATACTGACTTGTCTCTCAAGAATTGAAAATTTTTCCAACATATGCTCATATTTATAGGAATAAAAACTGTTATTTCTTTGACCTTTCGGGTCTCAAGAATTATGCTAATACTTGACTTCTCCAGTTGATTGGTTGTCTTAGAATTTATTTCTAAGAGAATGACATGACTGTTGATATTTCATCTTAGACAAACTGACATATATCCAGTTAATCTAAGATTATGTATTTGTATATATGTATATAACTATACAATATAATTTATTTATATTTATAAATATTTATATGTATGTATATATGTATATACACATATGTATATAACTATACAATATAATTTATTTATATTTATAAATATTTATATGTATGTATATATGTATATACATATATGTATATAACTATACAATATACTTTATTTATATTAATAAATATTTATATATTTATATATATAAATGGAGAAAGTGAGTGATAATACTTAATTTGTTCTGACATGAAAGAATATGTTACTCAGGAGGAAGGAAATAATAAAACTCAGAGCAGAAATTAATGAGATGGAAACCAAAAAAACAATCCGAAAGATCAATGAAACCGAGAGCTAGTTTTTTGAGAAAATAAACAAGATCGATAAACCTCTAGTAAGATTCACAAAAAATGAGAGAGAGAAAACCCTAATAAACCGAATTAGAGATGAAAAGGGGGACATTACAACAGAAATTACAGAAATTCAAAGAATCCTCAGAGATTACTTTGAAAATCTTTATATCATGAAACATGAAAACCTCAAGGAAATGGATAAATTCCAAGACTCCTATAGCCTCCCAAGGCTGAACCAAGAAGACCTGGAATACCTGAACAGACCTATTATCATCAAAGAAATTGGAACGGTAATAAAAAGTCTCCCCAAGCACAAAAGTCCTGGCCCAGATGGATTTACTAGTGAATTCTTCCAAACCTTTAAAGAGGACTTACTCCCAATCCTCTTTAAGCTTTTCCAGGAAATTGAAGCATCAAAAACACTTCCAAACAGTTCTATGAAGCAAATATTACCCTGATAACAAAAACAGACAAAGATACCACAAAGAAAGAGAATTGCAGACAGATATCCCTGATGAACACAGATGCAAAGATCCTCAACAAAATATTAGCAAATAGAATCCAACAACTCATCAAAAAGATCATACACCATGACCAAGTAGGATTCATCCCAGGGATGCAAGGATGGTTTATCATTTGCAAGTCAATCAACATAATTCATCATATTAATAAAAGAAATAATAAAAACCATACAATCATATCAATAGATACAGAGAAAACATTTGACAAGATTCAGCACTAGTTTATGATGAAAACTCTCAGCAGAATGGGCATCAAAAGAACTTTCCTCAATATAGTCAAAGCCATCTATCAAAAGCCCACAGCGAGTATCATTCTCAATGGGGAAAAACTGAAAGCCTTTCCTCTAAGATCGGGCACAAGGCAAGGTTGCCCCCTTTCGCCACTCCTATTCAATATAGTACTAGAAGTCCTGGCATAGCAGTTAGACAAGAAAAAGATATCAAGAGCATACAGATAGGAAAGGAAGAGATCAAGTTCTCACTATTTGTAGAAAATATGATCATATACTTGGAAAACCCTAAAGACTCTACAGAAAAGCTCCTAGAAACAGTAGGTTGGTATAGTAAAGTGGCAGTCTACAAAATCAACACCCAAAACTCCATGGCTTTCTTATATACAAATAATGAAAGAGAAGAAAGAGACATTAAAAAAACAATCCTATTCACAATAGTACCTCAGAAGATCAAGTACCTTGGAATCAGCTTAACCAAAGAGGTGAAGGACCTATACAAGTAAAATTACAAAACACTTCTATAAGAAATAAAGGAAGGGGGGGGCTGGAGCGATAGCACAGCGGGTAGGGCGTTTGCCTTGCATGCGGCTGACCCGGGTTCGATTCCCAGCATCCCATATGGTCCCCTGAGCACTGCCAGTATTAATTCCTGAGTGCAGAGCCAGGAGTAACCCCTGTGCACTGCCAGGTGTGACCCCCCCCCAAAAAAAAAGAAATAAAGGAGGACACTAGGAAATGGAGACACATCCCCTGCTCATGGATAGGGAGAATTAACATTATCAAAATAGCAATACTGCCCAAAGTACTATACAAATTTAATGCAGTCCCTATCAGGATACCCATTACATTTTTCAAAGAAATAGACAATACACTCCTGAAATTTATATGGAACAATAAACCCCCACGAATAGCTAAAACAATCCTTGGAAAAAATGAGATGGGTGGCGTCACCTTCCCCAACTTCAAACTCTACTACAAAGCAGTAGTAATTAAAACAGCATGGTATTGGGATAAAAAAAAAGACCTGCAGACCAATGGAACAAAGTTGAATATCCTGTCACAGACCCCCAAATATATGGCCACTTAACCTTTGACAAAGGAGCAAGAAATGCACAAGGAAAGCCTCTTCAACAAGTGGTGCTGGGAAAACTGGATAGCTACTGCAAAAAAAAAAAATGAACTTTGACCTCTGACATAGATATAAGGGCCAGGGGGATTGCCCCATAGCTGGAAGCCTGCTCCATTAGTGGAGGGGAGTAGGCCGATGGAATAGAGAAGGGATCACTAAGAAAATGATGTCTTTAGGAAACAGTTGGGATGGGAGATGCATGCCAAAAGTAGATAATGGACCAAACATGATGACCTCTCAGTGTCTGTGTTGCTAGCTATAATGCCCAGAAGTAGAGAGAGAGTATGGGGAATATTGTCTGCCTTAGAGGCAGGGGGAGGGTGGAAAACAGGGGCATACCCGAGATATTGGTGGTGGGGAATGGTCACTGATGGAGGGATGGGTATTTGTTCATTGTGAGATTGTAACCCAAACATGAAAGCTTTTAGCTATCTCACGGTGATTCAATAAAATTTTAAAAATTAAAAAATAATAAAAATTAAAAATAAAGAATATGTTACTAAAATATACTTGAGAAAAATATTTTGTTATTATTTCCTGTGAAGAATAAGGTAATTTTTTAAATTTTATATTTATTTATTTTTAATTAGTGAATCACCGTGAGGGTACAGTTACAGATTTATAAACTTTTGTGCTCATGCTTCCCTCATACAAAGTTCGGAAACCCATCCCTTCACCAGTGCCCATTCTCCACCACCAGTAAACCCAGCATCCCTCCCACCCTCCCCAATCCCATCTCCCCCCACCCCACCCTGCCTCTGTGGCAGGGCATTCCCTTCTGTTCTCTCTCTCTAATTAGCTGTTGTGGTTTGCAATAAAGGTGTTGAGTGGCCACTGTGTTCAGTCTCTAGCCCTAATTCAGCCCGCAACACCCTTCCCCCGCATGGCCTTTGACTACATTATAGTTGGTGATCCCTTCTCTGATTTGCCCTTTCCCCAGAATGTGAGGCCAGCCTTCAACCATGGAGTCAACCTCCTGGTACTTATTTCTACAATTCTTGGGTGTTAGTCTCCCACTCTGTTATTCTATATATCACAGATGAGTGCAATCTTTCTATGTCTGTCTCTCTCTTTCTGACTCATTTCACTCAGCATGAAACTTTCCATGCCGATCCACTTATATGCAAAATTCATGATCTCTTTTTTCTAACAGCTGCATAGTATTCCATTGTATAGATGTACCAAAGTTTCCTCAACCAGTCATCCATTCTAGGTCATTCGGGTTTTTTCCAGATTCTGGCTATTGTAAACAGTGCTGCGATGAACATACATGTGCAGATGTCGTTTCGACTATACTTTTTTGCCTCTCTGGGATATATTCCCTGCAGTGGTATTGCTGGGTCAAATGGGAGCTCAACCTCTAGTTTTTTGAGAACCGTTCATACTGTTTTCCAAAAGGGCTGAACCAGTCGGCATTCCCACCAGCAGTGTAGAAGGGTCCTTTTCTTCCCACATCCTCTCCAACAGCGGTTGCTTTTGTTCTTCTGGATGTGTGCTAGTCTCTGTGGTGTGAGGTGGTATCTTCTGGTTGTTTTGATCTGCATTTCTCTGATGATTAGTGATGTAGAGCACTTTTTCATGTGCCTTTTGGCCATTCGTATTTCTTCCTTGATAAAGTTTCTGTTCATTTCTTCACCCCATTTTTTGATAGGGTTGGATGTTTTCTTCTTGTAGATTTCAACCAGTGCTTTATATACCATTGATATCAACCCCTTATCTGAAGGGTATTGTGTAAATATCCTTTCCCATTCTGTGGATAGTCTTTGTATTCTGGTCACGGTATCTTTTGCGGTGCAGAAGCTTTTTTAGTTTAATGTAGTCCCATTTGTTGATCTCTGTTTTTACTAGATTGCTTAGTTCTGTGTCACCTTTGAAGATACCTTTATCTTCAATATCGTGGAGGGTTTTGCCAACCTTGTCTTCAATGTACCTTATGGTTTGTGGTCTACTGTTGAGATCTTTAATCCATTTTGATCTGACTTTTGTGCATGGTGTCAGGTCAAGGTCTAAGCCCACTTTTTTGTATGTGGTTGTCCAGTTGTGCCAGCACCATTTGTTAAAGAGGCTTTCCTTGCTCCACTTCACATCTCTTCCTCCCTTATCAAAGATTAGATGATCATACATTTGAGGTTGTGTGTAGAGATATTCCACCCTGTTCCATTGGTCTACGGCTCTGCCTTTGTTCCAGTACCATGCTGTTTTAATTGTTACTGCTTTTTAGTAAAGTTTGAGGTTGGGGAGGGTGATGCCTCCCATCGTCTTTTTCCCAAGAATTGTTTTAGCTATCTGTGGACGTTTTTTGTTCTATATGAATTTTAGGATTGCTTGATCCATTTCTTTGAAGAATATCATGGGTATACTTATAGGGATCGCGTTGAATCTGTATAATGCTTTGGGGAGTATTGCCATTTTGACAACATTGATTCTCCCTATCCACGAGCAGGGTATATGTTTCCATTTCCTCATGTCCTCTTTTATTTCATGGAGTAGCATTTTATAGTTTTCTTTGTAGAGGTCTTTTACTTGCTTGGTTAAGCTGATTCCGAGGTACTTGATTTTCTGGGGCACGATTGTGAATGGGATTGCTTTTTTCATGTCCCTTTCCTCTGCCTCATTGTTCGCGTATAGGAAGGCCATGGATTTTTGGGTATTGATTTTGTAGCCTGCAACTTTACTGTATAAGTCTATTGTTTCTAAGAGTTTCTTAGTAGGGGCTTTAGGCTTCTCTAGATAGTATCATATCATCTGCAAATAGTGAGAGTTATATTTCTTCCTTTCCTATCTGGATGCCCTTAATCTCTTTTTCTTGTCTAATAGCTATCGCAAGTACTTCCAGTACTATATTGAAGAGGAGTGGTGAGAGTGGGCATCCTTGTCTTGTGCCTAATCTTAGAGGAAAGGACATTAGTTTTTCTCCTTTGAGGATAATGCTTGCCGTAGGCTTGCGGTAGATGGCTTCGACTACCTTGAGGAAAGTTCCTCCAAAACCCATTTTGGTGAGGGTTTTCATCATGAAAGGATGTTGGATCTTGTCAAATGCTTTCTTTGCATCTATTGATATGATCATATGGTTTTTATCTTTACTTTTGTTGATATGATGGATTATGTTGATTAGTTTCCAGATGTTAAACCATCCTTGCATCCCCGGGATGAATCCCACTTGGTCATGATTTTGATGAGTTGTTGGATCCTATTTGCTAGTATTTTGTTGAGGATCTTTGCATCGGAGTTCATCAGGGATATTGGTCTGTAATTTTCTTTCTTAGTGGTGTCTTTGTTTGTTTTTGGTATTAGGGAGATGTGTGCTTCATAGAAACTGTTTGGGAGAGTTCCTGTTTTTTCAATGTCCTGGAAAAGTTTGAGGAAAACAGGCAACAGGTCTTCTTTAAATGTTTGGAAGAATTCTCCAGTGAAACCATCTGGTCCTGGGCTTTTGTTTTTGGGGAGGTTTTTAATTTCCTTAACATTGATGGGTCTATTCAGGTATTCCAGTCTTCTTGGTTCAGTCTTGGGAGATTGTAGGAATCAAGGAATCCGTCCATTTCTTTTAGGTTCTCCTGTTTTGTGCCATATAGACTTTCAAAGTAGTCTCTATTGATCTTTTGAATCTCACTGGTTTCTGTTATGATGTCCCCCTTTTCATTTCTGATTCGATTTATTAGGATTCTCTCTCTTTCTTTCTTTCTTTCTTTCTTTCTGAGTCTTGCTAGCGGTTTATCAATCTTCTTAATTTTCTCGAAGAACAAGCTCTTTGTTTCATTGATCTTTCTGATTGTCTTTTTGGTTTCCATGTCATTAATTTCTGCTCTAATTTTTATTATTTCTTTCCTTCGTTCTGGTTTGGGTTCCTTTTTCTGGTCCTTTTCTAAGGTCTTGAGTAGTGAAGTCAAGCTGTCTATGTGGGCCCTTTCTTCCTTCCTGAGGAATGCTTGGAGAGCTATAAATTTTCCCTTTAACATGGCTTTAGCTGCGTCCCATAGGTTTTGGCAGCTCATGTCTTCATTCTCATTTGTTTCTAAGTATTTTTCGATTTCTTCCTTGATTTCCTTCCTGACCCACTCATTGTTCATCATTGAATTGTTTAATTTCCAGGTGTTTGATTTGATTCTCCGTGTCGGTGAGTGGTTAGCTTTGATCTTCAGCGCATCGTGGTCTGAAAAGATGGTTGATACAATTTCTATTTTTCCGATTCTATTGAGGTATGTTCTGGGGCCCAGTACGTGGTCTATTTTAGAAAATGTTCCGTGTGCACTGGAAAAGAATGTGTATTCTTTCTTTTTGTGGTATAAGGCCCTGTATAGGTCTATTAGGCCTCTCTCTTCAATTTTTTCTTTCAGAGTCAGTATTTCCTTGTTGAGTTTTGTTCTTGTCGATCTATCTAGAGGTGATAAGGCCGTATTGAAGTCTCGACTACTATTGTGCTGTTAGTGATGTCCTCTTTGAAGTCTGTTAGGAGTTGTTTTAAATATTTAGCCAGATGTTCATTAGAAACGTATATGTTTAAGAGTGTGATTTTTTTCCTGTTGTATATATCCCTTGATAAACAGAAAATGACCTTCTCTGTCCCTTTTAATCTTTTTCAACCTGAAATCTATGTTGTCGGATACTAGGATGGCCACTCCAGCTTTTTTAAGGGGGTTGTTTGCTTGCAGGATTTTTTTCCATCCTTTGACTTTGAGTCGATGTTTACTCTGTTTGTTCAGGTGTGTTTCTTGCAGGCAACAGAATGTTGGGTTTAATTTCCGGATCCATTTTGCCACTCTGTATCTCTTGATAAGTGCATTTAGGCTGTTGACATTGAGAGAGATTATTGTGATGGGGTTTTTTGTCATCTTTCTGTGGGATTTGTTGTTTTTATGGGACTCCTACTTGTCTTACAGTAGCCCCTTTAGACCTTCTTTCAAGTTTGGTTTTGAGTCTATGATGTTCCTGAGCTGTTGTTTATCCTAGAAATAGTGTATGGTTCCTTCAAGTTTGAGTGAGAGTTTAGCCGGATAAAGTATTCTTGGTGAAGCATTCATTTTGTTGAGTTTTTTCACTATGTCCCACCATTGTCTTCAGGCTCGGAGGGTTTCCTCTGATAGGTCTGCTGTAAATCTGAGGGGTGCTCCTTTGTATGTGATTTCCTTCTTTAACCTTGATGCTTGCAGAATTGTGTCTCTATGCATAGCATCTGTCATTCTGACTATGATATGCCTTGGAGTCTTTTTATTTGGGTCTCTTTTTGCTGGTACTCTTCGGACTCCTTGGATCTGGATGCCTGCCTTCTCCAGCTCTGGGAATTTCTTAGCAATGATGTCTTTGACTATGTTTTTTTCATTGGAGTTACTTCCCTGTGGTTCTGGTACTCCAATGATTCTAATGTTGTTCCTCTTGAAGTCATCCCCCAGGGCTCTGATTCATTCTATAGCCATTTTGAGGTCTTTGGCCGTTATTTGTTGTTGTCTACAAGCTTTCTGTAGCTCATCTTCTAGGTCGCTGATTCTGTCTTTGGCTGTAGTCATTCTACTGTTGAGGGCATCTAATGAGATTTTTAGTTCATCTACCGATTCCTTTATTTGTGTGACTTCCGTTCATAGGTTTGAAATTTCTGCTCTCATTTCTTCCTGCATTTTCTTGGTATATTGTTCCAGTGCTTCATTCATCTCCTCCCTTAACTTATTGAATGTCTGTTCCATGGTTGCTTGGAGTAGGTCGACTCTCTTCCAGATTTCCTCTCTGAATTGTTTATCTGAGAGGTCATAGATGTGAGTAGCCCCTGATGATGTTTCTGGAATCTTTTCTTCTCCCTCTGTTCATGGAGGGGATTTTTGCTGCTTCTTCATCTTGTTATGGAAGTGTAGAGTCTGAGCTTTGTAGTTCTTTATTCCTGTTCCCCCTTGTTGTGGGAAGGAGGGGCTCTGGTTGTGTTAAGCTTCCCTCATTCACTGATAGGTTTTATAAAGTTAGACTAAGCTAATGGGTATTTTGCATAATTGGTTGAGATGATTAAAGTGATTTTCAAAGAAATAGACAATACTGGAGCGAAAATGGCGGCAGCGGCAGCAGCCACATGGTGAGAGCCAACCTCTAAGACCACTCAACCAGGAGGTAGGACTTTCTTTAGTGACATAGCCTGTAGGTGGTCCTGGGAGGGGGGGCGTTCCCGGTGCACCTTCCGCCCAGAGATGAACCGGAGCCGCGGCACCAGAAGCAGACCCTCCGCGCCTGTAGACTGTGATCCTGAGGTCTCCTAACCCATTTTGGCACCAGAGCAGATTCTTGCAGCCATCCATTTTGACTGTAAACTGAGCTAAAATATTAGAAACCCAAAGACTCATAGTCTTCATTCTCAGCAATGAGGAGAAATTATTAGATGATGCCTATTCAGCAGGCCTGATTGTTGGGGAAAATTTCCAATCAATAATAGTGAATTCTGTATGGAAATGTGGAATGTACTCAAGGTATATAGAGAATAATGGGAATATCATTAGCTACTTAGATGGGGGGTGGGTGGGAGGGGGGTGTATTGGGGTTCTTGGTGATGGAACGGGTGCACTGGTGAAGGGATGGGGTTTAATCAGTATTTGACTGTGACTTAAACCTGAAAGCTTTGTATATTTTTCTCTTTTTTTTCACAGTGGTTCAATAAAATATTTCTTTAAAAATAAAAAGAAAGAAATAGACAATAACTATTGTGCTAAGGTCAAAGATAATATCTGTGGAGATAATATCTGCCGCTCTGACAGGAGGCCAAGCCCACTTTGAGGCCACACCCACTGAGATACAGGCCACGCCCCCAGTATCTTCCTGGCCGGGTCGCAGTTTCTCACAGGTCGACGCAGCGCAGGGAAGTCTTTCCCGGTCCTTACCTGCTCAAGACGCTTGAGATGGGGCGGCGCTGGGCTTGATTGGCAGCGCGCGCAAAGTGGGGGGGAGGATCCAGAAGAGCCCAAGCTGGCAGAAAGCCGACTTGGGGGGCAGTTTCTTGCAGGGCCACGCAGCGCAGGGAGAATAAGGTAATTTTATAAATTAATAAGAACACTTTGTGGGATTTGTGAAAAAAAAAAAAAAACAATAATCCAGAAGCATTGTGACAGAAACAGATTTAAACTGGTTTGACATTTTACTAAATTGCTTTTAGGGTTTAGTTTTGTAAGCTTATAGCCTGGAAGGACAATGTTTGTTTAATGTATTTACATGTTAATTTAAAATATGTATAATCACTTTATAACCATATTTGATAGCTTTGTGTTTAGCAATCAAATGTAATCAAAATTTTTGTTCATATAAAGAAAATGAAAAATACAGTAGAATAATCATATCAGTCAACATTTAAAATAGAGGCGTTTATTGGGAAATATACTTACTATTTTTTATCAAAAATGTGCTATCGCTCCAGCCCTTGTTGGAATATTTTAAATAAAATGTCATATGTCTTTATTTTACCATCATTTTATTGGTGTATATATCTTAAAGAGAAAAGATTAAAAAAATATTTTTTACAGGGGTCTATAAAGAAAAATTGAGGTCATCTTTCCAAAAGACAGGCCTGTGTTGTTGAAACTGCCTGGATTACAATGCAGTTCTTTAGTCATGTGACTGTTAACCTCCTGATATAAGTTAAAATCACTCTGAATCCGTCTGTTGGAAATCAATTAGTTATAATTAACAGATCCGTTTAATGTAAACTGAAGAAACAGTTTGCTAAAGAACCACTCTGCTTTATCCATCTTTCAGGAGTGACCTAGCCCTCTTGTTTCATCTCTTTCTCTAGATATTGTATTTGACCTAGCAATTCAATTACAAAGCATTAAGCTGACAGGTGTTACATGTGCAGTTCTTGGTGGGGCAGTGAATGGCTTCCAGGCAGTGCTCTGGAGGCCTAAGGTCTTGCTCTGGTGATTGTCAGTCAACATAGTATAAAGTTCAATGCAAAGCCTGGAAGATGTGGTGTTGCATGGACCCTGCAGTGCCAGGGATTTCCTGGGCCACACTGGTGGTGCACTGCGAGTTCTCCAGGATCATATCCAGCAGCACAGGGTGTCTCTAGGGCTGCGTCCCATGATGCTCAGGAGACTATGTCATACCAAGGATTGAACCCAAGTTAGCTACATTCAAGAAATGGCCTTAACTTTTGCACTATACCTTTGTGCCCAGTTCTTTTATGACTTTTCTATAATAGATCTCACTTCAATTTTGGGGAGAGTGAGTTTGTTTTCTAGTCAGAGGCATGACTGGTTTAGGTTAGATCACCTGTGGCTAAAACAGCTAAAATAGATTGTAGTACAAATATGGACTGGAGTGATAGGACAGCGGGTAGGGTGTTTGCATGTGGCCGACCCAGGTTCTATTCCTCCGTCTCTCTCTGAGAGCCTGGCAAGCTACCGAGAGTATCTTGCCCACACAGCAGAGCCTGGCAAGTTACCCATGGTATATTCGATATGACAAAAACAGTAACAACAAGTCTCACTTGGAGACATTACTGGTGCCCGCTCGAGCAAATCGATGAGCAACGGGATGACAGTGTTATATGTATTTATTTACTATATATATTTATTTACAATGCTATATGTACATATAGCTATGTAAATAATTGACAGTTCTAAGCCAAATAAATTGTAAAAATTGAGTTACATTACATCATCTTATCCTTGAATTCTTATCTTATCCTTGAATTCTCTATTTGTGAATACCCCATATTTAACCTCAATTAACTTTTTATTCCTATCAGTTGAAACTTTCTTAAAACCTACACATTTGTAATTTACAATTCTATAAGTTTACAGTCTCAGTGAGTCTAGCTCCACCAAGTTCAGACAAGATTATATTCTTGGAAAAGGCTCTAGAATAAAATCTGTTTCCTTTTCCACTCCAGATTCTGAGCCTTATCTAGTCCATAGCCCTTTCTTTTGTCTTAAAGTCAAAAGTATTATATGTCTCTTTGACTCTCTTAGACATTATAGACATTATAGCTTCCACTGACTCACTTTTGTGCCTGTCTTCCACTTGAGGAACATTTATCTTAACATAGTTTTATCCTGATAGTCCAGGATAAACTCCCTATTTTAAGGTCATTTCATGAGTAAGCACAATTCTGTTTGCAAATTTAATATCCTTTGTTATGTAATTTAACATCTAAGTTGTAAAATTAGTTTTCCCCACTTCCCAAAGAATTTTATTGTCAGCCATGAACTTGTTTCTACTACTTTCCAAATATATCATTTTCCCACCTCTTTTTAATACCATACAGCTACCACTGCAGTCTAACATTCTCATATCCTGAGGATTATTATGTCTGTTTTTCCACTTGTCAGTGATTTCTTAACTTCTTTTTTTGGGGGGGTCACACCTGGTGATGCACAGGCATTACTCCTGGCTCTGCACTAGGAAATTACTCCTGGCGGTGCTCAGGGGACCATATGGGATGCTGGGAATCAAACCTGGTCGGCCTCGTGCAAGGCAAATGCCCTACCCACTATGCTATTGCTCCAGCCCTGATTTCTTAACTTTTACAGACTATTCTTTACACAGAATTATGATTCGTCTCTTAAATTTAAATCAGATGTACATTACTTTGGGATTGAATTTACCTCTCCCAGAGTTTTTCTTAACTGACTTTAAGTTTAGGAGACAGTTTCAGTCCCTTCAAAATTTGACCAAAGTATCTTTCTTTGTCTTTCCTATTTTAATATTCCCTTCATATGGCCCATTGATTTAAGACTCTATTTAATGGAAATCTTTATCTGGACATCTGAAGTAACATTTTTGCTCAATTCTAATCTTCTGTTTACTCTTTATTTTCAAATTTTATTTTTTCTGAAATATAATATGTCATTTGTCTTATTCCAACGTGATACAAGTTTCATGAATATAGGAAATCTTGTTTGTTTTTTCTTGACATCCAAAATAAGTACCTAGCACAAAGTCTGTGTTCAATAAATATTTGTCAAATAAATAGTGTTATTACAATGAGTAACCCCAGCATATAGGAACTTCCCTCCATAGTGCATTTTGAAATTTTCATTTTCTTGTTTTTGTTTTGGTTCGGCCCTGAGATAGGGTGAAAGGGGCCATATGGGCTGCTGGATATTAAACTTGGCTTCACCTCATGTGAAAGAATTGTCCTACCCGCTGTACTGTCTTTCCAACATCTACCTTGAACATTTTTTTAACTAGTTTTGACTAGTGATTTTGATTTATACTTTCTTCTTTTCTGGAATTATTTTTAATCGTTCATTAATAATTTGCCTAATCACCAGGAAACATATCTAATATCCATATCTTTCAACATAATAAATGCTAAAATACACAATCTTCATTTATTTGGCCAGAATAATAGCACAGCAGGTAGGGCAGTCCCTGAATATGGAGTCAGAAGTAATCCCTGACCATGTTGGGTGTGGGCAAGAAACCAACAAATAAAATAAAATAAAAATGATTTATAACCTTAATTTATTGAGGGAAAGAAGTGTAGTAAGTGATTAGATCTGAATTCATATACAAAGATAATTATTTTATAGTCACATTTATCTTCACTTAATTTAATCATTGATTTCAGTAAAAATTCTTGCTTTGATTACAAATGTATCAATTTTTGTCTTATAAACAAGATTGTTTTGGCTAATCTGATTGGAAATTACTAATATATGGACACATGAATATAAATAAAAATCACTGTTTATAAATGAATTATATACAATGATTCATCCAAAATTAAAATAATTAATTTAAAACAGAACTTCAGATAAACATTTCAGTTTTTAAGAAATCTTATGTGTTAAGCATTTTCAGACATTTCTATAATCTACCTTATAGATTATGGTTAATAATCTATAAGGTAGCTATACATATTTTAATACTAAAGAATGTTTTAAAAGACATACCTGCATAAATAATGAGCTGCTTATAAAATAACTTTCATGCATTTTTATATTTATTTAGAAAAACAAAAGTGTTCCATCATTTAAGAAGACCAGGTATAAGAAACTCAGTGTCTTTTTTTTATTGGTTCTCTATTTTGTTTTCATTAAAATTTAAAAAGTATTATAATTCTGGGGCTGGAGCAATAGCAGAGCGGGTAGGGCGTTTGCCTTGCATGTGGCCGACCTGGGTTCCATTCCCAGGATCCCATATGGTCTCCTGAGCACCGCCAGCAGTAATTCCTGTGCATGAGCCAGGAGTAACCCCTGTGCATTGCCGGTGTGACCCAAAAAAGAAAAAAAAAGTATTATAATTTAATCAAAAACTTAACTCTTCACAAGATTCTTACAACTTACTATGGAAAGTACTTTCAAAATGGATTCCTCCCTATAGAAAGAAATAACAGATTTGTATTGTTTATTAACTATCCTGAATTTGTGAAGTAAGCCTAGTCATTTGCATTCTTTGAACCTCAAATTGTTAATTGGTCAAATGCAGCAATTCCATGGACCAAATAATCTCCAAAGGTATTCTTTCTCAATTTAGATTACTATTACAATTATTTTTAAAAAAATGTAACAGCGTTCTTTAATTTCCTAAAGCATTCCTACAAAAAAAATTTATGATAAAAATCAATGGATACTAATAAACACAAAGCCAATAAAATATCAACTTTTGAAAACTAATTATTCTCCTAAATAATAAAATCACTAAAAAAACTGAATTTATTTAGTTAGTTGGCATGACATAATGAAATCATAATATATTTTAATATTTCTGATATATAAAATATCTGTAGGCTGGTAATTATCACCTGAAGGCTGGGAAAATATTTGTTACCTTAGTTCGGTTTATGGTAAAGTGTTTTGAAGTTAATATTGCATATTTTGCCTGTAGCGGAAGGATAAGCAGGCGTCCTGTTAATAAATGAGGGCCAGAGTGATAGTATAACTGGTAGGATATTTTCCTTGCATGCTGCAGACTCAGATTCAATACCTGGCATCCCATATGGTTGGTCCCCCAATTACCACCAGGACTAACTCCTGAGTGCAGAGCCAGGAGTGATCCCTGAGCATCACTGGGTGTGACCCAAAAAGCAAAAAAAAAAAAAAAAAAGTAAAAAAAGAAAAAGGGAAATGATAAGTGAAAGACAAACTCTTTTCAGTAAAAACAAAATTCATGAAAAAATTTACCATTTTTCTTTATTTGCTCATAGCATGAAATCCACAGCTCTCATTAAGACTGTATCAGATTAATTGAAATTTTGCATCTTTTTGTGATGCCTATTACATGTTGTCAGTATTGATTCAGCCTGTATTTCCACAAAGTTTAAATTCTAGGCTTGTTCATTTATAAAAACTGATGGACTAGATTTTTTGTGATTTAAATATATTCTTTCTTTTAGCATTCTCCACATATCTCAGAGATATGGGGTTTCAGAGACGACCTCCCTTCTCATCTCAGTTTTCTGTTGTGATGGTGTGGAGCTACATAGACGTTTCCTCCTCTGTCTCGAGAGGAGAGACTAATACTCCTACTTGGTATTAGTCAGGATTCAGGAAATAGAAAACATTTTCTACATAAATTAAGGGCAATGGAAGTCTTAGGTCCCCCAAGTAACTTTCTAAATAATGTAAATAGATGTGCTACTTTTAGATAGCAGAAGAAATCTCTGTATAGAAGAGCTTTCATCCTTTTCTGAGGAAAGGTGAAGCCAATTATGAAATATATTCAATCTCTTTAGCAAGAGTTCTATTTCTTAGAGTGACATAATTTTTGCTTTATTTATTTTTTAAAAAACTGTAGGGCTACATCCAATTGTGCTCAGGGCTTAATCCTGGCTCTAGCTCAGAGGACCATATGCAGTACAGAGCATCCAAGCGCTGTATTTATTGCTTCAACCGCATGAACCTTTTTTGTTTGTTTTTTAAATTGCCTGAGCATGGGACCAGAGAGATAATACAGAAATTAAGATCTTTGCCTTGCATCAAGCTATCCTTGTCTTATCCCCAGACTACATATTGCCCCTCAAATTCTCCCAAGAGTAATCCCTGAGCAGGATCAAAGTGGGGTCAACCGTGTACACTTTGATCTCCATACTGTCTCTTTGACCCGGACCTTCATACTCTTTTAAAAATAAGCCAGAAATTCTGGGCCACTAATAATCTCTTAAATACATCTGAACAAGCATTGCAATATTATGACATTCTTAATGAGAATTACTTGTTTCTATAGTTTATGCCATTAAAATTGCAAAATGATCCCATAGTGAGTAAATGTTTTGGTTTTTTTGGTTTTGTTTTGTTTTGCTTTTAGGGGAACTCCCTTGCAAGTGGCCCTCCAAGTGCATCAGAAAACTGGGCACAATTCTTGGTTATTTGTTTGAGTTCTAAGGTCCAAGAATGCTTTGCTGCTCTGGTCATACACAGCAGGAAACCACCAGGCCATATACAGCTGTCAGGGAACACACAGGCATTTCTATACTATCCCCCCAGCCCTGTGTAGTAGAGGTTTAAAGAATAGGAAGAATCACATTTCTGAGTTTCACAATAATATAATGCAGATTTCTAGTCTTTCTAGAAATTAGAATAGTTACTTTATTTAGTGTGCTGTTAATGTTAGATATTTTTTGGGGGGGTGGGTTGCTGATATTACTGTGCTTTTGATGTGAGAGCTAATTTCTTCTGTAGCTTCCCAAATTTATTAGAGAAATTACTGCAACTATTGATTTTCAGGGTATTGCTATTTTTTACTCTTTATGCATTCCAAATTCTCTTTTTCACTTATTAATCTAATAATGTTGCCATATCCCAAACAATGAACTCTGAACAAACTATAGTATCTACAAGCTAAAGAAAATGAGGTAGCCTGGATTTGAGAGTTAGTTTGGATTCCGACCCCAGCTTCGATTTATTCTAGTTGTTGGTACTTTTTCATGCTACCTCAGCAATGCTTCTAGCACTCAGATCTATTATTAGTTTCTTGAACTCCATGAAGGAAAACACACAGACACACTATTGTAATACTCTGAGAATTTAATGTTTCCCTTTCATTTCCTGCCTTCATATTCAGAAACTGCTCCTGAGTGACCCTTCCCTGCACTGCCGCTTAAAGAAAATCCTCTTTGGGCTTTTAATCCTGGGGAATTTGTGTTGTCCTCTATTGTCTGAAGTTCTTACCGCAAAAACCTCTGCATGTAGACACTGATGATCGTCCTTCAAGGGTCAAAAGATAAGAAAATGGAACGTTAAAGTCAAAAGCATCAAACTTTTAATAACTAACTTGTGACTTTCCATTATAAAGATCAAATAAGAAATTTTTTTGGAAAACATTTCGGAAATTCTTTTTTTTTCTTTATTTATTTTTAATTAGTGAATCACCGTGAGGGTACAGTTACAAATTTACTCATTTTTGTGCTCATGTTTCCCTCATAACATTTCGGAAATTCTTAAAGGCTTCATCATTTCATTTTGTTTTTTCAGTCTGCTCTGACTGCTCTAGCAGAGAATCATCGGTGTGGTGACTTAAAACACAGACACTGATTTCTCTTGATTTTGTATGAACTTTTCTCAAAATGAAGTTATTCTAAAAAAAATGAAGTTATTCTATCAAAAGTATAAAACTTATTAATTAGATGTATTATATATGGTAAACTCACTTGGGCATGGAAATGGGATAAATAATATAAATCATATTTTTCTAAGGACTGTTTTAAAAAGATTAAGCCAATGTCCATCCTTGCCACACAGTGCCTTATTTTGCCAGATGTATTAGGATGTTAGCATAGACAAGTTCATTGGAGTAGTTATTTTTATTTCCTCCAAAAACTTTTTCTTTTGCATTTACAATTTGACTGTTTTGAGCAAGAAGCATAGCTTTTTTTTTTTAACTCACTCAGCCTCCAACATGCCTTCCTCACTAAAATTAATCATTTTAAATTCTTGACTAAAAATGAGATTCAATGCTACTATTTATGATACTTGGAAAACTTAGAAACCTTCACATGGTTATTAATTGACCCAATTTCAATATTGTTTTGTCTCTGGGAATAGGGAGATCTGAGGAGAGAGGAAGAGCCCATGAACAACCTATCTGGGAAGCAGTCAAACACAAACTTAAATTTAACTTAATACATTAAATTTGTTGGGCTGGGGCGATAGTAGAGCAGGTAGGGTGTTTGCCTTGCACGCGGCTGACCCGAGTTTGATTCCTCTGCCCCTCTCTGATAGCCTGGCAAGCTACGGAGATTATCTTGCCCACACGGCAGAGCCTGGCAAGCTACCTGTGGCGTATTTGATATGCCAAAAACAGTAACAAGTCTCACAATGGAGACATTACTGGTGCCCGCTTGAGCAAATCAATGAGCAATGGGATGACAGTGATAGTAACTGTGACATTAAATTTGTTAATTATATGTGTGGGATTCATGGTGCCCTCAAGCAATAATTATTGTAGTATCAGAGCTCACCAATCACAATTCAGTTAAACAAATAATAATGAAAACAGTAATCAACAAAACAATAATAATGAAAATATTGAAAATATTGTGAAAATTGGCAAAAAGTAACTCAGAGAAGCAAAGTGAGAACATAGTATTGAAAATGACACAGATAGACTGGCTTAATGCAAAATTGCAACAAGCCTTAAATTTGTTTACAAAAAACCCCCACAATACAGGGCCCAGAGTGATAGTACAGCAGGTATGGTGTTTGCCTTGTAAGTGACTGCCGTGAGTTCAATCCTGGGCATCCCATATGGTCCCCTAAGCTCAGCCAGGAGTAATTCCTGACTGTAGACCCAGGTGTAACCCCTGAGAATTGCTGGGTGTGACCCAAAATTTAAAAAAAAAAAAAAAAAAAAAAAACAAAGACCAGACTGTCTGCAAAGCACAATAAAACAAATAATAATTTTAAAAAAGGCTTGTCTACACATTGGATCATTTTTTCCTCCTCAGGATTTTTTTATGTTTTCAGGGCACACCCAGGGCTGTCTCAGGGCTCTCTCCCGGCTCTGCACTTAGGAATCACTCTTGGATCAAACTGGGCTAATCACTGGGTTGCAGTGATAGTAAAGCCATAGGATGTTTGCCTTGCATGAGGCCAACCTGGCCTTGATCCCTGGCATCTGATACACCCCTCTCCCCAACACACACACACACACACACACACACACACACACACACACACACACACACACACACACCCCACCACCACCACCACCACCACCACCACCACCACCCCTTGTATCACCAGCAGTAATTCCTGCATGCAGAGCCAGTAGTAATCCCTCGGCATTACTGGGTGTGACTCAAAAAGCCAAAGAGCCAAAAAACAAAGAAACCAAAAAACCCTCCAAAACCCAATTAGGTTGACCACATGCAAGCCAGGTGCCTTTTTTTGCTGCACTATATCTCCAGCCCCAGGGTATTTCTTTTTAGACATAGGTTTACAAAATGTGTTTCTAAACCTTTCCAATGAGAGTATTTAGGATTTTTAGAAGGAAACAAAATATGTTTTTGATTATATTTGGGCAATGGCTCCACCTGAAGATCTTCACACATTTATACAGCTCACAAAGGCAAATAATTACTTAAACCTGCAACTGACGTGTTTTAAACAGAATGTCTTGTAATTCTCCTGTGATCGTAGAGAATGGGGCTGTATACATGCAGTCACGGCAGCAGCAGTGAGACCATTTTCCACTCGCCTCTTTCTTTCTGATGGCTGGCTTGAGACAGTTTTCACCTCCTCCTCAGTTGGGAACAGACAGGAGTTTTTGGCCTGGTCTTGGTGAATAGAGCTGCAGGGTGCTTTAACATTTTGCTGCGGTTTAGAATAGGATCCTAAACAACAGCTTAGCCCACAATTCATGTTGTAGTCATGTGGCTTCTTTTGTTTCACAGTCCCTCTTTGTGATATGTGACACAAAAATCCTGGGGTGTTGGCACATCTGATGTACGCTTCTTTATACGATACCTGTAAGTAATACACTGTCTGAATCCTAGAGTGGCTTGTTGTATCTTTACCTGTCGAATAAGGCAGATTTTAGCCTTGGCCTTGATTTGCCTTGTGTGTGCTTGAGAGTTATGTGTCTTCCCCACAGCAGGGAATATCAGTCAGCAATAAAACGGAATAAAACAGAGACAAGAGAAGGAGAAAGTATGAGTGCTGTAGCTGTACCTCAGAACTTTATGTCTTATTTATTCAAGTCTTTCCAAGATTCTGCAAATAATACATGGTGGATTTCTCTTTCAAGTCAGCTAAGTCTTGATTGATATAGCCAAGTTTCTGTCTTCAGCTCTGGTATTCTGATGCCAGTGGTTCCCAGAATGATTTCAATTAGCAGTGCCTAATTATGAGTTTGCATTCTGCTCAGTCAAACTCCTCTGTGACTTAATTCTCGTAATTCTACTATAGAACTCGTGCTGTTTTAATCAATGAGTGGTCATCAAGTACCTGTCTGCATTTGTTTCTGGGGAATTGGTGTGGATAGTGATGGGCCTATTACCCCAGGTCTGATCTCAGATGCGGCTTTTTGCAGGATATGGACTCCTAGGATGCAACTCAAGAGGGAGAAAATGCAATCAATTCGCAAGGAATGGTATAAGGACAAATACAAATTAAAAATAAGAGGCTTAGCCTTCTAGCTGCAAATGAGGAAAGAGATTTCCCTAACTCCCTACTCTTAGAGCATTTTCTTTGGAAAAATTTTAAATTCTTGCTTCCTTTCTCTGAAATATATGTAAATCCTTTAAACAGCTAAATAAGCCTTTTGTCAGTTTTTCAACCCAGGAATGTCCTTCTCAAGGACCTAGAAGCCATGGCTCTGAAAATCAGCATCAAGGGATCCTAGTCTCTCCCTCCCAGTATCTATAGCAAGGTATGACACAAACTTTCATGGGGACCTTGCTCCAAGCTGCAAAACTATCTCCTGTCATAAAAATAGAAGACATTTTTTTTTCTTTGTATAAAGCCAATTAACTAACACAGATAGTCATCCCCATTACCAGGTACATTTAGGATGAACTATGTTTGACAAATGGGGCTGTCAAGTTTTCTCATTTGTGGGTGGGCTAGTTATTATTTATCTTGAGAACATGTATGTAATGAGTTGTATCTGCTCAGTGATATAAACAGGTAAGGTGTTTTTTGTCTTTGTGCTGTCTTAGTTTATTGCTGGCAATGCAATTAAATTCTGGCTTAAAACTGAATCACTAAGATTTTTTTTCCCTTTCTCTAATATGTTTCTGCAGAGACTTTCTGGATTAGAAGATGATTTTTTAAAATTACATTTTCCTGGACTGGGAATATAGTACAACATATGCAAATATTCGTGATTAATGGAGGGAAGGTCACACTGGTGGTGTTAGAACACTAAATGCCTGAAATAATTATATTATATGTAACTGTATTATAAATCATGGCATTTTAATAACATGCAAATATGTGTCTGACCCAGTTTGATCCCAGGCATAACATGCCCCCTTAGCATCACCAAGTCTAGACCGAGCTGCCCCCAGTACTGCAGACCCTATGCATTTCCACATCGTTGGATCCGAGCATTGAAATTTCTGGCCAGCCAATTCCCCCTGGACATCCTGAGCACCACGTGGGAGACTCCCCCTGCCAAAAAAATATAGATATATATTTTCTCAGTAATGGTGTTTAAGCGATTAATTTTTTAAACTCCAGAGTCATATTTTTATGCAATGCTGCTTAAAAGCAAAGCCCATGTGGCTTAGAAAAGGGAGGATGAATATCTGTATCTTCCAAGACTAAGGACCAATTAGCAGTTACCAGGAATATTCCTTTACTGACTTTCAACATTCAGTTCTTGTCCAGAGTAATTATTTCCAGCTATTATTGTCATATTGGTCCCCACTCTATCCTAGTTGCCCTTCGCCACTCACACTCTTGTGGCAAGCTTCCAACCATGAACCCGTCCTCCTGGCCCCTGTATTTCCTGGCCTTGGATATTAGTTAAATACTATTTTTCAAAATATATATTGCAATACTACAAATAGAACTAAGGGACTTTTAAGTGATATGGGTTTTGGGCCAATATTTTTTAAAAAAGTAAGAATAAGTATTGTTAAATACTCAATGAATTAATCAACCTCAAATCTGAAGGCACTGCATTAAAAATAAGATAGCTATGACCTTATAAGCCTTCTACCTTTTCACTCTTGAACCTTAAGCATGTCAATTAGCAAGTTCCTTTTGAAAATTGACTAATAGCAACTATGGGTGTTCTTTTGTCATGAAATATGATAAAAATGCATAGTTTTCAGCTCAGAATTGGATGCATACTTAGCAGGTAACAATTGTTATAATCACCTGCCTACCTAGGGGACTCTAATTCTTTCTAATTACATGATTAGAACTTCAATTTGGTTTTTGTTTGTTTTTGTTGTTGTCTAAAGGCTACTCAATCACTAAGAATCATTTACTAAAATGCAAATGCCCTTTATGTAAGGTTACATTTTAAGCTAATTTTAACACCTAGCAAATAATAGTTCCTAGTGAGCCAGCTGTCTAAAAGTGTAGTGTCTTGAGAAAAAACACAGAAACAAAACAAAAATAAAAATGAAGGGACAGATGGATACCTTTGCTGGTGTTCTAAAACTTCAGAGGTAAATTTTTATCCAGAACTGGTTAAAGACCAAGTTGCTTAGACTGGGGAGGGAGAATCTCTGTATCTCCCAAGACTAGGCAGCAACAACAACAAAGACAATTGTTCCTCTTTTTCTTTAAAGCATCAAAATCAGGTGTGGGCATTTTCTTCTAAGCAGGAACTTGAAATGTACATTCCCACTTTAGTAATGCTCTGCCTTCTCATTCACTTTCACTGTCAACCTAGAAAAGAATTTGTTGAGGCAAAATATAAATATTTGAGGGGTTTAATTAGACTAAAACTTCAGGAACACTTAGTTGTATTTTCATGTTGCCTAGCAAAGGAGGACTTATATACTAAAAATACAGGTTAGTCACATTTGTGTCTACTTGATGCAAATCAGATTTTTGAATGTAGGAAATTCTGAGCAGCGGGGATTTTGTCAATAGGAAATGGTGGAGTTTCAACTCTGAGTGTTCTGTGCTGAACCACACTTATTTTTGTTATTTCCAAGAAATGGATATGTCTGCCGGGTTTGCATGGGGACTTGGAAGTGTAGGAAGCCCAACTCTCAACTGGTAGAATTTTACATATAAATATACATATATATGTATGTGTGTGTATATATATATATTTGTGTGTGTATATATATATATATATATACCCAACCTCATCAGAAAATGGAGAGATGTATTGAACAGAAACTGCCGCAAAGAAGAAATTCAAATGGCTAAAAGTCACAAAAAAAATGCTCTATATCATTAATCATCAGAGAAATGCAAATCAAAACAACAGTGAGATATCATCTAACACCACAAAGACTGGTACAGATCAGAAAGAACAAGATCAGTGCTGTCACAGATTCATTGTTGTTGGGAATGCCAGCTGGTCCAGCCCTTTTGGGAAACAATGTGGTTATTTCTCAAAAATGATAAATTGAACTACCATGTGACCCAGTAATAACACTTTTGAGAATATACCCTGGGAACCTCAAAATGCACAGCTGAAAGGCCATCTGCATCTCTATTCATTGTAGCACTATTCACAATAGCTAGAATCTGGAAATAACCCAAATGCCCAAGAACAGACAGTTGGATAAAGAAACTATGGTACATCTACACAGTGGAATATTATGCAGTCATTAGGAAAAATGATGTCATGAAATTCGATTTGAATGAATGGGCATGGACAGTATCATGCTAAGTAAAATGAGTCAGAAGTAGAGATATATCAAATAATTACATTCATATACATATATATATTATGAAACTAAGAGAGTCTCTTGCTCACATGCCTGGCTGTCTTCCCCGGGTCCCCTCGGAGCGGATGGGTTCCAGCTTACCTCCCCACCCTGAGCAGAGCTCCCGGTGGCTGAAGACCACCTGAACCTAGCTACAGCCATGCTCGAGGCCCCTCTCCACACGTTCGGACAGGCCTCACACATGAAGGTACCGGCAGAGGAACCCAGGTATGTGTAATCTCATCAAAGGCCAACATCCAGAAACTTAAAAGCAAGCTCCCAGAAGCTCCTACAAGCGATATCTTGTAGCCTACTTCTCCCTCTGGGAGAAACTGGCAAGCTTCTGAGAGTTTCCTGCCCACATGGGACAGCCTTGCAAGCTTCCCATGGTGTATTCATATGCTAAATCCAGTAACAAGTTGGATCCCATTCCCCTGACCCTGAAAAAGCCTCCAGTGCGACATTATTGGGAGGGCCGAGTCAAGAGAGACTTCTAAGATCTCAGGGAAAGGACAAATGGAGAAGTTACTGAGCCCGCTCGAGAAATCAATGATTAATGGGATTTTGTGATCGTGATCATGATGAAACTATTATCCAAGAAGGACTGGTCCATGGATAGAAGCTTGCCACAAGTGTGAGGGTCAAAGGGCAGTTAGGATAGAGAAGGGACCTGTATGACAATAATAGCTGGAAATGATTACTCTGGACAAGAAGAGAGTATTGAAAGTAGGTAAAGGAATATATATAATAACCTTTCAATATCTGTATTGCAAACCTTATGCCCAAAAGGAGAGAGAGAAAGAGGGAGAGAAAGAGAAAGAGAGATTGAGAGAGATATTGAGAGCGAGCGAGCGAGAGAGACAGAGAGAGAGAGAGGAAAAGAGAGAGAGAGAGAGGTGTCAGCCATAGAGGAAGGCAGCATTCGGCATTTGGGGAGGCAAAACTGGGGACATTAGTGGTGGAAAATGTACACTGGTGAAGGGTTGGGTGTTGGGACATTATATGACTGAAACCCAATCATGAACAACTTTGTAACTGTGTATTTCACTGTGATTCAATTAAAAGTAAAGTAATTAAAATTATAATAATAAAAATAAAAGAATAAAATAATGATAAATAAATGGGCCCTGATAGGGCTTATGTTGTTTTTTCTGTCACTGGGGAAGTAAGGCTGTTCATTTGGAACCTTGTTAAATCAATGAAATGCCATTATATTTATGAAAAAAGAATTAAATACAGAGTCAAGTACAAAATTCCTGAAAGGAAAATGAAAATGAAAATTTGTTGATTATGAAGAGTAACACTTATGCAGAGTCTTTTTGTTTTTTTAGTGATTTCTCAGATCTTTTATGCAGTAAACATAAGTAAAACCCACAAAAACATCAATGAGCTATGCTTCAGAGTCAATTTTCTTACCAATAGAAAGTAATCTCCTTTACTCCTCTTCAAAATACTAATAATTTTCTCTTTGTTGCTGAATATGTTATTTTTTTCAGTTTTGCCAGTGCTCTGTAAATATAACTCCTGAGTACATTATGGAAGCCTGAGAGTCACTATTATCTAACAAAGGAGGTCAGTGTGTAGCTTAAACTACTGGGAAAGAAAGGGTGTGTGCTAGAAGGCGCCTGCTTAGGGAAACAGAGAAAGACTAGATTTCTTTACCCGATGTGCAGCCTGAGCCCAAGTTCCCCCAGTAATTATAGATTTACTTTGATTCTCAAAATAAAAGGTTTTCTATTAGGACATCTAAGGCAAATCCTTAATGACTGTCATTTGTTAGCTTTGGGGAAATGGCATATCACACTTGGAAACATAGCCTTCAAATGGCTGAGGGCGAAACGCCCACCTCATCTTGTTCTGAATCACTAGAGCTAATTTTGCAGTGAGATCAATTTCTGGAAAACTTTGCATGGGAGTCAGGAATAGGTAGCTGATAAAAGATAACTGAGATCAGAGCATATCTATTGCTCTCATTCCTGCTCTTTGAAATTAGTAAATCTTTCCTCAAATCAAAAAGATAGTTGAAGAATAGTCTAACAATTTGAAATGGAGGCCATTATGTTTGGACTGGGGGAATGGATGCCTGTAGCAAAGGGTGCCTAACTCCATGGTCTTTCAGTAGTAGTACTAGATATAGAGCTATTTTTGATTCAGATTTTTAATTCTAAAGATAATGCAGGCATATCATAAAAATAATAAATACTGGGTTCAGAAAAATAGCTTAATGAACTGAGCTTATGTTGGGCAAGAAGGAGGACTGGGTTTGATTCCTAGCACTGACTGACTACAGGTTCTCCCAACTCCACTGGGAGATATCCCTTGATCATGGGCCAGGAAACGATCCCAAAAAAACAGCAGGTGTGATCCAATTCCGTCTCATTTTTTAAATTAGAAAAGAAAGATATAAATAAACAAAATAAATCATATAGAGCAATATCCCAATTTTTAACTATTTTTATTGATATAAAATTAACAGGTGTCAGAAATCAAAACTGGGTTGGGTGCTTGCTAGACATGTACCCTAACTGTTAATAATAATCTTTGAGTCCAAATTTGCTAGAATTTTAAATTGGAGAAACTTAGTGTTACTGGTTTTACTGTTTCTATATGGTATATGATCCTCATGTTCTCTTTTGACAGTAAAGAAATGTTGGTCTCATAAAAACTGTTGAAAAGAATTCTTATTTTTTAAATATCTTGAAAGAATTTGAGAATAATAGGTATTAGGTCATCATTGCAAGTTTGGTAGAACTCACTAAGTAAAGCCATCTAATCATGGGCTTTGTTTTTGAGGGAACTTTTGATTGGCACCTCAATTTTCTTACCTGTAATTGATCACTTTGGTTTATCTATTTTCTCTTTATTAAGTTTTAGGAAGTTAATAAAAGGTCTAAGAAAATGACCCCTTGTTCTTGATTCTTCAATTTAGAGGTGTAAAGTTGTTTGTGGAGTCAGTTATGATATGCATTTCTGTGATCATCTTCATCATTATCATCCCACTGATCGTCAAATTTCTCGAGTGGTCTCAGTAATGTCTCCATTCATCCTAGCCCTGAGGTTTTAGAAGCCTCTCCTTTCCAGTGGTTTCTACATTGAAGGCTTTTTTAGGGTCAAGGGAATGAGACACATTATTGTTACTGGTTTTGGCATATGACTACACCATGGGGAGTTTGTGAGGCTCTCTCATGTGGGCAGGAAACTCTCAGTTGCTTGCCAGGCTCTTCCAGAGGGAAAATAGGCCATAAGATGAACAGTAACCCCTGGAGCTTGGTTTTAAAGTCTCTGGATGTTGGCCATTGATGGGATTACACGGCACCGGAGGCAGTCCCTGGGTATGAACTCCTAGCTACAGGAAGATGGGGATTCTGGGAGGAAGATTCCCAGTCCCTTCAAGGCAGACTTGAAGGTCTCAGCCCTGGGTCCCACACACCTGGGTTCCTCTGCCGGTTCCTTCATGCATGAGGCTCATCTGAACATGTGGAGAGGGGCCTTGAGCATGGCTGTGGCTAGGCTCTGGCAGTCTTCAGCCATGATGGAAGCTCTTCTCAGGGAGGGGAGGGAAACTGAAGCCCACCCCCTCTGAGGGGCCCTGTGGAAGACAGCCAGGTGTGGGGGCAAGAGACTCTCTGCCCCCGAGAATAATAACAGAAATCACATATCTCATTTCTGTGATATGTTATAATATTTCTCTTGTATTTCAGATATTTATAGGTATTTGCTTTTTTCTTAGCAATTATTTTTAAAGATATTTGTTTTATCTTTTGTGTTCTCTTTGTAATTTTTTTATTCTTTAGTTCTATTGTTCCTTTTTTTTTCTGATTCCTTTAGGTAATAGGATAGACAGTTTATTTGAAAACTTTCATCTTTACTGATATAGATCAGTAATGTTATGGACTGTTGACCAATTGTTAGTTGGTAGCATGTTATTTACTCTTCATAATAGTTTTCTCTAGTTTTTTTTCTTATAATAGACGTCAGGTTTTACACGTGAAGACATGCTCATTATGATTTCAATATTCACAAATTAAAATTTTTTTTTGTATTTTATTTCTTTATTTTTTATTTATTTTATTTTTATTTATTGTCTTATTTTATTTATTTTATTTTATTTTTTATTTATTTTTTGTATTTTTTATATTCACAACGGTTGGTCACTTCTCAATAATATTTTGTAGATTTAAGAAGAATGTGATTTGACTTTGGGGTTAAGTGTAAAACCCTGTAAATATCAGTTGATCTAGTTCAATTGCACATTTCAATATATTGATTTTCTCATTAATTTTTTATCTGGTTTATCTGTCTACTTATGGAATTAGTGTGTGTTAAGATTTACTACTGCTGGGGGCTGGAGCGATAGCACAGTGGGTAGGACATTTGCCTTGCATACGGCCGACCCAGGTTCGATTCCCAGTACCCCATATGGTCCCCTGAGCATCGCCAGGAGTAATTCCTGAGTGCAGAGCCAGGAGTAACCCCTGTGCATCACCAGGTGTGACCCAAAAAGCGAAAAAAAAAAAAAAGATTTACTACTGCTGTAGTACTGGTATTAATACTTTTCTAAAAAATATATTAATTTTTTAATTTCCCTTTTATGTATTTTAATGACCTTTGTTTGGTACATATAACTTAATGAGGATTAAATCCTCCTGATAAGTTGATCTCTTAATAGTGACATAATGTCCATCTCGGACTCTCATCTATCTTTTTTTATCTAAAATTTTGTTTAATCAAATATTTGTAAGACTGCTTTTGTCTTACTTTTGTCTCTTTTAATGTTACAATTTGCTTGTACTTTATTTATTTCCTCAACTATAGGTTCCTTACCTTCAACTGTCTCTTTTTTCTTTTCTTTTCTTTTCTTTTCTTTTCTTTTCTTTTCTTTTCTTTTCTTTTCTTTTCTTTTCTTTTCTCTTCTCTTCTCGTCTCTTCTCTTTTCTCTTTTTTTTTCTTTTTCTTGCATTTTGGGTCACATCTAGCAATGCTCAGGGGTTACTCCTGGCTCTGCACTCAAGAATTACTTCCGCCAGTGTGGGATGATAGGTATCCAACCCAGGTCAGCCTAGTGCAAGGCAAACCCCCTACCCAATGTGCTATCCTCCATCACCTACCCATAACTCTCTGACCAGGTATCTTTGGCTACTTATTTTTATGACCATTAACTACTCTCTTCTTAGTTTTCCTATGTTTTATAGACTCATGTTATGTAATAATTTAGAAAATACAATTTCTAGGAACTTTTTTCATTTTTACATTATTAAGCAATATGATGTTAAATTACTATGTTTTCCTACAGATTGTGCAATTTCATGTTTTCCTGCATTTTATGTAGAAGTTAAAAATAAACACATATTTTAGAAATCACTGATAAGTTTTCTAATGCTTTTGATGGATTCAATTTCTCAGTCATTAAATAACAATTTTAATTTAGATAATATATGGTATTTTTTGAAGTCACAGTGTATAATATTTCTTTATAACATTACTCTAGAATAGCAGGTTTTTCAGCTGAGACATTTAGCTGTAGAATTAAATAATAAACAGTTTACTTAAAAAAGTTATTTTAGGGGCTGAAGAGATTGTAGTGGGTTACTTGTCTTGCATGCAACTGTCCCTTTTAATCCCTCGTATCCCACTAATGCATATTCCCCAGTACCACATCAAGAGTGGTCCCTGAACACAGATCCAGAAGCAAGCCTGAGTATAGCTGATTACCCACCATGGTCAGTTGATCATAAAGCTAAGTCCCTAAAGTTTTATGACATTTATTTTGATGGTATATAGCTCTTATTGTGTTCTCCCTAATTTTTATTCTAGTGTTGAATTAAATTCTATTAGTTATTTTTAAATTAATTTAATTTAAATATTTCTAATATTTTTATTCAACTGACTTTTGTTTCAATGTTTATTATTTCTTATAGTTTACTTATTTGGGTTTGTTTTCCCAAAATCTTTTTTGAGAAGAAGGGCTCCTAAGCAGTGCTCTAGGGATCCCAGGGACCACCCCTGACAATACTCAGCCACATTGTGTGGATTCCCAGTTCAGTGCTGGGACCCAATGCATAATAAGTACATAATACAGATGAAAGAAAACTCGCATGAGTAAGTACACTAAAGTTCTCATACTGTGAATCAGATGGGAATAGGGTAGTCTTTAGGAATACAAATTCTAGAAATAGAATATTTAGTCCCCATTCCAACTTGAACACCTTTCAGTTGAAGACTTTAGGTACTGATTATTAACCTCTCTATGTCTTTGTTTTCTTAGAAAAATACTTAATAAGTGGTAGATATATTTATTATAATTATTATAATTTTAAATGTTCTAAATCTGGATAATTATTAACTAAACTTTGATGAATAAATTCAATAGAATCTAATGTACTCAATGTAGGTTATTACTTACTGACACAGGGAAATATTCACACTAAAATTTTAGTATGTAGGATATAAAACTATATGTAGGACATAAAACAACCCCTCAGAGCATACAGGTTACCTTTCCCTCCCCGCCCCAAGCAGAGTCTTGACAGTTGAAGACCTCCGGAACCCAGCCACAGCCATGCTCAAGGCCTCTCACGGGCTTCACACATGAAGGGACTGGCAGAGGAACCCAGGTGTGCAGGACCCAGGGCTGAGATCTCCAAGCATGCTCAGATTGGGACTGGGCACTACAGACCCTTGCACACATGAGAAGTGGAGTAAGTGAAGACTAACAGCTTCGTGGCATACAATTCTCCACCCAGACCCCCCATTTTCCAGTAGCTTGGCAGCCACACGCACAAACTGCCCCCAGCGCCATGTAATCCCACCAAAGGCCCAACATCCAAAGACTATAAGACCAAGCTCCCAGAGGTGAGAGGCCGCTCGACATCTAATAGCCTAGTTCTCCCTCTTGGAGAACCTGACAAGCTGTCAAAAGTCTATTGCCTGCACGGGAGAGCCTTGCAAGCTCCCCATGGCTTATTCATATCCCAAATACAGTAAAAGATATACACATACCTCTCGGAGAGCCCGGCAAGCTCCGAGAGTATCCTGCCCCCACGGCAGAGCTTGGCAAGCTACCCGTGGCGTATTCAATATGCCAAAAACAGTAATGATCGGTCTCATTCCCCTGACCCTGAAAGAGCCTCCAATCGTTGGCAAATATGTGTAAAGAGAGGTTGCTAAAATCTCAGGGCTGAGTGTAATAGAGACATTACTGGTGCCTGCTCGAATAAATCGACAAACAATGGGATGACGGTGATACAGTGATATAGTTATTTTATGGAACATGTAATTTGTTGCCTCTGAGTTTTAGTTTTCTCATGAAAATGAAGGAGATGAATAAAGTATACATGATTAAATACATTTAAGCCACCTTGACTTCATTTTGACTCAGATCTGCTGAATCAAATAAGACATTAAAACTCTTGAAATATCATGTGAACTTCAATTATCAGCCATTTTAAATAATTTTTGTGAGGGTTTACAGATTTTCTTATCACATTTACAGGAGTTTGAAAATATTTCAGTAGGAATCCTGTTTCTATGAGAGCAGACTAAAAAGTCTAAACCATGTTTATAAATTCAGTTTTGACTAAGACTTCAAAAATATAGCCTTAAAGATGAGGAATAACTCTTCTCTCCACACTCAATGTTAAGTAATTACCTGTAAAATTATTGGAAAAAAATTATTTATTGATGTCTTAGAAAAAAATCAACATATTAGAAAAAAATGTAATCTAAAATTTAGATCCCTGGAGTATTTGGAGCAAGTCTTTTAGTACAAAAAAAATACCTACATGTAAGAAATATTGCTGTTTTAATTTCTAATTGTTTTGGTCAAGATTGAGAAACAAAAATTTTTTTGTCAACAGTTCATACAGTGTATTCTTTGTGTGTGTTGGAGGGGGGCAGGGTGAGTGTAGAGTCATACCCAGGAGGACAGGATATTCTCAGTCCCTATCCCTAACTCTGTGCTCAGAGAATCATATAAAGTGCCAGGAATTGAACTAGGGTTAGTTGGAAGTGGTTACTTGCAAAGAAAGTGACAATATATTCTGTGCAAACATAAAAATTAGATGTAACTAATAGAGACTGGAGGAGAACAATAAACTTCCCAATTCCCAATTGTGTTCTCCATCAGTTCATTCAAAAGGAAATCTGAAAACTAGTCCATATAAACAAGTCACTATACTTGTGCAGTGCAGATTTTTGAATTAGTGCAGATTCAAAGCAATATCTGGGCCTATTCTGTACATTTTCTTTTCAAACACTTTCTACCTCTAACTTACTACTGCACAGTAATCTGAAAGTCTGATATTGGCTATTATTTTAGGCTCATCTCAAAAATAGGCAAATAATATTGTCATTAATAAGTTGAACATGTATATGTCAATTTGATTGTAATCACAAGTAAGGTATCTTTTTTATCATGGAGAGGGTTAATTGAGACAAATAGAAGTTTAAAAATAAGGTCAACTTTGGTCAAAAGGTATAATAAAAATGCTAATTGCTACAGTATTGTATGTGTACTTATTTACTACTATCAATTAAGAAAAACCAATGCTAAAAATTAATGTGTTAAGTACTATAATTTTTTCAGTGTCTTATAAGGGGCTAAATTATATATTTTAATTTTTCAAACATTTTCACATTTATCATTTGAATATGTTAAGATATGTGTTCTCTTGGGCTGGAGTGATAGCACAACGGGTAGGGCATTTGCCTTGCACACGGCCAACCCGGGTTCGAATCCCAGCATCCCATATGGTCCCCTGAGCACCGCCAGGGGTAATTCCTGAGTGCATGAGCCAGGAATGACCCCTGTGCATTGCTGGGTGTGATCCCCCCCAAAAAAAAGGTATGTGTTCTAATATTTCAAACAAATAAATATAATATTAACAGTTTTTTGAAAATTAATGACTCATATCTCTATAAAATCCTGACAGTGAAATTTATGTTAAGAAATGTATAAAGCTATGATATTGTCTCTATGGAAATCAGGCAGAAGCCTCTGAGTTCACTACAGCTGTGACTGAGTTTTCTCTGAACTTCCAGCATCCTCCTCAAGATTTATTCAAATAGATATTTTGGTCTCTGAAGAGGAAATAAATAATTTGTATAAATTATGTTTTCTGTCTTTTTCCAAGCAATCAGGTAACAAATACGTGTTCTCTCCCTTGTGGATATAAAACACTCAATTGGATATTGAGGAATAAAAGCTAGTATAGGACTCTAGAGTAAAACAAAATTTTAATATAGTTGGAAGGTCAGAGAATCTCTAATCTTAAAAGATAAATAAGAATAAAAATATTCCGGTGGAAGGTCTATAATTAATCACTTTGTTACTGGTAGTAAATGTTCTCAATGTGTTTAAGAAGTGACAAATAGAAGAACTGGAACTGTAAGTATGATGCTACTTCCTCAAAGCAGGTTTAAAATACATTTGCAAACTGTGAATGTTTAGTTATTAGTCATTGCCACTTGAGGGCCAATCAAATGAAAGACAAGGTGAGAGGTCAATATAACAACAAAAAATATTTATATTGGCAGCAAACAGGTATGTTGGGAGATAGCAGCTAAGTCATGTTCTCAAAGCAACAATCTTATCTGAGTGGTTGTCTAAGAACGGACCTATTGGGAAAGAAAAAAAAAAACTGAAAGCACATTTTTAAGAAGGGGAGTTTACACAGTTACAGCCCAGGGTGATCAATAAATTCACTCAGGGGTTGATCCCCTGAGACACACTTCTGATGGAACTGCAAATAAAGATTTCTGATGAAGGTTTCTGTCCTCCTATCCTTTAGGAAAAGATAAAGGATTGGGGTGGGTGTGGGAGGGAGAGGCTTTCTCAATATTTTCAACTATTCTTAACCAGAGAGTTTTTCTAGTTTCTAATATCAAAATATCAAATTCACCTCTTCTTTGGGTTATCTTCACAGAAAATATAGTAATAAGGAGACAAAAATGGGGTTGAATTTTGTCATTTCTTTTGTCTTTCCTTTTTTATTTGCTAGTGCCCAGATTGAACCCAAGTCATTTAGATGCAAGGCACATGCTCTGTCACTGAACCATATCCCAGGCCAGCAGTTTTATTTTAGAAAGAGATCTAGTTGAGAATTACTGATCTTTTAAATAATAGGAATGTTGGAGAGCAACATGCCACAAAGATGCCACCAGACCCCGTGCCAAGCTGTTTCATCCAGGGCCACCTGGAGGGGGGTGGGTATATCCTACCACCCACCCCAAAAGAGTCCTAGCAGCTGAAAATCTCCAGAACTCAATCACCACCATGCTCATGGCCAATCACCACAAACTTGGATGAGCCTCAACCATAAGTGAATGTGCTGAAAAACCCAGGTATGCAGGATTTATCACCCAAATCTCCAACCTTACATGGAGTCAAAAATGGGCAACCACCCCCCATTTCCCTGTGCTTGGGGTAGCCTGGCAGTCTCACCAACAAACTGCCTCTGGTGCCATGTAAGCTCATTAATGGCCATAAGCAGAGACTCACAAATAAATCTTGGAAGAAAGAAAAAGCAACATGCTGTGGAGATGCTGCCAGACCCCACCATCACCCTCTAGTTAAAAATTTAACATTAGCTGTATCACCCTACTTAAAATCTTAGAATCCTGGAGCACGCAGCTGCAAATATCATACACTATACAAGGGCTAATGGTTCTTGAGTGATACAACAATCTCTACAGACTTTCCTCTAAGGAAATACTTTTGGATCATCTTTAAAGAGTGGATTATTCATAACAAGCAATACAAGATAAATTATTTAGGTCCTGCTTTGGGGGCAAGCTTTGGGGATTGGGGTTGAATAATTTGAGATATGGTGGTGGGAAGTGTAATGGTTGTGGAATTGGTGTTAGAATATTGAATATAATCAATTATTGTGAACAATTTTATACAAATAAAATAAAATTTAGAAAATAACTAGTTACTTGGCATTCACTTATTTTGCACATGCTTAATACAAATTTACTTTTGGTTAAGAATGAAATGCATAAAATTTAACATTTTTAAACAAAAAGAGGAATGTTAACCATAATAACTGTCATCCCGTTGCTCATCGATTTGTTCAAGCGGGCACCAGTAATGTCTCTCATTGAGAGACTTATTATTACTGTTTTTGGCATATTCAATATGCACGGGTAGCTTGCCAGGCTCTGCCATGCGGGCTCTATACTCTCGGTAGCTTGCGGGTTGGCCGTGTGAAAGGCGAAAGCCCAACTGCTGTGCTATCGCTCCAGCTCACCATAATAACATTTAGATATAATTAAAATAGTATTCAGATGACATTTTTAAATAATGTTTTGTACAAATTTTAGAGTTACTTTAGGTTAAACAAAATATATCTAGTGGTTTCCTCCTTCTTCTAGTATTGACTTCAGTTTGTATATGTTTTGGCAAGTATAGTATTTTCAATATTGTAAAAATTTACATCTGAAGTCAGTTAGGTAAACAAAAAAGAACTTGTCTTTTGGTATGCTTTTGGTAATTCCCAAGAGTCAGAACTAAAAACAAAAACCAAAAACTTCACTTGCACTTTGGAGATTGTAGGCAGGAAATGTTCTATTATGGAGATATATAATTATTTAAATAAGGGCAATAAAGGTTCAACATTCAAAAATTGTGTTAGAAGGATGCCTGGCCATGGGCTAATCATTGTTCAATTTACTAGGATGTTCTCAAAAAGAAATGAAGATGAATGGGGGTTATCACTGTAATTCTACAGTTAGGGGCAGATTTTTATTCTTTTTAGAAATTGACTTTTTTTCTTTATCAAAATTCTGAAGAGGTTTATTTTAGTTAATAGGAATTAGGAACCATAAGTAACAATACAATCTATACTCAGAATAGATCCCCAAGCATAGAATAAAGCACTGTAATCATAAGAGAGATAGCATCTCTTCCAAAATAACTGGGGGACAAAGCTAATATATATCAGCTTGAGTATATTTCTAAGTTTGGGGTTTTATGGGACAAATTGAGCACATTCCTGCTGGATGATTTTAATTTTTATTATTCATTAATGTTTTTCTGAAAATCTACTTCTCTGCCTTTTAGGATTTACAGTAAAGATTTTTTTTTTGTTGATGCTGTTACTATTTATGCCTATAAATGACTAAAGCTACATCTGTGGTATTTAAACTATTTTAATGATTGAACAATTTACTTATACAAAGTTAGCCTGAAGCCTTAGGGTAAAGGTTCTATGCTAAAATCAATAATAAAGGCTAGATCGAGGTCTGGTTTAATGGAAGGGATCAATACATTGTGAAATAGCTTTCAAAAGTGAATTTTTACACTGAAAAAGAGAAGTTTGGTTTTAGCAATAAAACCTTGAAGTTATTTATTTTTATCTTAATTTTTAAAAATATTCTTTTACTATTTTCTTTTTATATCAACTTATATAGACAATTCATAGTTGTGCAGATATTACTATGTAAAATTTTGCCAATATTTTTGTTGTTTACCTATTTTCTAATATAAATGTTATTGACATTTTTAATAACTGCAATAGGTAAAAATCATTTCCTTTCTATATTGAAGTAGAAAAAAGTAAAATCTTGCCATTTGTTATAATGTAGATGGACTTTGAGAGTATTATGCTAAGAGAAATAGAGTAGGACAAATGCTATAGGATTTCATTCATAAGCATAATGCTGAATTAAATAAGCAAATAAAACTAGTACAAATGGGGTCACAGTTATAGTACAGTGGGTAGGATGCTTGCCTTGAACATGGCCAACCTGGGTTCAATTCCCAGTACTTTATATAGTCCCCAAACCTGACAAAAGTGATCCCTTAGTGCAGAGCCAAGAGTTAGCTCTGAGAATTACTGAGTGTGACCACAAAACAAAACAACCCTATCCTTGCCAAATTATTAGATATGGAAAACAGGTTAGGAAGTACCAGCAGTGGATTGGGAAAGGATGTATGAAACAGATAAAGGATGCCAAATGTTTTATACTTTGCCCTATTTTCCCTCCCAACCAGTACTCCCTGACCCTGCTAGTTTAAAAGAACCAGACAGTGGAGACAGCAGAGTTCAGACCTTATCAACTTCCCCTCAGCTTTTATTTGATTATCATACTAAAAAACAAACCCATAATATTTCTCTGCTATTTTCTGCACATGTCCATTGTGTGTTTCTAAAATTTACATACTAACCTGCCCTCCACCCTCCTCATTATATGCATGATTTCCTGGCAACCCACCAGAACCTAGTTTCATCAATCTACAGTGCTGGGCATAAAATCAGACTCACAATTCCTCTCCTTGAAGCTGTTTCTCCAGCTTGTGCAACTGAACATCCTTCCCAACTTCAGTTGTTTGCATGCCAAAAAAATGGAAAATGAAGTCTCTTTTTTCTAATCCAGTTGCTCTTGTGCTTTTTCAGATAACAGGGATTACATTTTTCCTAGAAGATTTTTTTATTGGATGGGCTAAAATGTGTGCATAATACATATATATATATATAATACATATTATTTCAACATATATTAGAAAATCTGAGATACTGAAATCAACTATGTGGAATTTCATGGGAGACAGCAAGTGGTTCAGCAACACTAGTTTATTAATTTCATCTCAAGTTTCCCTTATACACCTAAGCATAACAACTTATAGATAAAATAGTTCTGTTGTTGACTCCTGTAAGCATTGTGGAATTAACACTGAATATAGTTCATGTAAGATTTTTGATAATTTCATTTTGGTCTAACTTGAGTTTTGATAATGTTTTCCATTCTCTTAAATGGATGGTTTTTAATATTACCTACCTAACTGGTAGACATTTTGTGATTAAAGTATTAGTAAGTTTTATGATCCTACAGACCGGAGCGATGGCACAGCAGGTAGGGCTTTTGCCTCGCACGTGGCCAATGCAGATTCGATAATTCAGCCCCTCTTGGATGTCCAGGCAAGCTACCGAGAGTATCCCGCCCACACAGCAGAGCCTGGCAAGCTCCCCGTGGTGTACTCGATATGCCAAACACAGTAACAAGAAGTCTCACAATGGAGACATTACTGGTGCCCCTTCTAATAAATCGATGAACAACAGGATGACAGTGCTACGGTACTATGATTCTGCATTCTCTGTAGCCCTTCAATCTCCTGTCCATCTCTCCTCTGTTTAGTTAGCTTCCAAAAAGCTGATGCCATCTTGGCATTTCATTCCTTGCCATGGATTTTGTAGAAATGGCAAACTAGACTTCCCGAGGCCAGAAAAACCAGGGATTTTAAAGAATCTGTTCAAAGATTCTGGCATGAAGAATCTGATTATTTTCTCTTCTACTAAATAAGAATAAGGGGGGAAAGGTCAGTAAGCGTTTCTCCTAGCCATGACAAATGTTAATTGTATAGTGCTTGATAAAAATTAGAGTTCTGGTGGAAAATCATAGTGTAATAAATACTGATGTTGAATTATAATGCTGTACACCTGAAGCTGATTTAATGTCATATAACAATTTTACCTGAATAAGTTTGTCTTTAAAAAAATTAAATAAGTGGAAGAATGATTGTAGAACAAAGAAAACGTTATACCAGACCACTTGTCTGTATTTTTTTTGCAGCAGCCCTCTCCTAGATAGGGAGAAGTTTCACCTTGAGTTCAAGTTCGCAATATTGATTCCTAATTAAAACTGGAATACTTTTATTAAAGGGACAAAAATGTTGCTGATTTAAAGCAGTCAGTTATATTTGGTTTAATTACCAAAGGATAAAAGGGGAAGTGTGGAATCAATCAATTTTTTTACAGGCATATGTAAA
Source organism: Sorex araneus (assembly GCF_027595985.1). Taxonomy (NCBI): domain Eukaryota; kingdom Metazoa; phylum Chordata; class Mammalia; order Eulipotyphla; family Soricidae; genus Sorex; species Sorex araneus. Next base: position 15,729,165 of record NC_073311.1, read on the forward strand.
AACAGGTTTTCATTTTCACAAAAAGTACAATTTGAATGGATAGTAGAGAGATTTGACTGTTCAAGATAAAGGAAATATGTTACTATCCTTTATAATATTTTACTATTTCAAGTAGCTTTAAATATTGTAGTTTTAAATCAAATTACCTGTAGGGAGATTAATAAAAATGGAGAAGATGAGAACCAAATCTAGTGTAAAAAACTAAAGCACGCCGGCGGGCATATGCACTCGCGGGCTCTCCTGGTGGCTGTGTCTTAGCGCTCCTGGTGCTCAGGAACCGCTGTGTATGGGCTGGATCGAGACAGCCTTTGGCCAAGGACAGGCGAAGGAAGAACGAGGACCAAGCTGGTTGCTAATTAGTTACTGTTTATTCAAACTTCCATTGTTCTCTCTCCTCTCCCTAACTCCTAGTTCAGTCCTCTCTGGATCTACCGCAGCAGCTTCTCATCTCTCTCCTCCCTTTTTCTCTCACCCTTGCCCCTAGGTTACACACTGCCAGGTAGCAAAATCAACATAAGAACACCCTTCCTGAGGGCCTTCAGGTTCAAAGGGAACACAACCTAGGGGCATTCCAAAGCCCTTCCTGACTGCCAGTAGGCAAAATACCTCTTAAGGGTTTTTTTTTTCTCTCTTTATTCCAAACACTCATTAACATCTTAATACTAGTTATTTTTGTATGGACATAGCAAGGGATACATTGAGGCTTGCAAGGCAGCTCTCCTGGCAACATCTTGCCACAGACTCAACTACAGCACTCAGGCCAGATTAATCATTCCTCACCCTGGCAGTGTCCAAATCTAGTTATCACTGTTTGGATCATGACAGCATTTGTCCATGACCAAGTTCATAACTTATAGTTAAGCATTAGTCACTTTGCCCAGGCCCATCTCAATGCCAGGGTAGCATACAACTCACCACTTGCCCTAGGTCCGTCCAGTCCCTCATCCGGACTCTGCTTTTGGGAGTGCTAGGAAGTAAGGGCAGCTGAGGCTTAGGTCGAGAGAACAGATGCCCAGGAGGAAAATATCATGTAGAGTCAAATGACTCCCAGGTTACAAAAGCATAGCATTTGCTAAGTCTTCCTGTGTCCACACAAAAAGGACATTGCTCTGAATAAACTATGCAAAGGACTCAAGGAGAAGAGAAAAACAATGTTTGCAAGTCAACAGAACACTAAGAAAGAAGCTACAAATAAACACAGAGGAATGGGAGCACTGTGATGGGAGTAACCCAATAAACCTAAACTACCTAAGGCTATGTTATCCTACAACCTAGAATGAGAGTTACAATATTAATTGTTTCTACTTAAGAATTTTAAAGAGCTCTAGATAACCTCTGTGGCATGTTTGTTTAAAGTCATTATAGATCTTTTCAAATTACCTTTAAGTCTTTTAAGTAAGCAGTTATGTATCTCCTGTGTCTTTCAATTCCAACATTAAGAAAGTGCTGCTCTCCTGGAAATTTAGATAGAGACAATCATCCACAGGATATTAACAATTTTATGAAGGACAGTCATACAAACTAGTGGTTCAAATATTCCTATTGCCATAGTTCCCATTGCTGTTCTGTGTGGTGGGCTGTGCTGCAGAGTCCTGAAAAAAATCACTTCTTTTACCTTTCAGCAAGGAGTGATCATAAGTTATGTGGGTGTCGATAGCACAGTGGTAGTGCGTTGTCTTTCACGTGGCCGACCCGTGTTCGGTTCCTCCACCCTTCTCAGAGAGCCTGGCAAGCTACTGAGAGTATCGCGCCCGCACGGCAGAGCCTGGCAAGCTACCCATGGTGTATTGGATATGCCAAAAGAAAGTAACAATAAGAAAATAAAAAATATTAATTTTATATATTTTTATATTTTTGAAAAAATATAAAGCAATTGGTAATTTATCAAGCAATTGGTAATTTATCAAGCAATTGGTAAAATATCAAGCAATTGGTAATTTATATACTCTAAGGTTTCTTGCTAGAACAATAGCACAACAGGTAGGGCGTTTGCCTTGCATGCCGCTGACCTGGGTTCGATTCCTCCATCCCTCTCAGAGAGCTCAGCAAGCTACTGAGAGTATCCCTCCCGCACGGCAGAGTCTGGCAGGCTTCCCGTGGTGTAATCCATATGCCAAAAATAGTAACAAGTCTCACAATGGAGACATTACTGGTGCCCGCTCCAGCAAATCAATGAACAATGAGATGACAGTGATACAGTGATTTTTTTATACTTTAATATATATTTTATATTTTTATATATAGTAATCTTGTGTTACTTTGAATATTGATCCAAATACATTGAGAGACCAGTTTTCAAAACTTAAATGTGACTTATGTATGTGTCTCAGTCAATACAATTGTACAAAGGTGCAAAATTCCAACAAGAGCTTGGAAGAGCAACTTTTTCATCATAAGCAAAGATTCCTTCCATAGATCCAATGTGAAGTTCAGGTACTTTTTATTTCTCAGGCTTATAAGGGGGTCGGGAGAGAATAATTGGAAGTCAAGTAGCTTCCTTTTTAGAAAATGACCTAAAGTTTGCTCATACCCCATCAGCTAACACTTGGTCATATCATTTGAGAATTATTTTTTCAAACCTAGAAATTTCTGTTACAAAAATATGAAAATATGAATTTTTTTTTTTTTTTTTGCTTTTTGGGTCACACCCAGCAATGCACAGGGGTCATTTCTGGCTCATGCACTCAGGAATCACCCCTGGCGGCGCTCAGGGGACCATATGGGATGCTGGGATTTGAACCTGGGTCGGCCGCGTGCAAGGCAAACGCCCTACCCGCTGTGCTATCACTCCAGCCCCAAATTTTTAGAGAGAAGACCAGGAGTCATGGAGGAAATAGGTGGACCATTTCAGATTGGTAGGTGGTGGTTTAATAAGCAAAAAACTTAAGTATGAATAGCCTTTAAAAGAAGCAGTTATCTGTACTTGCTTCAAAGAATCTTACTGGTTTACAAAGATATCCTGAGTTTTGTCACAGACTGTCTAGAATGATGGAAGATCACATTATTCTTTTAAGACTATGTTGATGAGGAAGCTCTTAGGATGCAAAGAGAGTAAAAGGACACAATCCTGAAACAGGAAAGGAGGTGGGGACATTGCATTGTCTGGACTCTGACTTGCAACCCAATAAGTGATTGTGTCCACTCAATGACATCTTTCAGTAATATATCTAAGTGGATATCACAGCCACACTTTGGGGAGCTGGACAAATTTGTTTTTAAAGTGTAGCTGGATAGTTCTATAGAAAACTTAAATCAACTTATATTTTTGATAGCAGTCTCATTCTTATTGGTTTGTACTCATGACATAGGCCTTAAGATTATTATTTATCAGTTATGAATTTTCCTATGAAATTTTAATTTACTACATGTAATAGAATGATGTGAAGATATACAAAGATTATTTTATGTGTAATAATTATTAGAGGAGATTGAGATAAGTCACACTCTTGTTTAAGTGAGAGGATCTTTATTTATACTTAGTGAAAATGAGCATTCTATCCTGGATAGTCTAGATATCATATTTCAACTTGAAAGATAATTTCTAAATAGGAATAGTTGAAGTACTGTTCACCCCAATTATTAATGTAGGTTACAGTGCATGAATGCAAAATATTTAATTTTTTGTTTCTTCTCTAGACAACGTATGAACACAGTTCTTGTGTTGATGATCTTTGAAAAGAATAAAGGAACTCTGAATACAATAGAGAGAAGAGCAAATTATCTATCATCCTAATCATCATTGCCCATGTTTTCCCTATAATATGGTTTTGACATATTTGAAAAGAAATGCTCAGATGAATAGCTGGGAGAAAAATGTGAGAACAAACATTGGGCACTAACAGTGTTGCATAGAGGTCTAGATGGTCAATGGTAACATGATTGTCAGAGGTTCATTCTTCATCCATTTCTTAAACTCTAACAGAGAATAGAGCACATATTTGTCATCCTGAGGACTGAAAGAGGCAAGTAGAAAGGTCACTATGCCCAGAAATTACAGACAGGAGGTAGAGTAGGAAGAAGTGCATTTATTACATTTCTACACAGAAGTTCTCAAAATGATTAAGTAGTAGTTGTAAATTTGGGGAAAGGTATGGTAATTTCTAAATGAATAACGTTAAACTGGAAGTAGGCAGCAGTCATTGCATTATTTCCAATGCCATTTTATGTGTACTGAAAAACACCTGGATCTAGGTTAGTACTGTCAAAACTTTAATGTACAAAGGCAGAGGCTTCATCATTGGTGGAACTGAGGAAGTGCTTCCTAACAAACTCCCCTGAAAGGTATTGGTGCTGCTTGCCTACATCCAAGAAAAATTCTAGTAGCAAAAGGCTTAGTAATGTTGAATCAATCAAGCATTCATTCTGCCCATTTCCTAGCTCTTATATATTCTTTCCTGGAATCAGAAATGCCTGGATATCAAAACTGACTATGCCACTAATCCAAAGGTCTTTAGTTAGTTGTTGAACCTCTCTGAAGAAGCTTAGTTTCATTACTTGAGTGGATTTTATGAACATATTAATATTTTTTATTTCTGCCTAGAAAACATCCATAGTTTTCTTTTTATGTGAGTAGTTGAATTACTTACCTATTCTCCTTTCAATTTAGGTGTGGCCATATATATGATTTGGTTAATTAAATACAGGGAAAGTATATTACATCTTACTTGCATGAGTTGCTAACTTCTTTTTCTCTCTGCCATTATTTCTGGCAACATTCTAATAGACAAGAAGAACATCAGAGTAGAGATTCCAGCAAACTCTTACTGGATTTGTGACTTGAGATTAACTTACATTGTTTCAGACCACTGAGATCCTATCAGTAATGTATATATTGATAACACTGACTTCATCTTACTGGTATCCACACTAAATGGAAAAAAAATTATATTTATTGAACTGACATCCAGTTATGTTTCCTTTCCTCATCTCTTCCTAACCATTGCAATCTGTATTTTTGTCATTTCTTTATATAATAATACATTAATTTATTTATAATAAATGTGCTTACATAGTTTCTAAGAAAATTATATTTATCATTTAAAAAAAGCATGTTGGTAAGATTTGGTTTAGGGAGGAAATTCAGACTTTGCTGATAAATGAATTTTGGGATCTGTCCAGAAGTTTATTTCCCAGTTATCATAATCTATTTTAAGTCATTTGGAACTGTTCCATTGAACTATTCTGCTGGGTGATATTTAATACTATAACTAATTGAGGAACACAGTAACCAACCAAGCAGGCTCACAAAATAAACACCATTTCATGCTGATGGCCATTTTCTGTTTGTATTATTGTTTCATTTCTAAATTTTGTGCTTGCTTTAAAAATGACATTTTACTGTTCCTCTAGGCACCAATTTGAATTTGGCAACAATGTGATAAAGATTCCTTTTTCTTTTTTTCTTTTCCTTTTAGCTTTGCTGCTAATATTTCATTTACCTTAAGATGAAACTGTTAAATAGCATTTCTTTGACCTTTTTGCTTCTATATAATTTAAGTGTCCAGTATTTTTATTCTCTTACATTTCTTTTGGCTTTTTAGTTCCATATGACTAAAGAACGAGAATCCCCAGCTAATCAAAATACAGTCAATTTACAAGTAATGTTTAAGCCAGTCTTTCTCTGAACTTACAAATACTTCTCATCATTTATCCGATACTTTTTTCCCAAGTAAATGCTAATTCTATCTTCTAGGAGCAAGGTTTCTAAAAACTCTGTAATAAACTGCAAGTTCTTGGTATTATACAGAATTCTTTGAATTAATAGAAGCAGTTGTAAAGAGTTTGGATATGAAGAATTGGTTGTGAGTCTGTGAAGGCTAAAGAGCATCTCAATCACCCACATATTGATATGAAAAGACAGTTTGATAGAAAAAAATCAGTCAATGTAATGTTCTATGTTAATAAAAAGAAGGAGGAAAAAATATAAACCTATCAATAAATTAAGAGAAAGCTTTAGGTAAGATTTAGCACATGTTATAGATAAATTCATTAAATAAAATGGGGATAGAAGAAACATCTCACCATAATGACCTTATTGTATAAATTCACAGCTGATATTACATAGGTTATTATGGTGAAAAACAAAGAATTTTCTTTAAATATAAGCAACAACCAGGTCAGAAAAATAGTACAACAGGTAAGGAGTTTTCCCCTGTATGTAGGTGACCTACGTTCAATTCCTGGCACTGACTAGCCCCAGAGCACAGCCAGGAGTGATCTTTGTGCACAAAACCAGAAGTTATCCCTGGATACCATCATGTTTGGCACCAAAACATATAATACATATGAATATATAAGAATAAATAAAATACTTATAGATATAATAAAAGTGAACTATTTTATTTGCAGATTATTTAATATTACATACTGAAAATCCTAAAGATTCAATTATAATCTATTGGAAATAGAAAATACTGAAAGTGAATGGCTAAAAAATTAATGATAACAATCTATTTTTTCTACATTCAATTACAAAATAGCAACTCCCCAAAAATAACATCTAAAAATAATTAAAGAGATGGAATGACAGTCATTGCACATAGATGAAGAAAAGTAATATGGTTAAAATGTTTATTCTACCAAAAGTAATATGAATATTTAATTAAATCTTAATAAAACTTTCAATGATACTTAAAATAAATATAGAAAAAGTACTAAGGCTTGCATACAATTATAAAATAGCTATTTCAGTTCTAAGGGACAAATGTTAACAGAAGTATCATTTTATCTGCTTTGAAACTATACTAAAGAGTTAAAATAATTAGAGCTATATGGTATTGAAATAAGAACAGAAATGTGGACCAGTATAATAAATTGAAAGCACAGGAATAAAAATATAATTATTAATGTATAATTTATGTTAAATAACATAAAAGTGAGTAGCTTCAGAAAATCATATGGTAAAATTGGACAGTTACATGAAAAAGAATAAAACTACTACTTTCTAAATCTATATCAATCTGTATCTCTGTCATCCAGTTGATCATCATCGATGCTCGAGCGGGCCCAGTAAGTCTCCATTCATCTTAACCTTGAGATTTTAGCATCCTCTCTTTACTCATCATTCCCAACAGTGCCACATTGGAAGCTCTTTCAGGGTCAGAGGAATGAGACCCATCATTGTTACTGTTTTGAGCATATGAATATGCCACGGGGAGCTTGCCAGGCTCTCCCTTGCAGGCAGGAAACTCTCAGTAGCTCGCCAGGTTCTCAGAGAGGAAGAACTAGGCTATAAGAGTTTGCACAGCCACACTTGCTTGCTTCAGGGAGCTTGGTTTTATAGTCTCTGGATCTTTGCTGTTGATCGGATTACACAGCGCCAGGGGCAGTTTGTGGGTGTGGCTGCCAAGCTGCTGGGAAATGGGTGGTCTGGGTGGAGCCCAGTCCCAATGAGCAGGCTTGGAGATCTCAGCCCCCGGTCCTGCACACCTGCGTTCCTCCACCACTTCCTTCATGCGTGAGGCTCGTCTGAATGTGTGGAGAGAAACCTTGAGCATGGCTGTGGCTGGGTTCTGGAGGTCTTCAGCTGCTGGGGCTCTAAATACATATAAAAAATAAAATTTCAAAATAGATTGAAGGCCTACTATGAGACCTAACATTGTAATAAACATAGAAAATAGCACTGTAGCATTGTCATCCCATTGTTCATCGATTTGCTCCAGGGGGCACCAGTAACATCTCCATTGTGAGATTTGTTGTTACTGTTTTTGGCATATCGAATATGCCGTAGAGAGCATGCCAGGCTCTGCCATGCGGGTGAGATACTCTAGGTAGCTTGCCAGGCTCTCCGAGAGGGACGAAGGAATCGAACCCGGGTAGGCCAAGTGCAAGGCAAACACCCTACCTGCTGTGTATTGCTCGAGTACAAACATAGAAAATAATATGAAAAAAATATTTAATCACATTAGTTAAAAGTTTGGAGACACCAACATCAAAGGCTAGGCTAAATTGAAAATACTTTGTGAGACAAAATAAAGTATAAATAAAATGAAAATGTAGCCTATTGAATTGAAAAGGATATATGCATTTCATGCATCTAATAGTATATTAATATACAAGGCATATAAAGAAACCAAGGCATATTACAATACTTCAATAACAAAAAAGCAACGAACTTAATTAAATTATCAGGAGATTTAATTAAGTATTTGTCCACAGAGATACAAAGATTAAAAATAGAGATATAAAAATTTCTCATCAATACTGATCATTAAGGAAATAAAAATTCAGACCACAATAAGAGACCACTTCATACCTTTGCAAATAGATTACATCAAAAGCAGTGGCAACAGTTTGGAGGAACTTCAAGAGTGATTGAAGGATAGTTTTGGAGGAGAAGCAACTGTCAGATACTGTTGGTGAAAATGTAAGTTGGTGTAATTGTTTGGAAAATACAATGAAGCTTCATTACGAATAATGTTATCATATGAAAGAGAATGTATACATTTGGGTATTCATCTGAAGAGCTTGAAAATAATGACACAAAAGGTCATACTACCCTAATGTTTGTTGAAGCACTATCATTACTGAACTCCAAAATCAACTAACATGTCATCTTCTCATATGCGTAATAAAGAGCTTTGTTACATTTATACAGTTAAGACCATTCAACTATTTTTAAAACGATAAGAAGTTTCTTTTCTTTTCTTTTTATTTTTTTGCTTTTTGGGTCACATCCGGCGATGCTGAGGAGTTACTCCTGGCTCTGCACTCAGGAATTACTCCTGGCGGTGCTCAGGGGACCACATGGGATGCTGGGAATCAAACCTGGGTCAGTTGTGTGCAAGGCAAACGACCTACCCGCTGTGCTGTCACTCCAGCCCCAAAACGATAAGAAGTTTCATTCACAAAAATATGTTCGAAATGTAAGGTAATTATGCAATGTGTAACTACTCAGAATGTAAAAGAGACTATTTGATAATTTTATCAACATGTATAAGAATACAATATTGATAAAAGAAAAAACAAAATGAAAAATACAAGTGGACATTGATAATAGAAATAAATTTACCCAACAAAGGACTGAAGTGATAGTACAGCTGGTAGGGTGCTTGAATATAGCAGACCTGAGTTTGATCCCCTGCATCCCATATGATCCCCTGAGTCCTGGGGATCCCTAAATTCCGGACATCCCCAAAAGCAATCCCTAAGTGCAGAACCAGGGTAAACTTTGAGCACTCCTGGGGTGACCCAAACAAATAAACAAAAAAGTTTACCTGAGTAGAGTATGGAAGATGGCAGAAAGGTAATACTGGGATCAACATCTCTCTGGCTACAGTAGAGGAAAACACATCTTGTATATGTAAGACTATAGGTTTGATGATCCCTGACACCATATGGCACTCCAAGTACCTTTTGGAGTGTCTTGGTTATTCCCAAGAGCTGTCTGGGGTGGAACTGTTCTCAAGTATACAGCCCAAGTCAGCCCCACTGAATGTGGTCCCTTGTAATAAATTTTTTAGAGAATAAAACTCAATTATGAAAAATGATCCTTATGACTCAATAAAATATCTTATAAGATAATAGATATTTATGATTAAATGAGTAAAATGCTGTTGAAAAAATTATGCATTGTACCATTCATATTTCTGTTTAACTGAAACTATACTAAATTTATTTGCTAAATAGAGAAAATTATATTTTTTATTTTGTACTTTCTTTCTTATCAATAACAAACATAAAGCAATTTATTTTTCAATTATGGTAGTGATGATTTATTTCAATTTTCTGACCTCTGCATTGTCTGTAACAGTGGAATTGGACCAATCTTAGTAGGGGCAAATGTTAGCTTATATAATTGACCATTTATATACTTACCCAGAAATTCCATTCCTAGTTAACTATGAGAGGTTCTTGCACCTAGAAACAGTGGCTGCATATAATATTATTCATATTGGCACTGTTCAGGAAGATATATACAGAAACATCTAAATATTTTCTGATTGGGTAAGAGCTATGCAGTTTGTGGTACCTATACAATAAAATAGAAGTACATTGCATATTTCAGAAGTCAGGGCCTCTAATTTTGTCCATTCCTTTAACCACTTCATGTCCTTAATTGGTACCTTTGCATGCTGACTTTGCATGCTGACTCAGGACTTATTCATGTGTTTTGAACAATGAAACAACGGCTAATTATGTTGTAATCACAGACTTTAAAAAATTATCAGGATGTGCTGCTCATAAAAACTCTGCACCTGCCACTGCTGTAGAAACATGGCAAACTTGCTAGAGACAGACATGAGACAGATATTAGAGTGAACTCTGACACATGTAATAACAGCCATAATTTCCCTTCAGACAAATAAGGAATGACACCTTAGAACAATCAGTTTCCAAACTCTGAATTAGTTACAATTGCATATGTGTACACAATAAAACCTTCACAAGGACTGTCCACAATGTTCAGCTTAAATGTTGACTGAGAGAATTATGAGCTAACATGTGATAGATTTTGTTTGTTTTTGGACCACACCTGGCGGTGCTCAGGGATTACTTCTGTCTTGGCACTCAGGTATCACTCTTGATTAGCTCCAGGGACCTTATGGAATTCAGGGTCTGCTGGGTGAAAGACAAGCACCTTATCTGCAGTTAGTACTCTTTGCCCCCGGATTGCTTTTTGTTTTAGTCTCTTAAAATGATATTTTATTCTGGGAGACCAATTGGTGTTAGTGAATTGACAAGTGTTGTCCACAGTCCTCCTCTCTGCCCACCCCCCCACAAAAACCACACACACACACACACACACACACACACACACACACACACACAAAAGCAATAAAAACCCTAGACTACTAAGTGTAGGATAACATAGCCTCAGGTAGTATAGGTTTATTGGGTTGTTCCCATCACAGTGCTCCCTTTCCTCTGTGTTTATTTGTAACTTCTTTCTTGGTGCTCTGTCGACTTATAAATATTGTTTTTCTCTTCTCCTTGAGTTCTTTGCATAGTTTATTCTAAGCAATGTCCTTCTTGTATAGGCACAGGAAGACAGTAATAAATGCTATGCTTTTGTTATGTGGGAGTTATTTGACTCTAAATGATACTTTCCTGCTGGGCATCTAAGCCTCAGCTGCCCTTACTTCCTAGCACCCCCAAAAGCAGGGTCCCGACGAGGGATGGGATGGTCCCAGGGCAAGTGGTGAGTTATGTGCTACCCTGGCACGGAGATGGGCCTGGCCAAAGCCTAATGCTTAACTATAAGAACTTGGTCATGGACAGATGCTGTCATGATCCAAAAATTGATAAGTAGATTTGGACCCTGCTAGGGTTAGGAATGATTAATCTGACCTGAGCCCTGTAGTCTAAGTCTGTGGCAAGATTTTCCCAGGAGAGCTGCCCTACAAGCTTCAATGTATCTCTTACTGTGTCCATACAAAAAGGACATTGCTGTGAATATACTATACAAAAAACTTTAGGAAAAGAGAAAAACAATATTTGCAAGTCAACAGAGAACAAAGAAAGAAGTTACAAATAAACACAGAGGAAAGGGAGCACTGTGATGGGAACAACCCAATAAACCTAAACTACCTGAGGCTATGTTATCCTACAACTAAGCATGTTGTTTCCTGTTTTTTACATTTGACCATTTTTATCATTAAAAATTGCTTTCAACATCATTATATATAATTTTTTATGCTTGATGAACATTTCTCTTTATAGAACACTGAGTTAATCAAAACATAATAAATATAATTAAATGTTATTAAGATGCTTTTGCTAATTTCATACCAGAATAAGAAAAAAATAGTGTACTCTTCTAGGAATGAATGAGGTAACTTTCTTCATTAAATGTTTTCAAATATTTATTATGCTCTTCATAATCTTTGTCAAATTGATAGCTAAAAATGACATCTTGCTATTATTTAACTGTTAAAGTGCTAGTTAAACTTGCAACTTATTACTTAGATATTTATATTTTCAAATCTCTAAATAATCTTTTCAGGTATTTTTCTATAGATTTTTTTTATTGCTTATAATACAGTTGATTGGGTTCCACCTTTCTTAATTACAATCAAATTCTAGTACAGCCTGTGGGAGATTAGACCCTCATCACCTTGATTGTACTTTAGTGTTTTAGTAGTTTTCAGTCTCTCTAATAAAAATGGTAGTTTACTGTTGATTAAGCTCACTTTTAAGGATATTTGATAATTCACATATTTGCTTTCAGAATTTTGTGTCTTAGATATCCAAGATTAACTTAAGATGTTTGGTCCTTAAAGGTTATGCAAGGCATAATATTTTCACAGTCAAAGACTATTTTTGAAGTTCTGATTTCTGTATATTATTTAAACAAATATACATATCTCAAAATACAACTTAAAAAATAGAAATAGACTAGTAATAGAAGAAAAAAGAAAAAAAAGAGAAAAGTAGAAATAAAGTTATGTATACATACACTGTATCATTGTATCACTGTCATCCTGCTGTTCATCGATTTGCTCGAGCGGGTGCCAGTAATGTCTTCATTTGTCCCTGTTGTGTGCTAGTGTAGCCCAATGGTGTCTGCTTGCTCCAGGAACATGAAGAGCACGTTATTGTTACTGTTTTTGGCATATCAAATACATCACAGGTAGCTTTCCAGGCTCTACACTGCAGGGGAAAAAAGTTAAAAATAAAGATAAAAATAAAAATAAAGAGGCTGCACGGGTACAAATGAGGCCATGCGGTCCAGGAAAAATTGTGTTGCTTTCTTCTGGGAGCTTTGTTTTATAGTCTCTGGATCTTGGCCGTTGATGAGATTACATAGTTCCGGAGAAAGTTTGTGGGTGTGACTACTACCAAGCTACTGCGTGGAGGAGGTCCAGTCCTGATCCAAGCAGTCTTGGAGATCTTCGCTACAGGTCCCACATATCTGGGTTCCTCTCCCAGTTCCTTCATGGGTGAGGCTCACCCATGAAGGAAATATAAACATAGATCACGTAACTTAAGCAAAGATTTGTTGATTATAGAATCATGTAATAGTAGTCCCCAAAGCTATGTCATTTAATCTTAAGTAAATTAACTTCAGTTTCAGAATGACAGTTCAATCACAAAATAACGGTAAAATAAAATCTTGATCAGCTATGTTGATAGTTGAGATCAAATACAGTCTGCCCTTCATATGCATGAAGTGCAGACTTATTTTGTTGTCCATTGAATGCTGTTAAAAGTTGCAAATGCTTACACAAGAAGGTAATTATTTTAATCCAGGGGTAATTTCTAGATAAATATAATAGGCTCAAGACAACAAAAATCCCAAGGAACAACTTAAAAAATAAAAATAACCCGAAAAGGTAAAAATTTAATGAAATTATATTTTCAGGATACTGAACTATAAGCAAATTGAAAGAGATAAAACAAAATTTACCTAGTGAACATGGCACTATCTAGATGTGTGGCATGGCAATAATTTCCAACAGAGTTTATTTTAAAAGCTAATTTTTTTAAATAAGTGAATCACTTTTATTTTATCTTCTAGGTAAAATTTTGGAATGCATTCATTTCTTCCCTCTTTCTAGCATTGTAAAACTACAGTGTGCAAGATGAGATATGCAAACAATTGCTCAGTTTAAGAACCTCAAACTCTTGGCTGCTAAAAGCCATTCAGTAATTCGGGAATGAAATAACAAATGCGCTATGCTTGAAACGGAACATTTTATGTAAATTAAAATATAAAAATATATATTTAATATGATGATTATATTTATATTTAACATATGGTTAATATTTTGCATTCATGAAATTAAATACATAAATATTATGCATATATTTTTAAAGATTAATTATATTTTCTGTACATATATCCTGTGTAAACTAAGTTTATGATCCTGTAGGCAATTTAGCATATATGAAAACAAAAATATTTCAGTTTTAGAAAGGCAAACAGGTTTAATATGAGACAATGACTGTCCTTTCTCCCCATCAGCACACATGTTCTAAAACATTATCCCTAAGGGTTTTATTTACAACAATATTTTGACTTCCTAGATTACCATTATGTCAGTGTACTGTTAGGTAGAAATAGTGTTAAAATGAATGCAGCTAATCAGAAAATAGACTCTACGTATTCAAATTGTTCTTAAAGATATCAGAGATATTAACTTGACATGTGAAACACTGTTACAGGAATACTACATGGATGCATAATTAAATACAATTTAGATCTGGCCTAAATCTGTCTATCAAAACTATTTGTTTGAAAATCAGGTCTTTTATATCTCTCTGAATATGCAGCAAGTTCTTTTCAATCAGTAATACAATAGATGATTATTGTACTACTCTCAGAAAACTTTAGCACTCATTAGGATTTCATTATGGAGTTAAAGAGGAAACGGAGAAAAGGAATTGCCTTTTCTCAAAAGAATTTACTGTGCAGTTTTCTTTAAGAGACTGATTGCTGCAGAGAGAAGGGGAAGATAATGTGATTTGTTAATGGTAACCAAACAATATTGTGGACTGCCTCATCATTGGTATCTTTCATTAGATTTTTATTATCCAATACTAAGAATACTTTGCATTTGTATTGTTGTACAATCTCAGAGTCTAACACTTCATTCCTATAGTCCCTCTGCCTTTCAGTTAAGACACCACTTATTGGTAATAAACAGCTACAATTAAAGTAAATAGCCACAAATAAATATGTGCTTAAATGCATACAGTTGTATGCAGCAGTTCCCTCTGAGGACCTGAGGTGCTCTAAGACAGCTGTTCATTGTTAACTTGACCTGGGAGGTGACTGTGAAAATCAGCCTTGAGTCATCACTTTCAACTCTAATTTTGAATTCAGTGGTGTGGTGTTTGTTGGTAGTCTCATTCATGAATTTATTATTATTATTTTTTTAAGCACCATGGCTTACAAAGTCGTTCATAATACAATTATTATGGGCTTCCAGTGTTCAACAACAATCCCACCATAAGAAGAGTGAACTTCCCTACCCACTTTCTCACCCGCCCCCCAGCATGTCCCTCTTGCAGACATACAATAATTTATTTTATACTACTAGTTACTACTAAATGACTAGTGGACAAAGAGATTTGGAAAAATTACTCTGGATAAGAACTGTGTGCTGAAAGTAGGTAAAGGAACACACATGATAACCTCATAATAGGGATGAGAGGGAAGAAGGGAGAGGGGAGAGAGAGAGAGACAGAGACATAGGCTGGGGGTGGTGGATGGAAAAAAACTGGGTCATTGGTGATGGGAAATGTACACTGTTGGAGGGATGGGTATTGGAACATCGTATGACTGAAACCAGATTATGAACAGCTTTGTAACTATCTCACAGTGACTTGATAAAAAAATAAAATAAATGAATTAAATAAATGACTAATGGAATTATCAAAAATACTGTCGCAAACAAAAGTTTGTGAAAAATGTTTGTTCCACCCCAGTGTTATTAAATTCTTGTCTGCCATTTAACTAAGCTGTTTGTTGCTAGATGGGCCTTCTGGGTTAGGGCTTTAGTTTGTTGAGTTCATTTGGCTTCCATGTTACTTTCCCATCTGATTCCATGTGCTCCTTTCGGAATATCAGTATTGTGGAATTTGGAGGTGTCTTGTGGTCCAGAAACATCAGGATCTCTAGAACTGGGCCATGCGTTGACAAGGTGGCTGTGGGGAAGCAGGCATGGCTACTAGGGCTTTGGAAACTATAAGAATATTGGGGCCAGAAGCAGCCCCCTTATGAATCTCTTGATGCCACATAGATGCCCAATTCAGCTGGCTCAAGCATTTGTTTTTGTAAATATACAATCTGATATGTTTAAAGATTTTTGGTTGTTTGATCTCTTATGCGTGTGTGTTTGCACCTGTACTGGTAGAGTCCAAAGGTAGGGCTGGAAAGTACAGCAGGCAATGCCGTCACCTTCCACAGGACTGACTAGGATTCCATCTGAGGCATCCCGTAGGGTCCCCAGCACCTCCAGGAGTGGTCCCTGAACACAGAACAAGGAGTAAGTCTGGAGCACAGCCAGATGTGGCCCCAGAGCAAACAAAACAAAACAAAATAAAGGCATACCAAAGCAAAGCTAGGTGTGTAAGAATGATCAAAAGGTATTTTAAAAGTTTATTAGCAAAAGACTCACACTTTCCTGCAGATAATGCCCTTTCGTATTACTAAATTAATTTCTGGTTGGAAAAACATAATTCTCTCCTAGTCACATGTAGATTTGACCAAGTGGCATAAATTTCACAAAACCATGTGAACAACACTGAGCAAAAGTGAGCTTTTGCCGCCTCTTGCGCATTTCCTTCATAGTGTGATTAATTTGACTCAAATTGGTGCCCTTTCTACTTGTGTTCCCAACATTGTGGAGGAGAGATGAGCTTTCTTTCAGTGAATTTCCAGCTAACAGTTGCTGTTTTGTAGCACTCCATTTAGGAAAGGTTTGTTAATGAGAAAAAGATAGCAGGATATCAATTCACTGACATATAGTACAAAGCAAATACATTTCGATTAGAAACACCTATTTTCATTCTGAACATGATATTTGAAAACAGTAAGCTAACAATAAACAGGCAAAATTAGCAAAATAGTCTCCAGATAATCAGTTCAAACTCTAACACATGATTCAAAGAATTGAGCATTTTTAATAGTCATAAACATGTAAAACAAATGCAAAGGAAAATTCAAATAGAACAAAAAAAGCAGTGTCAAAAGAATTGGTAAGTGACTGGCAAATATGACCTACTTTATAGCAACTAAGAATATTTTTTATCTTTATCTTAACATTATTTGATTTTCTGACAATTTCAGTTTTATATGTTGTTTGTAATTTAGATAAAATTTATATAAAATTCTTTCAGTTGTTAAAATTTTTAATAAAGTTCAAAACTTAAATCATTTCAGAAAATGCAGAAAATTTATAATTTATCTTAAGTTTCTATTTTTTTAAAAATTAATGTGATCATATTTTTGGATTTTCTAATGTGTGGATTTTGAATTCTGGGCATGTATGTGTGCATAAGATGGGGGAAAGCTTTATGTAATGATTTCTGGTTATTTATTCTGTGACTTACAAAATGCCAACAAGAAAATCATGGTCATGTTCTGTTTCTATCATTTATCATTTCAGATTATATTAATATTTATTTTGAACATTAGGCTTGACTTTGCAGTCCAATTTGCTAAATGTCATTTCTAGAAGGTAGAGCATTTGTATTGGTTGGACATTTTATTGAGTGGAACGTGAATGTTAAATGTTGTTAGATATTTTACTTAAAAATATATTTTTGTCTTTGTCCTAAGTGTTTGGAAAAATTTACCTGAAAGTAAACCATTGGGCTTTCTCTACAGTAAATACACATTCAGTTAACACCCTAAGAAATCAGAATATCTGCTTTATAATGTTCTGATTGTTAATTATTTACACTATTATGAAATTTATGTAAAATTTATTTGAATTAATATAAATTAAATCTTATATTCTCATATTTTGAAATTACTAATAACAGTAGAGGGAAAGAGTGTATACCCATAGATACATATTTATTCTTAATTTTGTCTAAAAAGGATGTTCCATTAACTGTACTGTTTAAATACCTAGGTAAAAGTTTGAGTCTATTATTGAAACACAACTGAAAATTTGAATATATTTCTATGAATCATAGTGTCTATAATTAAATTGCTGCTAACTCTGTTATACTACAGAAAAAATATGTAATTAGGTATTGTCAAAATAAAATTCTAGTAATCTTTATCAATGATACAAGCTTGTGTTATATAATGCAAGCTGTCAGTAGCATAAGTTTAGAGTTCTACTAAATTTATTCAGACTGTGTGGGAAAAGGTATTATAAGTAAACTTTTAAACCAACATATAAAAACGTTACTTTCACCTATGATCTTTAGTTAAAAAATTAATAGTGGGGAATACCTCTGAAAGTAACCCTCAGGTATATTATGTTTTTGAAAAATTGAAAAACAATGCATCTCTTATTTGATATGAACATTTTATAAAAGTAATATAGTCACTAGAGGAAATTTGAAAACCAATCAAAATGCCAAAATAGTAAATATTCTATCACTATGAGTTTTAAAATATATTCCATTTAGGTTTGTTCTATGGATAGAATACTATTTCAGTAATTCCAAATCTTAAGTTGAAATTATACTGCATGTTTATGTTTTGGGATGTTTTTTCTTTGCTAAGCATTAGAACTTAAGCATTATTCTGTTTGATTTCGGTCTTTGTAACTATAATTTTCAAAAACTGGGTTTGAGGTTAAGTTTGGTTTCTGTGTCCTTGCTGTCTACTATCAAGCCAGTAACCACAAAAGATTATTTAAAAAATAAAGTGAAACAAAGTACTGGATTCTTACTAAGAATCAGTCAATATCAACTGCAAGGCACTAGATCAAAATGAAGGATTTTTTTTTTTTTGCTTAAGGAATATGAGAGTGTTCTTACTGATAATTTTTATCAGTCAAGTTCTGAAAGCAAAGCATGACAGATGGTGGAATAGGGGAAGGAAAGTTAATATGGAAAACTGGTTCCTAAGTGTTAGGATATCTTAAATCCAAATGGTAGATGACAGTGCTGGGAAAATACTTCAAAGGGCAGGGGCACGTGCTTTGCATGTATGAGGCCTGGATTTGATCCCCAGCACCTCATATTTTCCTGAGCCTTTTGGGAAGCAACCCTCAGTCATCAACCTCTTAGTCTCCAAGCACCACAGAATATGCACAGCTGGGAACAGTGAGGTTGATGTGGCCCCCAAACTAACTAATAAATTGCAAGATCTTAAATCAGCAGAGATTGAGATTGAGGGTGAGATATTAAAAACCCTTCAAGTAGAGCAATATGTCCAATTATAAAATTAAGTTACTCCTATTGCCAGACTTTGGTTCCCAGATATTCTATTTTCTCTCTAAAGAAACTGCATCATCTGTTTCTTGATGGTGTATTACAGCCTATATTGTGTCCAATAGGATAGTCCACTCCAATTTTACAATATTTTCTCCTAGATGACACTTTATCAGTTTTTTTATACACACATGACATTATTCAATATAGTCAGCTACCTCTAGGCAATGAGATTGTTTTCTAGGATCAACAAATTTCATGGGCATTTCTTGTGCAATACTTTATATATCTTTGAGTCTTCAAGTGAAAAAGGTTCAATTACACGAGGTAACGGTGCTGATAGTAAACTCAGGCCCAAAGTGCAGGGCATGCGGAGGTTAGCAATGTACCCACAGAGATCCAGTCAAGGGACAATCTCAGTAATAGAAACTTCCAGATGTAGATGATATTAATTTCCTCTAGTGAGTCAGGGTCAGCTTACCTGCTTTTTTTAAAGGATCTCAAATCTTGGAAAATTTCATACTTCTGAATTTAAACGTGGTTTTATCATATTATATTATACATTATTAAGAATGAGGCATTGGAAATGTATACCAATGACTTTTGAAATCAGTAATTAATTTAAAATTTAATTCTACATATAAGATACTTCTATTTTTATTCCAAACAGTTATATTACTGACCTAAAGTATTATTTTCCTTTAATAAAACTGAGCTCTTAATTCCTACTTTCAGGTTGATCATATTACAGAAAATCAATTTTTAAATTTTCTTTGTTATTTTGTAGGTCATTTAATTATCTATATGTGAGATGGAGTGGTAATAGAACTGGTAGGGCACTTGCCGTGAAGATGATTGACTCAGGTTCTATCCCCAGAACCTCAAATGGTTCCCTGAGCCCCATCAATAGTGATCCCTGAGCACAGCACCAGAAGTAAGTCCTGAGCACTGCCGGTGTAACCCTAACTAGCACCCACCCCAAGTATCTATGTGTATCAAATACCATACTATACAATTATTTAACTTTTATTATGTTTAAAGTTAAAAGACCTCACTTTTACTATTTGTTCATTTTTAGTTTTATTCTTTAGTAATTTTTAACTCATGCATGAATAGGAATCTCTTATTTTTAATCATCCAAATAAAATATTTTCATTCCCAAATTGTCAGAAATATTATTTTTACTTTAAAATTAATTTTATTTTCATAAAGTTGTTCACAATACTTGATAACATTCAATATTTCAACACCAATCCCACCACCATTACACCTTCCCACTACCATTATTTCAGTTTCCCACCAACACTCAATCCTGGCACACAGGCAGATGCTGGATAATTTATTCTGTATTGCTTGTTCTGAATAGTATAAGATGTCTGTAAGTGTCTTTCTCACAGTAATTAAAAAAAAAAAAACATTGTCTGAGATATGGTGCGGCAGTTAACTTCTGGAAACATATAAATTCAAATAATTTGGGTCCAGAGTTATTCCTGCATTGAACTACTTGGTTCCAAGATTCATTTGTGAGTCTCTGAATCATGGCCGTTAATTGACTTAAATAGCACCCTGAGGCAGTTTGTGCGCATGACAGCCAGGACTCCCGAGGGGTGGGGATATGGGGAGGGACAACCCAGACCCCAACCCATGAGGCTGGGATTTATCAGTCACTGGTCCCTTATACTTGGGTTTTTTGTGTCTTGTGTATGGTGCCTATTTTTTCTTTAATAAAGAATTAGAGTAACTATATTTAGCTTTTAAAATAGTTTTGAATAAGCAATGACTCAAAGAATATTCTGATATATTTTCTTATTCTAAAAAATATTTTGCCTTTATTATTATTATTATTCACTGTATCAGTCATCCCATTGATCATTGATTTGGTCAAGCAGGCCCAGTAACATCTCCATTCATTCTAGCCCTGACCTTTTAGCAGCCTCTCTTTACTCGTCCTTCCCAATGGTGCCACATTAGAGGATCTTCAGGGTTAGAGAAATGAGATCCATCTTTGTTACAGTATTTGGCATATGAATACACCATGGGTAGCTTGCCAGGCTCTCTCCCATGCAGGCTGTAAACTCTTGGTAGCTTGCCAGTTTCTCTAAGAGGGAAAACTAGGCTATCAGATGTAGTGCAGCCACATTATGGCTGCGCACTTCTGGGAGCTTGGATGATGGCCGTTGATGGGATTACGGGGCGCTGGGGACAGTTTCTGGGTGTGACTGCCTACCTGCTGCAAAATGGGGAATCTGGGTGGAAAAGGCCCAGTCCTGATCCAAGCAGCCTTGAAGATCTTGGCCTTGAGTCCCGCACACCCGCACACCCGGTTTCCTCTGCTGGTTCCTTCATGCATGAGGCTCATCTGAACATGTGGAAAGTGGCCTTGAGCATGGCTGTGGTTGGGTTCTGGAGGTCTTCAACTGCCAGGGCTCTGCTTGGGGCGGGCAGGGAAACCCAACCCGCCCTCTCTGAGGGACCCCGGTGAAAACGGCCAGGCGTGGGGGCAACAGACTCTGTGTCGCTCTCTTCTGGGAGCTTGGTTTTATAGTCTCTGGATGTTGGCCATTGATGGGATTACATGGCACAGGGGCAGTTTCTGGGTGTGACTGCCTAGCTACTGGAAAATGGGGAATCTGGGTGAAAGAGGCCTAGTCCTGATTCGAGCAGCCTTGAAGATCTCGGCCCGGTCTCAATCCGAGCAGGCTTGGCGATCTCAGCCCCAGGTCCCGCACACCTGGGTTCCTCTGCCAGTTCCTTCATGCATGAGGCTCGTCTGAATGTGTGGAGAGTGGCCTTGAGCATTATTATTATTATTGTTGTTGTTGTTGTTATTGTTATTGTTACTATTATTATTAAATCACCGTGAAATAAACAGTTGCAAATTTGTCTATAGTTAGGGTTTCAGTCATACAATGTTCCAACACCTGTCCATTGGCCACCAATGTCCCCAATTTCCCTCCCTCCATTCCCCCACCCCCAGTCTGCCTTCACAGCAGAGACTTTATTAAAAATCTCTCTCTGTCTCTGTCTCTGTGTATGTCTCTCTCTCTCTTTCCTTTTGGTCATTGTAGTCTGTGGTACAGGTACTATAAACTTATCATGTATATCCCTTTACCTACTTTTAGCCCTCAGTTCCTGTTCAGAGTGATCATTTCCAAATGTCAGTGTCATAGTGGTCCCTTCTCCATCTAATGGGAAAAAGAGGGAGAGAACAGCTATTTTACTTATTTTTATTTTTGCTTTGAATTTCTGAACTATCATGAAAATGAGGTGATTTCTAAGGCTCTTTTCCACTGCAAAAAATCACAATCTGAGATAGAGTTAATATTTCTGGCATAAAAACATCTTCACATTCATCTTGTTAAATTATAACATGTGAGTAAGATCAGTAAGTATTTGAAAATGATTAGAGATGACTAATTCTGGATTTTTTTTCTAGATGTGTTTTTTCTTTAATTCTTAATTTGACACTTGTGATTACATCAATCTTATAAAATTATTCTGAAATAAATTGGATAGTCACAAAATTTACTCAAAGAGTGAAGAACCCCTTTTAATGGAAATTATTTGCCATTATATTTAATCTTGGACTGGTATACATATACATGTTTTATCTTTTAATTGATGATGTAATAATCACAGTAAAGTACAATATTTGTATTTATTTTAATTTTTAAAATGTTATTTACAACTTCAATTTATAAAGTATTAATTCAGTTAGAATGTAAAGGAGAATTCCTATAATGATCCATGGATTCTTCACTTCTATGTGTGCAATTAATTTATTTTGTGGAAATCATTTTCAGTTCACTCTCCTTTTATTGTCAGGGTTGAAGCATAAAGGTCAGTAAGGAATGGTTAATGAGCAGAAAAACCTGCAACTAAAGGGATTTAGATAGTGTGAAATTATAAATTTTTGTATATTCATCCCACGTGAAAGATCTAATATTTAGAAAACATATCAAAGTCTAGTGCAATGCTCAACTTTTCCAAATACATTTAAAATAAATGTGACATGCTTTCAAGCAGACTTTTGCCTCGTAACTTTTTTTTAGATCTAGTGAAACATATAATTCACAGGAAACAGCCAAGGCAGTACAATATAGGATGATAGAGAGTTTTTGAATATAGAAAGTTCAGCATTTCCCCAATTGGGTTTAAACAGGCTTCCCACAGGAACAGTTTCTACCATACAGTATTTATCACCTTGAGTAATGTGACAGGAAAAAAAAATGGAACAAAGGACATGGTTTTACTAAACAAAAGAAGCCAGCAATTCTCAAAAGATAAACTATCCATTATTTATGGAGAGTATATATGAAAATATCCTGGTGTCTTAATGACAATTTAGAGAAGAGCCTTTTATTTACAGAGCAGGCACACACACACACACACACACACACACACACACACACACACACACACACACACCACATTCGTTTTTGCAGCTCAAGTATTCACATGGAAGATATTTAAAATTGACAACATCTACAAAATGGTCATACTTTTGTCACTTCTGCACGAACAAACAGGGATGGAAAATTCCCCAAGCACAGGTTCTCAGTACAGGCGGAGACAGCAAGAAGAGAGGCTCTTAGAGAAACCAAGGCAGAGATGAAAACTCAGAGACCCAGGGGACCCGTAGGAGCTGTCATGATTTACTGTGCTCTTACAAAATAGAAAGCCTGAATCACCAGTACTGAGCTTCCAGGAAAATCAGCTGTTGACTTATTTCTTGGAAGGTCTTGGTCTTGCCCTACTCCTTAAATCTGTAAGGGGCCAAAAGATGACTATTCCACAGAGGAAAGGCATTTGAGGAAGAGCGTTTTTTTTTTTAACCTTTCTTTTTTTTTAAATTTTTTTTTCAATAAGAAGCTCATATAGAAAAAGAGAAAAGGGTTACCTTATTGAAAACTAGTAGAAAAATTGCTAACCAAGTTTTCTCTTCTAATGAAAATGATTATGTTTTTTATGACTCAAGAAAGATTTATTAAATTTGTTCCTCAAGGAAAAGTTGAATGTATGTAGGCTAAAATGGAGAGCAAACAAAATGCTACATTAAATTAAGGCTCTTAATGCCAATACATTGCAATGCTTCTCTGTGAATCTAAAATATTTCTGTTGGTCTAAAATTTCAAGTATCCCATTTTATGACCTAATGTCACCCTTAAGATATTAAGCTGTTCACTGTTTTAAGTCAATTACTTTTTATAGTTAAAAAGCAAATTAGAGGAATACCTCAGAGTTAATAAGGTGACATTTAAGGTTCTTTCTAACTATAAAATCCTAAATTGATATATGGTCAATTTCCTTTTTATAATGTTGTTAAATCACATTATCGTTTAACAAAATCATGTGATTAACTTTTATTGTCAAGTTGCTTACTTCCACTTGTAGGCATCAGAAACACTTTTGTGTTACTTTGTGATCTGTTACTTTGTGATCTGAACATCTCTGTGCTTGATTTTGAGGGCATCCATGAAAGTTTGATTATAAAAGCAGTACTTAAACATGCCGATTTTCCACTGTTTAGGTGTAACTATTTTTATGGCCTCTGAGCATATTTTTCATTGCTTATAGATGTTTAGAGACAGAAAGAAGTAATGTATTCAGAACCAAATAAAGCAGTGTGTGTGTGTATCAATTTCTAGTGTGATTTCAGAGTATTGCTGTGAAATTCTGTGATATTACCCAATAGGTGTCTGTGAAAGCCAGCATTTATATATAATAAATAATTCATAAATGCTAAAAATAATTGTGCTCTTAGACAAAAGACAGATAGTAAAAGTTCAGACACCAGAGAAAGCAATAGTAATCAATGTCACTCATGACATCATCTCCCTTGTGGAGATATTCACTGCTTCTCAGTTCATTGAATAAACTCTTTGGGGTTTAGTTTCATTAACATAAGTTGTCATAAGAGCACTTATCTCAACCTAAATTGGAAAAATGTAAATGTTCAAATTAAACTCATATTTAACATATGAAACTTCTAGACAACACTCCCTTGACAGTGAATATAATTCAAATATATTATATTTTTGTATGTTTTGTAGGGCTTTCAGATATCTGTCCCAAACACTTGAAATGAATTATTTTATTTTTACACTCACAATTTGAATGATGCAGTGAAGACTAAACTTGATGCTTTCCAATTTTCTCTGTAAAACTAAATTCATTTATGGTCAAGAAGCTCAAAATAGTACTTTTTCTCCCAAAGATTCACTTTATTAAAGAAAAAAATTACATTTCTCAATGATTTTTTGCAAATAGTATGTTTCTCTAAGATCCAATGATGTATTTTCAGAACCTCAATTTTATTTTTTGAGTTCAACCCTGGGTACTGAGCTGCAGTACTCATTTAGTAAATCATCTTGGATATTAGCTTTTTGTATGGCCAAGTTACTTCTTATGAGCCTCAGCTCCTGATATGAAAGAATATTTTTCAGATCTGCCATCTTTCTTATATACTTCTTCCTTTCCACTTTGATTCAGTGTGCATCATCCCTTTTGGCACAGTCAATAGGAAAATCCTTTTATTTTAGATTGACTGATGGACACCAGAGAAATTATTTCCAAAGAGAAATTTCTTATCTCAATGTGGTTAGAAGACACTCTCTAAAAAAAATAAAATAGATGGACCCAATAAAGTCCATCATCTTCAAGTTCCTTACAATTCTCATAGCTATGATTTTAAAATAATTAAACCTAAGAGAAAAAACAATGAATGTTGTGTAGTTCAATATAGTGCTATGCACATGTCTCTCTGTAATAATTGCCATAGTTTATACTTACATGTCTAGAAAATCAGGTTTCTACAGGATGCTGTTTTTATTGCAGTATACAATTCTCAAAACTCCATTTTTATGGAAAAAAATGCAATGTGAGACATTACTTTATATAAGCTCTGCTGAAAAGATTCTGTATAGTTTCATATTTATATTGAACAGTTTGCTAAAATGACATGTTAGTAAAATAATGCTAGTATTAAAAATTATTAGGTAATAAAACAATTTTCATCTGGTTTATTAAAAGGACTATAATATTCTTGAGTCATATGATGTTAGGACAATAAGCCATCAAGAAATTAATAAGTCTCAATTAGTATAGAATAATATGAATGTTCATGAATGATTATCTTATTCATGTTTTTATTATTGATGAAAGCTATTTGTTTTCATTTAAATGTGGTAATTTTATCAAGGTCATTACCTCTAAAAATGAAACTGCAGCCTTCTGTTCCACAAATATAATCTTGTATAGTCAACTTCATCCATGCTGTAACCTCTATATAAAAAAAGTTATATTCTCACAAAGATTTTATCTTCAAAAATAGACAGTAGATTGAACCCTGACTAATAAATTTGCTAGCTGTTTTTACCCTACTATGTTTTTTAGTCAATGAATATTTATCAGCTTATCTTTTTAAGATTTTTTTCTAATGCTTCTATAGGGACATCAGTGATGTCATAGATTGCTTCTGCTAAGTAAAGAGTCATTGTCAGTCAGAGTTCTAGTATATCAACAGGATGTGGATATGGTTAAGGAGAAACATTATCTACTTTGTAGAATATTAGATGTAGAGAATATGTGATCTCTCAGGGAAACCCTGCTAAATTTGAAAGATAATAATTAGAATAGAAATCTACTTAAAAACATAGTATTATTTCCAGAAATATTTTTATTGATTTATATGTTTATTTTTAATTAAGTCACCAGAATTTAAAAGTTGTTATAATCTAATGCTTCAGGTCAGGCATACAATATTGTAATACCACAGGATCTCCAGGGTCTCTGTTATCCCCCAGTCTGTCCTCATGGCAGGAATATAACAAATTTATGTCATAGTGCTTGCTCCAATAAAGCTGAAAGAAATGGCAAATGGAATTATCAGAAGATAAATCAATGAAAGACAATTTGTAGTGATTAATTGTTATGTGATTTTAACCTATGTAAATAAGGAAATTCAAGACATTTAATGCAGCATGCTACCTATTCTTATTTACATAGCTATGTTTTCAATTCTGGGATTTAAAACATTACATTAAATTTTATTTTGTACTTGAACCTTGGCTGGAGCAATAGCACAGCGGTTGGGCATTCGTCTTTCATAAGGCCGACCTGTGTTTGATTCCTCCGCCCCTCTCGGAGAGCCCGGCAAGCTACCGAG
The DNA here is from genome assembly GCF_027595985.1 of Sorex araneus. Lineage (NCBI taxonomy): Eukaryota > Metazoa > Chordata > Mammalia > Eulipotyphla > Soricidae > Sorex > Sorex araneus. The sequence continues at coordinate 15,756,115 of NC_073311.1, forward strand.
AGTATGGAGCCTGCATGGCAGAGCCTGGCAAGCTACCCGTGCGTGTTGGATATGCCAAAAACAGTAACAATAAGTCTCTCAATGAGAGATGTTACTGGTGCCCGCTCGAACAAATTGATGAGCAATGGGATGACAGTGACAGTGACACTGACTTGAACCTTATTGTGGTATCATCATATCTTCCCTGTCATAAATGATACTTCTTTTTTTTTGCCCATTGGCAGGCATATAATAACTTTATTTCACAGTACTTGGTCTAAAAAACATAAAAGAATGGCAACTAGAAATATTAAAAATAAATAAAACAATCTGTAATGTTTAATTGCTACATGTTTTTAACCTTTCTTAATTTAGCAGAGTTTAATAATATAACATTATTGAGTGCCACATTCAGTACCAAATGATGGGAAGTTTCTTTTGTCCTTTAAAGGAGCTCTTTTAATGTCTCTTACAAAACTCGTTTAAAGGCCATAAATTTCCCGAGCTGTTGCCTATCAATGAAGCTCTGTATTGTTCTCTCAGATCTGAATGATAATCTAGCTAAATAGAGTAAATTTGATGAGGTGTTCAGTTCATTAAATTTTTGCACTATATCATTCCCTATTCTTCTGGCTTGTGCAGTCTCATTTGTTAGGTCTGTGTACATCTTATGGACTTTTTCTTTGTATGTAAGTATCTTTTTGGATCTTGTTGCATTTAATATTCTATATCTTTAGATTAGGTCATTTTGAGCATACTGTGTCATGAAGTTTTACTAACTGGGTGTGTTTTCACTGGGACTCTACAGGTCTCTTGGATCTTGGTGACTGTAATCCTCAACTCTGGAAAGTTCTTATTAATTTTTATTATTATTATTTTTTGCTTTTTGGGTCACACCTGGGAATGCATAGGGGTTACTCCTGGCTCTGCACTCAGGAATCACTCCTGGCAGTGCTCAGAGGACCATATGAGATGCTGGGAATCGAACCTGAGTCGGCCGTGTGCAAGGCAAACGCCTATCCGCTGTACTATTGCTCCGGCCCCAGGTTTCTTAAACTATTGTTTCTTCACATTTGCCACATTTGCTTCCCATTCTTCAGGGACTCTAATTAGTCTTATAATGTTCCTCTTGAACTCATCCCATAATTCTCTAATATGGTGTTCATTTACTTTCATACCAGTTTCCACTTTCTTTACTGTTTCCTAGCAGTTTCGTCCTTTTATCTGGAGCTCCTCAATCCTTTGTTCAGCTTCTGTTATTCTGCTATTCAGAGCTTCTTCTATTGACTTTGTTTTATATCATCTACCATGTTCTTCATTTCTGTCATTTCTGACTGTAATAGCTTTTTTCATTTCAGCTCATACGTTCTTGTGCTTTGCTGATTACCTGTGGTATTGTTTCTCTGAACTCATGGAACATCCTCATCATAGTGTCATTAAAGGCACTGCTTGTGGATTTACTGGTGTTTGTATTTGGTCATATTGCTTTTGCTCTCTGAGCTTGCTGGGTTTCTATTTGTTTTCACCATTGAGTTTCTAGTGTTCTGGGGGTGAGGTTTTGTAGTTACCTTACTGAGAAGGTAGTGAAGGATTAGCTAGAGGTCCTCTGTCTTCATTGCCTGTCCACACAGAATGACAGGAAGAATAGCTATGAGCTGAATATAATTTGTTATGTAGAGCTATTACTTCAGGAACTGTGGTATTGGCCCTTAATATGATTCAGGTCCAGTGTGGAGGCTGCTGGGACCCACCCAGGAGAAAGGGGTTCTTCCTCCCACTGAGCTTTGGCTTCCACACGGGATAGGCTCAGTGATATCAGTTAGCAAGCTTCTCCTGGGATGGTGCAGTAACAAGCAGGTCAGTGAAATAAATATTTTTATATAACCTACAGATCATAATTTTGATAAAATAAAATATTATTGAAAAATAAGCTCCATGTCTCATTTAGTTAGGCTTAGAAGACTATAAAATATTGCAGGCAATAAGCTTTTATATAAAGCACAATCCCCTAAAAATGCTATTTTCAGCAACTCCCTCCCCCCTAAAGTATATTACATTTATTGGAACAATTTGAAAAAACCTGGGTAAAATGTGAAAGTTCATGTGGTAGAAATATTATAGTCATCAAAATATCTCATGCCTCATTTTTGCAAGGTCTTTTGTAATAACAGAACTAAGATTCACATGGGTCTTTAACTATTTTGTTATGAGAAAAATGTTGTTTAGGTTTTTCTTGCTATTCAAAAAGAAAAATGTTTTACTTTTCGGTCAAATGGTAAAATTGGGAATGAGCACCTTTATTCTATGAAAAGTGAGACTATGTTCATGTGGTATGTGATTTCTTTAGAGAAACATCACAGCACTGACAGCAGCTTAGAAGTGTTTCTTAATGCATTGCAATGGCACTTTTAATTCATGTTCATTGTTTATATACAGTACTAAATTAATGTGAGGTTATAAACACTCATTCTATGTAGTTTATTTGACTAACACTTCTCTACCATGCATTTTTCCAGGCAAATATTTAAGCAAATAGGCTAATTCATTTGTGTTATTTTCTTTTCATTATATTATTTTCTGTTTGCATCTTTAAATGGGTAATTAATAAATAAATAAATAAATAAAAGCTGAGTCACAGCTACATCAGATGTAAGCTTATAAATTCAGTGCATACGTGTGAACTAGAGACTTTAGAACCCTTTTGCCCCTCATACAGACCCTGGAGAATAAAGTAATTGTTCCTGAGATTTGAAAGACTATTGATTGAAAGCTCTGTGATAATCTCCCCAGATGCCTTGAGACTGAAAATTTACCTAGAGAAAGAGTTTATCCTTTATTTATTTATTTTTTTTAAGCAAAGTGACTCAAAGGAATCGGGGAAGTGGGGTAGTGCTTTCCCATTTAGACTGATAGAGACTTTTAATTTTTGCTAATTCCACTTTTACATTGCCATCAAATAAGGACTTTAGAGAGTGCAATATCTGGAAGCAGAAAATGGAATGGCTTTCTTATGGAAATAAGCAAAAGTAACTCAAAACAAACTGCTGATTCAAGTACACAAAGTATGATGAATCCTTTTCCATTTAAGGGCCAAGGAGGGCATGTTCATTGCCCCCACCTGTAAAAAACTAAGGCACGCCGAGGGGCATGTGCACTCTCGGGCTCTCCGGGCGGCTCTGTCTCACCGTCCGCATTCGGTGCTCTGGAACCGCTGTGTATGGGCTGGCTCAGGACAGCCGGTGGTCAAGGAAAGGCGAAGGAAGAACGAGGACCAAGCTGGTTTCTGATTAGTTACCATTTATTCAATCTTCCATCTTTCTCATCTCCCGCACTCCCAGCTCCGGCCTCTCTCTGGATCAACTGCAGCCTCTCTCGCTTCTCTCATCTCTCCTCCTACTTGTCTCTCCCACCTTGCCCTCTAGGCTACACCCAGCCAGGTAGCAAAATCAACATAAGAAAGCCCTTCCTGAGGGCAGGGCATTCCAACATAAGAAAGCCCTTCCTGAATCTTAAGATTTTTTTTTTTCTTTCCTTAGTCCAAACACTTATTAACATCTTAATACTAGTTATTTTTGTATGGACATAGTAAGAGATACATTGAGGCTTGCAAGGCAGCTCTCCTGGCAACATTCTTGCCACAGACTCAGACTACAGCACTCAGGCCAGATTAATCATTCCTCACCCTAGCAGGGTCCAAATCTAGTTATCACTGTTTGGATCATGACAGCATTTGTCCATGATCAAGCTCTTAACTTATAGTTAAGCATTAGGCACTTTGGCCAGGCCCATCTTGATGCCAGGATAGCACCACAACTCACTGCTTGCCCTGGGTCCGTCTCGTCCCTAGTAGGGACCCTGCTTTTGGGTGTGCTAGGAAGTAAGGGCAGCTGAGGCTTAGGTAGAGAGAACAGATGCCCAGGAGGAAAATATCACCTAGAGTCAAATGACTCCCAGGTTACAAAAGCATAACATTTGCTAAGTCTTCCTGTGTCCATACAAAAAGGACATTGCTCTGAATAAACTATGCAAAGGACTCAAGGAGAAGAGAAAAACAATTTTGCAAGTCAACAGAACACTTAGAAAGAAGTTACAAATAAACACAGAGGAGTGGGAGCACTGTAATGGGAGTAACCCAATAAACCTAAACTACCTGAAGCTATGTTATCCTACACCCACCAAAACATTTGATTCATTTGATACAACCCTCTACTTTTCTAAAATCTCTGTCATTCATTACTTAAAAATGAAAAAAGCATTATAGTCTTAATGTGGATACTCCACTGTCTTTCTTATAAGTTTAAAATCAGCTTGTGTTTTGAAAAGTAATTTAAAGATCTGGTTTTAGTAATTTCCTTTGATTTGCTTTAGGAGAAGAAACTCAAACTTTTATTCTTCCTTTTTTTTATATAGGTTATTGATGAAATAGTACAGCATAGTAGTAAAATAATGAGTTTCTCAATGCAGGAGAGAGAATTATGCTTATGGTGCTTGCCTTGTGCACAGATGACCCCAAATCAATCCTCCTAACACACCAGGAGTAATCAGTGAGCACAGAGTCAGGAGTGAGCACTGAAATGAGTCAGGAATGAGTGGCTCACAGGAGTGAGCCTAAAAAGTGGCCCTCAAATAATAGAATTTCTTAATCACCAAATAAAATATTAAAACTATTTTACATTTGTTTTTATTTGAGAATATTTAAAAATATCGGATAAACCCAGAAATGCAGATGAATTTCTCCTTGACATACAGAGCTATGGATAAATAGTGATAAAAGTTAATAATGATGATAAAAGTGTATATCATCTCTTCTTTAGGTCATCTGAATTTGATTAGACATTGAAACATTCATCAGTTCAATACTCTGGTGGTAAAACTTGAAAAGTTTGATGTCTCAAGCGTAAACCAAGTGAAAACTAATCTAGTATTCTCAAAAGCTGAGGGGAATATTGAAAACATGGTCTGAATGCTCAATAAATGTTTACTGAATACTTTGCCAAAATGTAGGTAACCAATTGTCAATGCCAATCCCTTAATTTTCTTCACAGGGGAATAATGTGCTTGATTTTTACGTGTAATATATACACATTTGCTTTCCATCCATGGATTTTCAAATCACAGAAGTGAAAAAAAAAATCGCAGGAAGGCATATCCTGTGGCTTTTCTCCTTGACACATAATTTGTAGTTCTTGATGTGGCTGCATTGATAAAATGCTGGGTGTGTAATAAGTGAAAATGAAGGCTGTCCTACCACCTGACTTTTAAACAAGCTGGATTGGCTATATGCTCACAAATCAATGATTTTCTCATTGAGAGATAATACACATTGGTAGTATTGGAGAAGTTAGATGCAGGAGAGGTCACTGTAGGGGGTTAAGGAAAGCTATAGCAGTTGTTAGAATAGCAATTATTCCAAGGCAAACTTTGTTTGATAGAAGGAGTAACAGTCTTGCTGGACTTGAATTGCTTTTCACTTTGATTATGCTTATCAAGATTCAGAAAAGAAGTGTTGGAGGTAACCAAGAATTGAAGAGAGAATTCCGTTTATATGTATGTATGTATATAATATATATAATATGTATGTATTATGTATATAATATATATACATATATACATATATATACATGTATATGTATATATATGTATATAAACACATATATTATAAGACACTCACATCAAAATTCATGAGGCCATTTTGTCACCATAGCTTATTTCAAGGGATGTTAGAAATATTACAGTAGGCAGTACGCTTGCTTTGTGCAGCACACCTAGTTTCAGTCCTCGGCATCCCATATGGTTCCCTGAATCTGCCCAGGACCAGTTCCTGTTCACAGAGCACAGATCCAGAAATAACTCTTGAGCACTGTCAGCTGTACAACCAAAACAAACTTCAAAAATTCCATTTCAAATTTGTACAAAGCAAAAAGTTGGTTGCTCAAAAATACTTAATATGAACCTGTGTAGATCCACAAGTCAATTCAAGAATAATCATTTGGTGAAAGTTGGTCAATTTCACTGTATCACTGTATCACTGTCATCTTGTTGCTCATCAATTTGCTTGAGCAGGCACCAGTAACATCTCCATTGTTACTGTTACTGTTTTGGCATATCATATACGCCCTGGATAGCTTGCCAGGCTCTGCCATGTGGGAGAGTCAATTTAGCAAAGAAAATGGTCAATTCAGAAAGAAAATTTGTAAAGTTGAATAATTAAATTAGCACCTAAATACTTATAGGAAATTATATACTTTATTGTTTTCACATGTAAACGCAGCAAAACCCAGATATCGCATAAATTTTCCCAGTATAGTTTTAAAAAGTGTTAAAAATTTTCAGTAAGCTGTAAATAGAAAGCAGGATAAACAGAGGATTATCTAATTCCCGGATGGCACGTGTTTTTTTTTTCTCTTTGAAGTAGTAAATTAGAATTTCATTCATAATATTTATTGCATTATACTTCAATACCCTCCAATAACTTTTTCTAACTTAGGCTATGATTAAACCTGTTGTGAATCACAGAGAAGTGTGTTTTCCATCTATCTCTCTTACTGCACTCCTTATCCCAGATTTTCCTCTGCAATAGACGTTGTAGAGCATCACACCAGCTACCATGTGATAGATATTCTAAATATTATCATCCTATTGTTCATCCATCCATTCAGCACTGCAGAAGCCCATCTTAGATGAGCAAATCATGTTTCTTCATATTCTTCAAAGTATTTACACATCAGAAACACATACACACACACACACACACACACACATACACACATACCCCCCCCCCCCAAAGGGGACTGGAGTGATAACACAGTGGATAGGGCATTTGAATTGTATGCAGCTGACCCGGGTTTGATTCCCAGCATCCCATATGGTCCTCCGAACAATGCCAGGGGTAATTCCTGAGTATAGAGCCAGGAATAACCCCTGAACATCGCTGGGTGTGACCAAAGAATTAAAAAAAAAAAGAGAGAAGTATTTACACATTGGAAAACTTGTGACCCTATGACAAATTGCTGATACAAGTTTATGTATGTTTAAAGTTTTCAATCTATGTCATAACTGAATTAAGAAATTGCCCTGCCTTTCTTAGTAACTTTCAGTAAGATTCTCTTTAAAATTTTATTTTCCTTTTACTTTCATTCCTCAAATTTGTCTTCAAAATTTTTTAGATGTTCCCTCCTCTTGAATCATACAGAAGGGGAAATTCTCAACTTCCCAGGGCATCTTGGAAGAAACCAACTTCAAAACCCATCCTCTTCTTTCTATTAATAGAGGTGTCTCATCAGCCTGTAATCCTTTCCATTAGCTGTGAAACACCTTCAAATTAACAATAAGCAACACCACTGACAATACCAACACTTTTTAAAATCCTTAATAAACTTACTGTGCTCAGTGACTATTGATTTCTTTCTATTCTTTACAGAAACATCTTTGAACATGTCTACACTCTTTTTATCCATTTTTCATCTTCAGTGAAATTCTACTTGCTGCTTTTCTGAAACTTCCCTCTTCAAGGTCACCAAGGAACTTCTAATTGATAAATTTAAATGACTTTTTTTTTTTTTGTCTTGAGCTCTCTGTGACATTCAACTCTACTGACCCCTCCTTTTTTACTCCATAATGTAATGTCCTTGTCCCTGGAATTCAGTGGTGCCATATTCCACTCTCCTTGCTACTTCTCTTGCTATTAATTAATAATATTTTCTTTTACTTATATTCATTAAATATGAGTTCCTACAGGATTTTGAATAATGATCTCTTCCTATCTTACTTTATAACTCTCTATGGGAAACTAATCTACTCCTGGGGATTCAATCATTAACTGTTTCTAATGATCTGTCAGGAATTCATTCCCTTAAAAACAAACACTTTTGCTACAGTGGCTTGAGGAGAAGAGACATGTTGTTATTTTAATTGTGATCATTTTTTATTACACAGTATAAAGTCCGGAAGGAAGATGAATTTGACTGATAAACTATTTCATTGTTTCTTTTACTGTGTTTCTGCTCTGCTATCTTCTCACGTTTTACCCTTTGCTTCATGTTTCAGTGTTCAAGATTTAGGCCCAAATTTGGGCATTATAAAGAAGGAAAAGAAATAAAAAGTGAAACATGAAGGATTCTATTTAAATTTTGGCTAAGCCTTACTGGCCCTATTGTGAAAATGCTCAATTTTTACCTTTCTTTGTAAGCAAAAAATATATTTTGGTCTGAAAAAAAATTTGTTATATAGACATATAATGGACAAATAGAAGGTATCAATCAAATGACTATTTGGTTCAACTCCTTCAAATTTCCTTGTAAAACAGGCTTGATATTGGCTTTGACTCTGCTATCTCGATAAACCATTTGCTAAAACATTCTAAAATCCTCTGTTTTATTGTTAATTTCAAACTGTTCACCAATTTGTCTATGAAACTTGTGCATACTACTAGCTGTACTTTTCTCCTTCAAAGCACCATCTATATTATTAACTTTTTATTAACTTTTATTAATAACCTGATCGTTGTGAGGATATATTATCCCTTTTCTCTTTGGCAGTAGAATACATTTTGCCCGGTACTACAAGACTTCAAATTTTTTTCTGTTTATCTCATGTTTTGCAATTGAGTTTAATATAAAATCTATTCTTATAATAGATGAGGAAAATTGCCAGCATATGAAAATGTAGTTTAGAAGTTCCACATTTGAGCTTTAGCTTCAACTTTTTTTTTTTTTTCGCTTTTTGGGTCACACCTGGTTATGTACAGGGGTTACTCCTGGCTCGTGCACTCAGGAATTAACTCCCGGCAGTGCTCAGGGGACCATATGGGATGCTGGGAATCAAACCCACATCGGCCATGTGCAAGGCAAATGCTCTACCTCCTGTGCTATCGCTCCAGCCCCTCAGCAACATTTTTAGGGAGGTTAACAATCTTTTTGGTGTTGCTATTGTGAGGAACTGGCCCAGGACAGACCACAGGCATCTATTTAGCTTTCTTAAGACTCTTTTTACAGGAGCCCGCATTGTAGAATAACTTGTCTATCTGTCCCTGAGCAAGGAACTTGGATACAGGCACCCTGGGTCGCAAGAAGGGTGGTAGTCAGACCAGATAACCAGACCCATATCACATGACCCATATCACAAGACCCAGGACTGCCCCCAGAACCGGGACATTCCTGAATATTGGCGTGAATACTGATCTCTAAAACCATAGGCTAAGGAGTGATGTCCTTTTAAATAGATTGGTTAAAAAAGTTTGTAATATTACAAATCTATTGGCTATGAAATGCGCGGGCTCTGCTGTAACGGCCGGGGAAGGCCTATATAAGATCTCCTTTGGAGAAGCTCGGGGTCTTTTGCCCAACCTGCTGGACCTGCGTGTCCGCGTAGGCGGCTGGACCCTGGCTAGCCAGTCTTACAATAAACCTTGCTTGCTGTTTGCCATCTCTGGAGTCTCTTTGTCGTTATAGGGAGATCTCGATCCGTGCCCTAACACTATGTACTGATCTATGATCTTCTATTCTATTGTTAACCAAAAGTTGAATTTTATCTTCTTTTTGTTCTTCTTTTCTCTACAATTTGCTAAAATTCAGAGATGTAAGTGATTAGCCCATCTGAATGCTCCCAATGTTTTAACTTGCATTCAGTTGCTTGGGGTCTCTTTTATCTTAAAAAGCTCATAGAGATGAAACTAATTCTTTTCAGTACTTCTCAGGAAAATGTTCTTTTTCTCTTGTTCTCTACTTCAGCTAGGATTTTTCCAGAAAAAAAAAAAAAAGAAAAAATCAAAGAACAACAACAAAAATCCCACAACTATAATGTGAAAATGCAAACCTCCATGAATTGTCTGACTTCTAACCCAGGCTCAGCACAACTGGGTGGGTTTATTAATCTTGCCTTTGTTGTATGTTTTCCCTCCTTGAACACTAATTCATAATATTTGTATAATCAAAATGTCACTTCAATGCCTCAGTTTTTTTGTTTTTCTTTTATGGACCATCATCTTTATCCACTGTCAGTCTCTCAACATCATCTTTATCCACTGTCAGGCTCTAAGCTTCTCCGTCTCCTGCCTTACATCACTACATTCCATCCACTGCACTGCAGTCAGAAAACCGGTTTTGAAGTATAAATCTACATTTACCATTTCACTCTTCTGCATAAAGTTCAGACGCCTTATCTTGGCACACAAATTCCTCTGTAATATCACTTCTTTCCTTTTGCTACGATCTTCTATCAATACTCAAGACTAAAAAGAGGAATTGGATGTCATCTTCGTGGGATGGAAATGCCACTAAAATAATTCTAATCAAAGAGTATGAAATGTACAACACAATGTAAATACAAATGAAAAAGCAGAGGTCATGAGTGTGAGGCACTGAAGGACAAAGTCATTGATTAACAAACTCTCCGACCAAAAATTTATTTCCTCTGGGAAATTTGTCATCAACCAGAAGAATGGTTTAGATATTCTTTTTATATTTTCTAATACAGCCCTGAGCAACACCAAATTCTATCATAACTGCCAGCTAACTCCTCTCTTTCAGCACTAATTTATTTGCTTTATAAAGACAGGACAATATAATTTTTATTTATTTATTCTTAGCAATTTGTACATTGCCTTTCTCCCTTAAGCTACTAGGGAAATTTTTATTAAATGGATAAATGAAAGTTATTTGCTCATCATGAAATACACTGATCATGTGATTTCTACTCTGTTTTTGCTTGAGGCCTTATAAAACTGGTCCTGAGGCACCACACACAAAAAGAACTGTTATATTATTAGAGAAGGCAAGTGTTAGCAAACTGGATAAAAAGAAGAAAACAGCAGATTTACGGAGAAAACTGTCTACTACTTGGTCTCAAGAATGGCTAAGTTTAAATTTGTAGATTTCAAAGATTGTATAAATAGCAATTTTCAGGTTATTATTTCGGCAGGATTTATATAGAAAGTTTATCTTTTACCTTCTCTATTTTGTTAAGTGTGGTGTTATAGTCCTGTTCTTAGTTCTGCAAAAGTGTCTCTTCTCTGGACTATGCATATTTTAGAGTATTTTACTCTCCATCTCCAAGTTGAGTTCCTGAATACTGGATTCTTTTTCTCACATAGTATGCAGGTCTTTCTTGAAAAACATACTCTGGGTACCTGAGACTTTGTGAGTCTCTGACTCAATATTTTCAAGAATTTTAAGTTTTTGAAGACTACTTCACCTAGTCCTTCCAGGACAGACTTCAAGATACTTTCTCCTCATCTCAAAACCCAAGAACTGTTCAAGAAACAGTTATTTGAACATGATGGCCACTTAATACCTCTACTGAAAACCACAACATCAAAAGGAAAGAGAAAGCAAAAGGCAATGCCCTGCCACAGAGGCAGGGTGGAGTGGGGGGAGAACGGGGTCGGGTGGTGGGAGGGATGCTGGGACCAGGGGTGCTGGAAAATGGGCACTAGTGGAGGGATGAGCACTCCAACACTGTATGACTGAAATGCGAGCATGGAAGTTTCTAAGTCTGTAACTGTACCTCATGGTGATTCACGAATAATTTTTTTTTTTAAAGAAACAGTTATTTGAGGGTTTGTGAACCAAACTTGAGTAAGTTGATAATGCATGCATGTGGAAACATTTATGGTGTATGATTTGGCAAATAGAAGGGAAATAGAGGTGGCTTTAGCCTCCCATGGTTTTAGTATAAAGACAACACCTTAGAACCTGCATTTTTTTTGATAGCTCATTACAAAGGTAGATCCTAATTTCCAGTTCTTTCAATGTGACTAAATTTGGTGACTTTTCATCAGTAAAATTTGATTATGGTAACAATTATTAATATGTAAAACACATGTGGCATCCATTCTACACCCTTACTTCGAAAATTTGCAATGGTACTTCGAAAATTTGCAATGGTATTTATAGCTGTCAATCTTATAAGTCCACATGGCACTGTGCAGACATATTTATTGCAAGGAACTAAGTCCTGAATAAAAAATATCCAGAAGTTGTGACCTTCAGCTTATAGTCATCATCAGCTTAGAGTGATCATCTTAGAATTGATATTTTGGAGCCAATCAGATTTTGACTACTTTTTGACTAGAGTCTCATGAGAGACCAGAAATTCCCATGTTGGTGTTTCTAAATTAAGCACTCATACTCAGGTATAATAGATGCTTCTTTATACCTGAGAGTTGCTAAATTTGGGAGTAATTTTGCTATGAAAATGTTGGGAGAAGGGGCTGGAGCGATAGCACAGCAGGGAGGGCATTTGCCTTGCATGTGGCCGACCCGGGTTCGATTCCCAGCATCCTATATGGTCCTCTGAGCACCGCCAGGGGTGATTCCTGAGTGCAGAGCCAGGAGTAACCCCTGTGCATCACCAGGTGTGACACAAAAAGCCAAAAAAAACAAACAACCAAAAATGTTGGGACAAGATCAGACTCTTGATGGAAACTCAACAGAATTAATGAGTATACCAGACATCTCAAGACATATGTTTATTGAAGGGAAAATAAAAGTTTACTCTGTGGGACTAGAATTGGGTACCTGGAGCCCAGAGCTGCCTGAAGTTGAAAATGCTGATGGTTTTATTCCCATCTATAATGCAGGGGCAAAATAAACAATATAAGGAGTGAGTTGCAGAACTTCTCAACCATTTTATTTCAAATTTTGTTTTCTTGTTCTATCCTTTATAGAACTTTAATATGACTGTTAGGGTGGTGCAGGTTAAAGCAAAGCCTTTGTCTGGAGTTGGGGGCTTATTTCTTTTAGATAATAAATTGTATTGTGCATTCAGTGGTTCTCTTGAGGATAAGGAATTTGGACTTAGCAATTTGGTAGAAAGAAGGTGGTTGGGATTCTACAGTCTGATAACTCTTGTTGAAAAGTCAGGACCTCTCAATGAACAGTTTACTGTGAGTTGGGCCTTCTGATCTTCAGATCAGAGAGGTTGGAGTTTTTCCATGTCCAGATGTTTATTGCCTCAGTTAGCAGGAGAGGGCTCCACTCAGGGGGCCACTTCTCTGTTCCTGTCAACACAATTGATAACTGATACACACATTTATCAACAAAGATTCTGCAATTTTTAACTTCAAGCTGTTCTTTTTCAGTGCTGTCAAGATTGAATGATGGATCATATTCTGTTTAATAGTTTGTTGAATTGGTTTTCAATTTTTTTATTTAGCATATCCAGACATATGGAAGGATTCATTCATTTCTACTCTTATCTCCTAAGAATGAGGCAAAAAAGTTCCCACTCTCCACTCACTGCCAGCGCAGGTACCGTGTTGGGTCTATAAAGTGATATGACTGTATTGTATGAAGTTAAACCTCATGTGTGAAGCTAGAAATGCTTAGTAAAACCTTTAAACAGTCATTTTTTCCCTTTTTGTGCTTAACATTGTTATTATCTTATGCAGTGTTGATCTCTGAAACAACCACTGGCTAAGGTCCCAGATGCAGGTCAGTTCAAATAGATCTTCAGTATTATATAAGACACATCCAATACAAAACCCTCCATGGTTACTGTTGCACACAATTTCAGGTTAACCTTTTAGATTCTGGGTCTGTCTGAACTGTGTAACCTTACTTAATGACACTTCAATGTCATGCTCTAGGCTGCAGCAATATTAAACTATTTCTGATTCTACAAATGCTCACTATTTTTTCCCCTTCATGCCTTAGAATATGCTTTTTATGGGTCTAGGAAATATCCACTGCCCATCTCTTCTAGTTCTCTTCTCTTAGAAGATATCTGCAGTTCATTTATACCTCTCTTGGAGGTTCCATTATACTATAGCACACTACACTCATTGCCAATATCACATGGTTACCTAACACCATACTGAGTCAAAAGACTGTATATGCACATTTAGGGCCAGAAAGATAGTACATGAGGTAAGGTACATGGTTTGTCTGGTTTAATATCTAGTATCACAGAGCCCCTTGATCACTTCTGAATGCAGCACTAGAGGCCCCAAGCCCTCCTATGTATTATCCTAAAGCTCCCACAGAGAACCTGTGTCACCTAGGTGTTCCTAGAACTGCATAGCAAGAGCAAAACTGCATTCTTTGACCCTTGCATTGAGCTGCTGACCTAGGTGGGTTAAGAATTACTAAGAGGGTCCCAGCACCTCTTTCTTATTCACTATTTAGGAAGACAGTCCTTTCTTTTTTTTTTTTTTTGTTTTTTTTTACTTTTTGGGTCCCACCCGGCAATGCACAGGGGTTCCTCCTGGCTCTGCACTCAGGAATTACCCCTGGCAGTGCTCGCTGACCATATGGGATGCTGGGATTTGAACCCGGGTCGGCTGCGTGCAAGGCAAACGCCCCACCTGCTGTGCTATCGCTCCAGCCCCAAGACAGTCCTTTCTAATACAGAATAGGAAGACTGAATTCTTTGAGGACATAGGACATGCCTTAATAATTTCTAGTTTTCCTGCTATATATGTATAAATTGGTATATACCAAGATGAAACCATAATAGCACTTGAAATTTTAGTCTGTGACATAATTTTGTATGAGGATTTGAATTGTTAAAATTGGGAAAATGATTGCATTTTGTTTAAAAGAGATCACTTTGTAAAATGTAATATAAAAGAAAAACAGTAACGGTACAATGCCTTATTAGTGTACAGTCTTGTTTTTAAAGGAACATCTTTCACAGGAACCAGAAATACTATAAACTGTAATGTAGCAATTACTATCTTAACTACAATACATGGTGTAAATCAATGGTGGCATTAAATCTTGTCTAAATGACCAGAACATGAGTTAAAGCTCCCTTTGTAGCACATATTTTTCTTTAGTTGATTTTGCTCACTTTAGGCTTGTAGCTTGCAGACAGGGGCTTTTTGTAAAAGGAAAGTCATGGACCATTTTATTTCATTTTTCCATACGTAATCTCCCAATTGAAGTCCAAAGTTGAGACTCGATTCTGAGAAGCAGCGCTATTGCGGCCTCCAGGGCTATACCCAGCAATATCCAGGGGCCACATGATTCCAGGGATCAAATTGGGGCCTTCCAAGCATTTATGACCACTATGCTGTTTTGTTTTGCTCTTTAATTTTTTATTTTGTTTCCAATTTATTTAGAGCATGGAAGGGAGGCAAGATAAGAACAACTGCCTGCAAAGAAGAGATTTTGTTTCTTTTTTTTTCCTCTTGTCATGGTGGATGAATACTTAAGCAATGCTCAGGGGCATTTTGTTTTAATATTTTGCTTAGTTAACACATCTATTCAAAAACATATACTCTATCGTTAAGGGGAAGTTCCTCACAGCACTTCAAGTACTAAAGCTTACAGAAAGGAATAAAGGAAGTGAATCAAAACTAGAAAGAATGGGATATAGAAATACTATTCACTGTATCACTGTCTTCATGTTGCTCATCGATTTACTCGAGCGGGTGCCAGTAACATCTCCATTCTTCCCTTGTCACGTTCAGGGTCAGGGGAATGAGGCCCATTATTGTTACTGTTCTTGGCATATCGAATACACCATGGGTAGATTGCCAGGCTCTGCCCTGCCAGATTCTGCATAGCTCTCTTCTGAGAGCTTTGTTTTATAGTCTCTGGATCTTGGCGATTGATGAGATTACATGGCACTGGGGGCAGTTTGTGGGTGTGACTACCAAGCTACTAGAAAACTGGGGATCTGGGTGGGTGGAGGAGGCCCAATCCCAATCCAAGAAGTCTTGGAGATCTCAGCCACATCCCGCATACTTGGGTTCCTCTGTTGGTTCCCTCATGGGTGAGACTCGGCTGAGTGTGTGGAGAGTGGCCTTGAGAATAGCTGTGACTAGGTTTATGTAGGTTTTCAGCTGCTGGGATACTATTATAAAACAAAAATATATATTTACCTGGTAGGGGAGGTACCATCATCATGAAGGTGTGATGCTTATACTTTGCATTCTAGATGTGCTGGCCCCTGCGATTTCCCCAAATGTGGAAAACTTGACTGCATAATGTGTGATAGTGGGGGAGAGCATTCTCCTTCTCTCTTGAAATAAATATGTCAGACACTTGTTCTATAGGCACTTAATATTTAAAAATTGACATTTTGAATGATAACTGGGATGACAGTGAAGTGAAACATACTGGTCATAAGATTGGTACATTATAAGGGCCGGAGCTAGAGTATAGCAGGTAGGGCATTTGTCTTGCACGTGGCTGACTCAGGTTTGATTCCCTGCATCCCATAAGGTCCTCAGAGCATTGACAGGAGTAATTCCTGAGACTTCTGAGCATTGTTGGAGTCTTCGTGACCCAAAAAAAGGAAGAAAAAAAATTGATATAGTTCACACACACACACACACACACACACACACACAGCACATATACTAAAAGTACTTTTATGGAGGTATCATAGTTTACAATATTATTGAAGTGATTTACAGTCACAGAGCTACTATACTAGATCCGCCACCATTATCCACAGTAATATTTCCCCACCTCCATCTTATTGCCCTCTGTTTCCAATTCTACTGATTATGTCTCAGAATTTCTTTGTTTTGGGGATTGTCTAATCCTTTCTTTGTTTGCTTATGTTTTGAATATGAGCGAGATCATCTAGTATTTATCTTTTATTTCATGAGAAGTTCTTATTTTTGAATTATTTTTAACCTCAGAGCATAAAAATATTTGTATTTCTTTTAATCTCCTAGTCATGAGTGAACAATGCATCATTCACTAAACTACTTTAAGATACTAAAAATAGTATGAGTAAAGCATAGCTTTCATAATCTGCACAGAACTGTGATGAAAAACTGGTTGAGAAATAAAACAACAAAAAATATAAGAAAGGAATAAATTAAGGTTCACAGTCTAGAAGTAAATGCATATCATTTTTTATATTTTTATAAATATAGTTTAGTATATTTATATTAATATATTTTCAATGGAAAATATATTTTCAATGGAAAAGAATAGTTCATTGGAGTGATAATTTAATAGAATAAAATTATTACTTTTTCCTTTGTGTGTGTGTGTGTGTGGTCTCGAAGTAATAAAATAATGAACCTAATTTTTTGTTCCTGTGGTACCTCAAAGAAATTGCAGCTATGCAAAAACAATATATAACTCCATAGGAATTTTTAATAGGTTTTTGACATGGTTACTCATGGAGAAAGAAATGCTCTAACTAAGACAGACCTTAGTTTCCCCATCTCAAAAATATTAGGAAGCATTTGCATGAAACATAGTTGTTAACTTTCTAGCCCAAATAACATAAAATATTGGAATCTGAAAGAAAATATGACATTTGGGAGTATTTCACCTGGTTTAACCAAATAATTACATGTTGCACGTTTATAACAGTTTCCAAATAAACTTTCTCAGCTCTAAATTTAATGAGACTTAAATTGCAAAATGTTGTGAGCTCTTTGCTTTTTTCTAAGTGCAAATCCATTGGACACATCACTTAAAACCCTTCCTATATAATAATGAAACACTGGTCAAGGAAATTCGACATTGGTGGTGGAATTGATATTGAAATATATGCTTAAAACTCAACCATCAATAACTTTGTAAATCACATTTCTTCAATTAAATTTAAAAAATTAAAAATACTTCTTATAGAAGTAAAAAGGAGGGGTGCAAAAGCTCAGTTGAGGTCCTCTCAACTGAGTTGTTTCTGTAATAGCACTATACTGAATACTGGATTATATTTTGTAGTTCTAGATGTACTAAAAATAATGTTTAAATTTAATTGTCTAAAATATCATTTCTTGTCTCCCATTTATTCCAACTTTCATTAATTTCTTATCATTTAGAGATAAGTAAGTGACATTTGATTAGGAGAAATATATCTATGTCTGCATACAAACCTTCATTAATACCAATAATGGTGGACATTTCTTTTGTCCACCAAATTTTCCAAGTATTCATGAGAAATTTTTTTTTTTATTTTCTTATTTTCTTACATACCTTTCTTAAAAACAAACAAATGTATTAAACTATTTCAGTTTTTTTCAGCATATAATGTTGTTCTTATTCGTAGTAAAACTATTAACCCATTTAAAAGGAAATTTGATGAAATATTATATTTATTCAAATAGCAAGTGGAACAATGAAGAATTACAGTCAAAATGATATTCATTTATAGTCAGTTCCAGAAAATATTGAATCAATGTGTAAGAATTAGATGAGATCGGGCGTGTTCAGGATGGTATGGCCGTAGACTCAATGTGCAAGTATTAGAGTTGAAATAAAATTTAAACTTAAATCCCCAAAAAACCAGAAGTAGATGAACAGTTGTATCATTGATGTGACTAATTTAGTTTCTGTGACTTCCACAGGCCCATTTATTATACAGATGTTTTAAATCTATCTTGATTAAACAAAGTCAAGAATCCTTAAGTGATATTTTAATGAATTTTGCATTCTAAGGAAGGAAGGGAGAAAAATTTCAAATGTTAGCCCAAATAGGCATTAATGCTGTCATTCTTTGTAGTGGAGTGAATCACATTCTTTATAGTATCAGTATACTAACAGTAAACAATCACTGTAAGTCTGTATCTCCCTGGGAAATAATCTAGATCCTGCTGCCAAAATATAATGTATTTTATGAACAAATAGAGAAATACATGGTCTCTAAGGGATCAATGATCATCTTTCCTTCCCTCTCACCATGAGAGTCCTAACATGATTTTAAGTGCATTGTGCTTACTTTATATAAAATAGCACTTTTATGCAGAGGATTCTAAGGAGTTTTCCTATGTTAGTTTAAAACAGGTAAAATTAATATGTATTCTTTTGATTACCCCAAAATGTCTGCATTTTGCTGAAGTATCCATGTAATATAGGAAAGAAGAATTGTAGTTTCTTGAAATATCAGTTGTATTCAAATGGCTGGTATGGGTTTATTAGAAAAATTAAGAAGACAAAACAGGCAATATTTCAGAATATGTTCTGAAAAATATGTTGAATTCACAGTTCAACTTTTCCTGCCACTTCACTGCATCACTGAGGGTGATTTTATATGATGCAACACAGTTTCCTTTTTAAGATGACAGGGTAGGAAATTGCTAGGGGACTTGGACTGCCAAAGCCCCTAAGACTGCTCTAACATGTCGAATAAAAACCACAGCTCAGTGAACCAAGAGATAATAGTCAGGAGTCTTCAACACAGACTGCTGTGGATTCATGGTGGCATCTTAAGAGGCCACTGCAGACACTAATTTTTAAAAGTTTGATTGCCTGCTTCAGAACATATGTAGGCACCAAAGAGATAGTACAGAAGATAAGGCACTTTCCTTGCATGTTGTTAACCCCAGTTCAATCCCCAGCACTGCGTTTAGTTCACTGAGCACCTCCAGGAGTGATTTCAGTGCACAGAGCCAGGAATAAGCCTTGAGCACTCAAAGGTATGTCCCAAAAATAAATACATGCATAAATAAATATCATAAATAACTGAAAAAAAATATAGGAACTTGGAGAGCAGTTGGCTGGGACGGAGGTATAAATGGACCAGATTTGGTGTTTTTTTCAGTAGTTAACCAGTGTTTGGCATTTGGGGGACCACATGGCATTAGGACCTAAACCAGGGCTCCTGCATGCAGAACTTTGAGCTTTCTCACCTACCCTCCAAATAGGATTTGTGTGTGTGTGGGGGGGGGGGCGGGGGTTGGTCAGGTTTCAGTTTAAAATGATCACTTTTTTTTTTTAAACTTTTTATTAAATCACCATGTGGAAAGTTACAAAGTTTGCAGGTTTATATGTCAGTTATACAATATTTAAACACCCATCCCTTCACCAGTGCCCATATTCCACCACCAGAAACCCCAGTATACCCCCGCCCCCGCCCCCTACCCCCTACTGTATCACTAATGAATTTCACTTCATTTTTTCTTTACCTTGATTACATTCCATAATTCAACACAAAACTCACTATAGTTGTTAGAGTTTCCAAGCAAGAGAGACAGATCTACTACATTTGATAATTAGTTTTTCATTGCTGGAAATGAAGAGATATGTAGCCCCACTGCTACAAGTACATAACTCTCTCTCTCTCTCTCTCTTTTTTTCCCTTTTTCCTTTTCCCTTTTTTTTTTTTTCCTTTTTCCCCCTCATCCTCCTTCCAGCGCCTCATAGTATGGTGTACGCCACGCCACGTCGGCCAGCATGGGGCTTTTGCTTAGTTCACAGTCCAGAGAGCTGGCTGCTACATTAAAAACATTCAATATTTCAACAAAAACTTACTGTTATTATTTGGAGTTTCCCCCCCAAGTCAGACCTGTTCAAAAGGAACCGTTTCACATTGCTGACAATTATAAATGTTAAGTCGCGCGGACAGTTTTGGATTTCTGTATAAAGTCCAGGGAAAATTCTGCCAGATGCTGGAACCCCAATTCCTAAAGCTGTCTCTGGTTCCCGCTCGTTGCACATCCACCGGCTCTGCAGAGACATGGGCACCCGGGCCGAAAACCCGGCCGGCCGGAGCCGAGCCCCGGCCCTGGCGGGGGCTGGCCCTGTATCCCGCGGCTGTTTCCTAAAATGATCACTTTTTAATTAATGGGGCCATTACATTTATAAATCTATTAACTTCCGATGAAATTATTCTTAAGAGACAAATATGAAATAAGTATCATTATATTGGAGATTTCACAGTTGTGTGTAAATGTTCAGGATTTGTTTTCTTTGTTTTCCTCACTTGCTAAGCTTACTGTACCTAAGTTATGTCTATGATAGATGTATTTATGTTCGTAAATAAAATTCACTTAAACAGTTTTGTTGGTACTAGATAGAGTATGGCAGGTAGGACACTTGTCTTGCACATGGCTGATGTGGTTTCAAACCCTTGCACTGCACATGATCCCTTGAAAACTTCCAGGAGTGATCCTTGACCACAGAACAAGGACTAAGCCCTGAGCATTGCTAGGTGTGTCCCCAAACTGGAATAATTACTACTACTACTACTACTACTACTACTACTACTACTACTACTACTACTACAACTACTACTACTATTACTACTACTACTACTGTAGCACTGTAGTAGCACTGTTGTCCTATTGTTCATTGATTTACTCGAGCGGGCACCAGTAAGGTCTCTATTATGAGACTTGTTGTTACTGTTTTGGGCATGTTGAATAAGCTGAGGGAAACCTGCCAGGCTCTGTCATGCGGGCGAGATACTTTCAGTAGCTTACTGGGCTCTCTGAGAGGGATGGATGAATTGAACCCAGGTTGGCCGCATGCAAGGCAAATGCCCTACCCACTGTGATATCGCTCAAGTCCTATTACTACTAATAAATTATTTTGTTAATTCCTCATTTAGTTTAATATTTTCCACAGATGTTCTGTAATATGCATATTTAACCATTACCTTAGATAATTGTAGGATATTTATATTTTAGATGATAGTACAGTTCTCTGCGTAAATACATCCCTCAAGAAAAATTTAAGACTAAAGCCCAGAGTTTCTTATATTTAGGAGAACGTGCATATAATAAGGAACCTAAATATCTTGACTGATGTGTTTCTTCATCTTTATACACCAGTTCTGTATTTATAAAATGGAAATAGTTACAGCTGTTTTGCACACTCCTCCAAACATGGGGAAGGTGGCAGGAAATTATATACCTGGCAGTGCTGAGGAAAGTAATGGTGATTAGGTCTTCACAACATTCGAATGGAAATGAAGAGATGAATGTTGCTTAGAGAGTCTTCTTTGCTTTCATCTAGACTGCTTCACAGTTAAATCACCTCAGGGAATTTTCTGTGGTAGAAAGTCTGGTCATCTGAATTAGAATCCCAATTTTTCAAGTCAAATGAGAGTAGATTAGTCTCTCATGGGAAACTCATATTAATTAGACTTACTGTGGCAAAGTTGAAAATTTGTCGATTTAGAAAGAGAACTCTTACTAGAGTCTAATTTGGAACACCTACATTAGTTAAAATGACATATTCTCCCTTCAAAGCAAAACACATACAGGAAATAGTGGTTCTCAAAGAGTTATGAAATCAGAGCTAAGAGAGTCAATCAAATGGCTGAATTGTTCAGTGGCATCAGACATAGATAGTGCTTTAACTCTTTTCTATGAAATTCCAAACATTGATTAATTAATAGAATTAATTAAGCAATTTCTGTGTGTCAAATATTGTGTTAAATCTTTTTGTAAGTATTTTTCCCACAAATTTAGAACAATCTTAGGCAAAATGCAACATTTTTCAATGATTTTTTCCAAACTGAAAGTGAGGTTTAAGTTTAGCTGCTCATTAGGCCTTTAATAATGTCTCCTGGCTTCCTGATTTCTTCAGTCTTCCTAATGTTTCCTGTCTTCAGTCACTATTACAGGTTCTTTGAAAAACTCAGACTCAGTCCCTTTTCCCCTATTATTCTTTCTGCTGTAAATGGTTTCTTAGACAACTGCATGACTGTTTCCTGGTCCTCTTTCCTAATTTAACTCCAAACTGAATGATTCAATTTTTTTTTCTTGCTCACATACAGATTTTTCCATTAGCCTCACCCAACATTTCATATACTCTAAATCTGTTTTGTCTCTTTAACTATGCAAACAAGTAGCAAACATAATACACAATTAACTTACGAATTACCAAAGTGCAGAGAAAGATTTCACAGCCCCATCTGGTTTCTTCTGAAGTTGGTTGACCAAACTGACATCAGACAGATTAGAGGGGGAGAAATAAAATTTATAACACACAAATTAAGAATTTACATAGTTGTAAATTTTGAAGAAAATTGGGGCAAACCAAGGGACAAACCAGAATATACGTCTATCCCATACTTTTCTCTATCTCTACTTCTAACTCTATCTGTATCACTGTAGCACTGTCGTCCCATTGTTCATTGATTTGCTTGTGCAGGCACCAGTAACATCTCCATTGTGAGATTTGTTACTGTTTTTGGCATATTGAATACACCATGAGTAGCTTGCCAGGTTCTAACTCTAGCAATATCAATACTGTCATGTTTTGTGCTAAGTGGCTTGAGGTATCAAAGAGAGAAGAGGGGATGTCTCATGATGAAGAAAGGATAATTTCATCTTTACTCAGATGAGTTTCTCACATACAGAAGAGATATTCACTGATGCATTTGCACCTGGATTTGTTCCTTAAACTAGGAAAGAAGGCAAAGTTTTATTCTCTAATTGGGGGAGAGTAAGTGGTACAAATCCCAAATATCATTGTCCTTTGGCTCCTTTTCAAAAAAAAATCATTCAAAAACCCTCTGGAAATCTATTTTTAATGAAACAAACAGGAAGTATCTCTGCCACACCATAGATTATTCTAATGCCCCTGGACAGACTCTAGGAGGAAAGAGCTTCTCTTATGTTTTCAGGGATTTTATTGCTATCTACTCAAAATTATCTGTCTTCTAAAAGCAATGATAATAGAGTTTTATAGAGTCCCTCAGGACCAATTGACTTTAATTTCACTGACTATGATAGCAAATGTTAGTAAAGCCTACTATAGATCTATCGGTGAAAAGCCCATGTGATAGAGGAGAGGATTAAGAATTCCAAAATGCATTTTGTTGTTTGTCCTTTCTACTAGACTATAAGCACCGAGTCTTTTTTAGTTTTCTCCTATACTCTATATCCAGTTAACCTGAACTTATTTGATTCTGAATGCACAATAAATATTAATTGAATAAAGGCGATAACTTAAGTGAGGAAACTTTCAGTCCATTAATTGTTATTTACTTCTTCCTTAAGTAGTAGAAAGGACCAGTATTGGTAATACAGCTTCTGTGACACTCCTGGGGCTATGAATGCTTCCATTACAGACTAATTTGCCTTTTAATTAGCACTTAAAAAAAAGAACACCTTTTCTTGTTTTATAATCTGGGACTCAGTCTTTAAAGATACTACTTTACAAAAAAAAATGATATTGAGAGAAAATAATTTGACAAAGAAAAATTGCTTTACAGAAAATAATGAAAAACTAAGATTTTACACACTGATTTAAGTTTTCCTTTATATTTAACAGAGTGCCTCTTGTAATTTTCATTTTAAATTTTGAAGAATGAATAAAGATAGATCAAGTGATATTTTCTATTTAGTATTATGTGGTGGTAATATGATATGAGACTATTTCCCAATATTTAGATGTTTTAGTCTGGGTTTGAATAGATTTATTCGCATAGTCGTCTATGTAAGTTTGATTTATTTTTTTTTCCCCAGGTCTGTTCTAATCCTTTAATATCTTAATACTTCCCCTTGGAATGTTCTGTGTTATCATCTTGCTTTTTTTCTTCCTTTTGCTCTTATCTGACTACAAAAATGCTTATCACTGATATGTTCAAAGACTTCATAAAATACTTCTACTTAATTTTCATTGCCTAATGGCATCTTAACAGATGACAGTCGACAAAAGACTAAATAATGAAGGTATAGGTAGGGCTGACAAAATGAGTGCAGAGTAAAAGACAGAAGGATCTTATATAAGTATACATTTTGTTAGGTTTTTAATTTTCTCATGCAGTTTCAAAGCTATGGATAATTGGCTGATCAATGTTCTAAAAATTACCACTCCCTTTACGATTTCCTGTAAAAAAATTTAAAGGGCAAATCATTTTTGCTCTTATTCCGAAATTATTTTCTGTACTGAGTTATGCTGCACTATGCCAAAGATTATATTTGAATAGTAATCCTCACCACAACTTAGTACTAAGAAAACTAAATTTCAATACTCAGTTACTAAATAACCAACATGATATTTACAACAAAATCTTATACAAAATCCAAGCTGGAGTGATAACACAGCAGGTAGGGTGTTTGCCTTGCACGTGGCTGACCCAGGTTCAATTCCCAGCATCCCATATGGTCCCCTGAGAACCATCAAGAGTAATTCCTGAGTGCAGAGCCAGGAGTAATCCCTGTCCATAGCCAGGTGTAACCCAAAAAGAAAAAAAAAATCCTACACAAAATCCTAATTCTTGCAAAGCAAGGTTGCACTTTTGAATTGATGACCCTGTTATTGATATCCATTTTCTATGGCTTTCAAGAAATGTTTTTGCATTTCAAAAATTTTTGTTTTAAATAATTTCAAAATTTCATGAAAGGCTATATTTTTTCATCCCTAACTTTTTGTTGACGGAAGGTGAAAGGGATTTTGGAAGCATGAACAAATGCATGTTCAGTATGACATTCCTTTGTCCACTGCCAACAGCTACATGCTGTCTGATCCAAGAACTGATTATGGTCTGCTTGTGTGTGTCAGCTTTATTCAGGTATGCTGTCTCACAGGGCACTATAGGAGGCACATGGCTAGTGGAGATTATTGTAACATGGCCCTATTAAGACAGTGAAGCTGCTTATTACCTCCACCTCAGAAAGATCTTAAAGATTGTATATAACAGTTGTGAATCACAAAATCTGATGAAGGACCAGAGAGAGCGTACAGTAGTGGTTAAGGCACTTGCTCTGTATATGTGACTTTCCGGTTCAATCCGTGGCACTATATTATTGTCCCCTCGGCATCACCAAGAGTGATTCCTGAGCACAAATAGGCTTGGCCTTTAAGTATATTTATATTTAAGCGACTTAACCTGTGTTAATCCTAGTTTCTTTTCCTGTAAATTAAGAATGATAACCTTATGATGTGACAGAATAAAGTTAAGTAATACAATGCGGTTAAAATTGAAGTATCAGACATACATAAATCATTATGTAAAAATTAACTCTATATAAACTCTCTTAAACTGCAAATGAAAATTTATTGATTTTTTGCTATTCCCTTTCAGATGCCTTTACTTCCCTACCTGCTTATATCTCTACTCTAGGCTCTCTGGCTCTCGAGAAATAAACATTTAAGAGGCCAAAACATTTTCCTGCAAGTTTACTAGTGTAGGGACTTATGTTGCAGCACCATGGGGAAAAATTTCCACTGAAGAAATAACAGTGACTTGAGGTGAGTAGAGACTGGTGAAAGGATAGGATATGCACTCACGAATTCTATGTTATTTTACCAATGGATTGTTTCTCTAGTGGGTTTCTGTGTTGCTCAACCAGACACAACTCCCTTGTGGTCTTTTGGCATCTCTCCAAGAGTGGAGAGGCAGAACAACATGGGCTGTCTTCCCCACTCCCCCCCACCCCCCGCAGACTGTGTGCAAGTCAGGCTTGGGAGTAGTTGCTAGTCAAAAGTGGGGAAAGAGAATAAAGATATTTCCACCTCCACACTCCCTCAGTCCTAAAGTGAATCAACAATAAAGCAAAATAGGGTGTGGTGTAAGGAAATGATAGAATGTCAGTGTCTGTCGGAATAACTAAACCAACCCCATCAAAAAATGGGGAGAAGAAATGAACAGAAGTTTCCTCAAAAAAAAAAATACAAATGGCCAAAAGGCACATAAAAAAAATGCTCCAAATCGCTAGTCATGAGGGAGATGGAAATCAAAACAACAATGAGATATCATTTCACACCACAGAGACTGGCACACATTCAAAACAAAAGCAACCAGTGCTGGCATGGATGTGGGGGAAAGGGATGCTCCTTCACTGTTTGTGGGAATGCCGACTGGTCCAGCTTTTCTGGAAAACAATATAGGCAGTCCTTCAAAAACTAGAAATTGACCCTGCAATACTACTTCTGGGAATATACCCCGAGGATGCAAAACAGCACAGTAGAAATGATATCTGTCCCTAAATGTTCATCGCAGCACTGTTCACAATAGCCAAAATATGGCAACAACCCGAGTGCCCTAAGACAGATGACTGGTTAAAGAAACTTTGGTACATCTACACAATGGAATACTATGCAGCTGTTAGGAGAGATGAAGTCATGGAATTTGCTTATAAATGGATAAACATGGAGAGTATCATGCTAAGTGAAATGAGTGGGAAAGAGAGGGACAGACATAGAAGGACTGCACTCGTGTGGAGTATAGAATAACATCACTATAAGGCTGACACCCAAGGACAGTAGATACAAGGGCCAGGGGGATTGCCCCATAGCTGGAATCCTGCTTCATGATCAGAGGGGAGAAGGCAGATGGAATAGAGAAGCGATCACTAAGAAAATGATGGCTGGAGGAACCAGTTGGGACGGGAGATGCATGCCGAAAGTAGGTAATGGATCAAGCATGATAAACTCTCAGTGTCTGTGTTGCAAGTTATAATGCCCAAAATTAGAGAGTATTGTCTGCCATAGAGGCAGGGAGAGGGTGGGAAAGGGGGTTATACTGGGGATATTGGTGGTGGGGATTGTGCACTGGTGAAGAGATGGGTGTTTGATCATTGTATGATTGTAGCCCAAACATGAAAGCTTGTAACTATCTCGTGATTCAATAAAATTATAAAAAAAAGAATCATGTACAAGAAAAATATAGCAGAATTCTGATTCTATTGCACATTGATCTCAAGCTCTCATATTTTCCTTGGGACATCCCCATTCTGATCTCAGAGAAGATGGTCACAGAGATTCTAGGAATCACTCTTGGCCACAAACATGGGGAAGGCATATTCTTGCCTAAGCCACTTTTCTTTGTATTCATTTCTTATCGCGCCTTTCATTGTAACTAATCCTATATTTCTTCTCAGGATTAAGTAACTTTTTCCCACCCTCTGTCTATAGAAACCTTTCCATTTGCTAGATGGAAAACACCCAATTCATAAGTCATTTACTAAAGTCATTCAGATCTCTAAATTTATTTTAATTAATTTAACACATATGTACAGAATTGTATTTGTTTTAAGTTTATTGGAATGAAAGGGCTGGAGCGATAGCACAGCAGGTAGGGCATTTGCCTTGCACGCAGCTGACCCAGGTTTGATTCTTCCGCCCCTCTTGGAGAGCCCGGCAAGCTACCGAGAGTATCCAGCCTGCTCGGCAGAACCTGGCAAGCTACCCGTGGTGTATTCAATATGCCCAAAACAGTAACAACGAGTCTCACAATAGAGACATTACTGGTGCCCACTCGAGCAAATCAATGAGCAATGGGATGACAAGTGACAAGTGATTAAAATGGACCTGAGAAAGGAAAAGGAAAGCCCCATATGGGGAGGAATTTAATATTGAACTCAATTCTACATATATAGAATTCTCAATATAGCTTATGAGGTGGGCCACACCCAGCAGTGCTTAGGGTTTACTCATGGCTCTCTAATCTCAGTAGTGTTCTGGGAATCATAAAGTACCGGGGATCAAACTGAGGCCAGCCATGCACAAGCAAAAACTATGCCTCCTGTGAACCTCTAGCATCAAATCCTAAATTTTTTACATGAATTATTGTTTCATGTTCAGACAATACTAACATTTATTGAACTTACATTTAATCATTGTCATTTTCCCCCTTCATATTTCCCCATTGCAACTTTTTTACCATTTAATGTGGAACCTAACTGACCACTTATATTGGAATCAGTGTTATTCTTTCCATATTTCTATTTATTATTTTAAATGACTTTGCATTCTTTTAATAGCTCTTTTCAATTCCTATGGCATTATTATTAGTTTATTTGAAATTTCTTATTTGAATGAAATATCAACTTTATGAAAAGCATTGATTCACATTTCCTCTGTATTTTCCTCTATCCTCAATTACACAAAGAACAAATGGAACATTCAAAGCATTTATAAGTAATTGCTGACTAGATTAATGAAATAAAGGGACCAGATATACATTCCAGAGCTATTCATCAAAGTAATATATCGGTAACAACAATCAGATCACCATGATTGTCTTACTCCAATATGAACCCAAAATCTAGATGTGATTTTATTTCCTAATTGTCTTGGTTACAAGGTTGAGTCTGTAAACTATTGACAACAATACATTCAAGTGAGTCTAATAGCCATAAATAGGGAAAGGGAAAAATAGGAGATAGGGAACAGAGACACTTTTAGATTAACAGAGTATAATGATACATGGGATTAGAGAAAAAGGTTCCTTCCATCCCTATAAAATTCTGACACATTTCAGAAAACTTCACATGACTATTTTATTTTACTTCTATAGTAGAGAATGAAGTTAAGAGACTTCTTATCTTAATATTATAGATCACATCATAAAGATAAAAAAGATTAAAACCTTAATTATTTTTTATTTCAGATGTGGAAGAAAACCATTCTTATTTTATGTACTTGCTATTTCATTAGATTTTTCTTAGATAAATGATAATAAGGCATAAAATTTTCTATTGGCAATTCTTTAGCAGAGTCTTAAATATCTTAAGTACTATAAAGTATAACACATTGCATCTCACTTTCAGAGACCTAGGTAATTCTATACATAATAAAATGTTGCTAAGTAATGTAACCATTCTAATTGGCTAATAGAGAACATTAATTGCTTTGAAATTTTCTTCTAAAATTAGATAGAAATCATATCACCTACCGTAGTATTCCTGTAACATTGACCTTCACAGTAGTTCTTAGGAGTGAGTAATTTTGTGTAAAACAGAATCTAGCTTGTGTAGCCTTACCTAATCTTTCCTTTATTCAGCAGCATCCAAATAAATGTGGTCTTAGTTTTCAATTAAGGTATCTATTCTTTTTCATACAGATAGTTCCTTTTTTTTAAATTTATTTTATTGAATCACCACGTGGAAAGTTACAAATTTCTCAGGCTTATGTCTCAGTTATACAATGTTCAAACACCCATCCCTTCACCAGTGCCCATATTCCACCACCAAAAAAAGAAAAAAACAGTACACCTGCCACCCTCCCCACCCCCCCACCCCCCTGCATAACTGATAAAATTCACTTCATTTTCTCTTTATCTTGATTACAGTCCATATTTCAACCCAAAACAAAACTCACTATTGTTGTTGGGGTTTCAACACTGAACTCACTATTCTTCTTGGAGTTTATCTCCTCAAAATACGGCCCTATTGACAAGGAAACATTTGATAATTAGTTCTCCATGAATAAGAATAAAGAGGTAAAAGGTCGCACGGCCACAGTAGGGGCCGTGCAGTTTAGGATTTCTGTGTTTTAGTAATTAAGTACATGGAGATTTAAGTGGGAAATGTAATCATTTCCCTTCCTGGGGCAGCATAAAGCAAAAGCTTAGTTCACGGACTGGGGACACGGTTGCGAGCACTTGCTGGGTTCAGGCGTCATCTAGCTGGCTCTGGATGTTGGTGGTTCAGCAGCAGAGCGGCCTTGCAAATGCATGGCCACCCGGTTCAAATCCCGGTGCTAGATAGTTCTAAGGGGAAAAAAGCTGCCTTGAGTAATTGATTATTGTATTTTGAGCCCCAAGTTACAGTGCTCAGGGCTTACTCCTGGCTTTGCACTTCTAGCAAGCTTGGGGGACCGTATGAGTTGCCAGGGATTGAACCTGGGTAGGTTATGTGTAAGGCAAGTCCCCTACCCTCTGTTCTATTTTTCAGGCACCCAAAATAACTCAATGTAAATGTATTATCCCTTAATTATGCAACTGAAGATATGCTTTATAGTCCTCACTACAGACGTTAGAGTAAAGAAAAAGACTGAATAATTTGAAACTTTCTCATCAACAATACTTGAAAAGAGACGAAAATGAATATAAGTTTTATAAAGTGTTACTAAAAATTACGCATATTAAAATGGATTTTACTTGTAAGTGTTAAGGAAAACATGATTTAATATTTGAAAGGGATGCAGTCAATCTGTTGCTTTCATTTTTGTTAAATTCAGAAAACTGAATCCCAAATAATCTAATAAAATAGTACAATCACATAAGAAAGGGAAAAAACTAGAAATATAATGACCATGGCTGTAAATCTAGAGCTCATTTTCTCTGCTAGTCAAAGATAAAATCCATAAAAAATAAATTTTAACTAAAAAAAGCATATATGTATATATCTCTAAAGTAAAACCTTCATTCACTTGGCTAATTTCAAATTGTGTTAATTATTTACAAAAATACTAATTAAATTATTTAAAAAGTAAACTTCACTTAACTATAACTAGCTCACTACCAGAAACATGGCAAATAATCATAATTCCATATCAGTGGAATTAACGTCAAATGACAGCTAGATATTCATTACTTACTTGACCATAAAATAGTTTGAAAAAGTCTTATATATATGCTAGCAACTGATGAAACCCTTGGACTAGTTAATCATCTTCCAGGCATAAATATACATTAAATTAAAGCAAAGATTAACTCTATGACCTTTCATATTTAAAAATGCTGAAGTGACTAACAGATTTCATTTATTTAGTTTTATTGGGAAACATTACCTTCCATCTATGTGAATTTCCTATATGAATAAATTCATCTACTTGTTCATTTGGCAAATATTTGTAATACTTGTTTATTTGTTTGGGGTCTGCACCCAGTGGTGCTCAGGGCTTATTCCTGGCTCTGTATTCAGGGTTCACTCCTGGTAGATTCCGAGATCATAATGGGTGCTGGGGATTGAACCTAGTTCTTTGTACTATCTCTCTGATCGTACACTTGCCAAGTCTTCATCTAGGAATAGAGATAAAAAGAATACAGGCAGATTTTTTTCTCATATAGCTAACCAACTAACAGAAAAATAACTATATAGATGTGAAAGGACAAACACCAAAAAGAAAATTAAAGAATAAAAAGGGAGGGAATTATTTAAATTAGTATGGTCATATAATGATTATTTCTGTAATCACAATAAACTCTATAATCAAGCTATTTCTGTAATCAAGATAAATAAATATATAACAATATATAATAAAGTATAGAAAGTTTCTTTATAAGGAGCTCTCACATAATTGTTACAAAAGCATAGGCATTATTAGTAAAAATAATAAAATATTTTAATCAGCATTTAAATGAAAATGTGAGCAAAATGGAGCAAATATGCTTTGACAATGGGTTATTGAACAAAGTTCTTGTGAACAAGGTTATTGAGAGCAAAGAGAAAACTGTTATATAGTGTTTTATATCAAGAAGGACTACTAAAATACTAAAATGGTTTCCTTTGCTTTAAAGTTTGAACATGTTCTCACATAATTCCAATCTAATCCTTGGATAACTCAGATATTATTTAACATACTTTCCCTCCATTTTCTATGTATATTGTTATTTAGAATAGATTTGACAAATTATAATTAGAAGGAAAACCATGCTATCCGTACTTTTATAGAAGTGATAAAAAATATACATACTATCATTTTTATAACTCTGGATAGTTGTGACGAAGTTTTAATAGAGATAAGTCTACCTGATGGAAAAAAGGTGTGGATAGGTACATGGCAAGTAGAAACTCAGCAGGAAAGGTATAACAATGTACAGTTATCTTTGGACAGCTTAATGAAGAAATGAGAAGGTGGCTGCTATAACTCAGAGAAGCATCTTCTAGGTATAATGATCACTTTGGAGGGCAAAATCTGTGAATCAAAAAATTTATTATTTACACAATCAGAACTGAAGGCAGTGGTGTTGCTTGATCAAAATGAGTCAAGTGAATTTTTTTAAATTTTATTAAAGTACTATGATTTACAAAGTTACTCATGTAACTATGTTGGGTTTTAGACATTATGTTCTAGTACCAAGTGAATGATATGATGAGGCAGTTTAAGAGAAGCAGCTGGGAGCCAGATCCAGAGGTGTCTTTTATGACTCAACAAGGACTTAGAATTACAGAATGCATGGAACATGTCAGGAGAGTTGTAAACTGGAAAATGAGGTGATTAGATTTGCATTTTAGCCAGCTTCCTCTGGCTTCTCTGTGGGTAGAGTATAGTTTTCAAGAGATAAAGTTGGGACACTGAGCAGTCTGCTGGTGAGGTATATTGTACATCCAACTGAGAGATGGTATAGACTTGGCAAAACATATAGCTACAAATATAATTACAAAAGCTTGCAATCTCTTCATAGACCCCCTTTCTTCTGAGCCCCCCCTCAAATATTGATTGATTACTACAGAACAGAATTCCTTACTTTTCAACTGTGGAAGTTGTATAGACATAAATACATATATACTACTTACAGTTTTGTAGAGAGTCAAAAATAAACTTTTTAAGAATCTATAATAAGAAAATCAACAATGGTAACAGTCAACAATAAACACACCTAAGACTTCTCAAATATTCAAGATGTGGTATGTTACAGGATCAATATTTCTAAAGTATTTGTCATCTCATTCATCAACTGACAATTCTTATAATAAAAGACTAAATTTATATGTAGAAAAATGGCAGATGTCCTTTCAGACTGAAAAAATTATCTGTTCTGATGCTGAAAGTATTGCCTGCCAAGGATTAGAGATAAATTCCTTTTCAGAAATTGTGTAACGAAAGTAAAATGCTTTGTCTAAAGTTCTTTCTCTTCCCTATATGCACTACATCAAGTCTTAATCATGCAAAATGTAAGATTTTTGTACCTTTTTGCTTTCACTTGGGATCCTGAAGGACTGGACTCTTGACTTCTCAGTGGGATTGGTTGAGGCTCTGTTGTACAGAATGTGCTATGTGATCTGTCACCAGGATTTGAAATTTCTACATTCTTATTCTAGTTGTACTGTGCCTCTTTGCAAAACTTCCTAGCATTTTGGACTGCGGGTTGAAGCCACCAGAAACTTGCGAGAAATCTAGTCAGAGATTCAAGACGCGCCCCCCAAGCCCCCAATCATTTTCTTTTTTTTTTCTGTACAACTATGAGAATATAATCAAAAGTTTTGCAATTTGTAAAAGGGTTGCATCATGAATAATGTCTCAACCATCTAAGAGCTCTTTGGGGTTATGGTGTAAATGCACCCACCATGATCTCTAGGTTCTCAGTAATAACTGCATTTTGTATTTCATGATTGCTGCTTGGTATCATTATCACGGAAAATAAAGCATTCATGTAATTTTCTAAAGGTCACAGAAAATCATCGATTTTCTTGCTAAGAGAAACTAATGAAGAACATTTTACAGCTTGCTTATCCCAGATGTTTCATAGTAAAGAATTTTAGAAGAGTTATCAAGAGAAATTTCAATGAAAATTCATATTTAAGCTGAACTATTTTTCCTTGCTATGCTTTGTTCTTTTATTGCATATTGTATAGAAATGAGAAATGGTACACAGAATCTTTGAATGCCATCATTGCAAATCATATATATATAACTATAGAAAATACTCTTTGGAGAATATTGCTATGGTAGGGGGAGAGGCAACTTATACCAAAGCAGTTTAATTTATCTAACCTAAACCAAAATTTTAAAACTCTAGAAAAGTGTATGTACTCTCACTGTTGTCAATT
The DNA here is from genome assembly GCF_027595985.1 of Sorex araneus. Taxonomy (NCBI): domain Eukaryota; kingdom Metazoa; phylum Chordata; class Mammalia; order Eulipotyphla; family Soricidae; genus Sorex; species Sorex araneus. The sequence goes on from NC_073311.1 coordinate 15,790,184, forward strand.
TTTAGTTTTCAGTCTGGCTGGGTCCTTACCTCCTACCCAAAATAAATGTTATCAATGTTAAATACAAGGTAATAGTTTTGAAATCATATGTTAAATAATTTAATAGGTATTACAGTGGTTTTTTTAGTTTTAAAAAAGCTACATGGCATTTTCAATAATACATATTATTTTGCATAAACATGCATAGGATATATTTTATCTATGTAATAATATTATATTATCTATGTAAAATAGATAATATAATCTAGAAGACAAGAGATTATGTTACTTGGCAGCTTATATTGGAAATCTACTGCTACAACCTTACATAGTATTTATTTATTCAGGATGAATAATAATCTTCATTTCTCAAGGGCAATGCACTAGAAAATGTACATAAAATCTTGTCTGCTGATTAACCTAACAGATAATAAAAGGATATGAGCATCATAAAATTTTTAAAAGTGTAAATGAGGTAATATGAGAGGTGGGATTTACAAATCTAAAAAGAGAAAGGAAGCTAATTTTAATCTACCTTCTATGTCATCGTGTTAGAGATAAAAAGTGAAATCATTTCAAATAAAACAGTGAAATTGGCTTGCGTCAACATTTTTTATTTTTTTAATCTCAAGAGTAAAATATGAAAATATAAAAATGCTCTGGAGATCTTAAGTACTCCAATTAAATTATTTTGAATATAGCTGTGATTTTTTTAAAAACTGATACAGTTGAACAGTGGGAACACTTAGAATGATTTCAGCAACACTGGATACTTGAATAATTAAAGGCATAATATTAATTCAGGAGAAGCTTTATTATCTAAAATCAAATATTAGAATCTTTTTAAAATACTAGGATGACACTGAAAATCACAGAACATTTTACAATTATTTAATCTCATTAATGCCATAGATTTTTCTTAAAAGAATGCAACATTTATTTGTACTATATATACAAAATTCAGTCTCATAGTTCATCAGTTTGTTTCATATAAAAATAATAATTAAATAACTTGTATATAATTCTTCTATTTGCAATTCAGTAAATTTCCTAAATTGTTGTCCTAATGACTTTGAAGAAGGAATACAGGAAAGTTATGAATGTTCAATTACACCGAACCAAAAATAAGATTTTCTTCTACCTTTTCTCTTGTCAACTACTTTCACCAAAGCATCCACTCTAATTTTAAAAATATGATCCATATTTTTACATATTTGTGTAACATATTTGACATACAAAAAAATCCCACTGCTTCTTTAATCAGTTTAAACTACATCTTATTGAGAATGCAGAATTATCATAAAAGCTGTTAAGGGTTAGACAGCACTCCATATCTTATTTAATCAGCTTCAGAGATCATTGTGGCTTTATTTGGAGTCTTTCAGTGCTGAAATTTTAAGCAGGAGACCGATTGTTAATGTGGCATATAGTATCTCTGAGCTCATCTATGAAATAATACCTAGAAGGTTAATTTCTAACCAAAAGAAGAGGTGTGAATCAATATGTTTAACTAATGGCTACAATAACCTACCAAAAGTGAAAAAAAATAACTTAAAATTTCACAGTTTGTAATGTGCCTATTTCAAAATAGTGTTTTCCATTTTTTGTTCCTGTAGCCAATTAGTGGAAAATGAGATATCATCAGTGTTTCAGTTTGTATTCATCTTTGAGTGTGGTTGAAATAATTTTGTGTTCATTTATGTGTAAATTCTATAGTGCATTTTCCTCAGTGGGCAGCGTGCGGGACAGGGGATGCGTGTTCACATCCTAACCTGATTGTAGAAGATGGAAAATTAAAAAATAACTTATATTTGTATATGTTTAAGTTGGAAAATTATTTACAAATATTTCTTTCTCCCTGGATCTACAAGTCCATTATTTCATACATCTTGGGTAGTTGGGTAGGTACCCTTTGATAATTGAAGCAAAGAATAAAATCAAAACTAGTTTCTAGGGCCAGAGAGATAGTCCAGTTGGTAAGGCACTTGCCATGCATGTGGTAGACCTAGGTTTGATCCCCAATATGACATCCTATTTGGTCCCCCAAGTCTGATTAAGAGCTAGGAGTAAGGACTGAGTACAGGTATCCCAAAACACACACACACACACACTCCAACTCACACACTACCAGTATTTATAAATACTTGCATTACAGCATCATCCCTGCATCTATTGTACATCTTTGTTTAGAACTCTTAGCTGCTAATAAATTTAATTACTTTCCCCTGAGGTTTGCAGGGTAAAGGTACATGCAAAGGTGAGGTGTCTAAGTTACAGCAGATTCTCATGAATAAGGATGCCATTATTTACTACAATTTTGGGGGAAAAGCAGCCTGTCTTCTAGACACCTACACCTACTTATGTTCCTGGGAAAAACTAGTACCGTCAAAAAAGTTTATCTGATTTTGGATGATATGCCTGAGGAAATTTCAGTGGGATCTTTTCTTTTTGGGGGATATACTCTTTGAGGGCTTTTTTGATGAGTTTTACAAAAATAAATAAATAGGTAGAGTACTTCTATCCAATATTAAACCATTCCATTTTTCTCTTCCTATAAGTTAGACCTAACATTTTAAAGTTAATTATCGCCTATTGAAAATATAAAACAATCCTTAGACATTTCATATTTTAGTATTTTTTGTGAAAATGAAATGCTAATATTAAATGTATGCTTATTTCTCCCTTGTATTTTTATTTTTTTATAATTTATATTGCTTCATATTTTATTTTGGTTTTTAATTAAACATTAGTAAAATCACATGAAGCATTACTTCCCTATAAAATTTTTCCTAAAATTATTTTTTTTGGGGAGGTGGCTAATGAGTAAAAATTAGGTGCTCCCAGGGCACTCCTGGAAATGTTTTAAAATGACTAAATGATCAAGTGACTAGATGATGCTACTGGGTTTCAGAGGTGCTGGGGCCACCAGAGTCACATCCAGCAGTTCTCAGAGAGACATACTATGTTAGGGATAAGACAAATCCCTAACATGCATGGGTGTCTCATGCATGCATGGTCGGCGCTCCAACCCTTTGAGTTGTCTTCCTCTTACAAATTTTTAAAAATTATGTTCTGCTATAGCACACAGGAGAATTCCAGTGGAAAAAGTTTCTGTTTGCTTTAGATATAAATTTCAACGACAACAGCAACAATAGAAGACAAAATCTGTTTAGATTATCTAGTCACACGGATTAAAAAAAAAAACACATAGCTCTTTCAAATATGCTATAAAGATCCAGAAACTTTGTGAATGGAAAAACAAAAAACAAAGAAACAAACTCTTATACATGACATTAGTTATTAGTAATAAAGTTTTCACCTGAAATGGATTTTTTATTCCTGCATCTTTGTTTTGGAATTATCTCAAGAAGTTTTATGATATAATCTCTGAAAATATATGCCATATTTCTTAAGGTTTTCAGTAAAGAGGAATTACTCAAATATCTGCTAGATAAATGAACGTGTAAAATAAAACCATAGTTTTTGAATTACCAAATTCACCAAGATATACAAATACAGGTGGACACAAAAAACAGACATAATTTGAAGAGAACATTTTCTATTCTATAAGAGCCTTTATTTTATTAAAACCTTGTGTTCACATACATTTTTCATTTCATGTTTGGAGGTGGAAAAAGTTGAATCACTCAATTTATAATACCTCCATTCTAAATTTATTCTGTTTTATGTCAATTTAATTATAATTCCAGCCAAAAGAATTTAGGTTATTTTTAAAGAAGAAAAAGATAGAAGAGCAAAAAGAAAATATTTCCATTCTTTCAGCAATAAAGCATGACAGTCTGTGAGATAATCGTATATATTTCAGTTCTGGCTCTGCCATTTACAAGCTGTGAAATGTTAGAGAAGTTTCATTTAACTTGTTTATTCTCTGTATTTATTTTTTTTAATTGATATCAACTTCACAGACAGGATAAAGTCACATCGATCATCGATTACCTATGTGCTCCTACTTGGTACTGTTGCAACTGGCTGAAACCATATAATTGGCCGTGAATAATGGGCTATTAGTAAAATTGTTAGGGTGCTTGCCTTGTAAGTGGCCTATCTGGGTTCTATCCCTGACATCCCATATGGTCTACTGAGTATCACCAGGGCTAATTCCTGACTTCAGTGTCAGGAGTAACCTCTGAACTTCACCAGGTGTAGCTGAAAAACAAACAATCAAAACATTTATGATCAACACTGTTTATTAGCCCACGTGCTGAAATGACAGAGAGGAAGCACATTTTAGACCTTAAGAAAACTTTGGAAGACAGTGTAGAAAATTCTCCTTTTTAAGGTTATATATTGTGTAAATTTTGGAAGATAAATGCCTGAACTTATTTTGCATTTAGCCCAAAGAATTAGAGAATATTAATACAAAAATTACTTATCAAGGGGCTGGAGTGATAGCACAGCAGATAGGGTGTTTGCCTTGCATGTGGCTGACATGCTCAATTCCCAGCATCCCATATACTCCCTTGAGCACCACCAGAAGTAATTCCTGAGTGCAAAGCCAGGAATAACCCTGTGCATCGCCAGGTGTGACCCCCCCAAAAAAAAAGCAAAAAAAAAAATTACTCATTAAAATAAATTAGGGAGTGATTGTGAAGTCATAGTGAAAGAGTATACTATTTATATCGGTGTATGGCTTTTTTTTTTTCTGTTAAGTATCAGGGAGAAACAGTTGAAGTTTTGCCTGCCATGAAACTCAGTAGTTTCAACTGCTCAACTCTGTCATTACAATGCTTGGAAGCCAATACATTACGAGAAAACAACTGTGGAATATATGCAATGACTCAGCGTTGCTGTGTTCTGATAACACTTTGCTTACAAATCAGTGACTTACATTTGGCCCAAGGTCAGAATCTTCTGTGTCCTCTAAGACTTAATGTCATTTTTATTTGATTATAATGATGATGATGATGATGATGATGATGATGATGATGATGATGATGATGGAAGTAAAGGATTTCAGTTAATTCACATGCATTTAGAAATGTTTTAAATGTACTTGAAATTATATTTGCTATGGGAAATAGATGTATGTACACTAAACATTCTCCATGTGGCAAACAATCTGTTAGTTTCTTTATATACATAATTATTAGCTGACATTTTTCAGATAAGGATCTTGAGATTCAGAGAGGTCAAATGAGGAATTCAAGTTAACTCAGGTTAATAAATCTCAGATATGGAATAGAATTCAATTTTATTTGACCCCAAGAATTGAGCTAGCCCGTTTTCATATAACATTGAATAAGCAACACCTAGAGGTGCACACATAAAAACATCTTCTCTCATAATTGCCTTTACAAACTCAACCTTTGGTATATTATTTTCCTCTCAAGCAATAAAATTTGGTCAGATAGACTAAAGAGCTTATCTATTCATTCTGAGATGGAAATATTATTACACAAATAACCCTCTAGTCACTCTGTTCCTCATGTAATCTCAGCTCAGTAGTTAATTGATCAGGTCAGGTGTTACAATAAAAACTCTGAACTTAGTCAAGCAGAATCTCTATCTCAACTTTATTTCAAAGCTTCAAATGGGCAAGAAACTGGGAAGGGCAGGCAGTAGGAATAGAGACAGTGGGGAGACTCACTTTTTTTTTTAACATCTTTTTCTTTGTTAGCTCCTCATCATTATCATAATATGTCTTTTTGCTCATCTTTTTTCTTGGAGCTAGAACAATGGCGAGATACTACTATCTCGCCAACCCCTTTAAACCATCTTTTGCAGAACAAGTTTTATTTTCTTCTTCGAAAATCATTTTTATTGATACAACATTGATTTACAAAGGTGTAAATGTATGCTTAGGGTAAGTACAGTCTTATCACATGAAGCCCACAACCGTGGTACCAAGATCTCCAAATGTTCCATTAGTCCCTCTGCTCACTCAGCTCTCTGGTAACCTCAGCTATATGGTCAGTTGAGGGTTTGTTTTTATTAGACATTGCCTGTTCCTGCTTGGACCGGGACTGGGCCTCTTCCTCCCAGATCCCCCATTTTCTAGTAGCTAGGCAGTCACAACCAGAACTAGGCAGTCACATTACAGGCGCTGTGTTATCCCATCAGGACCCAACATCCAGAGACCATAAAACCAAGCTCATGGAAGAGAGCGATGCAGAGTCTCTTGCCCCCATGCATGGCTGTCTTCACCAGGAGCCCCCTGGAGTGGGGCAGTTGAATTTCTCTCCTTGTCCCTTGCAGAGCCCCGGCAGCTGAATACCTCCAGAATCCAGCCACAGCCATGCTCAAGGCTCCTCTCCACATGTTCAGATGAGCCTCACACATGAAGGAACTGGCAGAGAAACCCAGGTGCGCGGGACCTGGGGCTGAGATCTCCAAGCCTGCTCAGATTGGGACTGGGCCTCTTCCGCCCATATCCCCTATCTTCCAGTAGCTAGGTGGTCACACCCATAAACTGACCCTGCGCTGTGTAATCCCATCAACACCCAAGATCCAGAGACTATAAAACCAACCTCCCAGAAGGCAACATCTTACAGCCTATTTCTCCCTCTCAGAGAACCTGGCAAGCTACTGAGAATTTTCCTGACTGCACGGGAGAGCCTGGCAAGCTCCCCAGTAGAGTATTCATATGCCAAAACCAGTAACAATGATGGGTCTCATTCCCCTGACCCTGAAAGGGACTCTAATGCAGCACTGTTGGGAAGTACGAGTAAAGAAAGGTTGTTAAAATCTCAGGGCTAGGACAAATTGAGACATTACTGGGCCCACTTGATCAAATCGAGGATCAAGGGGATTATAGTGATAGTGACAGTGATAGTGATAGAACAATGGCTGTGCTCATGGCTTATTCCCTGACTCTGCTCTAGAATCACTCTTGGAAGAGCTGGGGGAACATATGCAGTTCTGGAGATTCAACAGGGGATCAACTGTACTCAAGGCAATTCCTGAACCTGTCTTACCTCTCCTGCCTGTTTTTGCTTATTTTTACCTTCCTCTTCTGTTCTGTTTGGTGTGAAGTTGGGAGCAGAGACTGGTAGGGACCTTAGGACTCTTTTCATACTGAGAGTGATCTAGAATCTATGAGAACTATTTAAAGTTGTTTATTTCTATTCAAATACCAGCAGTCTTTGCAGAGTACTCACATATGCAGTGTTCTTTATCAAAAGCACTACTCTCAGTCTTCTTCTTCAAATCTACTTCTTCTACTTCAAGTCTAATTCTCTCAGTGTGATATGTGCCTCATCTGCAGATGATCTAAAATGGCTCATCTCTCTCTCTCTCTCTCTCTCTCTCTCACTCTTTATCTCACACACATACACACAGATCTCACAAAAGGTACTAGAGTTACACAAATATATCTTAGGCTCCTGAAATGTGAAGTGAAACAAGAAAAGCCTCTTCAACAAGTGGTGCTGGGAAAACTGGATAACTACGTGCAAAAAATGAACTCTGACCTCTGCCTAATGCCAGGCACAAAAGTCAAATCAAAGTGCATTAAAGACCTCAATGACAGACATGAAACTATAAGTTACATAGAGGAAAATGTATGCAGAACTCTCCATGACATTGAAGCTAAAAGCATCTTTAAGGATGATACAACACTAACCATGCAAGTGGAAGCAGACAAACAAATGGGACTATATCAAACTAAAAAACTGATGTACTTCAAAAGAAACAGTGACCAAAATACAGAAAGATCCCACAGAATGGGAAAGAATATTTACCCAATACCTAATGCCCCGCTACAGAGGTGGGGTGGGGTGGGGGTGATGGGACTGGGGGTGGGTGGGAGGGATATTGGGTTCATGGGTGGCAGAGAATGGACACTGGTGGAGGGATGGGATCTTAAACATTGCATGAGGGAAAAATAAGCACGGAAATGTGTGAATCTGTAACTGTACCCTCACTGTGACTCACTAATTGAAAAATAAATAAATTTTTAAAAAAGAATATTTACCCAATACCCATCTGATAAGGGATTAATATCCAGTATATACAAGACACTAGTAGAACTGTACAAGAAAAAAACCTCCAACTCCATCAAAAAATGTGGAGAAGAAATGAACAGAAGTTTCCTCAAAAAAGAAATACAAATGGCAAAAAGGCACATGAAAAAATGTTCCACATCGCTAGTCATCAGGGAGATGCAAATCAAAACAACAGTGAGATATCATCTCACACCACAGAGACTGACACACATTCAAAAGTACAAAAGCAACCAGTGCTGGTATGGATGTCAGGAAAAAGGGACATTCTTTCATTGTTGGTGGGGATGCTGACTGGTCCAACCTTTCTGGAAAACAGTATGGACAGTCCTTCAAAAACTAGAAATTGAGCTTCCATATGACCCCACAATGTCACTTCTGGGAGTATATCCTGAAGATGTAAAAAAAGCACAGTAGAAATGACATCTGTACCTATATGTTCATTGCAGCACTGTTCACAATAGCCAAAATCTGGAAACAACCCAAGTGCCCTAGAACAGATAACTGGTTAAAGAAACTTTGGTACATCTACACAATGGAATACTATGCTGCTGTTAGGAGAGATAAAGTCATGGAATTTGCTTATAAATGGATAGACATGGAGAGTATCTTGCTAGGTAAAATGAGTGGGAAAGAGAGGGACAGACATAGAAGGACTGCACTCATTTGTGGAGTATAGAATAACATCACATGAGGCTGACACCCAAGCACAGTAGATACAAGGGCAAGGAAGATTGCCCCATAGCTGGAAGCCTGCTTCCTGAGTGGAGGGGAGAAGACAGATGGAATGGAGAAGTGATCACTAAGAAAATGATGGCTGGAGGAATCAGTCGGAGTCGAGATATGTGCTGAAAGTAGATAATGGACCAAATTTGATGACCTCTCAGTATCTGTGTTGCAAGCCATAATGCCCAAAAGTAGAGAGAGAATATTGTCTGCCATGGAGGCGGGGGAGGGTGGGAAAGGGGGGTATACAGGGGATATTGGTGGTGCAGAATATACACTGGTGGAGGGATGGGTGTTTGATCATTGTGTGATTGTAACCCAAGTATGAAAGCTTATAACTATCTCATAGTGATTCAATAAAATTTTTAAAAAATAATAAATCTGTGAGATTTCTTAGGTTCCTGTTATCTCTTTTAAGATTGATAATTTAATTTATTTCTCTTGCTATTTTTAAAATTCTGGGCCACATCCAATAGTTCTTAGACCTTAGTCCTGGCTCTGCCTATCTCAGTGAATGAATCCAGGGAGCATATGGATGCTAGGGATGGAACTAGCCTGACTGAGTGCAAGGCATGCACCCTACTCACTGTACTATCCCTCTGACCCCTCTTCTCACTTAATTTATTGGAAGGTGGAAAGATGCTTTTTCCCTCCCCTCATCCATACCTGGGGGCTCAGGAACAAGCCTACAACTTCTCAAGTTTTGATTTCTTTGAGAGTTCTTAGGTTTCTTTGACAGTTCATTGCTTTCTAAAGTGTGAAATACTGCCCCCTTTGGGGCATTGTAATAATGCAGGAGGGCAGAAGCAACCTCGGGTGTCATTAGGAAGTGCTTTCTGTTTGTTGACTTCAAGTAGCTTAGGTTGGTTGTGGGATTAACAGTAGCACAGAGTGATTTTTAAAATTTTTTTCTCATGAGAAAGCTTTAGGCCAAATAAGTTTGGAAAACTGTTTTAATTCATGAATGACACTAAAATTTGTGAATGCAATATTCAACCACCTCTTTGACTGTTCCTCCTTAAATAATTAAGTACATTCCAATGAAATGTGGGAGAAGTAAATGGCTACAGTATATATAGAAAATCTGACATTTTTTTATATAAAAACTCTGAATTATTCCATTGTTTTCTTAAGGTTCTTGCAGTTTGGTGCAAATATAAAACTACTGCTCCAAAAATAGTTACACACTTCTGATGGATCAGAAGGTACTGAGAGGTTAATAACTTCAGTCCTTGGCTAAATTAGTGAATATTTCTCAGTGTTTGCTATTTGTCAAACGATAGGTTAGGGCTTAAGGGAGACAGGGAACAAATGTATGTGTTTCTATTTTGATCATTAATTTGGGAAATTAGATTTTGTAAAAGTCCCAACTTCTTGGTTTTTCTAAATCTTAAGATATCCCTTTTATTTGGGGGTCAGGGATGTGGCCATACCTGCTCTTTAAATCATACTTGGGTGTCAATTTGAACCTTGGTGTTGCCAATGCAAACCCTATCTTTCCTCCTGTTCTATCTCTCTGGCCTGATCCCTGTTCTTTTATTTTATTTTTGTTTTGGGGTTCATTTCTTGGTGGTTCTCAGTGCATAGTCCTTTCCTGCTCTTTGCTTAGAATGATTTCTGACATGGCTTGGGAGACCATTAGAGGTCAGCCTCATTCAAGGCAAGAACCTTATTTACTTTGCTATCTCTCTGGCCCCCATTCCTGTTATTTTATAAAATAGGCCTACTTTGCAGGAAAATGTTCATTTTTACAGAATAATCATTTATGTGGTGAAAACAAAGCTTAGTTTCCATCCTTCTTAGATTTCCCATTATCTTTTTGAGTTGTTCTAGGCAGGTTATATGGGATTATATTCTCCATTTATTATCCTCCAATCCCACAAGTACAGGTGCTGAAACTCTTTTAGAGACTAAAATACTGCTCTCCTACATTTTGAGTATCTTATACAAGGCATGGGTTATCGCTCAATGTTGACTCTGTGACTTCATATATAACTGATCCAGATTCAATCCCTCATTCTTGGCATTAGTGACTTTCATCAGCATTATATTTACCTAACCAAACACACCAAAATACTGTTATAGGTAATAAATATACCAGATATATTTTCAATTAAAAACTATGTTTCTCTTCCCCCCTCAAAAAAAATTTCCTGGGTATGGGAAACTAGAGTGTGATAGAGTCAATCTAAGATTGTGATTGTCAGGAAAATTTACCAAATCATGGCCAGAGTGGGAAAATGCAAACATACACCCATCAATATATAGCAACTGTAGTGACATATTTAAACAAAATAAGTCAATAATAAATATAGTTAAAAACATGGGTAAAAAAGTGTTTTCTATTACTGCTAGGAGTGTGAATTGGAAAAACAATTTTTGACAACTTGCTAATATTAATGAAAGCAAAAATTGGCCTATCCTGGGGTTTAGCCGTTTCACTCTTCAGTATTTACCATAAATACATACTCAAATATGTGTACAAAGAGATCAATAAAATAATTTAACAGCATTGTTCATGACTAAAACAAATAAGACCAACTATTAAAACAGATTGTAATGGCTATGGGAGAATAATTTTTTTAATGTGTTATATTTATTCTGGAGTAGTACAATAGTTAACATAAATTAATCAGGTTTAATAATAGAAAGTATAGATGTATCTGGCAAATGCAACATTGAATAGAAAAAGCAAATTGTGGGGAGGCATTGGCCAAAGGTTTTTAAAAGGAAATCATATTGTATTTTGTATTACAAAATGTGCACAAATACTATATACATGTGCATATATACGCACACACACACATGCATGCACGTGTACACACACATATATAGATAGGAATATATAATGTAATAAAACTCCAGAAGGGCACATAAAAATACTAAAATACTGTTGCCTTACAGGGCCTGAGAGAAAGGGAGGAAACATAATGAATGAAAGCAAAGATAGGAGTTAACTTTAAATTTATGATTTTAGTACTTTAATTATAAACTCTGTGATTATATTGCTAATTTAAAAGTACTTGGAAATGATTAGTGACTAAATTCAGGAGAAAGCAATAGTAAGAGCATGTTACTGTTTTGAGAGAAAGACAAAGGAGACACAGTGATATTAACAGTATTTCATTCACTAAGCAGAATAAGAAGAATATACTATTTAATTATTCTACCCTCTTTCTCTGTCTTAAATACAATGTTTTAAACTAAAACTTGAACTTTAAAAACTAGTGTCACAGTAAAGAACTAGAGAATCTCATTTTGGAAGTCAAAACCTAAATATTAACCTTTCATTTTTCTTTGCAATTTTATTACAATAATCATTACTTGAGTCAAAAATTACATACAATGCTGACAGACTATGGTAAAGCCATATTACCAGACAGAATATAATATAAAAATAGATTAATCTCTCAATATATTATTTTCTCCAGTTTTTATACATCCTTCACTCAACGTTTTATTTATTTATTTATTTATTTATTTATTGCCTTGCCTAAATCTATTTTATGGACTCAATTTTTTAAAATTTTATTGAATCACTGTGAGATATTTACAAGCTTTCATGTTGGGTTGCAATTACACAACGATCAAACACCCATCCCTCCACCAGTGCACATTCCCCACTGCCAATATCCCCAGTATACCTCCCCTTTTCCACCCTCCCCCTGCCTCCATGGCAGACAATATTCCCCATACTCTCTCTCTCTCTCTCTCTCTCTCTCTCTCTCCTTTTGGGCATTATGGCTTGCAACACAGACACTGAGAGGTCATCATGTTTGGTCATTATCTACTTTCGGCACACATCTCCCATTCCTCCAGCCATCATTTTCTTAGTGATCCCTTCTCTATTCCAGCTGCCTTCTCCCCTCCGCTTGTGAAGCAGGCTTCCAGCTATGGGGCAATCCTCCTGGCCCTTGTATTTACTGTCTTTGGGTGTTAGCCTCATGTGGTGTTATTCTATACTCCAGAAACGAGTGCAGTATGGACTCATTTATCCCCAATAATAATGTCTGTAATATCTGCAATCATCAGTCACAAATTTTATCATTCTATTTATATAAATAGAGCTATGACTTCATAATAGTTTTAAGCAATACAAATATAATTTATCTTAAAAAATAAATTTGAAGTGTTGAAGGAGGTATCACAGGTAGCTGGTTTGATCCCCAGCAATGCATGACACTCCCACTTCCCCAACACTGTCAAGTGTGGCCCTGGTAATACCTGAACATTTCTGTGGTGATATAAGTTCATAACATTACATAGTACACAATGTCCCTGGCCCCTAGTTATCCATGTTTAGGTTTTGATTTTTGCAGGGTACTTTTCTTCTTCAAATATTTATTTTCTACTCTACATCAGACACAGCCATGCTCAAGACCACTCTCTACACGTTTAGAGGAGTCTCACACATCAAGGGCCACCAGAGGAACCCGGGTGTGTGGGATCTGGGCCTGAGACTTTCAAGCCTGCTCAGATTGGGACTGGGCCTCTTCCACCCAGACCCCCCATTTTCCAGTAGCTAGGCAGTCACACCCACATCAACGGCCAAGATCCAGACACTATAAAACCAAGCTCCCAGACCTCTTCTAACCTAATTCTCCCTCTCATAGAACCTGGCAAGATACCGGAGCATTCTGCCTGCACAGCAGAGCCTCGAAAGCTTTCCGTGGTGTATCCAATATGCCAAATACAGTAACAATGATGGGACTCATTCCCCTTACCCTGAAAGAGCCACCAATGCACACTTCTGGGAAGAACAAGTAAAGAGAGGCTGCTAAAATCTCAGGGCTAAGGCGAATGGAGACATTACTGGCACCCACTCGAGCAAATTGATGATGAATGGGATGACAGTGATATAGCTATTTAATAATACATCATTAATCATCAGGCAGATGCAAATCAAAACAACAATGAGATATCATCTCACACTACAGAGACTGGCACACATCATAAAAAACAAGAACAACCAGTGCTGCTATGGGTAAGGGGAGAAAGAGACTCTCTTTCATTGTTGGTGGAAATGTCAAATGGTCCAGCCTTTATAAATAATAGTATGGAAATTCCTCAAAAATCTAGAAACTGAGCTTCCATGTAACCCAGCAATACCACTTATGGGAATGTATTACGAGGGTAAAAAAGCACATTAAAAATGACTTCTACACCTGTATGTTCATTTTATCACTGTTCATAAAAACCAGAATCTGCAAACAACTCGAGTGCCCAAGAACAGACGACTGGTTAAAGAAACTTTGGCACATCTACACAATGGAATACTGAGCAGCTGTTAGGAAAGATGAAGTCAGGAAATTTGCTTATAAGTGAATTGTCATGGAGAGTATTATGCCAAGTGAAATGAGTCAGAAAGAGAGGGACAGACATACTGCACTCATTTGTGGAATATAAAATATCATAATTTGAGAATAACACCCAAGGACAGTAGAGACAGGGCCAGGAAGATTGTACCACAGTTAGAAGCTTGTCTTATGAGCTAGGGGAGAAGGCAGCTGGAATAGAGAAGGGATCACCAAGTCAATGATGTTTGGGGGGATCGTTCAGGATTGAAATGTGTGCTGAAAGTAGATAAAGGACCAAAAATGATGGCCTCTGATTATCTGTGTTGAAAATTGCATAATGCCCATAAGAAGAGAGAAAGTAAGAGGGAAATATTTTGCCATAGAGGCAGGGGGAGGGGTAAATGGGGGGTAGGGATGTTGGGGACATTAGTGATGGAAAATGTACATTGGTGGAGGGATGGGTGTTCGATCATTGTTTGACTGAAACTCAAACATGAAATCTTTGTAAGTGTAGCTCACGATGAGTCAATAAAAAAACTATTTTCTTTTCTTTAAAATGAATAGAGGCATGTGAAAAAAAGATGTAATGAAAACTGTATCAAATCAAGAACTAATATTTATGAAATGAGTTATTAGATTGAAGCAACTTTATGAGGAACTTAATCTTCAAAATTAGCCATCTGGATCATAGAGGTAGTAGATGGCTTAAACCTACCACCCTGGTTTGAATCCTTGGAACCACATATGGGCCCCAAAGCACCACCTTGATAACTCCTAGGCAGAGAATCAGGAATTGCCCCTGAATACTTCTGGCAGGGACATAAACCCCTATTTCCAAATATAAAATACCATAGTGGATAGACAATCAAAGTAACAACCATTCTATCCTGCCAATAATATACGCATGACTGTGCCTGCATTTCTGCCATTCTGAAGGTTCTTATAAGCTCTTAGTGTCATTAGTACATCTCCCCATCACAGATTAATGCACAAGTTCTATGAATGCACAAGTTCTAAGATACTGTACATACATAGAAGAAATATAATATTGCGAACCTATTTTAACATCTTAGTAATAAGCCTTTGATGTAAACTTATTTTTTCAACACTTGTCAATATCTTCTAATCTAATTTACAACAAAGAGATGGAAACTTTCAAAACAAATTAAAAACCTATCAACAGTTTCACAAAATTTAATCATTGTGTTTTGTTTTATTATATATGTATTTTCATTCTTTTAAAAGTATATAATTTACTTATTCACATATTAATCTTGTCATAAATATATATTATAATGAGTCTGAATTTTTCTTAAAAGTCTAAATTAGAGACTCTTTTATCTACATGAAAGTTTGAAGTGCTGCTTCTTTGAATCATTATTTCTGCAAAAATTACTTAGAACAAAGGTTTAGGACAGGAATTACCTAAAATTAGTTAAACAGTAATACTTTTTCACAAGTGCTGTAATAAATGAGATGACTTTCATTTATAGTAAAAAGAATAAGAAGAAGGAAACACAGGCCTACACATTAAAATGGGATTTTTTTAAGTATTTGACCTAAACTCCATGAGAAATTTTAAATTACAAAAATTAATTTCTCTTGATTTTTCCCCTTTGTTAAAGAATAAATACCAATGTATTATACTCAATCCGTATATATTTAAATCAAACCTGACATTTTAGGATGAATTAAAGTCTTTCAGTGGTGTTTTCACAGTAACAAATCATAGATTGAGGTGGGTGGGAGGGCAATAAAACTCTTACCTGCTGAGAATATGTTTTAACCCCATAACTCATAATGCATTTCCTCTTTCTGAAAAATAAGTAGTGGTAGTATTTTTGTTCACAGCAAACAGTCGGCTTGTTTTGAAATCCAGTCATATACCGGATGTGCTGACCCCCTGCCATACTGAATTCCACAGGCAGGAGTGCCATGCTATGAAAAGTGCTATTCAACTCGAGGGGTTCGTGAAGAAACTGAAAGTCTCAAATTAATTTCTCAAACTGCCCTGAGCCCCAGCCAGCTCCCTTCCAGTTCTTTGCAGTTATTTAACACTACTGGACTAGTTGAGTCTTGGTGAGTTGGCAGCTTCTCCCTTTGGCGATATTTCCTTTTCAAAGGGCAGTTGCCATGGTTGTATAATTTCGTGCAAGGAGGGAGAGCTTTTGTGATTGACCAAGCTGTGCTGATAGATAACAAGCCCCCAAACTGAAAGTTTAAGCTGCGGAAAACTTTGTCAAACACTCTGTTGAAAGTCCGAAGAAAGTGCTTCCTACAATGAAAATGTGCTGCTTTTTTTTTTTTTTAATCTTCATCTAACTGCAAGGGGCTCATAATACTTTAAAAGTCCTCATTGCCTTTGGTTAGACCTTTCAGTCTCCTACTGAACACGCAGATAACAGTATACAAAGAATTATTTCAAAGCAGAGAACGTTAGGATTGAGTAAAACTGGATAATTTGTTGTCTCATTTCAGACCATGTAAGTGGATGCTATCATCTAGAGTCCCCTTTGGCCCTGGTTGATAAAAGATCATTCACACTGACTGCCACATTACACTCCGCTCTCCCTTATATTAGTCAATTCTCTTCATCTAAAATTTCCTCTTTGAAATGCAAGGTTTGAGTGACGTTTTGATTCATAGTTTCTACACCAGACTTGTCAATAAAATACTAACTGACTGAAACACGGGATAGTTTTAAAGGAATATAGAGGAACCATATTCAAAGAAGGCCCATCAGCAGCAGGTCCGATTTATATAAGCACCTACAGTGTGCCAAGAACTGTGGTGGTTGCATTTGCTTACAGTATCCTGGTTCATCCATTTGACATGCATGTGCCTTGACAATCGGTTTCATCTTTTTTTCTAACTAAAAATAATTCCACCCTTTTAAAAGATTTCTTTGTTGACAGTTAAAATTCCAGAGCCAGCAGGCTCAGCTGCATCAAATGATTGTGTGTATGTGTGTGTGTGTGTGTGTGTGTGTGTGTGTGTGCACGTGAGCACGCGCATATGAGTACAATTGTGGTGAATGAGATGAGGAAAAAGTCTTGTGAAGGGAAAAATCCTTTTTCTCTGGAAAGATATGCCTTTGTCTTTTGTCTTTTCTGGTTCCCTTGCTTTCTACTGAGACAAAGCGACAGTGACATCAGGAGAAAGAACAGACCACTTAAACAAAGCAACATAATAAGAAGGACATACAGAGTGGAAAGACAAATGAAGCCTTAAGTTTAAGCGACTTTATGGGTAGTTTCACCAGCATTGAACCTTCTATCATCAAATTTTCGTTACATAAAATACCTAACAATACTTGACTCCAGTTTTTTGATCAAGCTTTCTGCTACTTTCAGTGAAACATAATTATTACTTTGCACACATCATAAAACTCTCTGAGCTGTGATATCATATTCAAAACTATGAAGTAGGAAGATAAACAAGGATTTGAAGTTCTTCTAGCCCTAAATTCCATTTTCTCACATGTTATGGTCAGAGAATATTACTTAAACGGAGAGAGAAAAGTCATAATATTTGCAGTTTTCTAAGATTTGTGATATAGCCAATACACAGCAATGTAAGACTACAAATTTCTTGACATAAGTAACTTTTATTTTTTAAAGATTTTCACCATTGATTGTATTTTACTCAGATAATTTATGTTTTGATAAACAAATTAGCAGTCAGGTGAAGATACTGAGTAGGCAGTTGAATATAATTGTCTGGAAATAAGCATGGATTTTTGCGGAAAATAAGTATATTCATTAGTGGTATATAGCAATATTTTAAACTACATCCCTGGATGATATCACAAAGTAAAAGACATTAAGTAAAAGAATAAATAGGATTAGTGATCGAAAATTTTCCTTCCAAAGAAATGTTGTTGGTAAGAATAAAACATTTAGGAATAAGGTAATCAATGAATGAATGTGATATTCAGAAAGACTACTTTATACGCTTATCTATGATATCAAATGCTATTAAATTGTCAAAAGTAATATAAAATATGATTTAACTATTAACTCGAACCACACGATAGATAGTAGTGGCCATTTCTCCTGTGGTCAGCGGTATACTTCCAAGTTGTACTTGTACTCTTGTCTCATTAAGTATCAGTTTTTAGGGAAAAAAGTTATTGGCATATAGCAAGGAAAATTTAAATAAAATTTTGTGAACAAAAATGTAACTGAAAAATATGAATAAAATAGGAGCAAAGAGCATGATGTTCAAAGGAGAAGTTTTGCCACACAGACCAAATGGAAATGTGGAATGGAAAACAGAATAAGAAATAAAAAAAGTAATTATTTGACAAAGGGACAGTATAGTGGAAATTATTGATGTAAGGAAGGGAAGTGAAAAGTGTCAGAGTAATAAAGATGGAATTAGCTGTATTTATTGAAAATTCTTTTACAATAGATGAATATTAGACCATTCTCAAAGGATCTCTTGCACCTTACCTTTGTCTTAGGTGAGACATATTTCATTCTTTTCTAGATTGCTATTTCAAGAATATTTGTACAGGGGCTAGAGCAATAGAACAGTGGGTAGGGCATTTGCCTTGCATGCAGTCGACTCAGGTTTGATTCCCAGCATCCCATATGGTTCCCTGAGCACCTCCAGGAGTAATTACTGAGTGCAGAGTCAGGAGTAACCCCTGAGCATCACTGGGTGTGACCCAAAAAGCAAAAAAAGAGAAAAAAAGAATATTTGTACATTGGTCAGACTTAGAAAAATATAACTTTCTTCATAGGAAAGAGTAAATTTGTTTGTGAACCTGGAGGAAACGATACTATCTCCCTCTGGAGAAAGAACAGGAATATTATCACCCTTTAACAGATATTTTTTCTAACTTTTTGGTTCTTGTATCTTCAAGTATGTTCAACTGTCTATATTTTACTTCTTTCTTGAAATTAGGACATGGAAGCTGGAATTTTCTAAAAAAGAAATAAAATGTTTTGATAGAATGTATTTAGTTCGGAGAGGAGGCTTTCATATAAGACTAC
Source organism: Sorex araneus (assembly GCF_027595985.1). Classification (NCBI taxonomy): domain Eukaryota; kingdom Metazoa; phylum Chordata; class Mammalia; order Eulipotyphla; family Soricidae; genus Sorex; species Sorex araneus. Next base: position 15,809,147 of record NC_073311.1, read on the forward strand.
ACCCAGGCTATAGTAATTGAGAATTGGAAGTAGAGATTTTGTGCGGCAGGTATGGTGCTTGCCTTGCAGGCAGTTGACCCTGGTTGGATACCCAGCACCACATTTTATCCCTACCAAGAGAGATCCTGAGTACAGTCTTGATCACAGCTGGTTGTAGCTCAAATACACACACACACACACACACACACACACACACACACACACAAGAACTGAGAATTGGAAGAGTGGGTAGAATAACATTTAAGCTGATAGAATAGCATACTATAAATATATGTTTCAGAAAGGGCATTTAATGTTTTTTGCTTTCCAACCAACAAAGGCTGCCTTTTAAGTTGACTAAATTCAAGCCAATAAGTTGCACTGTATAGCCACTGCATTGACGCCTATTCAACATAATTTATTCACTGTATCTTATAATTAGGTACAAATAATTTCATGGATAGCGGTAAGCATTGTTATTAACATTTCAACATTTGTACGCTTTGAAATAACCAATCTAATCAACTCCATTTGCTAAGAATTGATTTTAAAGATAGGCTCAATTTTAGAAAGCAAAATAGGAAGACTCGCTGTCATATTATTATAAAATATGTTCCCAACTTCAGAGCTCATAGAAGTAGAAGAATTCTTTATGCTTCTGAGTCTGATTACAATTTCTTTACCTCATGTAAATTTTTGCTGGAAGTTTAAAACTTGTCAATATGTGGGAGAACAGAACAATGACAATTGCAGATGAACAAAATCAGAGGCCTGGCATTTGCCTAAAAATGATAAACTTCTGGGTGTTTTTAAGGACTATAATGTTTTTCCTATTAGTCAGTTTTGGAGGGAGTTGCCACGTGGTGCTAAGGGGCTCCAGATTTACTCCCAGTAATTTATTCTCTGCCAAGCAGGCTCAACGCTAGGCCTGAGGATGCAATGATGTTCATATCCGGTCCTTCTGGAAACCACTAGGGCCACCCCAGTAGTGCTTTGGGGTCTCCAGGGCTATACCTGGTGATGCTTGAGGGACTATGTGTTGCCAGAGTTTGAACAGGAATAAGGGGTGTGCAAGACATGCATCCTAACCCCTACACTACTTACCTTGCCCCTAATCAATTAATTTAAAACTTTTTTTCACCTTAAAAAATTTTATTGTAATTTAAGTAACATGGTTACAATAGTTCTAACATTTCTGATTTTGACACAAAAGTTGCTTCATCTGGGGCTGGAGTGACAGCACAGCGGGTAGGGCATTTGCCTTGCACATGACTGACCCGGGTTCAATTCCCAGCATCCCACATAGTCCCCCGAGCACCCCCAGGAGTAATTTATGAATGCACGAGTCAGGAGTAACCCCTGTGCATCGCCAGTGTGACCCAAAAAGGAAAAAAAAGTTGCTTCATCCAACTCCTCCAAAGTGCCCCAAACCCTCCATTTCTTTCCCTATTCATCTTTCATTCACCTGTTCCTTTTCTTATTGCTCAATAATTTGAGTTCTGTAATCCCAAACTAAGAATTTGCCATTATTACATATTGCCTGGACTGTAGCTATAGCACAGAGGGTAGGGCATTTGCCTTGCATGTGGCAGACCCAGGTTTGATTCCTCCATCCCTCTTGGAGAGCTTGGCAAGCTACTGAGAGTATCTTGCCCGCATGGCAGAGCCTGGCAAGTTACCTGTGGTGTATTTGATATGCCAAAAAAAAGTAACAAGTCTCACAATGGAGACGTTACTGGTGCCTGCTCAAGCAAATACATGAACAATGGGACTGGACTATAGTGCTACAGTGGTACCTATTTTCGTTTTTGTCTCTCTCTGTATACCACAGATGAGTGAGATCACTTGTTATTTGTCATTCTGCTTCTGACTTGTTTTACTTGATACTCGCCTCTCGCATCAAAGTTGCAGAGAAATGTCAGATTTCATTTCTTCTTAAAGCTAGATACTTTCACACTGTGTATATATACCGCAACTTCGTTATCAATCCACAATTTATTGGAAATAGGTTTTCTGCTTTTTTAGCTATCTAAAAGTTCTCATATTTAATAAAAATATTAATTAGAGTTTCAGACTGAAAGGGGAGAATTATCAAATAAAAGTGCCGTGACTTCAAAATTTTCTATTCCTTTCAGTCCCAAACATCTTTAAATAAGATTCTTGTAGTGATTTGATAACAATTATGGAACTGCAATATTTTTTGTGTAGTGTGTTTTGTTAGTCTTTATTATGACATGATGAAGTTTCAGTCCCTACTTCTACTTCCTAAACAAGGATGTATCCAATATGTGGTATTGGGTAGTTTTCTCTGTTCTGTTTTTCTCATTGGTTTTTGGACTAGGAGCTTTCCTCAATAGTGTTGCGAGGTCCTGGGATCACTTCAGCAGTGCTTTGTCTGTGAACTGGTTCTGCTAAGTCCTGTGGTCCTGAGGATCTAAATCTGGGTCTTGCACTTGCAATTAATGCCTCTGATGCTTTTGATTTATTTCCTGTCTTAGGCAATACATTCTCCATGCCATGCCTCTTTGTTGCTATTTCCACACTTGAGTAAGCAATAGAACTGACATGATTTTTTTAGAACTGTAATTTAGAGTGGAGTCTCAATCAAAGTAGAGAGAGAGTAAGAAGGAAGGTGACTGCCACGGAGGTAGAGGGTGGGATGGGGCGGAGGTATAGGGAGGGATAATGAGAACATTGGTGATGAAAAATGCAAACTGGTGGAGGATGGGTGTTTGATTATTGTATGACTGAAACTCAATCATGAAAGCTTTGTAACTGTATCTGACAATGATTCATTAATATTTTTTAAAAAATTCAACAGGTATATTTCTGATTTACTTTCACACAGTGACTATTCTTTGGTGGAAATAATTGCTTGCATGTTTATAACAAATTTTATACTTACATATTTATACTTTTTGTGAAAGTATAAATTTTAGTTTTAATTTAGAAAGATAAGCTAAAAATTTTGAAATATGTATACATGAGAATAACAATAGAAATAAACACACATACTTTCTGCTGCTTTTTATAGTTTCAGAAATCAAACATTAAAATTGCTGAGGCAAATCTGTTTTTGATATATCACTGTCTTTATGTTATGGGATTCATGTTAAAAGTATAAAATGGTTTAAGAGAACATCAACTTGTCACAAAGATTATTCATGCTCATGTATTTGTGATTAAAATAATCTAATTAGTGTTCCTGAATACTTAGGAAAATGGAAGTAATTGGTAGTTGGTAGAAAGTATACTGATATGTGGTGAATATTAATAGTGATTAAGAATATAGGAGTTGAAGGCCAGATGGGTGGCACATAAGGCAAATCACTTGACTTAAATGCAGCTGTGGTGGCCACATTTCTGGACCAAATCCTTGGCACACCATATGGCCTTCTGAAAAATCATCAGGGATCACTGCTGAGCACAGAGACAATAATGTTCCCTGAGTGTGGCCTGATATTACCCCCTCCAAAAGATTTATATTATAGTATATACATGTAGAAAAAAACAATGAATACTAATTCTAATAACTTAGAGATATCCCACTTTAAATTTGAAAGTTATTAGTTATAGTTTACAAATGGGAAATAGAAAGATCTAGAGAAAAAAATAGTTTCTCTTGGGGATGGAGATATAATACAGCAGCTAGGGTTCTTGCCTTGCAAATGGCTCAGCTGAGTTCTATCTCCAGCACCAGGTATATATTGTTTCCTAAGCACCACTAGAAGCTATCCTAAACAGAGAACCTGGAGTAAACTCAGAGCACTGCCTGATATGACCCCAAGACAAAACAAAACAAAATCAGGTTTTCTCTTGGTAAGTAATGAAGAATAAAATGTACAATTAAAATAATATTGATTTGTTTCTTAATTGCAATCATAATGATATAAAATAGAAAAACCAAATCATTTTAAATAAAGGAAATTAATTTAAAGGTTAAAAGGGTCACTATTACACTACTGGGCTGGAGCAATAGCACAGTAGGTAGGGCACTTGCCTTGCACGCAGTCAACCCGGGTTCGATTTCCAGCATCCCATATGGTCTCCTGAGTACTGCCAGGAGTGATTCCTGAGTGCAGAAGCAACGGGATGACAGTGATACAGTGATACTTATCCTAGATTCCCTTTTAAATGAAGGATTAGCATAGTGATAAATGGTAATAAAGTATTATAATTTGGAAGGCTATTGTTTAAATAATATGATGATGAACTTTATTTATCTTCCTTAAAGTTGATAAGCCTTCAAAATAATTTACTAGAACATAGAAATATTAAATGAAGGTTTGTTAACAATTGGCCTTGAACTGCACCCAAATATAATAATTTAGTCCATAATCAGTTTAATTCATTTCTATGTTATTCAGAGAAAGAAATGAAAATTCTCCTCTGGCTATTTTGTTATATTTTCATTACTGAATAAAACATTGTTGGGTCAAATAGATTATTTTCTAGAAACTAGTTATTGCTGATCATTTTTAAATCACCAGCATATAAGGATTGTTCTTTAACATCTGACTTTGGGAAATACAGATGCAGAATGAGGTGGCTGTGATATGGCCTAAAGGAAAAGCATTGTATGCTGTGTTAGCAAGTTTCTTAGAGGCAAAGAATAGGGAAAAACAGGAAAAATAAGAATGCAATGTTTTAAACATGTGGCAGTTAAATCATTAATTTATGAGTTGAACATTGTGTTCCTTGGATAGAAATGAGACTATGCAGCTTAACTATCATCCGAAGAAGATTTAGTTGAGCCAAGGGTGTAGCTGTGTGTTTCTTTTATGGGTCATACTTGAACTTCAAATTTAATTTGCTCATAGAACTTACTTTACATTAATTAATTGTCAATGTGTTTCTTTTCATATTAATTGGCCCCTTCTTGATTCTTTTGCATTTTTCAATTTATTTAAACACATGGTTTACAAAGTTGTTTGTGATACATTTGTTACAGGCATTCAATATTCTAACACCAATCCTAATATCACTTTGATCTTCCCCTCCTATTGTTCCCATTTTCCCACCTACCCACCCATCCACCAAGACTGCCTCATTAGTAGCCACAACAATTTATTTTATATTGCTTGTTACAACTAAATAGTTAATAGAATTACCAAAAAAGATAGTTCTGTAAATGAAAACTTGTTAAATTGTTATAACTCACAATGGAATCCTTAAGTCCTAGTCTGAGGATTTAGTTGGCTATTCTTGAGCCTTCTGTGTTAATGTTTTTGTTTATCGATCTTAGTTGGGTTCTGTGTTACTTTTCCATCTAAGATGGTGTGCTCTGACCAGTATGTCAGCATTGTAGAGTTCAAAGAAGACGCAGGGTTATGAGTTTTCATAACAGTGGTTTTAAGATGTAGCTGTGACTGCTAGGGCTTCTGAAGGTATAGGAGCTGTGGAACTATCCACCTACACTCAAAGAAGACCCCAGATTTCTCAGCCTGAAGACTATGGCCCTCCTGATTTCTTCAGAGTGTATTTCCCATTTATCTCGTTTTCTCACTTAAATGTTTGTCCAACCTTTTTATTTTATCAAAACGGTATTAGAAATAATTTTGTATGTAAAGATTCATTAAAATATTAAAATAATCCCATCTCCGGAAAGAGATAGTACAGTAAGAAGGTACATGTGGGCTGGAGTGATAGCACATTGATTATGCGCTTGCCTTGCACCCAGCATCCCATATGGTCCTTTGAGTACCACCAGGGGTAATTCCTGAGTGCAGAGTCAGGAGTGATCCCTGTACATCACTCGTTGTGACCCAAGAAGCAAAAAAATTAAAATAAAGACACATGCCTGACTGGCACCTGACTCATGGTTGACTTCCAGCCTTGTGTGGTTTTTCAAATGTCACTGGAAACTGTTCAGAGGCCCCCGAGAACTGCTGAGTGTATCCTCAGAGAACTCCAGCACCTTCAGGATGACCCACATACCTCAACATTACAGAGACTAAGTAGCATCCCATTCTTGGTCTCTTGCATTGAACCTACAGCCGAGTTGGCCATGAAGCACTGGTAGGGTTCCCAGGCCTCCTGAGTACTCCTAAAGAGCCCCCTAATCTCAGTAAAATTAATTTTAAAAAGATAATATTCTAGTTTCATATGAAAGATTGATTCATATCTAGAAAATGAAGACTAGAAGGAAATTTGGAACCTAAAGCAGTAAAGTACAGTCCTAAATCCACTTTGATTAAAGACATGTTTCAGTACACAGACTGGAGAAACTTCTCTTTGGATGACCTTGAATGTAATGAGTCAGTGTATCTTAATTTGTTTCTGTCATGGCTCCCTTGAAAATGTGTTTCCTTTCTGTATCCTCTACCATCATTCTGCCAGTTGGAACCCTAGTCTTGTACTCTGGCCCCTCTGTCTCCATGGCTTCTACCTGTGGTGCCATAGAACTACTCTGAGGAATCTATGGCAGGCTATGACCCCAACAGCAGTTGAAGAACACTGGTATGATGCTGTCTGGAACCAAACCTAAGATCTCCTGAAGTGGAGACTTCAAATAGACTTGTTTCACATTAAATTTAAGTTCTATAGGGTAGTCAGAGCTAAGAATTCAGACCTACCACTACCAGGCATTATTAAATTATATGAAAACTTGCTCAAAATTTAACAGAGCAAGGGAAATAATATCATATAATTAAAATAAAAGAATGCTCAAATTCTGGAAACAGTTGGCCCTTGAACAATGGTAACTTCCAGTAATAATAAATATGTTACCATACTATAAATAGACTTTCCTTACAATTAAAAGTAGTCTTCTCTCTCTCTCTCTCTCTCTCTCTATATATATATATATATATATATATATATAGTGTGTATGTGTGTATACAGATATACATAAAATCAAAATGTTGATATTTAAGGTTACTAGTCAACAACATGGTATTAGTAATTAAGTTTCAGAGAGTCAAAAGTAATATGCAGATTTTAACTACTCATGGGGGGTGTTTTTTCTCTAATGTAATTTTTTATGAATATGAGTGAAGTTTTAGGTTAGAGGAAATGAATGAAATTTCAAGTTATAGAAGAAAATGTACGCAATTCTGAGTTGGAGTGGGCCAAGAGATAGTTCACACACACTTTGGATTGAGGAAGCAGGTCTTTGGTCCTAATTTTTTCATACTCAGGAGGTTGGAGAAACTTGTTGTTCACACATGTTGTTGCCTTATTTGCTCTCACTTTATTTGCTGTTCACTGTCAAGAAGGCACCAGGTATGGGAGTAGAATTCTGTGCTCCAAAGAGAGATTTTAAAATTTAAACTATTGTTATATAGCTCATATATCAATATACCAAGCTTCTAGGAGCGTGGTTTTATATTCTCTGGATGTTGGCCTTTGGTGGGATTACACGGTGCTGGGGGAAGTCCCTGGGTGTGACCACCTAGCTACTGGAAAATGGGGAATCTGGGAAGAAGAGGCCCAGTCCCTATAAGAGCAGGTTTGGAGGTCTAAGCCCCATGTCCCACATACCTGGGTTCCTCTGTCAGTTCCTTCATGCGTGAGGTTCATCCAAATGTGTGGAGAGAGGCCTTGAGCATGGCTGTGTGTAGGCTCTGGAGGTCTTCAGCCACAGTACCTCTGCTCAGGATGAGGAGGGAAACTGAAGCCCATCTCCTCCGAGGGGCCCCAGGGAAGACAGTCAGGGGCGGGGGAAAGAGACTCTCTGTGTCGCTCTCTTCTGGGAATTTGGTTTTATAGTCTCCGGATGTTAGCCTAGTTCTCCCTCTGGGAGAACCTGGCAAGCTACCGAGAGTTTCCTGCCTACATGGGAGAGCCTTGAAAACTCCTCATGGCATATTCATATGCCAAAACCAGTAACAATGATGGGTCTCATTCCCCTGACCCTGAAAGAGCCTCCAATGCAGCACCATTGGAAAGGACGAGTAAAGAGAGGCTTATAAAATCTCAGGGCTAGGACGAATGGAGACATTACTGAGACAGCTCGAGAAATTCAACGATCAACAGGATGATGATGATGATGATGGTGATGATGATATAAATATGATCTATGGAAAATAGATTTGTTGCTGGTGTACTCAAATGAAGATAAGCTCATACTAGATGCAGGTGGTTTTATTGGATAATACAAGAAGAGAAGTGATGTAGAGGCACAGAAGCGAAGGATTTGAGAGGATGGGGGCATACCTTTGAAATTGCATCTACCAGTCCAGACAGACCAAGAAAGCTACAGTGAAAAGTTCTCTCCTGGAACCTTGAGTAAGAACATGACCAATATGAATTTAAAGTCAATATCCAGAACTAAGTTAATACATCTTTGTTCTTCCTTGTACTTTGCTGTAGTAGTTATAAGAAAACTGATGAACTAGGATTTGCATCCTTTAACTTCTCTGATTTTCTCTCATGGCTTGTGTTTAGACAAGAAAAAGAATCTTGTCTTTTCTTGCAGGGAACCCTGACAGTAGCTTTTCAAGATGAAGACTCAGAATTGTTCAGAAACAAATACATTTTAAAAATAATGTTGTGATTTTCAGCTCAACCTTACAGGTTCTACTTTATCTTTACTTTCTCCACTTTATATTGTTTCTTTTCCCAACAGCTTACCTTGCAGACTTTAAACTATAACTCCAGGCACAGATAGAACAGATATCTTTTATCCCCATGCTTCCAATTCTTGAATTGAAACCTGACTGATTTCACCTAAATAAATAATGTATCTATGAATTTAGTTTGGTTTACTGTGGGGAAAAATTTTATACAGTATTACCAAGAAGAGCTAGCATTTTGTCTTTTATATTATCATTTAACATTAGTTCTTAAAGGTATTTAATGAATACTGGATATAATTTTATTTTTAGCTAAATGTATCTGCCTGGAAAGCAATTGGTTGTACTTGTGAAGAATAAATGGATGAAAATCTACAAATATAATTTGTGCTATCAAATGCAATGGATATAATTCAGAACTGATTTGCTAATGAAAATAGAGAAATTGTTGGATTTTTGTGTAAAGCTTTAACCATTTGTAGCTTCCAGTAAACTTTAGCTAGGGAATCATTGTGGTCTAGCAAAAAATCCACACTATTTGTTACAAAATTGATCACTTTTGTGTATCAACTTTTTATTTGCTGATTTGGTTATTAAAAATTGACAACTGTCTTTTAAATACTGGATTAATATGCAGATATCATATTAATATTTTCACGTATTTTAATACCCTGAGTGTCTTCTACAGTTAAAACATCTAATAATCTAAGCCAATTACTTTGTACATGTAGAAATGCAAACATACTCACAGAACTATGAGTTACAAGATATTTGAAGAGAGGATTCATGCTGTGAGATCCTTTTCTTTATTTTTAGATATGTAAGCTAAGAATTTTTCTATCTTTTCTTCTTTCTATCAGAAGAAAAGATAGAAAATGTTCTGATTAGAAATTGCATTAAACAAAATCTGGAAAAAAAAAAACCAAGTGCCTAAGAACAGATGACTGGTTAAAGAAAATTTGGTTTCTTTAACTACACAATGGTTTACTATGCAGCTGTTAGAAAGGATGAAGTCATGAAATTTTGCATACAAGTGGATCAACATAGAGAGTATCATGTTAGTGAAATAAGTCAGAAAGAGAGGGACAGACATAGAAAGATTTCATTCATTTGTGGAATATAAAGAAACAGAATGCGAGACTTACACTCAAGACTAGTATAGATGTGTACCAGGAGGATTGCTCCACGGTCTAGTAGCCAGCATCACATGCTGGAAGAAAAGGAGCAGCTCAGATAGAGAAGGGACCACCAAGTAAAGGGTGCTTGGAGGGTCCTCTGGGGATGGGAGATGTGTGCTAAAAGTAGAATGCAGACCGAATGATGGCCATTTAATACCTTTATTGCAAACCACAACATCCATGAGGAGAGAGAGAGAGAGAGAGAGAGAGAGAGAGTAAAAGGGAATGCCCTGCCACAGAGGTGGATGGAGTAGGGGGATGAGGTGGGAGGGGTGGGGTGTGGGAGGGATACTGGGATCATTGGTGGTGGAGAATGGGCACTGGTGAAGGGATGAGTACTCGATCATTGTATGACTGAAACATAAGCACGAACTTTCATAAGTCTGTAACTGTACCCCACTGTGATTTATTTAAAAAAATAAAAATTATTAATAAATAAATAAATAAGAAATGACATAAAAAATTTAGAAACACAAATGGAAGCTAAAGTCTGATTGTCAGTTTTCAATTATTAGCAGTAATTTCCGGTCTCAATATCTCAACAATTCTGTATTTATTCACCACACGGTGAAAATAGAGTTAAAATTATTCATTCTATAAAATATGTCTATAAATAATGTAAAAAGAACTGTTATTATTATTGTTTAGAGCATATTTGAATCTTACCTGATAAATTATAGGATTATTGGCCAATTTTTTAAACTTCAGTATATGTTAGTCATAGAATCAGGAACATTGCATGTATTATGTTGTATAATATACACAATGATGTCATTAAAAAAGCACTGAGTCGAGGTTGTCTTTATTCATGAGAGTGTGTGTGTGTGTTTGTGTGTGTTTATTTGTAATTTATACCTAAATTCTGTATTTTCACAAGTTTCAGAAATTTTCTCAAACATGGCTTACAAATTTGGTGACCAATATTTATATTTAATAATTCATCCTGAGCTTAGATACTGTACATTTATTTTGCTATGTCTGCTGTCATAACTCTTTACCAGTTGAATAATTCTGTGATCTATCTGCATTGTGACAGATTATAGGAGTCCTTAATAAAACTTTTTAATTTTCTGCTTAAATATCCACAGAAAACAGAGAGAGGATATAATGCATAAGGCACTTGCCTTACTTGCAGCTAACCTGAGTTTGATCCCAAGTACCACTATGAACCCCTGTGCACTACCAGGAGTGATCTGTGAGCACAAAACCAGGAGTAAGACCTGAGCACAGCCAGGCATGGCCCAACACATTCCCCCACCACAAGTAGATAAAAATTTTTAACAAATGCAAATAAATATATGTATGCATATATATGGGAATCCTTCAAAATCCTTCAAATTCTTCACATACTAATTCACATAACTATGTGAAACTAATGATAATTTAAAGTCATGAATATGTTCTAGAAAGGAAATGGTAGCAATTTGACAAAAATCATACTATTCCTGACCATTCACAAACCAAAAGACACAAAAATCATGGAAAATAATTAACAAGGGCAGTGTCCAGAAATCTTATCTACAGGAAAACAAAAACATTGGCAAAATACCTGTATTCCACATTTGGTTCTTGAAACAGTAGTGAAATTACTGCTGGTTATGTTTTGGCAAAGTGGAAAAAATATTTTTATAGTAATAAAGACAAATGCAATACTTCTTGCTAGATTGATTTAAATTATACATAACCATGTAAAAAATTGGATAGTATAGTGAAATTATTTTAAATATATGCTTTAAAAATTGTACCAGTTGAGAGGGGTGGAAAAGATAGATCAAAGGGGTGCAAGTCATGCTTTATATGTAAAGGCAACTGAGCACTGTTTGGTGTGACCTGATGGCCTCTAAGATGTTGGATAGTTTTGGAGACCCCAGAATGGCTAAACCCAGGATGTCTCATATTATGAGGCCCAGGTATTGAACCTTCAGACCCATAGTACCAGGCATAGTACTTATGGGAAGGACACCCACCTAACACAGTATTGGAGAAACCCATAGGAAAAGAATTCAGTAGAAGGGTCTGTAAAATAGCTCAGAGAGAGAGAATTTTCTTGCCTTGCAAGCATGAACCACTAAGGTAGTTGCCACCTACGTGCCCTAAAAGCTATCCCTGTGCCTCTATTATAAGGGATCCCTAAGCACTGCAATAGAGTATGCTTGGCAAAGGCAGTTAGATGTGTCCAAGTGCCATGACCAACGTGTATGACACAGAGCAAGTAGCACATCTCAAAGATGCATTAAGTTTCACCATGGAACTGCTGGTGAGTGCTTGTGTGAACTCCATAATGCCCCCCCTCATCAACACAACAATTGCAATTGGAATATGCATGAGCCCCACACAAAAGGATGGGAACTCTGTCAAACACACCAAACATGTGCAAGGACCTCGACTGAAATGTGCTACCTCCAAGTTAGCAACATGGTCAAGTGTGCCAGCACTCTAAAACAGATGTGCGACCCTTCCCAACCCGCCCACACATAAGAACCATAGCAAAAGCCGTGCTAGCACATAGCAGAGTACAGGGCTGATACTCCCTCATCCTCCAAGAACTACCAACAGCACCAAAGTCAGGAGGAAAACTGTTACTAGCTGATATCATTGGAGGTTATAGTAAACTTTTATCACTGATGGAGAGTATTAATTGTTATTAATAAGTTTTATATCTTTAGTTTGATCCAATATTGTTATGCTGTACAAATTTTGCTTTTCCCAAATGCATTAAGTTTCACTTGTACCTCTTTTGTGTGTGTGTGTTTCTTCTTACCTTTTTTTTATTATTGTTATTTTTATTTAGTGAGTCACAGTGAGGGTACAGTTACAGATTCATACATTTCGTGCTTGTTTTTCCCTCATACAGTGTTCTGGAGCCCACCCCTCCACCAGTGTCCATTCTCCACCACCAATGAACCCAGTAACCCTCCCATCCCCCAGTCCCATCCCCCCAACCTCACCCCGCCTCTGTGGCAGGGCATTCCAATTTGTTCTCTTTCTCTCTCCTTTTGGGTATTGTGGTCTGCAATAGGGGTATTTAGTGGCCATCATGTTCGGTCACTAGTCCACTTTCAGCACGCATTTCCCTTACCACGAGGGATCTTCAATCACATTTTATTTGGTGTTCCCTTCTCCATTATGTATGACTTTCCCCCAGCATGTGAGGCCAAGTTCCAAGCTATGGAGTCAACCTCCTGGTATTATATACTACAATTCTTGGGTATTAGTCTCCTACTCTGTTATTTTATATTTCACAAATGAGTGCAATCTTTCTATGTCTGTCCCTCTCTTTCTGGCTCATTTCACTTAGCCTGATACTTTCCATATTGATCCACTTATATGCAAATTTTATGACTTCATCTTTTCTAATAGCTGCATAGTATACCATTGTATAGATGTACCAGAGTTTCTTTAACCAGTCATCTGTTCCTGGGCACTGGGGTTTTTTCCAGGTTCTGGTTATTGTAAACAGTGCCGCGATGAACATATAAGTGCAGATGTCATTTCGACTAAACTTTTTTGTTTCTCCAGGATATATTCCCAGAAATGGTATTGCTGGATCAAACGGAAGCTCAATTTCTAATTTTTTGAGAATCGTCAATATTGTTTTCCAAAGGGGCTGGACCAGACGGCACTCCCACCAGCAGTGCAGGAGGGACCCTTTCTCCCCACATCCTCTCCAACAGCGGTTGCTTTTGTTCATTTGGATGTGTCCCATTCTCTGTGGTGTGACGTGGTATCTCATGGTTGTTTTGATCTGCATCTCTCTGATGAATAGTGATGTAGAGCATTTTTTCATGTACCTTTTAGCCATTTGTATCTCTTCCTCGGAAAAGTTTCTATTCATTTCTTCGGCCCATTTTCTGATGGGGGTTGGATGTTTTCTTCTTGTAGAGTTCAACAAGTGCTTCATATACCCTTGATATCAACCCTTTATCAGTATTGGGTGAATATTTTTTCCCACTCTGTAGATTGCCTTTGTATTCTGGTCACTGTGTCTTTTGCGGAGCAGAAGCTTCTTAGTTTAATATAGTCCCATTTGTTTATCTCTGTTTCTACTTGATTGCTTAGTTCCGTGTCCTCTTTGAAGATACCATTCGCTTCAATATCATGAAGGGTTTTGCCGACCTTGTCTTCGATGTACCTTATGGATTGTGGTCTGATGTTGAGGTCTTTAATCCATTTTGATCTGATTTTTGTGCATGGTGTCAGGTCGAGGCCTAAGCCCATTCTTTTGCATGTGGTTGTCCAGTTATGCCCACACCAATTGTTGAAGAGGCTTTCCTTGCTCCATTTCAAATTTCTTGCCCCCTTATCAAATATTAAGTGATCGTACATTTGGGGTTGTGTGTAGGGATATTCCACCCTGTTCCATTGGTCTGCCGCTCTGTCTTTGTTCCAGTACCATGCTGTTTTAATTGTTACCGCTTTGTAGTAAAGTTTAAGGTTGGGGAGGGTGATGCCTCCCATCATCTTTTTCCCAAGAATTGTTTTATCTATCTGTGGGCGTTTATTGTTCCATATAAATTTCAGTATTGCTTGATCCATTTCTTTGAAGAATGTCATGGGTATCCTTATAGGGACCTCGTTAAATCTGTATAGTGCTTTGGGGAGTATTGCCATTTTGACAACTTGTATCTCTTGTACCACTTGTCATCCCATTGATCTTTGATTTGCTCGAGCGGGCGCCAGCAACGTCTCCATTTGTCCTTGTCTTGTGCTAGTGTAGCACAATGGTATCTACTCACTCCAGTAACATGAATAGCCTCAAACCTATTGTTTAGTGTTTTGACTAAGAAGTCTGACCATCTCATAGGTGGGCAGTCATGCAGTATTTTGATATCCCGTGGAATCCACTCAGTAACAGCTCTAGTCCAGCGGTCATCTCTAAATCGCATTATGTGTCCATCCCATCTGATTTTAAACGCCTTGGCAAATGAGACAGAGTTCCCGATTCTTGATCATCGACAGAGGTCAGAACTCTGGATTCCTTCTTTCTCTTGAGTGAAATGTGATATTTCAAGCATAGCTCTTTTGATTCCTCTCTGGGATCCCCAAATAGCATTCTCATCCTGTTTTCGTAGGGCCCAGGTCTCTGAGGAATATGTTGGTGCAGGAAGAATGGTGGAGTCAAAAAGATGTGCCCAAAGCTGGAGTTTCTTCATCTTCTTAACCACTTCTTCGACACTCTTGAAAGCATTGCACGCAGCTCTCTTCCTCCTGCCAAGTTCTGGTGCCAAGTGTTACTCATGTTGAGTTCTCGACCCAGGTACACATAGCTGCTGCATTTGGAAATGTTCGTTTCATTGAGAGAAAATGGAACATCAGGGACTAGTTCATTTTTCATGAACATTGTCTTGGTGAGATACAGCTGTAGTTTGACCTTTCCACACTCGCAGTCAAAGTTGGCCAGCATTTGTGCCGCGTGGCTAATGTTTGGTGTTACTAGAACAATGTCATCAGCGAAGCAGAGGTGGTGTAGTTGCCAACCCTCTATCTTTACTCCCACTCCTCCCAATTCCAGTCATCACATGATGTTCTCGAGGGTGGCACTGAAGAGTTTCGGTGAAATGGTATCACCCTGCCAAACCCCTCTCTACATCAATGATCACTTCCTTGTAGAATGGTGAGAATCTGGTGGTGAATCCATAATACAGCTCATGGAGGATCCTGATATATTGAGTTTGAACACACTGCTTGGCTAGATCTTTGATGACCACTTCAGTTCCTTCTTTAAATTGATCAATGTTAGACAGACCGGCATCTTAAAATCTCATGAAGCTTCAATGAGCTTGGTCACCGGGTGGATATGGTCAGTCGTGCTGAATCCCTTTCAGAACCTGGCTTGCCCACATGGTTGTCCTCCATCTAGTATTCTGCCTATTCTATTCAGGATGACTTGAGTGAATAACTTTAGACAATGGATAACAGGCAGATCGGGCAATAGTTGCCAGTGTTGTGGATGTCTACCTTCTTATACAACAGGGTGATCATGCTGGTTTTCCATTGGGACAGAACCTCGCATTTGACAGGCTATCAAAGAGATCTGAGTAAAAGTTGTGAATAATCCTCTCCATTGCTCTTCTAGAAGATGTGATTAGATTAAGACGTCAGAGGGCAGTCACCTTGGTCTTGTAGTTGGCAAAGAACAGGCGAGCATTGCGAATACTTTCCCTGGCTTCTGCCGCATCAGCCAACATCGCTGCTCTTCTCTCTTTGAGGTCTTCCTTTATCACCTCTCTGCACAGCTTTGCGAGCTTGGACATTAGCTTGTGATTGCCTGAGGCTTGTGCCGAACCATGTTGGCAAATGAGCTCGAGTTTCCGAAGACAGCCATCTGTTTGTGGCTTTCCCACTCTTGGCATTTTTTGTGCAGTCATGGAGGTACTGAACACTCCGTTGATCGTATTCCCATATTCCTTGTCAATGTTGTCAAGGACGGCATCTTTCCATGTTGCCACAACAGTGCCAAAGAGCTCCCAGTTGGTGGTCATTCTGGGAGTTCTCTTCTTAAACTTAAACTCTGCAGTCTTTTCTCCCCGCTCTGAAGTAGAATTTTGCATGAAGGAGATGGTGGTCCGATCCAGTTTGGAATTTTGGGACAATAGCGACATAGGTCAGGCAAAACCTTCGATTGAATATGATGTGGTCAGTTTCATTGTGGAACTGTCCACCGGGAGACTTCCATCTCCAACGTTTAGATTCGGCTTTCTGGAACTGTGAGTTACCATAGATGGTCTTGGTCGACATGATGAACTCAGACAGTCTCTCACCCTGTTCATTCCATTCTAGGCCATGGGTCCTGAAGTGCAGTTCTTCAGGCGACCTTCTCGGTCCTATCTTGGCATCAAAAACATCAACATTAATCTTGTAGAAGGTGTGGTCTTTTTTATAGAACTTCTCCACCTCCATGTAGAACTTCTCAATGTCTTCATCATAGTAGTTAGATGCTGGTGCATAGATGAGGAAGATAGAAACTGCCGGCAGTGAACCACATCTATTCAAGTGTAATGGTCTGATTTGGGTTGTTAGGCATTCGTATGAATCAATGCTCATGGCCAAATTCTTGTTGACAAGGATACCGACACCACCTATGCATCTATTTTCACATGTTCCAAGGAACAGTTCTTCTCTAGTGTGGAAAATGGCCTGATGTGATCGATGCCCTCTTATTTAGATCAGAACAATGTTGTACTTGATCTTTTGTGCTTGCAGCAATAGGTCCTCGATGGATGCTTCCAATGCCAGCGTATGTGCATTGAAAGTCAGTGTCACTGTCATCCTGTTGCTCATTGATTCGTTCGAGCGGGCACCAGTAATGTCTCTCATTGAGAGACTTATTGTTACTATTTTTGGCATATCCAATACACACGGGTAGCTTGCCAGGCTCTGCCATGCAGGCTCCATACTCTAGGTAGCTTGCCGGGCTCTCTGAAAGGGGTGGAGGAATCGAACTCGGGTCGGCCACATGAAAGGTGAATGCCCAACTGCTGTGTTCTCGCTCCGGCCTGCGTTGAAAGTACAGACAGTTATTTTAGTCTTTCTTTGTTTTGGCAGTCTAATTTGACCTGAGATTTTATCAGCCTTTTTTTGCTCATCCTTCATAGCGCTGCCATATTGGGGGCTCTTTCGGTGTCAGGCGAATGAGGCCAATTGTTGTTACTGTTTTTATCATATCAAATATGCCACAGGTAGCTTGCCAGGCTTTGCCGTGTGGGCGGGGTACTCTTGGTAGCTTGCCAGGCTCTCTGAAAGGGATGGAGGCTTTTAGGGTGGCTCTAATCGCTCTTACAGGTGTTCCCATGGTTCACACCACATTTGAATCCCAACAAATATGGTGCAGAAATCATGGAAATGGGGTATTAAGTGTCTTATGATGTGTCATGCTGCCTGCTTCACGACCGCTTGGTCAGGAAAGTGGCCAGAAGCTTGGCGGTGGCTGGGTAGTGGAGGTAGTGGAGGTCAGCCGATGGGGTAATTATCTGGTGCCCGTAGGGTGGGTCGTCTGGGTGTGATCCCTGGGGCATCAGAGATTAGGGAAGGCAGACAGAGGGTCTCTTTTACCAAGTCTCATTGATCCTGGAGTTCAAGGTCACAAAGTTCTGCTTTACCTGGTTCTGTGTGGCTTCACTCATGTGTGAGGTTCGGCCTCAGTGTCCAGAAAGTGGCTGGAGCATGGAGTTGGCTGGCTAGTGGAGGTCGCATTAAGTACCACGCATTCAATACGTGGTCTACAGCATTAAGTTTCAATTTTTATAATTATTCAAAAGCAGCATACTCAGACATATCAATTTTATGAAAGTGAAATATTAAAATATATCTGAAAGCTACTTATGTCATTACTTCAAAAACTTTAAACTTCATTTTATAACCAACTTGGATCTCTCAGACTCTGAGGAGGATATCAATATATAGATTTCTGTCATCTCATATTTTTAACATTTTTCTTTTGATGCATACTTCCTGATTTGGAGAATATAATTTTAAGTTAAAAATGGGATATGTATAATATATTTAAAGTACCTACCTACAGTATATTGTTTAATATTCTTAGTTGGAATTATTTAAAAATAGTATTTATAACCTTTTTTTACTCTGTGACAAATGACATATCTTTGGATTTTTAACCCTTTGGATCTTTTATAATTAAATTTTGTTTTATTTAAATAATACAAATTGTGAGCTCTATTTTAAAATAGTTGAACAAGTTCTTGACTTAATTATCTGCATTAATTATTTAGAGAATATAGAAATTTTATTCTTCCATCCCTCTGGGAGAGGTTGGGAAGCTACTAAGAGAATCCTGCCCACACAGCAGAGCCTGGCAAGCTACCCGTAGCATATTTAATATTCCAAAAACAGTAACAAGTCTCACAATGGAGACATTACTGGTGCCCGCTTGAGCAAATCAATGAACAATGGGATGACAGTGTTATAGTGCTATAGTGCTACAAATTCCCAAAACAAGGTTTTCTCTGTAGATCAGTTTCTAGACGTAATTTTAGAATATTTTATTTGTTGAATTTTTTTTTAATGCTAAGTGATCAAAAAATGTCATACTTGAAATTGACTTACAAATTTATAATGGAAACTGCCATTTGTTTTCATGAATATTGATCAACGGACATAAGACAAATTGATAAAAGCCTAGCTACACTTAGAGAAAAAAGCCCACCTCCCCACCCCACATTCATCCCAAATTAGCAAGTGACTCTCATAGAGCATTCTATACAGAGTAGCTAATTTCAGCCAGTCTGAGCACCATTTGGGCTTCAGGACCAAAGATCTTCTAGGTCTTCCTTCTCCAGATTTTGCCAATAGTTTCTGAAAGCCCATCCCAGAAAACCTGACAGTGCCAGGAGAATTCCAAGTGAACACCATCACTGTTGGTACTGGCCTCCCACAGCCTTCCTTAGACACTCATAACTGAGCCTTCTTTTTAAGGACAATAGAATCTGTGCATTATGGTAATGTCTATTCCACCTACCCCCAATACATCAGGTTGCCTTTCCATGCTTTTATCTTGAGTTTTAAGTGAAAACTCTCCACCCAGGTGGGAGTTAGCACTTGGAAGTTTGCACTTCAATTAGGGACCATACTTGGTATTGCTCAGGAATTACTCCTCATTCTGTACTCAGGGATCACACTCAGTAGTGTTCAGGGGACCATATGGTATACCAGGAACCAGAATCAGTTGACCCATGCAAGGCAAGCACCCTACCTACTGATCTACCACTCTGGTTCTAGCACATAGAAATTTGAAGCATATTAATAGGGACATGCAACTGAAGAGATAAATTTTAGTTAACAAAACAGGAAATTATAACTGTCAGTGGGGCCTAAGTGTATGTACTAAAGTCAAAGAGACACTTGAGTGACTAAACTCAGGAAAGTATTTTTCTGGCATTAATTTGATTTCTGATTTTGGTTTTTGAAACATCAGTTATCTTTTAATTGAACCATTGTTTTGTCTTTATTATTCATAATTGCTTCATCTTTTAACCATGTGTACTTTAAGAAGTTACTTCTACCTTTTCCTCCACATTACTAATTTTATTTTATGTAGCACTGATGATAATATTTATTGCTTCTATTACACATATATCTCTAATTCGTACATTTACTTAATTCCCCGTGATTTGGGACACGTTTTTTAAATTACATTTATTGAGAATTCAATTAAATGGTTTCTAAAGTTTGTATTATTTTAATAAGCATATTTTATTTTTAGTAAAAGATAAAAGAAATATGTATCTTAAGTTAAATATCTGACAACACAAATATCTAATAACTTCAAAAGTACTAGAGTTTAGGGCCTGAAGCGATAGCACAGCGGGTAAGGCTTTTGCCTTGCACGTGGCTAACCTGGGTTCGATTCCCAGCATCTCATATGGTCTCCCGAGCACCACCAAGAGTGATTCCAGAGTGCAGAGCCAGGAGTAATCCCTGTACATCTCTATAAGCCTTAAATAATAACCTCTATTGTTCCTTTCTTCCTGCTCCCCTCTCACTTCAGTTATTCTTCATTGCTGCTGCGTTTTGGGTATATATATATATATATATATATATATATATGTGTGTGTGTGTGTGTGTGTGTCTATATATATGTGTGTATGTATATGTATATATGTACATATACTTATGTATATATGCATATGTATATATATGCATGTGTCAAGCATACCTTCTATAAATTGATTCTTATACAATATATTTATGTTTGGTTAGTAAAACATTCTTAGCTATTGCAGTGTTCACTGTCTTTAAATGCTTAATGCCAAAATGAATCATTTAAAAAGATCTGTAAAAGTGCTTATATATTTGTCTTCTGTTAAAAATATTTTTCAATTTCACTAAGTGTAGCAGACACAGTTTTCCTTTATAAAAATAGTAAATGATTAGTTTATGTATTCTTAAAGCCATTGCACAGTATATGACAATTAAGTCAGTCTTATATGATTCAAAAAACTGTTGCATTTTAATAAATAAAAGTATATTTAGGCTAAATATAAAGTAAACATCCACATATTCAGAGCTAATTATTTGGATTTCACAGGTATAGCTATATTATACATTTTAGAGAATTAATAATTAATGCCTAATGCTCTTCACATGAATTTTGAACATTCTTATCTGAATGAATGCACTACAGAATATGGATGTATCAGTGCTACTGTTCTATGTTGTAAAACTATCTTTATTGGTTTTTATTATTGCAATTTTTGGGTCTCCACAGACTATTTCACCAGTTTGTAATATTTGGCAGTAAAATCTTGTTGAAGATTAAGAAAATATCTGTTATAGAAGTCCATTTCTTTTTAAACACTATCCTTAGATTTGATAACTCTTCTAAAGTGAATTTAGAGGGGCAATGATCAGCACAATCTTCAAATATTGCCCGATTTTGTTAGTTTATTTACCTTCTTAGCTAAAACCTAAGAAAGGCAACTGTTTTTCTTTTAGTATCTCCAGACACTGATGATTCAGTTTTTTTCCTCAGTTCCAGAATATTTTTCACAGAAATCCTTTTCTCTTAATTTGTACTGCTGAGTAGGAAGTTACTCTCAACAAAAGAAGTAGATTTTTCAAGCAGTTCAAGAATTGTATTTCAGGTCACTTGACTCTTTGCTGTCTCACAAACTAAAACTTGTGACTTGGGTCAAATGGGGAGCTAGGGAAGTGGCCTTAAACACTGTTACTGCCTCTTTACCCCTCAGACTTGAGTCACCCAAGGGAAAATCTGGGTGAATTTGAACTGGTAATGTCTGACATGAGCACCAGTATGGCATGAATGCTAATATCCCACCTGTTCCCGAAGGCAGCTGTAAAGCTGTACTAGAAGTATACTTGATGCAAATGGTGTGGGAACTCGTATCTACCAGCTAAGTTCTCTGGTTGCTGTGAACTAATGCTAGAGTTTGTAATCACTCTTCTTAAATATAGGAAAATCGGTCTTAATTTCTGCCCAAATTTTCCAGGATACTTGCCTTCCCTTGCAGAAAAGAATTTCAGGAGGAGACAAAATAATTAAATAAAATTTTTATTTAGAAAAATAGAAGTGCAGAGGGAGTATTAAATACCTATGGCAATAGAAAGAAAGAGCAGAAAAACTGGTCTTCAGTAGGAAAATTGACACTAGGGCAGGTGTTAGAGACATAAGTTAGGGAAGGGAACATGAGGACAATGTGGAAGGGGACAAGTGACTGGCACAGAGGCAGGTTAGGGAAGAAAATGGGGACACTGGTGAAGGATAGTGGGCACTGGTAAAGGGATGGGTGTTGGAACAATACATACCTGAAATGCAAAAATATTATAACTTTGTAATTCGTGGTGTGGACTGGAGCAATAGCACAGCTGTAGGCCTTGCACATGGCTGACCAGGGTTTGATTCCTCTGTCCCTCTTGGAGAGCTCAGCAAACTACCAAGAGTATCCCACCCACACAGCAGAGCCTGGCAAGCAACCATGGCGTATTTCATAAGCAAAAAACAGTAACAAGTCTCACAATAGAGACACTACTGGTGCTTGCTCAAGCAAATTGATGAACAACAGGATGACAGTGCTACAGTGCTAACTGGTGGTGATTCAGATTACAAAAAAAGCTAAAACAAAAGAATGTGCAGGAGGGAGAAAAGATAGAGAAAATGAGATGAGGGAAACAGAGACAAAGAGAGTAAGAGAGGGAACAAAAGAGGGAGAGAGAGGGGAGAGAGAGAACGAGAGAGTGAGAGTGAGAGAGGACAGAGATATGTTGAAGAAAGAACACACTTTCCCCCAATGGAAGTGAGGGAACCTAGAATCTTAACTTTTTGTTGAGATATGAACTTACCCAAGATGGAGAACGTGCACAAAGAGAAATAAAAATGTACACATCTTATTCAGATGCAGGTAAATCCCTCAAAGGAAGATAACGAATGTATTCTACCTATAAAAAGTTGTTGGTCTATTTTGTTCGGTTTTCTTTTGTTTCCTTAGTTTGGGGGCTGCTTCCAGGAAAAGCACCTACTGTACTATCTGTCCAGCTCCCATAGACTTGGTTTTACAACAGCGGTTTCTCTAACCTGTCCCCGCCTGGGGCTTTCTGTGTTGAATTGGACTCTTGATGGTCTTTTCATACTCTTATATGACCTTTGGTTACTCTTGAAGTTTCTTTTCTTGACCCTCTATGGGTGGCACTGTACTTTCTGAAAATGGGTGGTAGGGTTTTTTTTTTTTCATCTCCAAAAAGTTCAGTATTTGCATCATAAAAGACTCAGCTTTTCTGTGCTTTTTTGCATCTTAAAGGGGGCAGCTTGAGAGCTAATGACTGAATAACTTCTTGTTCACTTTATTATGAAAAATAAATGACCAGAGCCCCGTCTCTAATTTTCTGCTAAAATACATAAGATATTTACTTGCTCCAGGTATTTCTCTAGCAGTTGTACTCAAATTTAAACTTCTAGACCTCATTTCTCTGAGTTTTGTGTCCTAAGTCTTGCTGATAGTACATACAAGAGTATATGAGTTAAATGACTCAGCATTTGCTTTATCATTATCTGCTTAGTTTTAAACTACTACTAACAATGAATCTCCATTTTTAGATTTGCAATTGAAACACCTTTATCCTGTTGTTTGTTACCCTGAAAATTGGGAAAGTTTTCTATATGTATATGTTGTTGCTGTTGCGGGCAGATAGAGAGGTCTATGGTAATGATTTGGGGGAAATAAAAAACAAAAACAAGAAACTGCCTAGCCCTGATATAGCCCAAAAGCACAAGGAATGCTTGAAGACACTGCATTTTGTCAATGAGGAAGCTGAGACAATACTAAGAGAAATTTGGACCCTTCTGAAAAGGCTAAGGAACAAAAGAATCTAATAGGTCATGACAAGAATAAGAAAAGACCATCAAGAGTCAGGGCTTTTCCTAAGACTGTATTATTGTCACTATATCACTGTCATCCCTTTGCTCATTGATTTGCTTGAGTGGGCACCAGTAACGTTTCCATTGTGAGACTTGTTGTTACTGTTTTTGGCATATCGAATATGCCACAGAGATTTGGCATATCGAATATTGCCAGGCTCTGTCGTGAGGGCGAGATACTCTCAGTAGCTTGCCTGGCTGGGTTGGCCACATGCAAGGCAAACCCCCTACCCATTGTTCTATCACTCCAGGCTACAATGATTCATTAAAATAAAAAAAATTTAAAAAAAGAAATTCCTTAGAGAGACAGAAAATAATATAGGTCTGAAGTTTAGAACAAAGAAAGGAAGATCATGAAAGAAAGATAATGTGCAGTTAAACTAAAAACTTTCACTTTTCTTATGTTAACTGGTCAAATGAACATGTTCAAAATTATTCAAATATTTAAGATTAGCTATATATTTTATGTACATGCAAGTCTTTTCATATGTAAATGAAATAAATGACAGTAACATTATAAGGGACAAGTAGAAGGAATCAAGACTGTGGTTAAAACATATTCTAATCCATGAAGTGGCATAATGATATTTGAAGCATAATTAATGGGAAGTGGGTGGCAAAATACACCATGCAAACACTAATTAGGGAAATCCAGAGTATTACGTTAATTTTAGTCAAGTAATTTTCTTATTTTCCCAAAGACAGCAAACAGGGATAAAGACAGGCATTACATAAAGAATAGATACACCTATTTAGGAGCTGGAGAGATAGTATAGGCTAAGGTACTCACTTTGCATGGCAGTCTCTAACCACTGTGGGGTGCAACCCTTCCAAGCACAAGCTGGTTGCTCTTGAGAACCACCGGGTCTGGTCCTAACTACTCTTCCCCCAAAGAGATGACATTTATTTAAAGAAATATGTATTGGAGATTTACTCTCCTAAGACAACAACCATATTAACTTTTATGTTTGCAGAAAACTCCAGGCCAAGATAGGTTGTAGAAATTTTATGTAACCTCCCTAAAGCCATTCTTTACTTTTTTTCTGCTCTCGAGAGCCCATGTTCTCTCTTGAACATAGCACTGTCTTTCTCGCCACTGACATTTGCTTTAATAAGTATCTTAAAAAACAAAACAAACAAACAAACAAACAAAAAACTGTTTTACTTCACTGGTTCACCTTCTTCTGAAATTCATTTTTGCTAGGGAAGGTGGCATTTTTGGAACACTTGAGCCAACTGAGCTGAGGATTGACTTCCTTTTGCTGTAAAAAAAAAAAAAATCCTCACTCTAGCCTGATCCACAGCTCCTGGATTGCTCAGACTGTGGCGACCAGTTCCCGGACACTGCATAATAAGTGACTTGTAGATGCTATTTGATGGCTCACTCCTGGGGCTGACTGGACACGGCAACCATGCTGCATAGATGCTCTGGCTGACTTATCAGTCTTGACCCATCCCAGGCCTTTCACTGGGTAAACCGAGGAGGGCTGAACAGAGTTGTGAAAGTGCAGTTTTCTCAAGACTAAGTTCCTTGCTCTCCACTTCACCCAAGTCACCAGCAACAATATATGGGAGATGGGTGTCTCTCAACCAATACTCAGAGTCTATTTATCAACCTGCAATGCTTATGGGACTCCAAGGGCCATAACCAGGCATTCTGGAAGGCACTTGTGGTGCCAGGAATCAAACAACAGTACACACAGGAAATGCATGAGCCCAAACTATCCTGCTATCTTCCCCAACACCTCATTGCTTTTTGTTTTCAAGCTTCAGAGTACATACTCATAAAAGATTCACACATACTAGACACTGCCTTCTAAATTTTGAGACAAAAAAAGAAATTGGCAATTATAGGCATAAATATTGACCCATGCTATCCACTTTAGCCAACCCCCCTTTCTCTGTTCTCCTATTTTTGCTTCTGTCTCTTCAACCTATCAGTCTAGAATCACATCACAGGTACTCTCCTCATAATGCAGGTTGTTACTTCCCAACCCCACCCCCAGTATTTCAAAATAAGCTCTTATAACAGGATTTTAAAAAGAAAATCGTTGTCATTTCTCTTTCCCTTTGTTCTATTACTGTGTTGCTTTATTCTTTCAACACAAGTTGAAAGGTGCTGTTACGGCTCTCTTCTCACCCTCCAAAACACAGACACAAACCACACAGGAAATAGCCCATTCACAAAAGTCTGCTGTCCCATGTAGCAGTAAGAGGTCTTCTTTATCATATTATTATTAGTGATACGGGAACCCTGAAGAGCCTGGACTAGAGGGCTAACACAGCCACTTCTCCAACTCTTCCTGGAGTTGACTTATTGCTTAGGTTGATGGCAACATTGGCATGGGATGTGCAGCCAATGTGAGGAGACAGCAAGTAACTGAGAATCACATGCAAAGCACAGTTCTGGCAGGTGGATAGCATGGAATAATGGATCCCCGATGTCCTTAGAAGAGCATCCCTCTTACTCTTGCCGTTCAAGGCACTCAGGCCTGTATAATAATGCTGACAACTTTCATACTTTTACTGTACCATCTTTTTCTACTACTTGACCAGTGCTTTGACATACACAGTTTTGAAGCCCAAATATTACTTGACAACCCAATGAAGATACTCAACCACTTGCTATCTCAAATGTCTACCAGCTTCAGCAGGAATGTTATAATCCTCCATGCAGCCCTCTAAATACAGTCTGCACAGCTACTACCAATAATCCAATGGAGACTTTTTGTGTTTTGGGGAAACAACCAGTGTCCTTATTTTCTCTTCCATTTCTCTTTGATTTGGACCATAATGGCAACAAGCAATGCCAGCAAAGCTCCTTAAAAGAGAATCATTGACTTGCAAAGCTTTAGTCTAAATGTAATCAAGTCACCTTAGTAATTACTACTTCCTAATGTTTTCAAAGCTAGGAAATCTCAGAAGGTAACAATAGAGCCAAGTTTTAGTGAATAGTGACAAATTTCAGTAAGAGATCAGAAATATGAAGGTACACTTGTTTTGTTCAGTTAGCCATTGATATCTAAAATGAATCAGAGAGTAAAATTGACTCAAATCAAAACCCACACCAAAAGCATTAGGGAGATTTATTTCTATCTCCTTTCACTGCTATCATATAGATTGTGACTACCTAGGTGATTGGTTTCAGTAGTTAGCACTTATATACAACTCAGATTATTTAGACTTCATTATTTTTTCACTTGCCTGTTACGATGTGTATACTCTGAGTTTGTTTTTCTTTTGCAACTTATATGCCAGAAATTCTTTTAGATTTTGTATGGTTAATCTTTTTGAATGTTTTAATTTTTTACGAGTAGATAAATGTGTGTATTAATAGCATACTAATGACCCATATAAAATAAATCTACATCTTTACTCTCATTATTCATTATATTTTTCATCTATTAACACTTTTTAAAAAACTTTTTTTTGAGACAGGCACACTTACTGATGCTCAGGAATTACTCCTGGCTCTGCACTCAGGAGTCAGTCCTGGCTGTCATTGGGGGAATTTATGGGATGCTGGCAATCAAACCCAGGTTGGTCACATGTAAGGCAAGCACTTTCCCTACTGTACTCTCTCTCCAGCTATTAATAATAGTATTTTTATTGACTTAGGAAAATGTATCTTTCTCTTACCCTACACTATACAAATATTTATATATACACTTTCTCTTCTTTCATATCAGAAGGTAATTGTCACTGTCACTGTCATCCCATTGCTCATTGATTTGTTTGAGCGGGCACCAGTAAAGTTTCTCATTGAGAGACTTATTGTTACTGTTTTTGGCATATCCAATACGCACGAGTAGCTTGCCAGGCTCTGCTGCACCGGCTCTATACTCTCAGTAGCTTGCTGGGCTCTCCGTGAGGGGTGGAGGAATCGAACTCGGGTCGGCCGCGTGAAAGGCGAATGCCCAACTGCTGTGCTATCGCTCTGGCCCAGCAGGTAATTATGATTAATTATTCAGGTTTTTATATTGCTAAGGACTGATTTGATCCACAGCATTCCTTGGTTCCCCAAGTATCATCCAGGTAGCTCCATTAGCTCTCAGGCCAAATAATGACTCATTTGATGGTATGTAGTTGGTCTAGATATTGCTGAGAGTTGGCTCAGAGCCCCCTGAGCACTGTTTGAGAGACCCTTATATTTTATATGTAAAATAAAACTGAATTTATTTTTGTAACAGAATATTTATTGCTACGGGTATACTTCTTTTAATTAAATGCTTCTTTGGGAGTGCCCTGCCACAGAGGTGGGGTGGGATGGGGGGGTGAGGTGGGGTGGTGGGAGGGATACTGGGTCATCAGTTGTGGAGAATGGGCACTGGTGGAGGGATGGGTACTCAAGCATTGTATGACTGAAACACAAGCATGAAAAGTTGTAAGTCTGTAAAGAAATAAAAATAAATAAATAAATAAATAAATAAATAAATAAATGCTTCTTTGGGTAGTGCGATTTTGATATTATTTCTTTTGTATATCTGCTAAGGTATTTTAAATATTTTTACACAGGAATGAATGCAGATGTTACTGGTGCCCACTCGAGCAAATCGATAAACGCCAGGATGACAATGATACAGTGAATAACAATTATAAAAATGTGGAGCTGGAGAGATAGTACAGTGGATGAGAAACTTGCTTTGCATGTAGCTGAATCAGATATTATCCTGATATCTGGTATCACATATTGTCCCCTGAGCACTTTCAAGAGTGATCCCTAAACACAGAGGTAGGAGATAGTCCGGAGCATCAGTGGGTATGGCAGTAAACCCCCCCAAAAAAATCATAAAGATTTTTTTCAGAAATGTTGTATACTTTTGCTTAAAAAGTAACAACAACAACAAAAACAGATGCCAAACCTACCTCAACTGCAAGTCCAGAACTGCTTAGATTGACATCACAAAACCTGGGAGTTTCATATCATTCAGCTTCTGCACCATAAAGTAGTTTACATAAAATAACAACAGTTTCACCAATACACACTCGCACACACACACACACACACACACACACACACAAGTAGGGCTATAAACGTTTAGATCACAGGCTTAAGAGATCACCTAGATTTGATTGTATAGTCTAAGCAGTTATTAGTTGTATGACTGGAGACAAATTGCTTAAAATTTACTTGGTATATTTCCTGATGTATAAAATAAAAATATAGAACTTCCCTCATAGTTGACTGTTTCTGCTACGATCACTGGAAACTTAAGTACCTGGCTAAATTCTTCATCGTATCTAAAATCCTTCAATTACCTAAAAAATGTCATATCTACATTTATACCAATTCAAGATGAGAGCTTTCTGGTGGTTTTATCTTCTCGGTACTTGTGACCTTTGCAGCTAATGGATTTGATTAACCACTCTGAGGGCCACATCCTGAACCTTGTCATCACCTTACTGACATCTCACACTCTGTAACCACAGGCTTTTTATTCCTCTGTACTTCTTCTGTTCCCACTGTCATTACACCTCTAAAACGTCGGGTTCAGTCTCCAATTCAGTCAGTGAAAATGTATTCAATGTCTTTTATGTCCCAGAACTGTTTTGATGGTTCTTCATATATTAAAAAAAACTCATTAAATATATAACTTCCCTGATAAATTCTTGTAACTTCTTTTTGGGGGAGGAGGAGTGTTCATGGGTGTGCATTGAGGGGAGTTGGGACAGACCCTGCAGTGCTCAGGGCTTACTTCATGCTCTGCGCTCGGGCATCTCTCCTGGAAGTACTGGGTTACTATATGTTATTCAAGGATTGAACCTGAATCAGCCACATGCCCTATCCTCAAGCACATTCTCTAAGCTTTGAAACAGAAAAAAATCTGATTTTCGCAGACCTTCAGTAAATTTCTCTTGCCTGGGCCAATTTTTCTGTGCTAGACATAAAAAAGTAAAATAACTTTTGCTCTCTTATTATTCACGTAGCATTATGACAGAAACTTACCCTTATTGCAATTTGGAGTAGTTCGAAGTGTTTAAAACTTCAAGCAGGGCATAAATACATGTAATTCCTATCACTCCTTTGGTTTCTGGTATTTCCACTGTTCCTACTACTAAGATCACAGTTCACGTTATAATGCACCATCATTTGGTCATTTCTACCTTTGGTCAGGTGGTCTTCGGGGAAGTGTAATAAAAGAAAATGTGGAATAAAAATCATTAATAAAATGTCTGTGTAGCTACCTCTTTTTGTTTTTTTGCTTTTTGAGTCACACCCTGCAATGCACAGGGGTTACTCCTGGCTCTGCACTCAGGAATCACCCCTGGCAGTGCTCAGGGGACCATATGGGATGCTGGGAATCGAACCGGGTCGGCCGTGTGCAAGGCAAATGCCCTATCCGCTGTGCTATTGCTCTAGCCCCTGTGTAGCTACCTCTAAATAGAACTACATAGTGCATTGTATAGATAGAAGAACTTTGGAACTGAAGTATGTATTTGTTTTATTTAAGACAGCAGAATTCAGTGGGGCTTAGTGAAATAACTCCTCAAGTCTTATTATCCTGCTATTTTATCTTAAACTATAACACATTTTTTTGGGGGGGGTTGTGTGTGTGTCCTTGTGTTTTTGCTATTGGAAATTTCTCTTAGGATTAGAAAAATATTGCTAATTTCATTTTCATATTCTTTTTTTAAATTCTTTTATTGATTCACCATGTGGAAAGTTACAAAGCTTTCAGGTTTAAGTCTCAGTTATACAATGCTCAAACACCCATCCCTTCACCAGTGCACATATTCCACCACCAAGAATCACTATATACCTCCCCCCTTCCCCCCATCATTTTCATATTCTGTCACCACTTTACATCTTTTCTAAAATTCTTCTTTGTTCCAAAACTATAAAATTTATTTTTCACTCTGATTTTCTTGCAGGTATGAAGCATGTATACAATGTTCATGTACTACCATTACGTTTATTATTAAGCATTTTAAAGAAATTAAATGTTTTGCAGTAAGAGCAGCTTGATTCAGAAATGTGAATTTATTGAGATAGATTATGCATCTGTAAAAGAAATGATTCTCCGCCTTATGGATATCCTATCATCCTTTACTTACATTGATTACGTTGGCTAGAAATTCACTGGTCTGGCATATCATCACCATTGTCAATATCTTTTGATAATTATATATTATATAAACAGAAGGCTTGATCATACCATGGAAGATATTAATTTCTATTAAAATGTCATAAAGTATAAGGTCATACATAGTTTGGGAACTCATATATGTCACAAATCTTGTCATTACCTTTATACTAATAGACTGTGCAAAGGATTGTGTCCCATGAAAGTAATATTTGATCATACACTGAATGGAAATTGAAATGTAAAGTATTATTTTGTAAGTCCTCCACTGATAATTGTGCATGAATAATTCTGAAAGTTTTTATTTTTATACATTTATGTATTAAAAAATAATATTGTATCTGCCATACCAGAGTTTTGTTTACTTTTTGCTGTTCAAAAGCTTATTTCACATTTTGAAGATAAAAATTCTGACAAAATTGTTTGAGTGCTACTAGGCAGAATAATTTATAAATAATAAAATTATAATAGTTTTGACAGATAAATTAATTTGCCTGGGCATCAATAGAATTTTGCTCTTGTAACGTAGTATAAACATGTACACTTATTTAACTTGTTCTGATATTTGGCTGAACTCAATTTACCTGTAATCTACTATTACCCAGATTTTTTGAAAAGATAACAAATAATAATGAAATTTTAGATTGCTTCTGACCTTAGACGTATTATTCCTATATATTTACTTTATTTTATTTGCTATTTGTTCTTATCTCATTTTCAGATCTCCCAGGCAGCAGAAATCTAGTAAAGGTGCACTTATGATCAGTTTTATTCTCTTTACATTTTTCTGGAAGTTTTTGAGGCAGAATTGTTCATTGTTTTGTGAGTAAAGGTCTACGTATTTCTGTCATCAATCATACGATTTTAACTATGGATTAAGAGATTATTGCATTTTTACGTCTGTAATTTTTTTTCCAAGTCAAGTGTTTCTGTGTTCAGGTTTTTGGATCACACTTCTTTGTACTCAAGACTTACTCCTGGCTTAGTGCTCCAGAATCAACTCCTAGAGATGTTTACAGGACCACATGCAGTGCAGGGCTTGGACCTGTTGACACTGTGCAAGGGGCATGCTCTACCTGTAGCACTAATTGACTGGCCTTTCCAGAGAATTTTTATTGTGGTATCATTGTGTATAGTAATAGTTGTGTTATTGCTTTATACTTGCAGAACTACTATACTTGCAGAAATACTATGCCTCCCACCAGATCCATCCACGATTGTCCCTATATATGATCTTTTAAAATTAGGACATAAATATGCTCAGGTACAGTGAATTTTAACTTCAAATAAGACATTAACTATTTTTAAATATCTATGTCAAAACGAATACTAAACAATAAAGTCATGGTTATCATTTTATCAGTAATGGTGGTGATTGACCAAAGATAATAAATAAAACGATTTCATAGGCCATTTACACATAAAAATGTGGTGTATTATTAATTAAAATACAATATTTTTATTAATCTTTGATCTAAATTGCTCTCCAGAGGAAATGATTCACATGGAAATGTAAATCAGCAAAAATATATATATGTATATATATATATATATATTCAGATTTCTTCCAATCCCAGTATTGAGGGCTCCTAAAGCTATTATGTCAAATAGGATACATTTTAGTAGATATAAAGTACATAAGGCTGTAAATTGGTTCCCACATCTGAGAAATCTGTATGCATTTTAATAGAAAGTTAATATATTAAGACATTCCAATTTGTTCTTTCCAGAAAGTTGGATTAAAAGAGAGAAGGAATATATTATTTTTAATAAACCAGGTAGCTCAGAAATTAAACCTTTGATGTTACAGAAAAATGTTATAAAGTTTTATTCCAAGGAGAGTATCTGAATATGAAAATATATAATAGAATTTACTTCACCAATGGAATCAACACAGCATCTTTCCATATTGACTTATGTATAATGTATAAAATTGGCTTTGATTTTTTTTTAAAGGCAGCTAGAGAAAATTTTGTTTGCAATTATATTGTACTGTACATATAAGGTAATGAAATTCTAAATCTTATATTCTTAAAAATTAGATATACTGGAAAATGCATATGTTAGTATGACTTTTGTTATAGACTATATCTTAATATGGTTTTCAGTTGCTGCATTGATTTTTTTTCTTTCCAGTTATCAAAACTTTTGTGGACTTGATGTAGGCAGGTAGATAGGAAAAGGCCCATGGCAATGAAAATTCAGATTCAACAGTCTCTGGGAAGGAGAATCTTAAGACTTGCAGATTCAAGGAGACAAAGGACCGGAGGAAACCATCAGCAGACACTGAGGACCTGAGAGGACCCCTCCCGGACCCCTCTGTTATTCCGATTAACTTCCAGCCAAGGCGGCTCCAGAACACCCAGGACCAAGACGAACCTATAAAAGCCAGCCCAATAGCCCATTCAAAGCTTCCTCCACCCTTGGAGAAGCCCACGTTCTCCCTTGAGCGCGTTACTCCTACTGGTTTTTCTTTTCCACTTATCCTTTCCTCCTTCCCTAAGACCTTCTAAATAAAATCTATTTACTTCACTGCTTGTCTACTCCTGAAATTCTTTTCCGCGAGCGAGACAAGAACCCAGTAACCCTGGGTCCCGGGTGTTTGAGGCAGTTGGAGAGAAAGTGACTGTCTTTCTCCTCATCATTTAGATGTCGGTGGGCCCCACGGGTGACTTTCGTGAGGCGGGGAGGAGAAAGGTCTTGGCTGGAAGTTAATCGGAATAACAGAGGGGTCCGGGAGGGGTCCTCTCAGGTCCTCAGTGTCTGCTGATGGTTTCCTCCGGTCCTTTGTCTCCTTGAATCTGCAAGTCTTAAGATTCTCCTTCCCAGAGACTGTTGAATCTGAATTTTCATTGCCATGGGCCTTTTCCTATCTACCTGCCTACATCAGACTCTTTTGTAATTTCTATTTCATAGATTCAGTAGTATAACAATGATTGTTATTACCATGGTTTACCTAAATTTGGCATTAAATAATACTTAGCCGTTTTCACTTAAATTGCTTAAAATTTGACTTTAAATGTTTTTTACACATTTAAAGTGCTTACTTGTAATGCAATAATTTTCTAAATGCTAAAATTGGGATTTTGATAATTTTTTTATCAAAAATAGTTGGGCAATTTAGATTCATATTGAAAATAGAAATCCTTGTTATCTTGTGCCACATGCTTGATAACATGCCTAACAATTTCTTTATAAAAATAATATAGATAAAATATAAGAATATACTCAAAAAACTAAATAGGGTTTGGGAGATGTCTCAAAAGGGTTGGAATATAGATTTGTATGCAGAAGGCCCAGGTTAATCCCTGGCATTGCATGGTTCTTCAAGAACTACCAGAATGACCTCTGAGTACTATACTAGGAGTAGGACCTGAGCAGTACTGACTGTGGTCGAAAGCAAACAACAAAAGTGAATTAATTTATTATTTTCAGGCTCTATAATATAATGTTATGAATTATGAAAGAACTACAAAAATATTTTAAGCAAAGATTATTATAAGAATTTCCCCTCTGATCCTTCCTTCCTTCCTTCCTCCCTCCATACCTTCATTCCTTCCTTCCTTCCCTCCTTCCTTCCTTCCTTCCTTCCTTCCTTCCTTCCTTCCTTCCTTCCTTCCTTCCTTCCTTCCTTCCTTCCTTCCTTCCTTCCTTCCTTCCTCTCTTTCACTCTTTCTTTCTCTCTTCTTTCTTTCTCCAGGACCAGAATGGTTGAGTAATTCTTACTATCAATTTTATTAATAGCAAAAAATAACTTTCAAGTTTATTAACTGCAATATCATTGATATTATAGTCAAATCACATAGGATTACTAGTTTTTGTTGTGTGGAACATTCTAAAATGAATTTCAGTATTATATAAAATCACATGCACACACAGATATGGACCGTAACTACCATATGATAGCATGCTCTAATGTTTTAGTCTCCTTCTCGTTACATACTCTCATACTTCATCCTATTCTCTTCTCCCCCATAATCAGGAGATACTAACTCTATGTTTACTTAATCATATATAATGCATGATACTAGCATATACACCTTATTGTCATGATAATCAGTTGTAACTCCAGTTTAAAAGTATCATTCATCTTTTATTCATAGGAACAAATTATATTCAAAACACTTCACACTGACTGACCCATATTAATATAGCTGATTTAGGATGGCAGTGCAGGAAATCCACACACCTCAGGAGATGGAGCACTAATAGCATCTACCATGATGACAAAATGCAGAAACAATTTATTTGTTTAAAGACTTACTTAGTTTGTTAACAGGCCCAATTACTCATTCTCATAATGACAACCATTATTTGAATTGTCTTGGTTCTTTCATGTGTATTCTACATATACATATTGTAGTTGTTGTTTTCACCTGATTTTAGGAGCTAGTACTTGAAAAACTATATAGCCTTGATCCCTTCAAACTCTTTACTGCTACAATCTTATTTCTCATTAAGGTGAAAATTCTTTCCTCTATATCTTATCCTTTAAAATTTCCAGGTTTATATATATGTATATATATATATATATACAATATCATCTAAAACTAAATAGTTGTTATCATGCTTATTTTTGGCTTATGCATTTGAATTTTACTGTATGCAAATTGAAATCAATTTAAATTTTAAAAGAAGTAACAAAATATATACAATGGCTCATATAATGGTTCAACATGTGAGAGTAGTTCGCAAATATACTGAAAAATAAAGAGTTAATGATAATTATTTAGTGTGGCAAATAAAGTGTTGCCATATGTTATCATTAGCTTATATTTTCTTTTGGTCTCAATGATTTCTAGAAATTTCATATTTTTCTACCTTTAACCTTTTTTTAGTATTTCTGGCCAATGATGTATAAAATGTAGCAGAGTATTATGCCTATCTCTTAAAAGGCACAGATTTGAGATTTCATAATGTGCAATTAATAACTTATGTGAATAATCTATGTATATGTATATATATGTGTACACACATATATATCACTGTATCACTGTCACTGTCATCCCATTGTTCATCGGTTTACTCGAGTGAGCACCAGTAACATCTCCATTCATTCCAGCCCTGAGATTTTTTTTTTTTCTCTTTGGGTAATACCCAGCATTTCACAGGAGTTACTTCTGGCTTGTGCACTCAGGAATTACTCCTGGCGGTGCTCGAGGGACCATATGGGATGCTGGGAATCGAACCCAGGTTGGCTTTGTGCAAGGCAAACGCCCTACCCACTGTGCTATCACTCCAGCCCCCCAGCCCTGAGATTGTAGCAGCCTCTCCTTACTTGTATTTTCCAATCATTGGAGTCTCTTTCAGGGTCAGGGGAATGAGACTTGTTATTGTTACTGTTTTCGGCATATCGAATACGCCACAGAGAGCTTGCCAGGCTCTACGAGAGGCATTCTCCTCTATGATTTTATGGGTGAAATATAGTAAAAGGAAAAGAAAAACTCAATGAAATGAATATGTCACCATACAGCTAGATTATCATTCAAATTTGAAGGAAGAATTCACAGCTTCAGGGCCAGGAGATCTCTTAAGGAATTCATAGTCTTCAAAGAAACTTGCAAATAAAAGAGCTTCTTTAGGGACCGGAAAGATGGTACAGTGATAGACCTGTCTCCTCAACATGCTGGAGAGGAAAACTCAGGATTTTATCAGTGGAACAAAAAAGGCATTTGACAAGGCTTAATTAAAATCCCTAAAATCTCTTAGAAGAGAATGGCACTCATTTGATCAAGACTCTCTACAAACGAAATGTTAAAAGCCCTACAGTTAACATCATATTGATGGTCGTGAGAATTCAGAATTTTTTCAGTGTAAGATCAGGTGCAAGATTAAAGTGCCTTCTTACACATTCTCAACATCATAATTCAGGTACTAACTAGCTAATGCTATAAGACAAGGAAAGGAAACAAAAGAGCCAATGATCAGAAAGAAGAGACTGAACTGCCTTTGTTTACATGTTCATTTACGCAGAAAATTGGAAAGAATTGATAAGGAAACCCTTGAAACTACTGAGCGCTTCTAGCAAGTTTATAAGATACAATGTTAATATACAAAAGTCAATTATTTTTCTATATATATCTGCAATGAACAAGTGAAACTTGAAACTAGAAATACAATACCATTGATATTAGCAGTCCCCAAAAAGTAAACCCTTAGGTATCAGCCTAACAATATACTATATCGATGAGGACAACTATAAAACTGTGATAAGTAAAATCAAAGTACTAAATAAATACAGCAGTATCTCCTGTCTATGCTTAGAAAGACTCAGAACTGTCAGGATGTCAGTTCTTCCTTGTAGTTGGTCCAGCACAGTGCCAGTAAAATTCCAGTGAGTGGGGCTGGGGATGATACAAGAGTTAGGACACATGCCTAGCACATACTCAACTTTTATTCAAGTCTCAGCACCACATGGTCACCTGAGTAGATGCAGTCCAGTCCTCCAACCATTGATAGGTGTGTCCAGAAAAGCCCCTCAGTACCTTTGAGGTGCCTCCAATATTTCTGAAACTATTTGACCCAGCAGCACTGCATCATTTTACCCTTATGTTGAATCGCCTACCCAGTTGGCTAAGAATTGCTGGTGAGGTTTCCAGACCTCCCAAGCACCACTTGAGAGCCTATCCCCCAAATATCCCATCAAGTCATTTTACGGATATTGGCAAAATCATTCTAAAGGGTACAGAGACAGAGACAAACCAAAGACCCAAGCTAGCTATTGCTTCAGTACTAATGACCAAATTAGGAAATGGGTGTTATCCAATTTCCAAATTCATAAAGTTGTGAATCAAGGGGCTGAAGAGATGGTACAGAGGGAAGTCTTACACACAACTTACCTATCCCGATCCCTGACACTCCTTATGGCACCCAAAGCCCCACCAGGAGTGATCCCTGAGCACAGAGTCAGGAGTAAGCACTGAGAAAAGCCAGGTGGGGCTCAAAATCAAAACAAACAAAAAACAACGTCATCAAGTCAGTGTGGAATTAGTAAAGAATATGCACAATAGTCCAAAAGAAAAGAATTGAAACCCAAAATAGATCCTTTTAAGGTCATTAGACTTTTGACAAAGGAACAAAGGTAATACAATGGAACAAAAGTAATTCAACAAATGATACTCTGGGGCTGGAGTGATGGCACAGTGGGTAAGGCATTTGCCTTGCACGCAGCCAACCCAGGTTCGATTCCTGGCATCCCATATGGTCACCTGAGCACCACCAGGAGTAATTCCTGAGTGCATGAGCCAGGAGTAACCCCTGTGCATCGCTGAGAGTTAACCAAAAAGTAAAAAAAAAAAAAAAAAAAAGACACTGAAGCAAGTGTTGTAAAAACTGACAATCCAGATGCAGACTCTATAGCCTTCAAAAATTTTAGTCAAATGGCTCATAAATCTAAATATGAAATGCAAAACTATAAAACTCCTAGGGTTAAGGTAACATGGAAGAGAATATGGATGGCCTTGGTTATAGGTCTTTTTAGATATTCCACCACCAAAAGTATAATCCATTAAAAAACAGTAATAGATAAGTTGAACTTAATTAAAATAAAATATTTCATTCTTCAAAATACCCCAAAAGAATGTGAATATATATAAATATATATACACACACATATATATATATATATATATTATCTCCAGTCAAATGCCTACTTCTTTACTGACATTTCTTTAAGAAGGACATTTTTCTGTGATTACACTTAATTACTATACTAAAAATATGTTATGAATTCAATGTTAAAAAATCTAATTCTAGATTTTTTAAATGGTTTTCAGCTTCCTGACATTTTATTAATTTTCTTATAAACACAGTTTGAATGCATAATATATTAATATCTAATAATTCTAGATAACTATGAATACGATCTGTTATAAAATTAAATATTAAATAAAATAATAATTAAAAATTCATTAGAAGTTGAGTCTTGAGAGATAGTATAGCAGATAGGGCACTTGCCTTGCAAGCAACTAACCAGAGTTCAATCCCTAGCATCATATATGTGCCTCCCCCCAGCACTGAGCACTGTCAGAAGGAATTCCTGAGTGCAGAAACAGGAGTAACACCTGAGAATTGCTGGGTGTCACCCAAAAAACAAAAAACAAAAAGAAGTTAATGAACATATAATTTGCTGACATTACTGACTTGATAATTTTTAGTTTGTTATACAAATAGCATCTGGTGCACAATACTCACACTTTATCAGCTACTTCCCTGACTGAAACTCCAAAGTCAAGTAGTAAAAAACAGCTTAGAAATACATTACAGAGAGCAATAAGAGTCAGGTAATAGAAAACATTACATTTAAATAGTGGAGTAAACACTTCAAAGTCTCTGTGAGTATATTTTAGATAGAAATAAGTGGTTAGGAGAATAATAAAGGACCTAAGATGGTCTATACAGAACTGAGGTAAGAGTTAGTGGGGAAAAAGGCATTGTAAATATAGGGTGGAAGGACACTCCGGTGAATGATGTTGTTGGAATATTGTGTGCATGAAAACCCATCGTTGACAGCATTATAGAACACCACAATGATGAATATTAAAAAATAATAAATGTTTAATTATTAGAGGCATTTTAAAATATACAATGGAAAGATGGATAATACAGCAGCAGGAACTAGAAACTTGGATAGCAATTAGACAACAGAAATGAATGAATTCACATGAGGCAAATTTTATTAAATTGGGAATTCTTTTTAGACATATGTGACTGCATAGCAGAATACAGCGAATATAAAAACAAGTTTTGGTTTAGTTTTGACTTTAGGTCACAATTGGTGGCCAGCAGAGTCAAATCCTGTCTCAATATTCCAGGGGCATTCTTGTAGTGCCCAGGTGACCATCCAGTGCTAGGGATCAAACCTGGATATTCTGCATGCAAGATACTGCTTCAGCATTCTCTTCTCATTCTGATTCTATTTTTCCTACCCTCTTTATGCCACCAGTAGTTAATTACAGGAGATTATTGAGGTGGCACTCCTACCAAAACCAAATTAATTAA
Source organism: Sorex araneus (assembly GCF_027595985.1). Classification (NCBI taxonomy): domain Eukaryota; kingdom Metazoa; phylum Chordata; class Mammalia; order Eulipotyphla; family Soricidae; genus Sorex; species Sorex araneus. Next base: position 15,848,793 of record NC_073311.1, read on the forward strand.
AATTATTGAAGTCGGTGGGCCCCAATAGGTGTTGTACGTTAAGTGGAGAGGAGAGAGATGGTCACTTTCTCCCAGTCCACCTCTACCACACTGGGACTGGCTGGGAAGGATAGGATTGATTAAGTCAGCCATCAGGCTCTGTGCAGCATAGGCCAGAACCCCTCCCCCCTCCCACGCCACCTGCCCCACCAGGTGGCCCTCAAGCCACATCTGACATCCACTTGGTCTTCTTAGCACAGGAGTTGATCCTTACCACCCAGCTTTGGGGAGGTTTTTCTTTTTTTTTCTTAATCTACCTGCCTACATTAGTATGATTATTTCTGAAAACTAAAACCATGGTGAAAATATTTTCATAACTTAGTTAAACCACATCCTTTATTATGCCTATAATCATCCGTCTAGACTTTTGAAAGATTTGAGAGCTTTACCACACTAGCAAGCTAAAAACATTACCTTCCAGTTCATGGTTTCTGGGAGAATATCTGATTATAGTGAGTCTGACAAAAAAGTACTCTGTCACTCATCTCTCAGCAGGCAGTGTGGCCTCCCTGTTTGCATAATTTACTCTTCTCCCTAAATCCCAGGAGAGTTCTATGAATTGGCCAGATAAAATCTGCTTGCAGTATATTTGAATCATAATTAAGGTATGCTGGGTTAAGAGAACCTCAGTCCCTTTGCCCTTTGCTCAAAGAAGAAAAATTTCCCATCTTTCCTTTGAATGGAGACACTATATTTATTATACTGAATAGTGTTGAAGGGCAAAGGAAATCATTCTGTACTTCTCTGGCTTCTTCTTGGCTAGCAAAAAATCAAGCAAACACCATACAGATTGATAGAAGAAGTAAAATCAAAACAAGTTCAGAATAACATGTATTCTTCTTATGTACACTGGAGACACCAGTAAGTAACTTGTCCTGTGGTTTCAGCAAAACCTTAGTGAGCTTGAGCAAGGAAGAGGATACTGGGAGTGGAGCCCAGGGTTGCAGAAGAGAAAACTCAGTTTCAGGAGATTGTCATGAAAGACACAGTAAACAAAGGGAGGACTGATAGGCAGATTTAAATTCTGCTTTTTTTTTTGTAAGGAATTAAGAAGATAATGTTTTTCCAAACAGAGTGAGATTCCAGAGAGCTCTACATTTGCATACATAAATACCTATTCAAAAGGCAACCTCAGCAGCCTTTGGAGTCTTTTCTATAAAACAAAGCTATTGCAAAGAAAATTTTGGGGATGGCAAAATTTTACACCTTTCAGCCTCAAATTTATCTTCTCTCTTAAGTTTGTTCTTTGAAACTATTTATATGAGCAATATTTTAAGAGAAGTAGGTCTTGTGACTGGAGAGGCAATGCAGAGACTGTCTCTGTATTTCAGAATGGAGAGATAATGCTTCGTAGGCACTTGCCCAGCATGCAGCTAACTCTGGTTGGATCCCTGGCACCATATATCTCTCTCTTCCCTTCCCCAAGAATTCTTTTGTTGCTCTGGATGTATCCCTCTCCTATACAGGTTCCAGGTGATTTGGGGGAATAAATAAATTAGCAGCCTGTCCTTGAATCCCCTATGGTATTGGACAAGAGTCTCCTGCAGAGGTTTCCAGGAACTCTGAGCACTTCTGATTGCACTGCTCTCCCTTCTAAACAGGTTCTAAATTTGTAAAGTTGTAATTGCTTTTGCTGACAAGTCCTACAGAACCATGGGAGATATTGGGATAGTATTCACAAGGCAGGAATACTGTTGTATTGTTCATAGATCAATAGTAAAAAACAACTCCAGTCTTCATATTATCTTTCTATTTCATACACTGGTATACATTTAAGAACACCTCTTTCTTGAAGGATTCCTTAAAAGACGTTCCATAGATCCTTGACATCAGGTTGGCTAATGGTTCAGGATTTTTTTTTTCAATCTTCCAATTTCAAATATTCTTTGAAAATGTGTAGTGGCATGTGTTACTTCAACTAGGTATAGCAGTATGTTGTCTTTCCACCAAGTATCCAATGGCATTGGCATGCAATAAAGTCATCTCTTTGTATATCTCCTTCTACAGCAAATACCTGTTTGGGGAATTTTTATGTCAAAGAACACATCTATTATCCTTGCAATACCAGCCAGTAGGGTGGGATTACAAGGACATATTTATTACATTATATTATATCGAGAGTATCCCGCCTGCACCACAGAGCCTGGCAAGCTACATGTGGCGTATTCGATATGCCAAAACCCGAAACTGTGTAATCACAAAAAAGGGCAGCGGCACTCTATCTCTCTCCTGCCGCCCGCATTTGGTAGTCTCACACCACTTCCCCCACCCTGGGGAGGTGGATGAGGATGGGCAGGCAAAGGAGGGAATGAGGTCTAGGCTGGTTGATTTCAGTTGCACTTTATTTCATTCCCATCTCCATTCTCTTCTGATTCTCCTCCTGCTTCTTCCTTCCCCATCCTACTTCATTCTCCTTCTCACTCTGGATCTGGATCTGGATCCCCCCAGCCCATTCTTAGAGCTTAGTTAAATCCCCAAGCATGAGGGGTTGGCACTTACACATAGGTGTGGTCACAATCAATAGTGTTAAAGTTCTTTCCCTCAGGGGACGCTGCTTCTAGGACAGATTATCATATAGCAAGATGACCTGCCAAAGGGTGAAATACCATCTAGGGATGTTTCTCCTTTCCTTAGTCCAACAAGCATACACTCATAATATTAGTCATTTTGTATGGACACAGTAAGAGATACATTAAACTTATAGAATTTCTCTCCTGGAGCCATCTTGATCTCAGACTACAGTGCTTAGGCCAGATTAGTCTTTCCTATCCCTAGCAGGGTCCTTATCTCCTCGGTACTTTTGGATCATAGCAACATTTGTCTATGACCAAGTTCTTAACTTATAATTAAGAATCGTGGCACTTTGGCCTGACCCATTTTGATGCCAGGGTAGTTCACAGTTTGCCCTAGGTCCTTTCAGTCCCTCGTCGGGACCCTGCTTTTGGGGTGCTAGGAAGTATAAGGCTTAAATCAAGAAAGCAGATGACTGGGAATGAATAATATTCAAGCAAATTAAATCCCAAGTTACAAAGTATAATATTGGTAGGATAACGTAGCCTCAGGTTGTTTAGGTTTATTTGAGATGTTCCCATCACAGTGCTCCCATTCCTCTGTGTTTATTTGTAACTTCTTTCTTTGTGTTTTGTTAACTTGCAAATATTTTTTTCTCTTCTCCTTGAGTCCTTTGCATAGTTTATTCAGATTATATATAGCATTATTTTGCATGTGCACAGGAAAATAGTAGTAAATGCTATGCTTTTGTAACCTGGGAGTCATTTGACTTTACATAATATTTTCTTCCTGGGCATCTGTTCTCTCCACCTAAGCCTGAGCTGCCCTTACTTCCTAGCACCCCCAAAAGCAGGGTCCTGACGAGGGACGGGATGGACCCAGGCAAGTGGTGAGTTATGTGCTACCCTGGCATCGAGATGGGACTGGCCAAAGTGCCTAATGCTTAACTGTAAGTTAAGAGCTTGGTCATAGACAAATGCTGTCATGATCCAAAAAGTAATAACTTGATTCGGACCCTGCTAGTGTTAGGAATGATTAATTTGGCCTGAGTGCTGTAGTCTGAGCCTGTGGCAAAATGTTGCCAGGAGAGCTGCCCTGAAAGCCTCAATGTATCTCTTACTATGTCCATCCAAAATAAATAGTATTAAGATGTTGATTGAGTTCTGGACTGAGGAAATGAGAAAAATACCTTAAGAGGTATTTTGCCTGCAGGTGGTCAGGAAGGGCTTTGGAATACCTGTAGGTGGTGTTTCCTGTGAGCCTGGTGGGCCCTCAGGAAGGGCTTTCTTATGTTGATTTTGCTACCAGACTGGGTGTGGCTCAGTCAGAGACAAGTAGGGGGAAGAGAGCAGGGAAGTAGAGAAGAGAATCCAGAGAGCAGGGATGAAGAAATGAGGAGCTAGGAAGGAAGAGTGAGAGAGAAGACAGATTTAATAACCAGTAACTAATCACCAACTTGGTCCTTGTTCCTTCACCTGCTCAATACCATCAAGCTCCCTGGGATGGGGGAAGCAGCGTGAAACTACTGAACGCAGGTGGCGGGAGACATAGAGCACCGCTGCCACCTGCCCCTTCTGTGATTATACAATATTAACTGTGTTCCTGTGTCTATACAAAAAGCACATTGCTTTAAAGTAAACTTTTCAAAAAACATAAGGAGAGGAGAAAGTCTATATTAACTTACAATACAAGTTTGGTGCCCTAGAAAGATCTGACCCTACAAATTAACAGAGTCTGATTAGGGGTAAAATATGATTAACTGTTTGGGGAAGAGAGCATAGGGAAGTGGTTACAGATAAACAAATGAGTGGGAGTGACTTGGGAGCACTTTGATGGGTGTGACCGATAAATCTAAGGTCCTGTGACAAGGAAGAAAGGATAAAGCAATGTTATCCTACACGTAACAGCAAGTCTCACAATGAAGACGTTACTGGTACCCACTCGAGCAAATCGATGAGCAATGGGATGGCAGTGATACAGTAATACAGTGATTATACTTCCTATTAAGAAAATATAAAGATCAGAGAAACATTGTCTGGATATCAAAAGAATGGTGTAAATATATATTCACAAATAATATGTTATCCAACCCCTTTCCTTGAACAAGTGTAAAGAAAAAATATGGAAGAATTGCAACCTTGAATATTAGCATCTAAAGTCCTCTACATATCAGTATTATCTTCTTATTAGAATTTTCAAAGAACTTCAGCTTACCTGAAGTGACTAAAATATGCAGTCCTTCTCACTTTGAAGTATAATATTTTCCATTATTCCTTCTTATATAACTTTGTTAGTAGATCTAGAGAACTATTTCTAAACCTCAATTTAGAAACTAAACTAAATAATTTATCAGAGAAGTTAAAATCTTGTTATACCTTCCCTTATATACCACTACTTTTCTATGCCCTTTGTCTCCAAACTATTTTCAATTGAATGGTATTTTTAAGTGCACATATTTTATACTTGTTAGTCCCTTTGTCTGAATTACCCTCAATGTCAGCCCTACATTATATTATCTCTTCTCATTAACTCATTCAGTTTAGCATAGAATAGATGTCGATCTAATCCTCGAAAAGTGATGAGTATGTTTATCTTCCTATTAATTTCTACTCTCTAACAAATTATAGATGATCTGTATATTTATTGTTAAGTGCATTGTATGTACTTATCAATTTTCATTTGTTAAATAAGAAGCTGCTGTATTTTTGAAATAGATTTCAAACTGTTCAAATTAAAATAGGTACTTCTTTATAAAGTGCAAGGTTGTTAATGCAAATCAGAATATTTTTCCTGCACTAGTGGGTTCCTGAGAATTGTATGGAAGATCTGTATACAAAGCTTAGAAGCTTAAGATGTTAAATTTTATGTTACAATTCAAGTAGATGGGTCCTGGTCCCTCCCTAACCTGTAGGCCTCTACTATTACCCATGTATAATATCACTCATGTTGTCCCTGAGACATCACAGTAGGTAGGGCCTTTGCTTTGCACGTGGCCAACCCGGGCTCAATTCCTCTGTCTCTCTCAGAGAGTCTGGCAAGCTACCGAGAGTATCCTGCCTGCATGACAGAGCCTGGCAAGCTATCCATGGCGTATTCGATATGCCAAAAACAGTAACAACAAGTCTCACAATGGAGACGTTACTGGTGCCTGCTCCAGCAAATTAATGAACAACGAGATGACAGTGCCACAGTGCTACCACTTGCTAAGTCCTGTCGCTTACCATCTGCTTGCCCCCAGTGTACAATCGCCTGATCTTGTATCTACACTGTTCTCTACTCACTGTACTCGTTCCTATTTTGAAATCTTGTCACTCGGCTTCTTTCGGACTACGTTCCAATGACTCCCTGTCACCCTCGCTTTCCTGAGTCTCCAGTCGTGACCAGGTGTGCATGACTGAGATCATTGTCCTCTCCTCCTGTCGATAGATTGCTCTTGGACTGTATCCCAGTGGTTCCCTGAGTTTTCTTGACTCTGTCAACTGCCACATCAGAGTGACAGTATCACTGCTGTCCTGCAGTCCTGCTGCAGCTAAGAGCCTGGCCCTGTTTTTCTTCTAGACAAATGATTCTGCCTTCTATCTGAGGAGGCCTACGTGATTGTTTAGGGGAAGTGTGCAAAGAGAAACAGGGAGGAGAGATCCTGACTGACTGCGGGGCTTCTTTTTTCCTGCTGCTACCTCCCATCCCCCGTCATCCCAATCTATTTCTATTTCGTTTGGATAGCTTTTGAGTGTGTGAGATTTAAATTGATCAACTAAGTTAACTAGTTCAACTAAATTAACTAGCTCGCCTGGCACTCCACCCTTCTACTGCTGTATCATTGTGACATTAAATAAGATTGTGGTTGCTAAATTACAAGTAGTATAATAAGCCATTATATACAACTAGAAGCTTATGCTACTTTTGATTGAAGGCTAGCTGATACACAGGCCATGTGAATGTCAGAACACTTCAACTTAACTTTATCAAACTGAAGAGCAGATTGGTTTATCTAAATTGAACTTTTTTTTTCTCTCTACCTTTTAATTGTGGATAATTCTTAAGGTGTTTTATGATAATTGTTCACAGCTTGTGCTGCTTTATTGATTAAACTGCTGTGAAGCACTAGGTGAAAGCACAGCATAACCATGTGATTGAAAGCTTTTAAAGTTATTGTTATGCTTATTGTCAGATGGCTGAAGTTGTGATAGCTATTATTGAAAAACAAATGAATGTTTTAGGAAACTCTAATCACATCAGTAGACATTTCACTACTTTCCTCTGAGTAACTAATATTTGTAAACGTAAATTTCCAATTAAATACTATTTTCATTCAATAACTCAATAAAGGAAATCTGATACTATAAATACTTATTTTAGGAAGCTTTATTTCTTCGTACTTGAGTTCATGATATGCTGACACTAAATGTGTGTGTACATATCAAGTCTATCGTCTAACTATAGACCAAGATGCTTAATTGTATTTTCTTACTGTGAGACATTAAAGAAAATTGCGCTGACATGTAATTAGAGTTTCTCAGAAATGCCTAGAGAACTAAAGTATGTGACTCTGAGTGAATTTCTTATTGGTAATATAAAATTACAAAGTTCAGAGAGTATGAATGAGAAGCCAACAAAAGAGATGAAAGGAGTATCACTTAGATTTCATACACCAGTACAGCAAAACCTTGAGCAGGCATGCAAGTCAAATTACTAGGTCTTGAAATAATGCTTTATCACTTTTGATTTCTGTGACCTTATGTTTCTATTTCTGTGTTTATGAAAGAAGATTAATGTTAGAGTCTAACTTATATGATTGCTTTTGCATTTAATGAATGACTCCAAGTATTTAAAACATTTTTATATTTTGTAAACTTAGCTTTGAGATTTTTATTATCCACATTTCTTCTCTTTTTCAATAAAACTTGTCGTGAATACATAGAAAACTCATCCTTCAGGGTCACAATGAGATAGTAGAAAGACAATTTCTGTCCACCTGGGTATTCAGGCTCATGATGCTATTTGAATGTTAACTTAAATTAAAGTTTGAATTAAAATAGTAACAGAAATTTCACGATAAGTGAAAAAAATATATGTCACTGTGAGCATTGCCAAGTCAATAGATGGTAACTGTGTTGCATATGAATAATGTTGGTGTTTAAAGGAAACATTCATACAGAGTCACTAAAGCTGATGAATGTATTAATGCTATGACTAGTCAGTATTTTCTTGAGAATTGATGTTATCCTTTCTTAGTGTTCAGGGATAATGTTCATGTGCCATAGAGATACACATTGTAACTAATTTCATGTGCAAGTGCATACGTAAGTCAACTAAAAAAGAAATGTTTAATTTTCTCTGGTAGGCAGAGTCTCAGGATACAGCCATTATAGATGAATCTGACCAGCATTAATTATTTGGGCATTATAACATCAATATTCAATTTGCCAATGTTAGGACCCTTCTCAGGAGTGAAATAGCCATGATTTATCTCTCTAGATTAAAAAGGTTGAATGGTATTAGCTCATATACATAATTCATTTTAATTAAATGCATATTCTTGGATGTCTTCTTAATGGCTATCCAATGCCTCATTAATCTTAAATGTAACAACCTGAGAACCTTTGGGAGGTCATGTGATAACTCAAAATTCACAAATATAATGTGCAATACCCAAGTAGAATGTCCACAAGGCAATCTAGATAGGTTGAGTATATATGAGCATCATGTTTATTTCCAATGCAGTTATTTCAAGCAAATGTTAAGGAGACAAAAGAAACCAATTTAAAGTTTTTCTTTCTACCATTACTATTTTCAAAATACTTCTTCAAATAACACTGGGATTTCTGTACTATTTTTATTATATTCTATGAGAAAAGTTTTGGGAAATTTTGGAAATGTTGGGTTAATTCGAATCAATATATTTCTTCTGTGAAACTGAGAGTAGGAGAATATATTATCAATAAGTTCCCCTAAGCATAAGTCTTAGTTCTGTTTTTACTTCTATATTACTAAAATCTAAAAAAAATATTTTTTATTATCTCCCTTAATTATGTATTTTTTGTCACTGGCTTTAAATTTTCCAATAAACCATTATTTGACATTCTTATTTTCCACTTCTACTTTATTGATTTTTACTTTCAATTAATTACTTAAACTTTTCTAATTATTTTTGGATTAATTGCTAATTTTTACTTCTTAAGGTACTTAAGGTATAAAATTCAAACTTAATATCTATTTCTTCCTTTTATCCAGCAATTCTGTGTTTTCACTTTATGTATGTGCGTATGTGTGTGTAAAACAATTCTATTGTATTTGACTCTGTATTCTAGAGTGAGACTAATTCTCCACTCAAAATTGGCTCCAATGTTGAGTGATGAAAACACAATACAAACAAAAAATTAATAAAGTCTTAGGACACATATATCAGGATTTTCTGGAGAGAACAACAGTGGCTTGGGGATTTTAGGTTTTGTTTTTTTGTTTGTTTTTATTTTTAATTAAAACTAAAATGTAGGTCTGGAAATCGTTTCTCCATTTATAGGTGGCCTGAGAGTGGACAGTTTGGATGACCTTGCCATGCCATGTTAAAATGAGTGGTGACTTTCTTATCTTGTTCTGATGTGATATTTAAGAGAAAGGCCAAGTGTAGTCTTGTTACATGGAAGCATATTATAATGGTTATGTGCACTGGCAATGTAAGAACACCAGCTCATGAAGAGGCTGGTGCCTCCTTTGAGAAAAAAATGATATCCCAGCTCACGAAAAGGTGGGGCTGACAGTGTCACCCCACTGATCCAAGAGAGAGGGTTATATCAGTCAAAAGTAGCATCTACTTGTTGATTAAGACTAGTGACATGGCGGAATAAGCAAGAACTGATAAAGCTTGACTGTGAGAGGCCTTGACTATATCAATATAGTGTCCCAATAACATGTCTAAAATAGCAGTGTGTTTTTGGGATATCAGATTGCTTCTAGCTGAGATTTTTTTTTAAACTGTGACCACTCAGACTGCATCTTTGCCTTCCACTCTTCCAAAGGAAGAGAAGATCATCAATGGCAAAAGGCAGTTGCCAAAACTACACCGAGAACTGACTTCTTGCTCAGAAAAGGATGCTCTAGCTCTTCTTGGTGGTTTCAGGGACTCCAGGCTATCAGAGAAATGAAGTGTAGAAGTGATTTCTGATTATTGCTGAAAGTATAGTCTTCTGTTTTATCTATCTATTTATTTATTTATTTATTGACACCATGCCTACGGTTCAAAGCATTCTTCATCGAGGACTTCTGCAGACTTGTTTAAGCAAAGTGAACTCTATTTAAGAAAGGTCACTGGCTGGGAATCCTCAGTCATGCCTGTCTTGATTAGCAAAACCAGCTCACCCAAACTTGTCTTCATGGCTTTTATACATTCTTTCACCCTTCACTGCTAATTGATTGTAAGTTGGAAACGTAATGTGGACTCCCCCTAATAAAACCATATTGTAATTATTGTACAATTGAAGTGAATCATAAAATGAAACCTCCCACTTGTCAGAGAAGAATCACTGGACGATCTGAATCTGATTTTACAGCTTTCAAACTGCCAGTAGTTGAGCACTACAGTCTTTAGAACAACTACACCTATCTCCATTTGCTAATTTTATATAGTTTTTCCTTACAATTTGGTAAAAATCGCTTTATTAGATCCGTGTAGGTATGAGTTACTGAAAATGAGACTTAAATTTCCAAATTGGGTATTTTATTGATTTTTTCATTTAATTAAAAATATAAATAAACAGTACTATAATCAGAAAGCAAAAAGTATATATGCTTCAATCATCTGAAGTGCAGAGATGTGTTTTACAGAGCACAATATGATATGAGTGAATTTGAAAACAGTATACATTTTTATGATTGGTGTGGTTTTATTTAGCTGTAAGTTAGGTCGAGGCTGTTGGTTGTGTTCAAGTATTCCTCATCCTTAATAGTACTTATTTAGTATCAATTACTGTCAAGAGAGTGTTTAAAATGTCAATATTAGTGTGAAAATATGTTTTCTCTAGTTCTTCAATTTTTGCTTCATGAAATTGAAACTTTATTTCTAGTTTCTTACACTTTATTTTATTGTTGTTGTTGGTTTGTTTTATTTTTGGATTACACCTGGGTTTACTCCTGGCTCTGCACTCAGGGATCACTCCTGGCTGACTCAGGGGACCATATGGAATACCAGGGTTTGAACCCAGATTTGTAGCATGCAATGCAAACATCTAAATCACTGTACTATTCCTCTAGCCCCAGGTTTTAAGATAAATATATCTTTACCATGTGTGCACTGGATCGTTAAGCTAATATGAAATGCTTCTTTATTTCTGGTGATCAGCACCTTCTCTCTTACATTTCCTATAACTTCATATTTATATCTAAATTTTTCTTGATTTCAGAACTAGTAAAGTGATATATCAGTGTGTATGTGGTGGGTAGTTTTTGCTGTTGAAGGGTTTCACTTTTTGGGGGGAAATTGGTGTGAATTGAGTGGAGATTACTTAGTCCCCTCTTAGTTGGCTAAATCTGGTTTTTGGTGTTTCTTTCTAAGTTGAGAAATTCAGTGTCCATTTTTGCTTGAATTTTTTCCTGCTGTTTGCTTTTTTTTCTCTTTCTTGTATTAAATTTGTGCTGTTATACTTTTTTTTTTCTTTTGGGTCACATCCAGTGATTCTCAGGGTTTACTCCTGGCTCTGTGCTCAGGAATTCCTGCTGGCAGTGCTTGGGAATTTGGATGCTGAGAATTGAACCCAAGTCAGATGCAAGGCAAATGCCCTACCCACTGTACTATTGCTCCGGTCCCACTTTTTTGATATTTTTTTCTCAGTTCTTACATGTTCTACTTTTTTTTTCCCATTTGACTTCTTATATTATAGTTTGATCTATTTCTCTCATTTTATCTTTAGTTGTACTGATTCTTTCCTTAGTTTTTGATGTCTATCAAATACATGTTTTATATGTTATGTGATTTTTTTATTGCTAGCATTTCTTTTTGATTTGTTTTTAGCATTTCTATTTTTTATACTGACATCTATTTGCTTTTGGTTTCTATATACTTGAGCCATGAGAAGTCTTAATATATTAATAAAATCATTTAAATGACATAATTATTTTATAATTTCCACATCTGCTTTATACCAAGTTGTCATTTGTATAATTATTTTCTCTTTTTTCAGAATGTGTTTTAGCTTGCCTTTTAAAAGTACTTGCAATTTTTTGTTGAAAGCTGACATGCTGTATTAAGGAACAGAAACTGAAATAAATAGATCCTGAGTCTGAGGATTTATGTTTTTCTTTGTGTTTCTGTTTATTTATGTTTTTCTACTTATGTTATTCGATAGGAATATGATTGTATTTAATGTTCAAAGCCATTATGCATATTAGGGTTTCCTACTTTCTCTAGTACTTTTACTTTGTTCTGTTGTTTTGGGGGAATTCCTTTGCATTCCTTCTCAGAGAAAGTTTGTCTGACAGCAACTCAGCAGTTAAGCTGTATCATTTGCTGCAAAACTGGTTGATGTTCTAGTGGTAAAACAAGGTTACTTTATTCTTTTCTTATTACATCTAGTTTGTTTTTTTGCAGGCCTATATGACCCAGATATGACCTTCACAAGACTTTTAAATTGCATAGCTTTTGTCCTCTTTCCTTCTATTCCCTTCTTAATGGGAATTTCTTTCCTGATGGAGAAGCCCTTAAGTATGATTCATTGTCTCTTCTCTCTCTCTTCCCTGCAAAAGCCCCAGGGAAAGATGGTTGATTCACTGTGAGAAGATGATGGGGTTTCTGGAGAAGAAAAAAAAATAGTGTCCTCTCCTCCAGGACTGTGGACCACGGGGGTGTTTCTTGCTCTATACTAGTTCATAATCAGTCTCCAGGTGTTAATTCCAGTGCAGAGTTAGAATTGCTTCTGGAAGCTTTTGTTTCAGGTATGCAAATTTCATTTCATCTCTCAACGCACTTGTCTCTCTACAAATAAGGGTGATAGCTCCTTTTGATGTCAGCTCTCTTCCGGATGTAAAAGGCTATGATTTTTCAGTTTTTTCATTTGCTAATTATCTAGTAGATGTATCAAAACCCAAACCAGAAAGTCAATAGTGTTTCTTGTATTGCAGCATATAGTTTGGACTTTGCTTTTTCTGGTCTGAGATTTGTGCCTTTAATTGGCAGCCTTAGTCTCCTTATATTTAGTGTCACTATTGCTATGCTAATATGAGCATCTATTCTCTGTTCCATACTTTATTTATCTGTTATTCAGTTCTCTTTACCTGATTTCAAAGTGAGTTAAATGCTATTTTAAAAGTTCATTTTATCTCCCCTGCTGGGTCATTATCTGTACTTTTCTGTTTTATGTTAGAGGGGCTATTTTGAAAAGTACAGTCTTTATCTATAACCGAACATTATATTAGAACGTATACTTCATGGCAAATGTCTAAAACTTATAATAGTGTAATCCATTTTCCTTCCCTCCCTTTTCACTCCTATAGTAGGTTATGCTTCTTCATATGCTGAAAACTTTATAATCACTGTCATCATTTTGTTCTATCCAGTCAACAATCTAAATTGCAGATATTTAATTAAATGTGCTCCCAGCCTTTTGTGGCTATTGACCCAAACTTGTGTAAGGGCTTTTGGAGTTTGCTTTCAGTTCTGATCCTGTCTCCATCTTCATTCAGGTGTTGCTTTGTTTTAGTCCCACAAAGCTATCCCAGTTATTTGCCTTTTTGTTCCACTAATTCACAAACTGCTATCTAGCAATAAAAAATAGATGACAGGCAAATGCAAGTTGCTATCTGTTGGGTCTTTGGGGGGTTCTAATTAATCATATTACCCCATGTATGGTCTAAAAAGTCACCTATAACTTTTTCTGGTGTTATCTTTTCTCAATCTCAAACTCTTAATTTCCATGTAAGCAGTGATACTATCTTTTCTTATTCTAAAGGCTCCTTCAGTTTTGGGTATTAGCTTAGTTTCCATTGCAGTCTTAGCTCTCCAAATTTATTATAAATATCATTTAAGTTGTCCAACACATTTTTATGATTATATGAGTATGATTATTTCTTGACTCATTACTAGAAATCAAAGTCCTCTTATTTAATACATTTGCTCCTCTTTGGCAGGTACTTCTAGCCAATTTATAGTTAATCTTTTTTTCTTTTATTCGCATGCAGAAAGGACTTGTACCTTTAGATGTTTCTTTATATACATTTATGCATAATAAGCAGTTTCAGACATGTATTAAAAAATCAGAGCTATAGTGAGATATTATACTCAAACTCAGAGCTACTGCTGGGATACCATTCAGTGTTCATTGTGGGTCATGCAACTTGTTCAGCTTCATTGATCGAGCGTACACATTATTTTTTTTCCCATTGCATCAATAACAGATCCTAATGTTTATGGTGTCATCAGCCTCAGGAAAAACATCACTTTATTTGGAGATGTGAACAAAAATAAAGGTCAAAACAATATCTGTTTAGCAATCTGTTTAGAATTTCTAAATGTCTAGCTCTTCCTGTGGTGCCCACCACTTAAGAAGATGTTTTGGAAATGACAGCCAGTAATAATGAACAGACTTTAGTCTTAAAAATACACAGCATGAGCATGACCACTGAACCCAGTCAAGGAACTACTCATTGGATAATTACCACTTATATGGATGTTGCTTTTATAGCCTCTCCCTCAATACCTCAATAGCTTAATGCCTAGGAACTCTCTCTTCCACACTCCCATCTCAAAAGAAACTGAATGCAAGTATGTTTATTTTGAGGGTGTTTATATCTTTGTAGCACTGTAGCACTGTAGTACCATTGTTCATCAGTTTGCTCGAGCAGGCACCAGTAACTTCTCCATTGTAAGACTTGTTGTTACTGCTTTTGGCATATTGAATATGCCATGGGTAGCTTGTCAGGCTCTGCAGTGCGGCTGGGATACCCTCAGTAGCTTTCCGGGCTCTCCAAGAGAGATGGAGGCATCGAACCTGGGTTCGCCACATGCAAGGCAAACGCCCTACCCACTGTGCTCTTGCTCTAGTCCATATCTTTGTAAGAAAACTTAATTTTTTAAAGTTTTATATTTGCACAAGAATGGAACAGCATTTTCATATACCCTAAACTCATTACTCCTGTCATTAATATCTTCCATTATTTGACATTCCTTAAAAATTGAGTTTAATTATGTCTGTGTTTTATTCAGATTTGTGCTTTGTCTTTTTTTTTTAAGTCACCATGTTACAAAACCACTCATGATTGGCTTTCAGGCATACAGTGTTCCAACATCAATCTCTTCACTAGTATTCATTTTTCTCCACCAATGTCCCCAGTTTCTCTCCCACCAACCAACCAGCATGCCTTTACGACAGGCACTTTTTTTTTTTCATTGAATCACCGTGAGATCCAGTTACAAAGCTTTCATGTCCTCCTCCTTCCTCTGTGGCAGACAATTTCCCTTATACACTCTTTCTTCTTTTGGGTATTATGGTTTACCATGCGGATACTGAGAGGACATCATATCCAGTCTTTTATCTACCTTCAGCACAGATCTCCCATCTTGAACGATTCCTCCAACCATCATTGACTTAGTCATCTCTTATCTATTCCAACTGCCTTCTTCCCCAGATCATGAGGCAGGCTTCCAACTGTGGAGCAATTCTTCCTGGCCCTTTTCTCTACTTAAGATAGGCACTTTTTAAATGCATCATTGTACTGTGGTTTATAGTACGGCTACTAATAGGGTTTCATGTATACCACGTTACTACCTTTCAACATCCTCTCATCTGGGCTAACCATTCCCTTTCCTCCACCATTGGTGTGTTCTCTTCCCTGTTTCTATTCTATGGTGCTCCTCTCACTCCTCCACCTTCAAATATACTGTTTTGGGGCATTTGTTATTCCCTTGCTATGTTTATGTTTTCCATATGAGAGAGATCATTCCGTGTCTGTGTATCTCTCTGACTACTTCACACAGTATTACACTCTCTAGATCCGTCATGTAGTAGCATGACTGACTTCACCTTTTCTATGGCTGAGTACCATTACATTGCATGTGCCCCATGGTTTCTTTTTCTAGTCATCTGTTTGTGGACACTTGGGTTGGTTCCAGATGTTGGCTAGTGTTAATAGTGCTTCTCAAATTAATTTTTTTTGCTTTTTTTTTTTTTGAGGAGGGGCAATGCACAGAGGTTACTCCTGGCTTTGCACTCAGGAATTACTCCTGATGGTGCTCAGGAGACCATATGGGATGCTGGGAATCGAACCCAGGTCGGCTTCGTGCAAGCCAAATGCCCTACCTGCTGTGCTATGGCTCCAGCCCCTCAAATTTAGTTTTTTATCTATGTAAACATCCTGCACCATGTAAGATATCACATACCATTATACTATCACGAGAGCCAGAGCAAAAAGTAGAGGAGGTAGGCCATTTGCCATGCACGCAGCTGACCCAGGCTCTCTTCCCAGCAAACCATCTGGTACCCTTAGCACCGCCAGGAGCAATTCCAGACGGCAGAGCCACGGATAACCCCTGAACATCTCTGGGTGTGACGTCCCCTCCAAAAATTATAAATTTTAAAAGTTATATTATCATGACCCCTAAAGGCTTCTCTTAATTGTCTTATTTTTCTGACTGGATTTTATGGTCAGCATATTTGAATAAAGATTTGGTTTAGATTAGCTATCCTTTGAATTTATCTAATATTTTCCCCTTTCCTTAATTAAGAAAAGTTCATAGGTTTCTAGGAGAAAATTCACAGAGGACAATTGCCCTTCTTTTGTTATATCAAAGATATATACTATCAATTTGATTTGTTAGTACTAATGTTGATCCCTTTGAATAGTGTTTGTTTGCCATTTCTCCACTACAAATGTCCTCTTATATATTTCTCCTTATAGTATTTTCAAGAAAGTTCTTTCTATCAGAAATGTTAATCACTATCCCTGATTTGACTGTTTATTAAAACATTTATATATATCAGTATTGATTCAGGAATATTTATTAAAATTCCAGATTATAACCAATAATATTATTTATATATCTGTGTATATGCATATATGTAAACTCAACAATTATTTTAACTATAATTATTGGAAATTCTTTCTTTGGATTTTGTAATGTTTTGACATACCCCCAATTGTAATGATTTTTAAAAAATTTGCCACATTTTCTCATTTTCTGGCACTGAGCATTCTGAATATAGAAAATAAACCAATTTATATATTTTGTAACCTATTTCTAACCAGTAATTTGGCTAAAGAATGCTAGTTCATTTTAACTTAGAAAATTGTCTTAGAAATTAGGTCTGAAGAGTAAATATGTTGTTTATTGCTACTTGGCCATTTGTTTCATAGCCCTCACAGCTGATAAGGCACAAAAATACATATATTACTATGTATATTTTTACACAATTAAATATATAACCATTTGCATTCATTCAGATGAGCAAAAATTCCTATTACCACATGGACAATTCTCATTTTATCCTACTGATTATCTTGAAATCCCCTTCCAAAATGGAGAAAATAACCCTGCTTACTTTTGTTACCTTGTTACTCCAATTTGTCCAATTCCAGCACACGTAAACAATGACATAGAACTATTAACCTCTCACATGTATATATATATATATATATATATATCATATGGTAGATCATAAAATAGATATCAGTTTCAAATAATTAAAACTTTAATTAGAAATCAACAGGAAAATTAAAAAAATTACCAAATATTCAGAAATCATCATCATCATCATCATCCCGTTGATCATCGAATTTCTTGAGCGGTCTCAGTAATGTCTATATTCGTCTTAGCCCTGAGATTTTAGAAGCCTCTCTTTACTTATCCTTCCCAATAATGCCGCATTGGAGGCTCTTTCAGAGTCAGGGGAATGAGACCCATCATTTTTTTTTAACCCTAAGTTAAAAAAAAATTCTGAATTAACTGTAGATAACTTAGAGTTAAAAATAAATTATAGGGTACATTAGAAAATATTTAATCTAAATAATAAAATACACCAAAGCAGCAGCAGTAGCAGCTATGGAAAACTCCATCAGAGTTTTAGAGACTGGTTTTGTTTTGGATCAGACTTTCAACAGTTAGACTGGAAGGACAGTCACAACTATGCCTTAATCTCAACTTGCTTTCACTGACTCTACAGATCATCAAGATATGAACAGTTAAGATCCTCTAAAGATGATCTTTTGAGCATTCATTTTGCTCTGGATGTTCAATTTGGTTTGTTTGTTTGGGGTCATACTTGGTGGTGCTCAGGGCTTATTCCTTGGGCTCATTCAGGAATCACTCTGGTTGGGCTCAGGGAACCAGATGAGGTGCTGGGAATTAGACCATGGCCAGCTAGCATGCAAATCAAATGTTCTACCCATTGTAATATTGCTTTGGCCTCTACTACTGATTTTTAAGAGTTAGTCATTTAATTTTCAAGTGCTTTATTAAATGTGTGCCTTGAAATCATATATTCCTGGTGGTTAGTTTATCTTCTGATTTCCTGAGATGCCCTTTCATATAAGAAAGTTTTAATTTTAATTTAATAAAGGCCATTTTTATTTACTTTTCTCTTATGAATCATACTTTTATTTTGTATCATAAAATCAATACATCTTTGAGTCCACATTAGTTATATTCTCATGCTGCTTTCCATAAATGTTATACTGTTTTAATATTTATACTCTCCATTTTGGCACATGGCCCATTTTTTTTAAGTTTTTGTTAAAGGTTTAATTAAGGTCTTTATCGTGTGTGTGTGTGTGTGTGTGTAATTAGTATTTCTAAATTCTTTATTTTTAAATGAATATTCTTCACTAAAATTTCATTATTCTTTGTGCATTCTAAGGTCTATTTCTGAAGTTCCTTTTGTTTTGTTACTGCATTTATATTATTTCATAATTATACTATAAATTACTTAGACTGATATTAAGTTATGAAGTGAAGAATGTGAGTTTTCTACCACTGTTCTTCTTATTGTATTGTACTTTCTAAGTTATGTCTTCATGTCCATTTCATGACCATTTTTTTACTCTACAAATGACTTTTCTCTTTTGATTGTTATTATTTTAAATTTTTAGTTCAAAATGTGAATATTTGAAACCTTAGAAATTTTTATCATTTTAATAAATCATTGTGAATGTATTTGCATCTGTTTAAATTTTTAAATGTTTTGTTCATATTTTTTATTTGTAGATCTTTTCTTTATTTTATTATATATCACCATTTGGGTATCATTTAAAATATTAAAAAATATTAGGTTGCAAATCTTTTCTTGTATACAATAAGGCAGTTTAATTAGTATGTTATCCTTGTATCTTGTGACAATGCATAATTATTTAACAAACTACCTCAAAAACATTTTGTTGTTGGATTTTTTTCACAGATATTCCTATGAAATCAAAGGCAAGTTTTTAATCTCCTCCTAATTGCATAGTATTTAATCCTTTGTCATTTTATCATACTGATTTTCAGTGTTAAGTTGCATAAGAGTGATGGAAGAGGAGTATTTTCACTGTTTATGATTTTAGGTGAAGATTATTCAAATTCTCACAATTATTCTACTAGTTGATAGCATAATTTACTAGTAATTAAAGTAAATTAAATATATATTTACTTATGAATATATTTTAACATTGAGACTTTTCCCTTCTATAACTCTGAAAGCTTTTATTCTTAATGAATACTGGATTTATCAAGTTATTTTGCCCCAAATTATATGATCATGTGATTTTTAAAGCCTGCTTACAAGAAGATTGTAATCATTTTTATTTTTTAACCATTGATGTATGTCTTTAATAGCTTCAACATGCTTGTGGATTCTATAGATTATTGAATAGGTTATGTTACTGTTTTATGGAGGTTTTTACACCATGTTTATGAGATAACGTTCTGTAATTTTTCTTTTTTAGTTTAGTCCTTACTTGGTTATTGAAAACAAAGAATAGTTGAACTGGTTTGTTCTTACTTTTGAAAAATACTGTGATAATGTGATTTATTTCTTAAAGAAGTATTCAAGGTAAATACTGTTTTCTTTTTAAAATCTGTGGAATCTGTAGTAATGGCCCTTCTTTCAATTCTCTTATTAGCAATTTGTGTTCTCCCACCACTCTGTCTTCTTTCTTTTTTAAAATTTTTTATTTATTAATTAGTGAATCACCATGAGAGTACAGTAACAGGCTTACACATTTTCATACTCGTGTTCCCCTCATACAATGTTTGAGCACCCCTTCCTCTACCAGTGTCCATTCTCTACCACCAGTGAACCCAGTATCCCTTCAACCTCCCAATTCTATCCCCCCACTACCCCCCTTCCTGGCTCTGTGGCAGGGCATTCCCTTTTGTTCTCTCTCTCTCTCTCCTTTTGAGTGTTGTGTACCACAACAGGGGTATTGAGTGGCCATCATGTTCAATCTATAGTCTACTTTCAGCATGCATCTCCCCTCCGGAGCGGGTCCTCTAACCAGAGCTTACTTGATGTTCCCTTCTCTATCTGAGCTGCCTTTTCCCCCAGCATGTGAGGCCAGCTACCAAGCCATGGAGCCAACCTCCTGATACTTATTTCTTCTATTCTTGGGTGTTAGTCTCCTACTCTTTTATTTTATATTCCACAGATGAGCGCAATCTATGTCTGTCTTTCTATTTCTGACTCATTTCACTTAGCATGATGCTTTCCATGTTGATCCACTTATATGCAAAGTTCATCACTTAATCTTTTCTAACAGCTGCATAGTATTCCATTGTATAGATGTAGCAAAGGTTCTTTAACCAGTCATCTGTTCTCGGGCACTCAGATTTTTTTCAGATTTCTGGCTATTGTAAACAGTGCTGCAATGAACATATAAGTGCAAATGTCATTTCGACTATACCTTTTTGTTTCTCCATGATATATTCCCAGCAGTAGTATTGCTGGAACAAAAGGAAGCTCAATTTCTAATTTTTTGAGAAGTGTCAATATTGTTTTCCAAAAGGGCTGAACCAGTCGGCATTCCCACCAGCAGTGTAGAAGGGTCCCATTCTCCCCACATAGTCTCCAACAGCTGTTGCTTTTGTTCTTTTGGATGTGTGCCATTCTCTGTGGTGTGAGGTGGTATCTTATAGCTGTTTTGATCTGCATCTCCCTGATGGTTAGTGATGCAGAGTTTTTTTTCATGTGCCTTTTGGCCATTCGTATCTCTTCCTTAGAAAAGATTTTTTTTCATTTCTTCACCCCATGTTCTGATGGGGTTGGATGCTTTTTTCTTGTAGAGTTCAGCCAGTGCTTTATATATCCTTGATATCAACCCCTTATTGGATGGGTATTGGGTGAATATCCTTTCCCATTCTGTAGATTGCCTTTGTATTTTGGTTACTGTATCTTTTGTGGTGCAGAAGTTTCTTAGTTTAATATAGTCCCATTTGTTTATCTCTGTTTCCACTTGGTTGGTCAGTTCCATGTCATCTTTGAAGATACCTGTAGCTTCAATATCATGGAGGGTTTTGCCGACCTTGTCTTCGATGTACCTTATGGATTGTGGTCTGATGTTGAGATCTTTTATCCATTTTGATCTGATTTTTGTGCATGGTGTCATGTCGAGGTCTAAGCCCATTCTTTTGCATATGGTCGTCCAGTTATGCCAGCACCATTTGTTAAAGAGATTTTCCTTGTTCCACTTCACATTTCTTGCTCGATTATCAAAGATTAGGTGATCATAGATTTGAGGTTGTGTGTAGGGATATTCCACCCTGTTGCACTGGTCTGCGTGTCTGCCTTTGTTCCAATACCATGCTGTTTTAATTGTTACTGCTTTGTAGTAAAGTTTAAGGTTGGGGAGGGTGCCGCCTCCTATCATCTTTTTTCCAAGAATTGTTTTATCTATCCGTGGGTGTTTATTGTTCCATATGAATTTCAGGATTGCTTGATCCATTTCTTTGAAGAATTTCATGCGTATTTTTATAGGGATCGCGTTGAATCTATATCTATATAATGCTTTGGGAAGTATTGCCATTTTGACAATGTTGATTCTCCCTATCCATGAGCAGGGTATATGTTTCCATCTCCTCATGTCCTCTTTTATTTCATGGAGTAGCGTTTTATAATTTTCTTTGTAGAGGTCCTTTACTTCTTTAGTTAAACTGATTCCAAGGTATTTGATTTCTGGGGACACGATTCTGAGTGGGACTGCTTTTTTCATGTCCCTTTCTTCTGTTTCATTGTTTGCAAATAGGAAGGCCATGGATTTTTGGGTGTTGATTTTATAGCCTGCAACTTTACTGTATAAGTCTATTGTTTCTAAGAGTTTGTTAGTAGAAGCTTTAGGCTTCTCTAGATATAGTATCATATCGTCTGCAAATAATGAGAGCTTGATTTCTTCTTTTCCTACCTGGATACCCTTAATATCTTTTTCTTGCCTACCAGCTATTGCAAGTACTTCCAGTACTATATTGAACAGCAGTGGTGACAGTGAGTATCCTTGTCTTGTCCATGATCTTAGAGGAAAGGCCCTTAGCTTTTCCCCATTGAGGATAATACTTGCCATAGGTTTATCGTAGATGGCTTTGACTATCTTGAGGAAAGTTCCTCCAAAACCCATTTTAGTGAGAGTTTTCACCATGAACGGATGTTGGATCTTGTCAAATGCTTTCTCTGCATCTATTCATATGATCATATGGTTTTTATCTCTACTTTTGTTGAGATGATGGATTATGTTGATTGATTTCCGAATGTTAAACCATCCTTGCATCCCCGGGATGAATCCCACTTGGTCATGGTGAATGATCTTTTTAATGAGTTGTTGGATTTTATTTGCTAATATTTTGTTGAGGATCTTTGCATCAGTATTCATCAGGGATATTAATCTATAGTTTTCTTTTTTTGTGGTGTCTTTGTTTGATTTTGGTATTAGGGAGATATGTGCCTCATAGAAACTGTTTGAGAGGGTTCCTGTTTTTTTCAATTTTCTGGAAAAGCTTGAGGAAAACTGGCAACAGGTCCTCTTTAAATGTTTGGAAGAATTCACCAGTGAATACGTCTGGCCTGGGCTCTGTTTTTGGGGAGACTTTGGTCTACATTTTTCGATTTTCTTGATATTAATGGGTCTATTCAGGTGTTCCAGGTCTTCATGATTCAGTCTTGGGAGATTGTAGGAATCAAGGAATTCATCCATTTCTTTTAGGTTCTCTTGTTTCATGGCGTACAGACTTTCAGAGTAGTCTCTGATGATCTTTTGAATCTCCTTGGCTTCTGTCGTGATGTCCCCCTTTTCATTTCTGATTCGGTTTTTTAGGGTTCTCTCTCTCTTTCTTTGTGAGTCTTGCTAGCTGTTTATCAATCTTGTTTATTTTCTCAAAGAACCAGCTCTTGGTTTCATTGACCTTTCGGAATGTTTTCTGCGTTTCCATGTCATTAATTTCTGCTCTAATTTTTATTATTTCTTTCCTTCGATCAGGTTTGAGTTCCTTTTTCTTGTCCTTTTCTAAGATCTTGAGCTGTGAAGTCAAGCTATCTATGTAGGCCCTTTCTTCCTTCCTAAGGAATGCTTGCAGAGCTATAAATTTTCCCCTTAACATGGCTTTAGCTGCGTCCCATAGGTTTTGGTAGTTCGTGTCTTCATTTTCCTTTGTTTCTAGGTATCTCTTGATTTCTTCCTTGATTTTACTTCCTGACCTACTCATTGTTCAAAATAGAGCTGTTTTATTTCCAGGTATTTGCTCTGGTTCTCCGTGTCTGTGTGTGATTAGCTTCTATTTCAACGCATCATGGTCTGAAAAGATAGTTGATACAATTTCTATTTTTCCAATTCTATTGAGGTATGTTTTGTGGCCCAGTACATGGTCTATCTTGGAAAATGTTCCATGTGCACTGGAAAAGATTGTGTACTCTTTCTTTCTGGGGTGTAAAGCCTGTATAAGTCTACTAGACCTCTTTCTTCTATTTCTTCTTTCAGAGTCAGTGTTTCCTTGCTGAGTTTTGTTCTTGTCAACCTATCCAGAGGTGATAAGGTGGTGGTGAAGTCTCCAACTATTATTGTGCTGCTAGCGATGTCCTCTTTAAAGTCTGTTAGGAGTTGTTTTAAGTATTTAGCCGGTTGTTCATTAGGTGCGTATACATTTAAGAGTGTGATTTCTTCCTGTTGTACATATCCCTTGATAAATAGGAAATGACCTTCACTGTCCCTTTTAATCTTTTTTTTTTTAATTTAATTTTATTTTATTAAATCACCGTGTGGAAGATTACAATGCTTTCGGGCTTAGGTCTCAGTTATACAATGCTGAAACAACCATCCCTTCACCAGTGCCCATATACCACAACCAAAAAAAAAAAAAAACCCACACAGTACACCTCCCATCCCGCCCCCCCACCCCCTACCTTGTAACTGATAAGTTTCATTTTACATTCTGTTTACTTTGGTTACATTCAATATTTCAACACAAACCTCACTATTGTTGTTAGGGGTACCCCACTAGATTCAGACCTACTGTGAAGGACAAATAAGGTCGCGCGGCCGCAGTAGCGGCCGCGCGGTTTTGAATTTCTGTACTTTAACAAGAAGTCCAGGGAGATTTCTTCCAGATATTAGATAATTGCAGGCTTGAAAACCCAATCTGTGGTCGTCTTAATATGGCGGCCACCGCGCCCTTCATCCCCGGAGAGAAAGAGGCGAGAGAGAGAAATACCTTTCCCCTCCCGGGCGGGCACAGGGCCGAGGCTTAGTTCTCAGGCTGGAGACATTCTGCGAGGAGTTGCTCACACCGAAAGAGGTTTTGCTGGGTCTGGATTCACGCTTGTACAGCTGCGGAGAGGCCGCACATGCGTGCGGCCCCCGGGATCACATCTCGGCGGTGGGTCTGAATCTTTTTCTTTTTTTTGTAGCTATAGTTATTTTATTTATTTATTTATTTATTTAATTTTATTTATTTATTTATTTTATTGAATCACCATGTGAAAAGTTACAAAGTTCTCAGGCTTATGTCTCAGTTATACAATGTTCAAACACCCGTCCCTTCACCAGTGCCCAAATTCCACCACCAAAAACCCCAATATGCCTCCCACCCCCACCCCCCACCCCCGCCTGGGTAACTGATAAATTTCACTCTTCTCTTTACCTTGATTACATTCCATATTTCAACACAAAACTCACTATTGTTGTTGGAGTTTCAACACAGACTCACTATTTTTGATGGAATTTATCCCCCAAGAATACAGCCCTATTGACAAGGAAATATTTGATATTGAGTTTCCCACTGATGAGAATGAAGAGATAATAAGTCTTCAAAAAAGGTTTACAATTTCTGTATTTTAGTAATTAAATCCAGGGAGATTAAAGTTGGAAATTGAATCATTTCCCTTCCTGGAGCAACATGGAGCAAAAGCTTAGTTCAGAATGTCGGACACCACACCTTCTCCCCCGGGAGGGAGGAGAGACCAAGGGAGAAGAATATTTCCTCCGTTAGCCAGCGTGGGGCAAAAGCTTAGTTCACAGTCCGCATACATGGTTGCAAGCACTCGCCGGAACCCCAAGTCTTATAGCTGCCTCTGGTTCCTGCTCGTTCGGCATTCCCATGGCTGTGCAGAGGTATGGGCACCCGGCTCCGGCCCGAGCCTGCCCAGGTATCCCCCTTTGAATCTTTTTCAACCTGAAATCTATGTTGTCGAATATTAGTATGGCCATCCCAGCTTTTTTGAGCGAGTTATTTGCCTGCAGGATTGTTTTCCATCCTTTGACTTTGAGTCTGTGTTTGTTCTGATTGTTCAGGTACGTTTCTTGCAAGCAGCAGAATGTTGGGTTTAGTTTCCAGATCCATTTTGCCACTTTGTGTCTCTTAATTGGTGCATTTAGGCCATTGACATTGAGAGAGATAATTGTCATGGGGTTTTGTGTCATCTATCTGTGGGGTTTGTTGTTCTTCTGGAGTTCTTCCTTGTCTTACAATAGCCCCTTTACTCCTTCTTTTAAGTTTGGTTTTGAGTCTATGAAATTCCTGAACTGTTGTTTATCTGAGAAATAGTGTATGGTTCCTTCAAATTTGAGTGAGAGTTTAGCCAGATAAAGTATTCTTGGTGATGCATTCATTTTGTTGAGTTTTTTCACTATGTCCAACCATTTTCTTCGGGCTTGGAGGGTTTCCTCTTATAGGTCTGCTGTAAATCTAAGGGGTGCTCCTTTGTATGTGATTTCCTTCTTTGACCCTGCTGCTTGCAGTATTGTATCTCTATCCACAGCATCCATCATTCTGACTATGATGTGCCTGGAGTAATTTTATTTGGGTCTCTTTTTGCTGGTACTCTTTGGTCTCCTTGGATCTGGATGTCTGCCTCCTCCAGCTCTGGGAATTTCTTAGCAATGATGTCTTTCACTGTGTTTTTTACATTGGGGTTACTACCCTGTGCTTCTGGTTCTCCAGTGATTCTTATGTTGTTCTTCTTGAGGTCATGCTGTAGGACTCTGTTTTGCTCTAGGGCCATTTTGAGGTCTTTTGCCATCATTTGCTGTTGCCTTCAAGCCTTGTGTAGCTCATCTTCGAGCTCACTGATTCTGTCTTCGGCTATAGTCATTCTACTTTTGAGGGCTCCTACTGAGATTTTTAAATCATCTACTGATTTCTTTATTTGTTTGACTTCCGTTTGTAGCTTTGAAATTTCTGCTCTCATTTCTTTCTGCATTTTCTTGGTGGACCACTCCAATGCTTCATTTATATCTTCCCTTAGTTTATTGGATGTCTGTTCCCTGGGTGCTTGGAGTACATCTACTCTCCTTAAGATTTCCTCTCTGAATTCTTTTACTGAAAGGTCGTATAGGTGGGTAGCCCCTGTTGAGGCTTTTGGAATCTTTTCTTCATCCTCTCTTTGTGGAGGGGATTTTTGCTGTTTCTTCATATTGGTCTGGAGGTATAGAGTTGAAACATTCTAGTTACTGTCCCTATTCCCTCTTGCTGTGGGAGGAGGGGCTCTGTTTGCACTAAATTGATATTGGTAGCCTTGTTCCTATTGTAGAACTCTTCCTTATGCTAAGGCATTCATCCGGATTTATGTGGTGCCCCTAGTGAAGGGTTAAGGTTATGCTCTCCTTGCAAAGTTTCTATTGTTTATGGATAGTTTTTATGAAGTTAGAATAGGCTAATATACTACTGACATAGAGTGATTGAGATGGCCAGGGTATTTTTCAAAGGAACAGGTTATACAGATGATGCTAAAAAAATAATAATAACTGTGGCCACATGAGCGGCCACCACTCTGGCACGAGGCCACGCCCCTTTGAGACCACGCCCCCTGATATACAGGCCACGCCCGCCATAACCACTTGGGACACTGGCAGTGTTCAGTGCAGGACAGGGGCTACGCAGTTGGGGAGCGAGCAGAGAGGTGTGGAAGTGGGTACAGGGTATGCAGGGTTGTAGGAGAACCGGGAGGGGTGGGGCCCGCCTGAGAGCCATTCAAAGCCCATTAGGAGGTTTCACGGTGGGCTGATTACCTGCAGGACAGGGGCGACACAGTGGGGAGTGTGCAGAGAGGCGTGGCAATGGGGACAGGGTCTGCAGAGTCGTCCACTCTGTCTTCTTTCTTACATCTCAAATTAGCCTCAATAATTTAATTCTATACTTAATTTTTTCTCTACTTATATTTTACTTTCAGATATTTATGGCATTCCTAGTCTTCTTGTTAGTCTATCAGAGGCTATTTTTTTATTCCTGTTATTATTACTAGCTTGGATCTATAT
This sequence comes from Sorex araneus, assembly GCF_027595985.1. Taxonomy (NCBI): domain Eukaryota; kingdom Metazoa; phylum Chordata; class Mammalia; order Eulipotyphla; family Soricidae; genus Sorex; species Sorex araneus. The sequence goes on from NC_073311.1 coordinate 15,876,030, forward strand.
CTCCTTATGTATTTTTTAGTTTTCAACTATCATTAATACCAATACATACATGTATATCACTGAATGCATAATTTAAAAATTAAAATGAATGACTTGGTCCCGCAACTGAGCAGGAGGAAGAGAGCGGCGTGGAATGCCTTCAAGAACGTTGAAAAAGTGGTTAAGTGAAGAACCTCCAGATCTGGGCACATCTTTTTGACTCCCCTGTTCTTCCTTTACTAACATAGGCCTCAGAGACCTGCACTAATATACGCCTCAGAGACCTGGGCCCTATGCTAACAGGATGAGAACACTATTCGGGTATCCCAAAGAGGAACTGAAAGAGCTATGCTTGGAGAGAGGCTTCTAAAATCTCAGGGATAGGATGAATGGAAAGGTTACTGAGCCCACTCGAGAAATCGATAATCAACGAGATTTCGTGATTCGTGTGATTCATGATGCTTGGAGTATCACGTTTCACTCAAGTGAGAGAAGGAATCCAGAGTTCCGGCCTCTGTTGATGATGGAGGATCAGGGATGCTGTCTTGTTTGCCAAGGCGTCAAAAATCAGATGAGCCAGATATGTAATGTGATCTGGAGATGACTGCTGGACTAGAGCTGTTACCGACTAGATTCCACGGGCGGTCAAAAGAACGCCTGGCTGCCCACCTATGAGATGGTCAGATGTAGGATATCATTGGTTTGTCTTTTCTCCCTTGCCACAGGAGTTTAGGTTTATCTGGTAATAATCTCTAAACATTTTAAGACAACATTGGTATGTCCTATTTCCCTTGGAACAAGGAGCTTAGGTTTATCTGGTCACACCCATCAAAGTGCTCCCGAGTCACTCCCATTCTTTTGTCTACCTGTAACCACTTCTCTATGCTCTCTTCCCCAACCAGTTATCAGCTTTTACCCCTAATCAGACTCTGTTAATTTGTAAGGTCAGATCTTTCTAGGACACTGACCTTGTATTGTAAGTTAATATTGCCTTTCTCTTCTCCTTGTGTCTTTTGAATAGTTTAAAGCAATGTCCTTTTTGTATGGACAAAGAAAGACAGTTGTTAATATGCTTTTGTAACATGGGATTTAATTGGCTTTGAATATTATTCACTTCCAGGCATCTGCTTTCTTGACTTAAGCCTCGGCTGCCCTTACTTCCTAGCATCCCCAAAAGCAGGGTCCCGATGAAGGACAGGACAGACCCAGGGCAAGCGGTGAGTTATGTGCTACCCCAGCATCGAGATGAGCCTGGCCCAAATGCCTAATGCTTAACTATAAGTAAAGAGCTTGGTCATAGACAAATGCTGTCATGATCCAAAAGCAACCATGAGAGTAGGACCCTGCTAGGGATAGGAAAGACTCATCTGGCCTGAGCACTGTAGTCTGAGACCGAGATGGCCCCAGGAGAGCAATTTTATAAGCTTAATGTATCTCTTACTGTGTCCATACAAAATGATTGATATTATGAATGCTTATATGTTAGTTGGACAAGGAGAGGAGAAACATACCCATGAGATTCTGCTCTTGGGTGGGTGTCCTGCTGAAAGAGAATCTGTCCTAGAAGCAGCATCCCCTGAGGGAAAGAATTTTACCCCTATTGATTGTGACCACACCTATGTGTAAGCCCCGACCCCTCATGCTGGGGGATTTAATTAGGCTGTAAGAGTGGGCTGGGGTGCCAGTGCCAGATCTGGAGAAGCCAGATCAAGATCCAGATCCAGAGGGAGAAGGAGAATGGAGTAGAATGGGGGAGGAAGATGCAGAGAGAGAGACAGGAGTGTATAGAGAGGAGATTGGAATAAACTGCTACTGAGACCAACCAGCCTGGCCCTCGTTCCTTCCTTCACCTGCCTCATCATTGCCATCAACCTCCCTGGTGTGGGGCTGGAGACTACTGAACGCAGGCAGCGGGAGAGATAAGAGTGCCACTGCCCTGTGCCCAGTGTGCCCCTTTTCTTTTTGTGTGTTTACACAGTCAGACTTCTTCGAGTCGGAACAAATGGTTTGAGGATCCTGAACAAATGATTTGAGGCTCTTTGTGCTCCTGGAGTGAGCAGATGCCATTGGGCTACACTAGCACATGGCAGAGATGAATGGAGACGTTACTGATGCCTGCTCAAGCAAATCGATGAGCAGTGGGACAGCAAGTGATACAAGTGAATATATCACCCATATTTATTTCCTATGGTCTGTCTAAATCAGTGGCATAACTGAGTTTGTTTTGTTTCTTGCTGAGTGTATATTTTCTTACTTTTTAGGATGTTTTGTAATTTTTTATTGCAAGCTAGACATGATTTAGTAGTTGATAGGAACAGAGGCACATAGATCTTCAACAGACAGCTACATATTAGTTTGGCTAGAATTTGGTCTATATTCATTGAATGGGGCTGGAGCAATAGCACAGCGGGTAGGGCGTTTGCCTTGCATGCAGCCGACCTGGGTTTGATTCCTCCACCCCTCTTGGAGAGCCTGACAAACTACCGAGAGTATCTTGCCCACACAGCAAAGTCTGACAAGCTACTCGTGGGGTATTCCATATGCCAAAAACAGTAACAACAAGTCTCAGGATGGAGATGTTACTGGTGCCCGCTGAAGCAAATTGATGAGCAATGGGATGACAGTGACAGTGACAGTGATTCATTGAGGCCAGTGGCTTGAAACTGTTTTTGCTTAATTATTTCTCTTGGTCATTTTTTATTGCCTCTTGCATGCATTATTCTGGTGTTTTAGTTTATTCAGCTTTCTACCTGTTAAAATGTCTGCTATTAATACCTGTTATAAATACCTATTGATATTATTGTAAGGTATGGTAGAAAACCAATGTTCTATTGGGGTGTGTGAAGTGAAAGAGTGTGTGTGTGTGTGTGTGTGTGTGTGTGTGTGTGTGTGTGTGTGTGGTATTGGGTATTGAGCCCAGGGCCTCACATATACAAGAACAAAGTTCTGTGCTGAGCTAAATCATGCCCAAGGGGAGTTTTCTGTAATAATATCATTAAATGTTATATTTTTAGTAGACTTACGTCCTTGGGACATGTTTAGCTTTTTTCTTTCTGCATTTCTTTGCCTTTAAATGAGATAGGATACTGGAGGACACAGAGATGAGAAATCATCTTCCTTCAGGTAAACAATGTTAAGACAAAATCTTTTCCTCTGGAGAGTAGGAATTTCTATGAGAAATGTTCTGGCCAATGTTCAGGGACTATTGTGCTGTGTCCCACTGCTCCTAACGCCATGAATGATTTCTCTAGACTCTTTCTAGAGAACCTAAAATAGATCCTCATTAAAACTTGTGATAACCTTACCCAGACCATCTAAAGTAATTATAAATAGGATGCTAGTCAATGATAACTCCGCAGAAATTCCTCAAAATAACCATTTGTATTTTCCTACCAGTTTTACTTGATTCTAGTTAGGTAAGCAGATTTTGGTGTGATAACATTTATCTATTTCTCCAGATTTTGAGGTTTCAGTTTTCTCCAGTTCTCTCAAAAGTCTAAGAAAAAGCTGCTGATTATTAATTGTATAGTTATCCTACTCCTCTTCTACTTTTAGAAATGGGGTTATTACAGATTTTAATTTTTTTTCTAAATTTTATTTTAGTTCACACTTTATGTAAACACTGTGGTTTACAAAGTTGTTATGGTGATCTGTTACGTTTAATATAACAAGTACAACCAATTGTACCACCATTGCATCTTCCCACTGCTATTATTTCCAATTTTCTCAACTACCCCTGAAGCCTGCCCCCCATGAAGGACCTTGATAATTTATTTTATATTGCTTGTTATAAATAATTTGTTAAAATATGATCAAAAAATGTTTCCTTAGAAGACCATTAGTAGTTTTGTATCTTACCATGGAGCCACTAAGCCATTCATAAGAGATTTCTAAGAGAGTGTTAAAGGTTAAAACTTCCGTGTTTTTATTTTGTTAATTGATATAGGTTGACTTATGTTTTACATCCCAAGTAATCTGGATTGCTACTTCTGTTTTATCGGTGTTGTAGAGTTTGAAATATCGCACCAGGAAGTCCAAAATTTGTAAGAGGGTGATACAGTTGGAGTTATATTTTAACTGGATGGCAGCTTTTTGTCATGTGCATGACTGTTGGGGATTTCAGAAGCATATTGAAATGAAGGAGGTAGCTTATCCCAGGCCATGAAAGTTTGGAGGTTTCAGTTGCAAAACCTGCTTAATTTTTGAGCTAAAACTAGGAGCTAATATTTATAAATATGTATATATTTGTGGTGCATGAATAAGGCATATTGTTTGCAATTTTCTCTGTATGAAGTGAGATTTTAAACAGTTTAAATTAGAAGTAGGTAGAGGATTATAAATAGTTTTCCATATGACAAAAAAATGTTGTGTCTGGAGAAAGACTTTTAAGACTTTTTCTATTATTTCTATAGTGATTTATAGCTACTGGCTAAGTTTCATCTGTATTTCCACTGCTGTACATCTTCTAATTGCATTGTTAAAAATGCAGTAAATTTTCTAAATACATCATAGAATATTATGTCAATAGTAATGATAAAATATACTGGTTTGATATTATTTTTGTTTTAAACTTATCACATGTTTCTAAACCATTTATTTACCTTATTAAGATAAACACCTTGCCATTTTTTTATATAGTCATTTTAATTTTATAAATCTGAGTACCAAAACATAGTATAAAGATTTTATTGCTGAAAGTGATATATAAGTGAACATAAAGGAAAATGAGAAAATTGAATGGCTCTAAACTTGGCCTAGTTCTCCCTTGCCCTAAGCTGTCCCTGCTCCAATAACTTCAAATACTATAAAGGGACACATAAGAATAAAAGGCTTGTATTTTCTTCATAGCCCATTGTGTAATGATGGGTCCTTCATTTCCATAAATGCAAAAAACAGTTTGGAGATTTCCCTAGCAATATTATAAAGATCTTAATATGCAGCTAAAATGTATGTTGGTCTCTCCAGGACAGTATTAGATTGATGCTATATGTCAATCCATATTCTCTCTAGCAATGAGTGAGTGTGTGTGTCTGTGTGTATGCATGCATGGGAGGGTGTGTGCGTGTGTGTGGTGAGTGTGGTATGTTTGTTTATGTATGTATTGTGTGTGTATTTGTGCACATAAGAATGTTTGGAGCTTGAGGAGGACAGCTGGGAGCAACTGCCTACTCTTTAATAAATAAGTATTTTGTTGTTGTTCAAAATGGAGTAAGGGGGCTGAGAGATAGTGGATAGTATAAGAAGTAAGGTGCTTGCTTCAACTGAGTTTCAATTGTCAGCACTGCACTTGGTCCCCAGGGGTCACTCCTAGGTGGAAATGGAGGACTAGCTCCTGAGTTTCAGCAACCAAGGAAAGCTCACACCCCCAACAAATGAAGAAAAACCCAAAAAGCATGGAATAAGGAATGACATAAACATTGAGAAATACAGACATTAGTGAATTTATACTTACTATACCATTTTATATTTGTGATATAAATTTATTTGTATATTAAGTCTGAATATGAGTATGAATCGAGTATCAAAAGGTATTCACATAAACTTTCTTTTTTGTTCTTAGGAAATAAAATCACAATTCTCTTTAAAAATACATTCTATAGAGAAATAATTTAAACACATAGATCTATGTGAAAACACCTGATATTCAGATCAGAAATTAGCAAGTTTATCGAAGTGTAATTGCTGGCTTAAATGGGAAAACTTTGGGCAAGAATAAAAAAGTTTTTTAACATGAGACTTATCAAGTTATCACTAAAATTTATTTTGTTTGAGCTAGGTATATCAGTGGAAACCACAAGAAGCACTGTTAGAAATAGCAAAATGAAACAACTTGTGTCCTAGGATTTTATAGGAGATATATTTAACAATAGATGCTTCTGGAATGAAACACAATCTTATCAATGTGAAAGTTGGGTGGTGGATTGTTTAAATGTACTGAGACCAAGGTGTATATTGGAAAAAAGGGAGATAAAATGGCTTTAAAATAGTTTATTTAATATTCTAAATATCTGAAAATGTTCTGAAATATAGGATATAATCTTGAAGACCCAATTTGTGTTCTTAAGAATTTTTAACAAGATTACATAAATTGCAGAAGAGTTTTCCTTTCTTGTCTTGTGCTTTTAATTTTAGACCACCTTATTTTTGTTGGAGAAATGCATTCTAAATAAAGATTAAACCTCATGCCATATGTTTTAGCTAAATTTTTATTTGAATATCTTACTAAGCAAAGCTTCAACTGTTAAGTCTTCCAACATCTATTATTTGCATCTTTGAGCTGGAGCTTAGCAGAAGGGTAAAATACAGTGCCCCTCTATACAATTGGCATCTAATACAGAGCTTTTACAATATAGAGTTGCTCAATAAAACTAACAGCAAGTTGTTCATATCAAAATAAAATGGCAAAGGAATCTATTTTATAAGATTCAAAGCTATTCATCCACTGAAGATGAGAGGTTATTAACTCGTGTTTGTGTGATGAAGGATCATGACCTTTTTTCACCCAACATTTATTTACTAGTTGAAATGCTATCTGGAGGTAGATTAGAAGGGATGATATTGAAGGAGAATGATGTACTTTAAAAGACAAATGAGTATAATATAAAACTTGCCTAAATAAAAATCGTATTATACACAGATGGTCAGTGTGTATACTACTATTTTTCTTCCATGCATGAATTAAAAAATGATTAATTCCACGGTATATTTTACATTATAATATCTAAGGTAACTCACAAAAAATTGCTTATTGAAAGCACAAGAATATTTTCATTTTGATTATTTTTCAGAACAATGAATGTAGATGAAGGCAGGGATAATTGGTATTCAAATGAATCCTGCTGGTTGATTTTAGCCTCCCAGCCTCCCCACACAATTCAGGATTCTTTGAGAAGCTGTACATGACTCTTTATAACGTCTTGAAAATAAACTTGCATACTTCTTTTATAGTGACTTAGGAAAAAACTGGAATTGATAATACGTACTATTAAGTCTTCACATATCACTTGTATCACTTGTCATCCCATTGTACATTGATTCATTTGAGCAGGCGACAGTAACATCTCCATTTGTTCCTGTTAGGTGCTAATGTAGCTGAATGGTGTCTCTTCACTCCAGGAGAACGAAGAGCCTCAAACCGTTCATTCAGGGTCATGACAAAGAAGTCTGATCATCTCATAGGTGGGCAGTCCCGCATTCTTTTGATGTCCTGTGGAATCCAGTTGGTAACGGCTTTAGTCCAGCGGTCATCTCTAAATCGCATTACATGTCCAGCCCATCTGATTTTCAACACCTTGGCAAATGAGACAGCGTCCCTGATTCTTGATTGTTGACGGAGGTCGGGATTCCAGACTGCTTCTCTCACTTGGGTCAAACATGATAATCCAAGCATACCTCTTTTGATTCCTCTTTGGGATACCCGAATAGTGTTCTCCTCCTATTTTCGTAGGGCCCAAGTCTCTGAGGCATATGTTAGTGCAGGAAGAATGGTGGAGTCGAAAAGATGTGCCCGGAGCCGGAGGTTCTTCATCCTCTTAACAACTTTGTCGATGTTCTTTAATGCATTCCACGCTGCTTTCTTCCTCCTGCGCAGTTCAAGTGCCAGGTCATTTGTCATGTTGAGTTCTTGACCTAGGTACTGCTGCATTCGGAGATGTACGTTCAATTGAGAGCAAATGGAACATCAGGAACTAGTCCATTTCTCATGAATATTGTCTTCGTGACATTCAGCTGCAGTCCAACGTTTTCACACTCATGGTTGAAGTCGGCCAGCTTTCGTGCCTCAAGTCTGATATTGATGTTATGAGAACAATGTCATCAGCAAAGTGGAGGTGGTGTAAGTGCTGACTGTCTATCTTCACTCCCATTCCTTCCCATTCCAGTCATCGTATGATAGTCTCGAGGGTGGCACTGAAGAGTTTTGGTGAAATGATGTCGCCCTGCTGAATCCCTCTCTTTACGTTGTTGAGCACTTCCTTGTAGAATGGTGAAATCTTGATGGTAAATCCATAATACAGCTCCCAGAGAATCTTGATGTACTGAGTTTGAACGTTCTGTTTGGCTAGGACTTTGATGACTGCTCCAGTCTCAGCAGAATCAAAGGCCTTCTTTAAATCAATGAACGTTAGACAGAGTGACATCTTGAACTCTTGTGAAACCTCAATGAAGCTTGGTCACCATGTGGATATGTTGATCATGCTGAATCCGTTTTGAAACCCAGCTTGCTCCCATGGTTGTTCTTTGTCTAGCGTTCTGCCAATTGAATTTCAGAAGAAGGAACGCTGGGAATGCCATATCCATCTTGTGGAATTTGGTATGTGGGCAGGTGGTCGTGTCTATCAAAGAGATCCGAGTAGAAGTCATGGATAAGCTTTTCCATTGCCCTTTTGGAAGATTTGATAGATCCATTAGGAAGTCAGAGGGCAGTCATCTTGGTCTTATAGTTGGCAAAAGACAGGCAGGTGTTGAGAATACTTTTCCTGGCTTCTGCCGCATCGGCCAACACTGCTTCTCTTCTCTCCTTAAAGTCTTCCTTTATCACTTTTCTGAACAGCTTTGCGAACTTGGATGTTAGCTTGCAATTGCCTGAGGCTCATGCCAGACCATGTTGGCAAATGAGTTCAAGAGTTTCCAAAGACAGGCATCTTTTTGTGGCTTTCTCTCTTGTCATTCCTCTCACAGTCATGGAGGTGCTGAACCAGTCGATTTTATTTCTCGTCGATGTTGCCAACGATGACGTCTTCCCATATTGCTGCAATAGTGCCAAAGAGCTCTCAGTTGGTGGCGGTTCTAGGAGTTCTCTTTGTAAACTTTGCAGACCTTTCTCCCCGCTTCGTGAAGTAGAATTTTGTATGAAGGAGATGGTGGTCTGATCCTGTTTGGAATTTTGGGACAACAGTGACATCAGTCAGGCAAAACCATCAATTGAATATGATGTGGTCAGTTTTGTTGTGAAACTGTCCACCAGGAGACTCCTATATCCAACGTTTAGATTTGGCCTTCTGGAATTGTGAGTTACCATGGATGGTCTTGGTCAATAAGATGAACTTAGACAGTCTCTCACCCTGTTCATTCCTTTCTAGGCCGTGGGTCCCAATGTGGAGTTCTTCTGGTGACTTTCTAGGTCCTATCTTGGTGTTAAAATAACCAACGCTGACCTTGTAGAAGATGTGGTCTTCTTTATAGAACTTCTCCAGCTCCATGTAGAACTTCTCAATTTCTTCTTCATCGAAGTTGGATGTTGGTGCATAGACATTGAAGATAGAAACTGCTGGAAAGGAGCCACATCTATTCAAATGTAAGTGTCCGATTCAGGTTGTTAGGTAATGTTCATGGCCAAATTCGAGTTGACAAGGACACCGACATCACTGACACCTCTACTGTCGCATGTTCAGAGGAACAGTTCTTCTCCAGTTTCGAAAACTGCATGATGTGTTTGATGCCTTCTCCTCTCGATCAATCTAATGATGTCCTACTTGATCTTCTGTGCTTGCACCATCAGGTGCACCATCAGGTCCTCGATGGATGTCTCCAATGCCAGTGTACATGCATTAAAAGTGCAGTCATTCTAGTTCTTCATTTTGGCAGCCTAGTTCATCTCTGAGATTTTTATCAGCCTCTCCTTGTTCATCCTTCTTAACGCTGCTGTATTGGGGGCTCGTTCAGGGTCAGATGAATGAGGCCCATTGTTATTACGGTTTTTGGTATATCAAATATGCCACGGGTAGCTTTCCAGGCTCTGCCATGTGGGTGGGATGGAGGTTTTTAGGGTGGCCTCTAATTGCCATTATAGGTGTTTCGATGGTCCTTACCATATTTGAACCCCATCAAATATGCTGAGGTGATGATAGAAAATGGGTAGGAAATGTTTATGATGTGTTGTGTGGCCGCAAGCCTGGAGTGTGGCGTCAGTTGGGCAGTGGGGGTTGGCCAATGAGGAATTTATCTGGCACCAGCGGGGTTGGTCTTATGGATGTGACCCCTAGGTCACCGGAGATTGGGAGAAGGGGGAAGCAAGCAGCATATCTCTGTTCCTGGGTCCTGTTGATTCTAGAGTCCAGGGTCACAAACTTCCATATTCCCTGGTTCTGTGGGACTTCACTCATGCATGAGGCTCGGCCTGAGCATCCGGAAAGCAGCCTGGAGCTTGGCGGCAGTTGGGTTTAAACATAATTTGAGATTATTTATTGACAACAGAAAGTCCTATCTTTTTATATTTTGTAGATTTGTATAAATTGATAAAATGAAAGCACATATTCAACAAGAGCTAAAATGATAATATTTATTTAAGAAATTTTTATTAGAACTTGGTGATTCATATTCATATCTCCTACTAATTTCAATCTAAGGTCTGCTGATATTTATTTATTTACTTGCTTTTGGGTCACACCTGGCAATGCACAGGTGTTACTCCTGGCTCATACACTCAGGAATTACTCCTAACGGTTCTCACGGGACCATATGGGATGCTGGGAATCAAACTCGTGTGGGCTGCGTGCAAAGTAAACTCTACCTACCCACTGTGCTATTGCTCCAGCCCCCTCTTATTTATTTTTGAAAAGTGGTTTCAGTAACACCTGTACCAATTACTTTTTTTCTCCTTTATGGTATTTATTCTTAATCTAGTCTAAAATACAGTTGCTTGGACTCAAAAAATAAATGTGTCATAGGGTTGGGGATATGGCTTAGCTGGTAGATCACATATCTGATATATTTGTGGTCAGGACTGTAACGACTGATATATCTCTCCCTTCATCCTATAATGATGCCACTAATTTCCCTGGTGGTCCTCAAGTACTTCTGGTTGTAGTCTCTAAAAGTGTGTCAGTAATGGGACTATGGGACTGAGAGATAGTAATGTGGGTAGGTTGCTTGCCTTGCAAGTGGCCAATTTGTGTGTATCCCCTTCAATCTCTGAGAACCACCAAATTAAGTTATGAGCATCATCTGGTGTTGCCCCAAACAAACAGAAAAGTTTGCCAGATAATATAGTTTTTCAAAGATTATATCTACATATTTTAATGTAAGAGCATATACATTAATTGTATTTTTATAATCTTCATGTTAGTAAACATTTGCGGTCTGAGTTTTGACATTCATTCTCTCTAGTGTTTTGATAAAAAGAAATATGACTTGGTTTTTGCCCACAAGAATTTTGAAGTTCTTTCGATAAAGCTAAACTATAGCATTAATAGACAATGAATATTATCAGCATCTGCATGCAGATTAAATTTCTAAATATGGTCAGTAGAATATTAGTGTCTTATGTATTTATTACTCTTTTATTTGGAGTAATTGCTTAGAGAAAATTTAATCCTCATAAAAGTTGCAAAAATGACATTATGAACATCTGTATATCTTATAGATCGATGTATATGTATTCTCTAAATGAAAAACTTTGCCCATTTGGTGTGTTTTATTTCCTAGATTATTGTCTGCCCATATCCCCCCTGAAGCATTGAAGAATAAGTGAGAGAAAGGCAAAATAATACACATAAATAATTTAGCATATAACTCCTACAAATACCAGCATTCTCCTCATAACTACAATGCAAGTATCACAGCCAGCCAATTTATCATTGACATAGTAGTGTTGTGTAATATACACATATTAGAAACATATCCAAATATTCTCATTTGTTTAAAAGCTGTCCATTTCTGACTCTTTTTTAATACTAAGATCTAATCAGTGATCACATATGGCAATTCATTGTTATCTTTCTTTAATCTCCTTCTGTCTTAACATTAAGTCAGCCTTCTATTTGTATGATGCTGACATTTCTGTAGAATTTATGTGACTCATTTTGCTAAATAACTTAATTTGTATGTCTAATTTTCATGGTTAGATTTAAATTAAAGATCTAAGAAGAAAATACCTTGTATGTGATATTGCTGTATTTTCTATGTGCCACATTTAGAATATGATGCACTATGGAAATGCTGTACCAAGCATGAACTGCTTAGTAAATCCATGATCATTGGGAGGATAGAGAGTAGTTAGACTAAAAGGTCATGTTTTATTCAAGTCACAGTATAATGCACACTACAATTTGATCATACAAGTATTTGGGTAGAAAGAGTTGGTAAGTGGAGGAACAACAAAGACATCATTACATTAAAATTATTAAGATGTTTAAATCAACATAACCAACATGACAAGTACAATGTGAATTTGAGAATGACTGAGTTGCCATTTATTTTTTCAAACTAAACTCATTGAGGTGGATCTAATCACCACTGGCTTCTTAATCCTGGTATTTTGGTAATAAGATACAACAGGGAATTAAGAGAGTGAACACAAATGTTTGCTTCTTTATAACCCAAGCTTCTAGAAAATGCAGCTAATATGCAGTTGTATAATGCTTCAAACTCAGACCAAGCCTGTAGAACAAAAGAATAGAGGGGTCAGAAAGAGAGTCTGAGAATTAAGATGTATGACTTTAGTTTAATCCCCTGTACTACATGGTTCCCAGAACACCACTGGGTGCACTTTGGAAGAAGCCCTGTACCACAGGGTGGCCTAAGTAACCTTTTGCACCAGTGTCCAAGTAGCACAATATCCTTCAGTCCTTGCATTGAACTGCCAGATCAGATTATTGAAAATTGCTGGGAAGGACTCCCAAAATAGAACAAACAAACAATAAAAAAAACAAAAATTGCTAACGGTTGCGTAAAAGGGGACTTGATGGTCCATGTCATGCTGATCACCTTGTAAAATTATAAATAATTAAACAAAAATAAAGCGAAACTGTTACTGTTTCACAAAAGAAAAATAATAATATCAACATGAACCAAAATTAAGATACCTTGAACTTAAATTTATCTTTACTTCTTAATTTTTTTTCTTAATTTTTTTCTGCTTCTTAATTTTTAATGGTGCCATTTTCAGAAGATGTTCATATTTGCTGTTTTCACTTTGTTGCCTTCCTTTATCTCCTACTCAACTTAGAATTTTATCTGAAGCATTTATCTAAAGCTATTTTGCTCAAAACACTCAGTGACCATAGTTATATGCTGATTGCCAGTCACATCACTGTCATAATACAATGTCTTAGCGACATTTGATACCAAATTTTCAACCTTCTTGAAATACATCATTTTCCTAGTACATTTTATTGTGTTCCTTTTGCCTATTTACTACACTCACTTGTTCAATATATTTGGCACCTTCTTTTCATCTATGTATTCTGCCTACTACCCTCTACTACTAAAGTTTTATTATTTTACCCCAACCATTATCATTTCAGCACCGAATTCTATAATTAACTCTATGCTAAACATAATCTGTCACTCTCCTAATTATATTCCTCAGGAGACAGACCACCAATGTAAAGATGATACTCGCAGAATTTAGGATGTCTAGCATCCTCTCAATAAACAATCTCACCATCATGTATTCACATGCATGTATATGTGATTTTATGCTTATTTACATCCGCTGTACATTGCAGATTCTTATGTATACCATAATTCCTAGAGTAAATACTGATAGTAAGTTGCATCTTTTGTTATAGAGACTGAATTCCATGATCTGTCATTTGTAAGCTGGAAGACAAGGAAAGCTGGATAATTAAATTAAGCTCAACTGCCTAACAACAAAGAGATCTCGTGGTATAAATTCTGAATACATAATCTCCATGTATCAAGAGATCCAGTAACTGAGACCAGGAAAAGATGGTGCTCTAGCTCATGAAAAGAGAGAAAAAAATTGTTCATCCTTTACGCTTTTGTTCTTAAAAAATTATGCCTGTCTACATTGATGAGAAAAGTCTTCTTTACTGTTTACTGAATCAAATGTTAAACTTTTGTAGAAATAAATAGCTTCAGAGTTAAAGAGATACTCCAGTAATAATATTTTCTAGATATATGGAGATATCTAGCCCTGTCAAGTTAATACATAAAACTAACCGTCACACCATGCTAATAATATGATTGGCCATTTTTTCATAATAATCACAAAACTCCTGAGTTTTACAGTTACATTTTTATATCAGCTATTATTCTGATATAAAGTAATCTGTTAAGAGCTTCTCTATGATCCCTTCTTTTTGTCACCCAAATCTGACTTTTAGCTATTATTTTACCAGAAAGTGTCTACATAATATAAAATAAGTTACAGACTCTCTTCTAAATGCTTCACATGCAAATGTAACATTTTAGATAATTCTCTCAGTGTCTCTTGGAAATAGTAGGGAAACTGAAGGTTAGAGTAGTTAAAGCAATTTTCCAAAGTGGTAAGGCTAGCCAGCAACTGAACTGGTCTGTTCTTTGTGAAGCAGATTTCTGAACATTAACTTCTAACCATTGTGAAATATCCCCCATAATTGCTACCTTGTCACCTTTTCTTATTTGTACTGCAGCATGTAATCTGTCTAGTAACTTTTTATGATTCATTTATAATATTTATTGAATATAATCCTCATGACAATATTTCAGTCTCCTACAATTATCTCCTTATTATTAAAGACAATTTCTGGGGCAAGAAAAAAATGCTAAAAAAACTGACTGATGAATCTCTGAATTTCATTGTCAGGAAGAAGCACAAGTCACAAACATAAAGAAGATGAATGGTATGAAACAAAAGGTTTCTTGTATGTGAAGTTGAAAAGGAGAGAGTATCTTGGGAAATATCTGGACCTTTAGTTTAAAATCAGGATTGTAACTGAGACACTCAGTCTGGTAATTTCTTAATTCCTAGCTTCATTTGTGCCATAAACATGGGGCATCCAAGGTATCTGTATCCCACTAGAGTGATTATGAGCTCTTGGACTGACATTGGGGTAGCCAATCTGATCTGAAACAGAAAAATGACTACAGTGATTTTACCTTTTATTCACATAGCATTTATATATATTGATATGTTTATACATGCAATTTATTAACTGCTCATAAATACTATAAGGATATTATTATTATTTATTCTTATTTCATAGGCATGGAATGGAAAATTACACAAAATTTACCTAGTCAAATGTGGTATGCTGTTTATATGGAAATTGACTTTATCAGATCCAGTGATTTTATTATTTTAATTGTTAAAATAGTCTTCTGATGATAAATCTCTCATTTTCTATTTTTACCTAGGATGTCTCTTCATCATATCATGAGAGAAAACATGTAGACAGCTTTTGACTTGTTTTTCTATTTCATTAATTTTTCTTCCATCCCTAATGAATTTGGTCTATTTCATTCACAATGTCTTTCTAAATGAAATTGATCATACAGTGGAATAAATATAGTTGACATTTTAAGCATTATGTCAGAGAGTAAATATGGAAGAATAATTCATTTCTAAAATGATGTGCCCAGGAATAACAAGGATAATAAGAAAGTGAAAAGCAAATCCTTCTTTAAAAAATTTAAAGAAGGCACACCTTCTCCAGATGGAACCCTGGCGCCACTGAGCAGCAACTAACACGGCTCCAGGATTCGGGACTGGGACAGATCCGAGCCGCGGGGGCCACTGGAGTGGGGCAGCGCCAGCCCAAAACTCCAAGTGGTCCCGGCCGCTGGAAGTCACGCCCTCGACCCACCCTCGGCGCCATCTTCATGCCACAATCCACAGAGAAGCGGCAGGCATTCTGGTGAGCAACGCGGCCTGGAAAATGCTCCGGACCCGAGTCGGGGCCAGCAACACCGGGGGGCCGGAAGGAGGAGGTGCCGCCACCACACCTTCTCCAGATGGAACCCTGGCGCCACTGAGCAGCAACTAACACGGCTCCAGGATTCGGGACTGGGACAGATCCGAGCCGCGCGGCCGCTAACGCGGCCGCGTGACCTTTTCTAACACCTGAGAACATACAATCTTTGAATGGAAAACTAATTATCAAATGCCTCCTTATTAGGGTTATCTTTTTTGGGAATATAACTTCCACAACAATAGTGAGTTTTGTGTTGAAATATGGAACTTAATCAAGGTGAAGAGAAAATAAAGTGAGGTTCATCAGCTATACAGTTGGGGTGGAGGGCGGGGGGTATACCGGGGATTTTGGTGGTGGAATATGGGCACTGGTGAAGGGATGGTGTTTGAATACGGTATAAATGAGACATAAACCTGAGAACTCTGTAACTTTCCACATGGTGATAAAATTAAAAAAAAAAATAAATTAAAAAAAAAAATTTAAAGAAGGAATAAAAGGAGCAGGAATAAAAGTATATCTTCTGATTCAAAAATTTTGATGATTAGATTTCTATTCGAAGTTAAATAATTTGACAGAACCTTTGAATGTGAGTAATATATGTAAAAATTTTATGGTACAAAATATTAGGTAATTGTGATTTCCCAGTTTACAATAAGGATCCTCTTTATTTGGACCATGCATATTGTAGCAGCAAAAAACATCTAACATTTTTCCACATGTTATCCCTAAGGTGAATATGCCTATACTATGCACCGCTTAAAACCATGTTATAGGGAACATGATAATATGAGTACATGAGAAACTTATGAACCTTTTAGCTGAGTCAGACCTGAGTTTGAAAACCACTTCTGTCTTTCAAGCTCACTGACTCTGAACTAGATTTTTAACATTGCTGAGCCTGTTTCCATTCATAAAATGAATACAATAATGTCATTTCAGATGATTCCTGTGAGGGTAAATTAAATAATGAAAGTAGCATAAATTGCCCTCAAATTAGTATTATATCAAAGAAAACTGTGTCATATACTAGAGAAGACTTGTTAGAAAAACATTAAATTATAATGTTAAACTAGAGGTTTTAATATATTATTTATTAATCTTTTTATTAATATATTAGTTATGTATTTCCTATTCTTCCACATATATCTATCATATACCTTTATCCCTATTGTGTCTATCATTGTCTATCATATATAATTTCTTACAATATTCAAATTTACTTCAAAAATATAATATTGTTTTATTGAGTCACCGTGAGATACAAAGCTTTCATGTTTGAGCTTCAGTCATAGATGATCAAACACCCATCCCTCTACCAGTGCACATTCTCCACCACTGATGTCCCCACTATCTCTCTCCCCATCCCAACCCTCCCCCTGCCTCTATGGCAAACAATTTTCCCCCATACTCTCACTCTACTTTTGAGCATTATGGTTTGCAATACAGATGGTAAGAGGATATTACGTTTGGTCCTTTATCTACTTTCAACACACATCTCCCATCGCGAAGTATCCCTACAACCATCATTGACTTAGTGATCTCTTTTTCTGTTCCAGCTGCTCTCTCCCCAGTTCATGAGACAGAGTACCAATCATGGTGCAACATTCCTGCCCCTGTCTCCGCTGTTCCTGGATGTCAGTCTAAAAATTACAGTTTAAATGTCCTTAAGTACAATACTTTTCCATTGCAGAGCCCTGGCAACTGAAGACCTCCAGAACTCAGCCACTGCTATGCTCAAGGCCACTCTCCACACGTCCGGATGAGCCTCTAGCATGAAGGAACTGGCAGGGGAACCCAGGTGTGCGGGTACCAGGTCTGAGATCTCCAAGGCTGCTCAAATCGGGACTAGGCCTCCTCTACCCAGATCCCCAAGTTTTCAGTTAGGCAGTCACACCCACAAACTGCTCCTGGTACCGTGTAATCCCACCAATAGCCAAGATCCAGATACTATAAAACAAAGACCTCCTATTGTCAGTTCTCCCTCTCAGAGAACCCAGCACACTACTGAGAGTATTCTGCCCGCACGGCAGAGCCTGGCAAGCTACCCGTGGCATATTTGATATGCCAAAAAACAGTAACAATGATGGGTCTCATTCCCCTGACTCTGAAAGAGCCTCCAATGTGGGCACCGTTGGGAAGGACGAGTAAAGAGAGGCTGCTAAAATCTCAGGGCTGGGACGAATGGAGATGTTACTGGTGCCTGCTCGAGCAAATCAATGAACAATGGAATGACAGTGATACAGTGATATGTGAAATACTTTAAGTGAGCCTGATAAGTTGGTTTTACCCCAAACAGCTCTAAAGATAAGTGTAGCGTTATGGTAACACAAATTAAAAACCATTACCCTAAATGTTATTACCATGAGTTCATTCAGATATCTCATACCTTTGCAACCTTAGTTTCACATGAAACTAACATAGAACAATATCTTATAAGAAAAGGCTAAAATTTTATGGACTCAATCACCTAACATTTTAATGAAGGGTCTTTTTTTCCTCTAAAAATTTTTGATAGCTTGGAGGGATTGAACCACAGTTGATAATTATGTATTTTATATTTCAAAGGAATAAAACAGATCACTATAAAAATAATGAACAATAGTTTAGCTACTACATAACTATTTGTGGAACACAAGTTGAAACTACAGGAAAGATTATTCTGTTATATATTTGATATTTGAAGAGAATATCTAATTTGTAATTTGTTATATATTTGATATTTGAAGAGAATATCTAATTTGTAATTTGTAAGATGTTAAAGTTAATTAAATTTATTGTAGTGACTATTTAATTATATATCAAATAGAAAGTTTTTATTATTGTATGCCTTAAACTAATTCAATGTTATATCTTATCAATATCTCAATAAAAATAAAAAATAAGAAAGCAGCATATTAATAGTTCCATTGCTAATAAAACTCTAATAATTCCCAGTTAAACTATATTCTGCATTTGGTTAAGAAGAAGAGACATTTTGGTTTTGGGGGAAGAGAAAAATAATTGAGAACAAAGACTCTACAAGTTAAGATTTGAAACCCCATAATAGGAAAATAGACCTTATTAAGAAATAAAATATTTTTCTCAGAAATATCAAAATCAATTTTTGTTTTACTTTATTTACTTGGCAGAACAAATGGGGTCATATATAGCAATACTGAGGGGTTATTCCTGACTCTCTGTTATTTCTAGAAGATTCCGATAGCCTTCATGTGGTACCAGGGTTTGCCACATATAAGGTTTGCCACATATAAGGTTTGCTCCTCAAAAGTAAATTTTAGTGTCAATCCTAAATCATTGTGACACAGTTAGTAGAAATAATTATGGAGTAAGAAGGATAAGAATTTAATCTAGGGGAGATTTAGTGATGGGAAGAGTCAGGAAAAGAAAAGAGGCAGCAAACATAAAAGCGTATATCTAGAACCAGTTTAAGTCCAGTGTTTTATGCCCATGGTTGTATCATTTAGATGATACAAATATTTTAACTGGTCTCGCATATCTAATGACTCATGTTCCTTATGTTAGGAAGGGGGTAGAGAGAAAATTTCTTTTTTTTTTATAATTTATTTATTTTTAATTAGAGAATCACCGTGAGGGTACAGTTACAGATTTATACACTTTTGTGCTTATACTTCCCTCATACAAAGTTCGGGAACCCATCCCTTCACCAGTGCCCATTCTCCACCACCCGTAAACCCAGTGTCCCTCCCACCCTCCCCACTCCCATCTCCCCCCCCACCCCACCCTGCCACTGTGGCAAGGCATTCCCTTCTGTTTTCTCTCTCTAATTAGCTGTTGTGGTTTGCAATAAAGGTGTGAGTGGCCGCTGTGCTCAGTCTAGAGAGAAAATTTCTATGGGTGAGTTCAGGTAAATGTTTTTGAATAAACATATAAAGGTCCTTTACTTCTCGGTGCAGTAAACAGTCCATAGTTTCTATGCTTTCCTTGTATTCTAAAAGTGTGAATAAAGGTATTCAAAAAGAAATTTGAATTTGGGGGCAGGAGACCTTTGAATGAAGGTCTGTGCTTAGAGAAGAAAATGGCAAAATTTTCTGTGAACAGATAAATAAACAAATGGGCATAAATACAAAGTATCATATAAATCACTCCATCCTTCAGAAAAAGAAGCAAAAACACTTGAGTTCATAGATCAAAAGTAACCAAAAGTCCCCGCATGACTTAATATATATTTTTTATTTAGCTTCTGAACTTTGAATGGACAGTGAGTCAAATTTTTATAGCAAATAATTTGACCATCTTTGCATCCTGTAGTAGGTCAAAGTAAAGTGCCAAAGACAGCTGTGAAAGTTATAAGCAAGTTGTAATTCTTTTTGAGAAGGAGACCTCACTTTAAAAAAAAAGTATTAGAGAATTGTATAAAATTCTGCAATATGTACTTGAATTTCTTACTCTACTCTTTTCTTACTCCAGTGGCCTATTATACAGCATTGCCTATATAGACACCATCATGGAGCTGGAGCAATAGTATAGGGGGCAGGGCGTTTGCTTTGCACGCGGTTGACCAGGGTTCAATTCCCAGCATCCCTAAGGTACCGCAAGCACTGTCAGGAGTAATTCCTGAGTGCAAAGGTAGGAGTAACTCCTGTGCTTCACCAAGTGTAACTCAAAATGCAAAAAAAAAAAAAAAAAAGACACCATCATAGTCACCAATCTGAAATCACCAATCATTGCAGTTACCGAGTAAGCAAAAATGAACACTAGCATAAAGCTTTTGGGGACATTGTTTTTTTCCCAATGAGGAGCATTAAAACAACTCTTTTTTTTAGTTTGATTTTCATAAGAGGTTGGTTAGTATGTTAAGTTTGCAGAATGCTTTGAACTATTCCTTTATTTATTTTTTCTTAATCTTAGCCCTGTTATTCTCACCACAGGACCCAGACATAGATGCATTACACACAAGATTTAGTTAAGGATATACATAATGATTGCCATCATCGTAATAATTATTAATTGTATTTAATAACAAATCTATATTTATATTAAGAAACATGGGTTCTTCATGAGATAATCCTCTAGATCAGCATTTTTCATGCCCTATGGTCTCAAAAAGGCAACTAGGATTTCTTTTTGCAGTTTTTATACATTTTATTTTCATAAAGTAGTTCACAATAGTTCATTACAGATAATATTCAGATACCCACCCAACCAGTGAGCATCTTCCCACCACAATAAGAGAGAAGAGTGTGAAGGTTTTTGTATTTCATTCTGGAACCATTTAAGCCCATGTATAAGAGAATGCAAGCAAGTATGTTAAAACCAAACACATGTGTGCTACTTTAGGTACATCAGTGGGCTAGAGTAGAAGAGGTCACTCCAGGAAATAATGGTCATTCTCTTCTGGAGCTTTAGTTTATAGTCTCTGGATCTTGGCCATTGATGAGATTACATGGCACCAGGGGGGAGTTTGTGGGTGTCACTGCCAAGCTACTGGAAAACTGGGGACCTGGATGGAGAGGACCCAGTCCTGATCCGAGCAGGCTTGGAGATCTCAGCCACGGGTCCCGCACCCCTGGGTTCCTCTGACAGTTCCTTCATGGATGAGGCTCATCTGAGGGTGTGGAGAGTGGTCTTGAGCCTGGCTGTGGCTGGGTTCTAGACATTTTCGGTTGCTGGGGTTTTGCTTGGGGTGGGGAGGGAATCTCAACACGCCCCCCTCCAAGGGGCCCTGGTGAAGACAGCCTGACGTGAGGGCAGAAGATTCTCAGTCGCTCTCCTCTGGGAGCTTTGCTTTATAGTCTCTGGATCTTGGTCAAAACTAGGATATTTCAAAGAGGAAAACAGTTAGGTAGTTAGGTCATAGGGAAAAAAAATCAAAAGTGGGTCATGATTAAAAAAAGGGCTGGAAAACACTGCTCAAAACTTAAAAAATCATACTAAAAGTTAGGTTGGCACAGTACCTATTTGAATTTAAGTTTTGTTTAAATCTAAACTAATTTAAGCAATGACTCCAAGTTTACCTAACCTGAATTTTAGTATTGAAGATATAAAAAGAGCATCATGAATTCAATTTTTTAAAGGTATTATGGGGTACGAAGATAAAGGGTTTAAACTGAGTTCTTTCCCACATAAGTGGTGTGGTATTTGACATATTATTTCTTTCCTGAGCCTTACCGTTTTCATATAAAATGCATAACTATCATTCCAAAATTTATAAATATGTTAAAAATTTAATTTTGATTAAAGATTTTGTGAATATACTTTGTAAAGTTATATATTTATATAGATGCATATTTTTTAATTGCAGAATTAAGGTCACAGCATCTCTCCAATGTAATCCCAAGTCATATGCCAATGCAAACAGATGATCTCCCAGAAGATTGAAAATCTATGACATTTGATTTGGCCAGGAAAATATGTGTACTTTTAATGAAATTCAAGTATAAATCATGACCTAGATAATGCCTTCTTCCATTTCCCTAATTTTAGTATTTTCAAATAAACCTCTGTGTATATTCCACCACAAGTAAGAACAAAGAGGACTGTTTTGTTGTGTCTTAAAAGTGATAATTATCCCAAATATGTTTTTTGTAGCAATTTGAACAGTTATAAGGAACAAGACTACTGAAATCCAGCTAAGAACAAAGATAGCACTTAAGAGATACCATTACTAAACAGCATAATAGTGAGTCTGAGTTCTGCTTGTAATAGTACATTTACATGGATTTTTTTTATTGAACTAGAATATATGCACATTTTTCCTTTGTATTAAATAATTGAACATTCTGCTTTATTTTCATCTATTTCACACCCCTCTATGCATGGATAGCATACTGACTTAAAAATAATAATCAATTGGGTGCTATGTTAGATAATATTTAGTGATATAGACCTCAACTCTGAAACCACTACTATTTTTTTTTCTGTTCTGTATGTGATGTTAGATTAATAAAGAGTTTTAGAGAAAATCTAAAATTAACACTAATTGATTCCCCAAAAGAGACATGTATGTATCATATCTATTTAATTTATTAAATTAATCAATTTAATCAATTTCACAGTGAGTTATAAAACTGCTGGACAAAGGTAAATATATCCTGACCACAGGTTGACAATACAACTATGTATACTGAAGATTCATTTTATTTACAAAGTACCAAAATTACCTTATTGTAGGTATTGTCAGAATTTTTTAAAAAGCCAGTCTTTGCAGTCTGCCTCCACTGATACTGACTTTTTGGTTCTTTTTTATCAAGATGTGGAACATAGCTCTCTTCTTGAATTTGGACTGGCTTTGCAGCTTTCTTTGGTCAATAGAATGGGGCTGAATTGATGTGCCCTTTTCAAGTCTACTCCTCAAGAGGTTTGAACATTTCTACTCACTGACTTGGAATGCTACTCAAGTAGCATGTGAATAAGCTCTGGAGGCACCATTCTTCAGAATGAAAGACTATGTGAAGTAAAGCTGAACTGTTTTAGCTTCAACTATGCTAGACCAGTCCGTTGACCTATTAGCTGACTTCAAATACTAAAATGAGTCTAGTGAAGATCAGCAAAACTAAGAAGTCAAAAATCATAAAAAGTAAAATACTTATTATAAATTATTGAGTTTATGGATATTGTAGCATGCAGTCACAGATAATCTATATAGAAATAACTGAAACTTACTTTTCCTAGGTAAAGTTACCTCATATGGTCCTGATGTCATGACTGAATTTTCATTTTCTGCAGTAAAGATATTAAATTCAAGAAAAACCTTTTATATTTAACAGATTCAACTATAAGCTAAAAGTGACAAAATAGAAATTTGTGTATTTTTAAAATAAGTCAATATTAAAATGTTATTTGTGTTGAGTTCTTATATAAGCTAACTAAAATATGAGAAGGAAAATAAGACCAAGAAAGGATAGACTACTTTTTCATAATGCATTTACACGATGGATTGGTAAAGCATAAGAATACTCAAGAGTTGAGATAATATTAGAAATAAGATTCTTGCCTTGCTGTGGCTGACCTAGCTTTGAATCATATATAATATCTTGAGGACAGAGCCCCTGAATATGACAAGACTTCCCCCACCCCTAAAAACAGAAAGATTATTCTTGAAAGCAATTTACTACCTTTAATTCACATTTTCACTTTGAGAATTCGTTTGCTATTTTATATTAAATTGCAAAATATCCAACCTGACCAAGGCACATGTACTTTCAACAATACAATGTACTTTCCGTTTAGATTAGTGACTGGAATAGTTATTGGACATCTACAAATGTTCCTTATGTGCTTCCCCACACACTTTTATGGGTTCTAGTACACATGTTTATGAAGCAGACTATGAAATAAAATAATTTTTAGAGACACTCTCCCAATGGCTCCCTGTAAGCGGGGACTCCCCTGGAGCCCCAACCCCCTGTGCTGCGTAGACACGCCTCTCGGCTCCTCTGTAACTCTAGATCAGGTACTAATGTGGAGGATCGGGACCCCACCTACCCCGCCCTGTGGCCCAAGAGATTACTGGGGGCGTTGCCTGTTTTCAGGCATGGCCTAAAAAGGGGGCGTGGCCACTTACCAGAGCAGCGGTAGAGTTGTAATTTTTCTTATATTATACTCTCTATAACCTAATTCTTTGAAAATCATCATGGCCATCTCAATCATTCTTTGCCAAATAGTCCTTTAGCTGACTTGAACTTCACAAAAGCTATAAGTGAACAATATAATCTGCACAAACTCCTCGTAAAGACAACATAGCCTTAAGTCATCACTAGAGGCCCCACATAAACCACGAGGAGTGCCTGAGAGTGAGAAAGTATTGTAGAATTGGAACAAGGCTACCATCAACTTAGCACATACAGAATCCCCCCTGCAGAAAGAGGGAATGGGGATAGAAAACTAAAAGGCTCCAACTCTAGACTTACATGATAATATGAAGAAACAGTGAAAAATCCCCTCCACGAAGAGAAGATGAAGAAAAGATTCCAGAAATCTCCACAGGCTCTACCCACATACAGGACCTCTCAGAAAAAGAATTCAGAGAGGAAATCTTGAAGAGGGTCGATGTACTCAAAGCAACCATGGAACAGACATCCAATAAATTAAGGGAGGATATGAATGATGCTTTGGAATGGTCAACCAAGAAAATGCAGGAAGAAATGAGATCAGAAATTTCAAAGCTACGAACAAATGTCACAAACCTATGAACAAAAGTCATACAAAAAAAGATTTGGTAGATGAATTAAAAATCTCAGTAGGTGCCCTCAACAGAAGAATGACTGCATTATACTACAACTGAAGACAGAATCAGTGAGCTTGAAGATGAACTGCAGAAAGCTTACAGACAGCAACAAATAATGGCAAAAGACCTTAAAATGGCAATAGAATGAATCAGAGTCCTTGGGGATGATTTCAAGAGGAACAACATAAGAATCATTGGAGAACCAGAAGCACAGGGAAGTAATTCCAATGAAAAAAAAACACAGTGAAAGACATCATTGACAAGAACTTCCCAGAGCTGGATAAGGCAGGCATCCAGATCCAAGGAGTCCGAAGAGTACCAGCAAAAAGAGACCCGAATAAAAAGACTCCAAGGCATATCATAGTCAGAATGATGGATTCTGTGGATAGAGACACAATTCTGCAAGCAGCAAGGTCAAAAAAGGAAATCACATACAAAGGAGCACCCCTCAAATTTATAGCAGACCTATCAGAGGAAACCCTCCGAGCCCAAAGACAATGATGGGTCATAGTGAAAAAACACAACGAAATGAACACATCACCAAGAATACTTTATCCGGCTAAACTCTTACTCAAACTCTAAGGAACCATGCACTATTTCTCGGATAAACAACAGCTCAGGAACTTCATAGACTCAAAACCAAACTTAAAAGAAGGACTAAAGGGGCTATTGTAAGACAAGGAAGAACGCCAGAAGAACAACAAACCCCACAGAAAGATGACACAAAATCCCATAAAAATTATCTCTTTCAATGTCAATGGCCTAAATGCACCAATTAAGAGACACAGAGTGGCAAAATGGATCCAGAAACTTAACCCAACATTATGCTGCCTGCAAGAAACATACCTAAACAATCAGAACAAACACAGACTCAAAGTGAAAGGATGGAAAACAGTCCTACAGGCAAATAACTCCCTCAAAAAATCTGGGGTGGGTATACTAATATCCAACAACATAGATTTCAGGTTGAATAAGATTAGAAGGGACAGCAAAGGTCACTTCTTATTTATCAAGGGATATGTGAAACAGAAAGAAATCACACTCTTAAATGTATATGCACCTAATGAGAGAGCGGCTAAATACTTAAAACAACTCCTAAGAGACTTTAAGGAGGACATTGCTGACAGCACAATAGTAGTCGAGACTTCAAAACTGCCCTATCACCTCTGGATTGATCGACAAGAACAAACTCAGCAAGGAAAAATGAACTCTGATGAAAGAAATAAAAGAGAGAGACCCAGTAGACCTATACAGGGATTTACACCCCCCAAAAAAAGAATACAAATTCTTTTCCAGTGCACATGGAACATTTTCCAAAATAAACCATGTACTGGGCCCCAAAACATACCTCAATAAAATCAGAACAATAGCAATTGCATCAACTATCTTCTCAGACCACAATGCACTGAAGATAGAAGCTAATCACACACAAACACAAAGAATAAAAAAAACAACTGGAAAATAAATAGCTCAGTGTTTAGCAATGAGTGGGTGAGGAAGGAAATCAAGGAAGAAATGAAGAGATACCTCGAAACAAATGAGAATGAAGACACAAGCTACTAAAACCTATGAGACTCAGCTAAAGCTACATTAAGGGGAAAATTTATAGCTCTGCAAGCATTCCTTAGGAAGGAGAAAAGAGCCTACATAGATAGCTTGACTTCACAGCTCAAAGCCTTATAAAAGGACCAGAAAAAGGATCCCAAACCACACCAAAGGAAAGAAATATTAAAAATTAGAACAGAAATTAAAAATAATGACATGGGAACCCAGTAAACAATTCAAAAGGTCAATGAAACCAAAAGCTGGTTCTTTGAGAAAATACACAAGATTGACAAACCACTAGCAAGACTCACAAAGAAAGAGAGAGAGAGAGCCCTAATAAACCAAATCAGGAATGAAAAGGGGGACATCACAACAGAAACCAACGAAATTCAAAAGATCATCAGAGACTACTTCGAAAATCTGTATGCCACTAAACAAGAGAACCTAAAATAAATGGATGAATTCCTTGATTCCTACAATCTCCCAAAACTGAACCAAGAAGATTTGGAATATCTGAATAGACCCATTAATATTAAGGACATTGAAACTGTAATCAAAAATCTCCCCAGAAACAAAAGCCCAGGTCCAGATGGATTCACTGGCAAATTCTTCCAAACATTTAAAGAAGACCTGTTGCCTGTTATCCTCAAGCTTTTTCAGGAAATTGTAAAAACAGGAACTCTCCCAAATAGTTTCTATGAAGCACACATCTCCCTAATACTAAAAGCAAACAAAGACACCACTAAGAAATAAAATTATAGACCAATATCCCAATGAACACCAATGCAAAGATCGTCAACAAAATATTATCAAGTAGGATCCAAAAACTCATCAAAAATATCATACACCATGACCAAGTGGGATTCATCCCAGGGATGCAAGGATAGTTTAACATTCAGAAATCAATCAAGATAATCCAAAATATCAACAAAAATAAAGATAAAACCATATGGTCATATCAATAGATGCAGAGAAAGCATTTGACAAGATCCAACATTTGTTCATGATAAAAACCCTCAACAAAATGGGTTTTGTAGGAACTTTCCTCAAGATAGTCAAAGCCATCTACCACAAGTTTATGACAAGGATTTTCCTCAATGAGGAAAAACTAAGGGCCTTTCCTCTAAGATCAGGCACAAGACAAGGATGTCCACTCTCACCACTGCTGTTCAATGTAGTACTGGTAGTATTAGCGGTAGCTGTTAGACAAGAAAAAGAGATTAAGGGTATCCAGATAGGAAAGGAAGAAATCAAACTCTCACTATGCAGAGACGATATGATACTTTATGTGGAGAAGCCTAAAGCCTCTTCTAAGAAACTCTTAGAAACAATGGACTTATACAGTAAAGTTGCAGGCTACAATATCAATACCCAAAAATCCATGGCCTTCATATATGCAAACAATAAGGTAGAGAAAATGGACATGAAAAAAGCAATACCATTCACAGTCGTGCCCCCAGAAAATCAAGTACTTCGGTATCAGCTTAACTAAGGAAGTAAAAGACTTCTACAAAGAAAACTATAAAACGCTACTCCATGAAATAAAAGAGGACACGAGGAAATGGAAACATATACCCTGCTCATGGATAGGGAGAATCAACATTGTCAAAATGGCAATACTCGCCAAACCATTATATAGATTTAACGCGATCCCTAAAAGGACACCTATGACATTCTTCAAAGAAATGGATCAAGTAATATTAACATTCATTTGGAACAAAAAACACCCATGGATAGCTATAACAATTCTTGGGAAAAAGATGATGGGTGGCATCACCCTCTCCAACCTTAAACTTTTCTAAAAAAGCAGTAACAATTAAAACAGCATGGTACTGGAACAAAGGCAGAGCCACAGACCAATGAACAGGGTGGAATATCCCTACACACAACCCCAAATGTATGATCACCTAATATTTGACAAGGGAGCAAGAGATGTGAAATGGAGCAAGGAAAGCCTCTTTAACAAATTGTGCTGTGCTGGCACAACTGGACAACCACATGCAAAAGTCTGGGCTAGAACTTGACCTGACACTATGCACAAGTGTCAGATCAAAACTGATTAAAGACCACAATATCAGACATAAACCATAAGGTACATCAAGACAATGTTGGCAAAACCCTCCAGGATATTGAAGATAAAGGTATCTTCAAAGATGACATGCAACTTGCCAACAAAGTGGAAACAGATAAACAAATGAGACTACATTAAACTAAAAAGCTTCTGCACCGCAAAAGATATAGTGACCAGAATACAAAGACAATCTACAAAATGGGAAGGTATATTCACCCAATACCTGTAAGTTAAGGGGTTGATATCAAGGGTATATAAGTCACTAGTTGAACTCTACAAGAAGAAAACATCCAACTCCATCAGAAAATGGGGCAAAGAAATGAACAGAAACTTTCCAAAGGAAGAGATACAAATGGCCAAAAGGCACATGAAAACATGCTCGACATCACTAATCATCACGGAGATGCAGATCAAAACAACTATGAGATACTACCTCTCACCACAGAGACTGGCACACATCCAAAAGAACAAAAGCAACCGCTGTTGGAGACGATGTGGGGAGAAAGGGATCCTTCTACACTGCTGGTGGGAATGCCGACTGGTTCAGCCTTTTTGGAAAACAACATGGACGCTTCTCAAAATATTAGAAATTGAGCTTCCATTTGTTTCAACAATACCACTGCTGAGAATATATCCCAGAGAAGCAAAAAATTATAGTTGAAATGACATCTGCACTTATATGTTCATCGCAGCACTGTTTGCAATAGCCAGAATCTGGAAAAAACCCGAGTGCCCTAGAACAGATGTCTGGTTGAAGAAACTTTGGTACATAGTTTCTTCAATGGAATATTATGCAGCTGTTAGAGAAAATGAAGTTATGAACTTTGCATATAAGTGGATCAACATGGAAAGTATCATGCTAAGTGAAATGAGTCAGAAAGAGAAAGACAGACATAGAAAGATTGCACTCACCTGTGGAATATAAAATAACAGAGTAGGAGACTAACACCCAAGAATAGTAGAAATAAGTTCCAGGAGTTTGACTCCATGGCTTGGAAGCTGGCCTCACATTCTGGGGAAAAGGCAACTCAGATAGAGTAGGGAATGCCAAGTCAAATGTGGTTGGAGATCCCTCGCAGGAAGGGATATGCGTGCTGAAAGTAGATTAGAGACTGAACAGAATGTCCACTCAACACCCCTATTGCAAACCACAACACCCAGTTGGAGAGAGAGAACAAAGGGGAATACCCTGTTACAGAGGCAGGGTGGGTTGGGGGGAGATGATATTGGGGGGTGGGAGGGATGCTGGGTTTATTGGTGGTGGAAAATGGGCACTAGTGAAGGGATGTGTTCTTGAATATTGTATGAGGGAAACATGAGAACAAAACTGTACCCTCACGGTGATTTACTAATTAAAAAATAAGTTAATTAAAAAAAAATAAAATACTTTTTAGAGAAAACAATGCAGTAGTGCATAGTATCTTCACGTAAAATCCTCACTATCCTCTTGTGATCCTGAATGATTGGGTGATAATATGGTTATTGATTACGAGGACATTAGTTGATTTTGATTTGGTCTTACACAAGACAGAATAAAACCTTACTCTGAGTGCAACACATATGAATGAAACCACAACAGTAAAGATTTTCAACTCCTGGTAATTTGAGAGAAAGAGAGTCACTAACAATCTCTGACATTCCCTTGGAATTTGTTCAACATAATTGATTGCTTCTTGCCTATATAATACTAACTATGAAGAGCTGATAAAGAGCAATTACATCTAGATATATTCTCATATGTTAGTATAAAGAATTCACTTAATTTTTTTTCTTTTTATAAATCATTATCAGGCTGAGAGCTACTCCTTTAGAGCATGAACTTAATGGCTCATTTGGAGCAGCTTTGGTAGAAGGAATGTCTCCTTAAGACATCATTTACTCATCAGATATTTTAGTCCATTGTGATAGTTTTCTTTTTTATCTTATTTGAAAAATATCATGAAAGATTGAGTGAAAGGAATGACAGAGAATAAATTCTAAAAATATATTTTATCCCTGAAAAGACAGACTCCTTTAAAAACAGTATAGTGAATGCCAAGAATAAAATATGCTTAATTTAGACTATATCTTGTTGAAGCAAGATCATTCAAACATACTTTTTTATGACGGCACATCAATGAATAATGAGAATTTAAATATAGTTTTACTTTTAAAATATGTACCGCAATAGATTTTTAGAAAGGAAAGATTTTGTTCTTCTACAGCATATGTAAAACATCTGGAGATACTTTTGACTGTAATAAGTTGGAGATGACACTGGATTATAGTAGGCAAAGCCAGGTATGTTGTCCATTGCATGGGACTGCAAAGGGTAGCCTTAAAACTAGAGCTACAATCAGGAAATATATCTATATTTATTATGTATAAACATGATTTTAAGTGATTTCATTGAGAAATAAGTACTACAGCTACAGTGTGTTGGTTATAATGGACAAAAAGAATCTGAATAAACATCTGTAAAATGAAATAATAAATCTCCATTAATTATCCTTAGTCCAAAATTCTTTTTTTTTCTTTTGCTTTTTTTGGGGGGGTTCATACCCATCGATGCACCGGGGTTATTCCTGGCTCATGCACTCAGGAATTACTCCTGGCAGTGCTTAGGGGACCGTATGGGATGCTGGAAATCAAACCTGGGTCAGCCACATGCAAGGCAAACACCCTACCCGCTGTGCTATCACTCCAGCCCATAGTCCAAATTATTTAATATTTGTATTTGGGATCTCTCATTTAATTCTTAGTTTCTTACAATAAGCCTTATATCTATTTTCCTTTTCAACTTTGGGCAAATATACAATTATCTATACAAATTTTTGCCTTTTCCAAATGTTGTAAGATATATAAATATATGAATATAAATGTATATATGTAGGATATTATTGGTTTGTCCTTTCCTCCTTGCCACAGAGTTTGGGCTTATTTGGTAATAATCTCTAAACAATTCTAGACTACATTGGTATGTCCTGCTCCCCTTGTCACTAGGAGCTTAGGTATATCGGTCACACCCATCAAGGTGCTCCCGAGTCACTCCCACTCCTTTGTTTATATGTAATCACTTCTATGCTCCCTTACCTAATTAGTCAATCAGCTCTTCCCCTAATCAGACTCTGTTAATTTGTAAGGTCAGACCTTTCTAGGAAAATGAACTTATGTTGTAAGTTAATATTGCCTTTGCTCCTCTCCTTGTGTCTTTTGAATAGTTTAAAACAATGTCCTTTTTGTATGGACAAAGAAAGACAGTTGTTAATATGCTTTGGTAACATGGGATTTAATTGGCTTCAAATATTATTCACTCCCGGGCATCTGCTTTCTCGACTAAAGCCTCAGCTGCCCTTACTTCCTAGCACCCCCGAAAGCAGGGACCCGATGAGGGATGGGATGGACACAGGACAAGCGGTGAGTTGTGTGCTACCCTGGCATCGAGATGGGCCTGGCCAAAATGCCTAATGCTTAACTATAAGTTAAGAGCTTGGTCATGGACATGTCATGTCATGATCCAAAAGCAACAACGAGACTAGGACCCTGCTAGGGATAGGAAAGACTAATCTGGCCTGAGCACGGTAGTCTGAGATAAAGATGACCCCAGGAGAGCAATTCTATAAGCTTAATACATCTCTTGCTATGTCTATACAAAATGATTAATATTATGAATACTTAGATGTTAGTTGGACAAGGAGAGAAGAAACACACCCATGGGATTCTGCTCTTGGGTGGGTGTCCTGATGAAAGAGAATCTGTCCTTGAAGCAGCATCCCCTGAGGGAAAGAACTTTACCCCTATTGTTTGTGACCACACCTATGTGTAAGCCCCAACCCCTCATGCTGGGGGATTTAACGAGGCTGAAAGAGTTGGCTGGGGGCCAGTCCCTGTGCGAGTCCCAGAGCAAGATCTGGAGAAGCTAGACCAAGATCCAGATCCAGAGGAGAAGGAGAATGAAGTAGCATGGGGGAGAAAGAAGCAGGAGGAGAATCAGAGGAGAATGGAGATGGAAATGGAATAAACTGCAATTGAAACCAACCAGCTTGGCTCCGTTCCTTCCTTCGCCTGCCTCATCATCACCATCAACCTCCCTGGTGTGGTGTCCACTCTTTTTCCTTTTTTGTGTTTTTACACAGATATTCATATATAGTATTTTTTAACAAGCCCTATAAAAATTTGGATTCTTTTTCCTTTTTAAAACTATTTTGCCCATATACAATTTACAGCTAATTATATTAACTCCCATTATTTTTAGCACAGTATCTGTAAATAGGAAAGTTACATGCTTCAAAAATTACCCCTCAGTTTTTACTGGCATATAGTAGCCATGCAATAAGTGTCCATAAATTAAAAAATTGACATATAGATACAAATTTTGCCAGAGGTAATTCCTATTCTCATCGAAAATATGCTTTAAATATTACTACTCAAAATGGTCTAAATATTTTTATGCACTTTTTATTTATTTATTTATTTTGCTTATTTGGGTCACACCTGGTGATGCACAGGTGTTACTCCTGGCTCATGCACTTAGGAATTACTCCTGGAAGTGCTCCCAGGACCATATGGGATGCTGGGAATCGAACCCGGGTTGGCCCCGTGCAAGGCAAACGCCCTACCTGCTGTGCTATTGCTCCAGCCCTAAAATGGTTTAAATCTTAATATTCATTTTCATGCCATGTTAAAATTCAGATTTTGATTAAGTAGACTAAGAATGAGATAAATCTGTAACTATTATATGATACCCAAAGGTGCTGTTCATAGATCACACTGAACCTATCAGTCTTAGCAATGTAATTTTCCATACAAGTGTGAAAAAATGTAAAAGAAATTGCACTAGCAGTGTCTCAGAGAAAAAGAATTATTAGTATCTTTTAGCCACAGTTAAGTATTTCAATTTCATGCTTATATCAGGCTTAATCCTAGTTCTGAGCTCAGCAATCACTCCAGAGAGCTCTGAGGGATTATAAGGGGTGCCAGGGTTGGATTATGGGTCCCCTCCTAACCAAGGCACACCTTACAATGCTGTACTCTCTCTCCAGCTACCCACAAGAGATTCTGAAAATAGCAGTGTGAGTGCATACCTGATAGTGGAAATATTATTACTACTTTATGAATGCCTAAACTTGAGCTGTGCAAGCATGTGAATATGGGAGTTCACTTTGTTTATCTGGATTGTAAAATAGTAACAGAGCAAAGCATCCTGGCATAAATAAAACAATAGTACCAGAGGAATGAGTTTTTGAGGATCTATATTGATCTAAGAGCTTTTTTTTCCCCCTGTTGTTTAGGGGCCACACCTGACAGTGTATAGAGCTTAATCCTGACTCTGTGCTCCCAGTTTAATCTTGGTGTATTTGGGAGGACATATATGGTGTCTGAGGTCAAAGCCAGATCAAGATCATACAAGGCAAGGTGGTCACCAAGTGCAGTCTGGGGGTCAGAATAGTAATATCCTTTCCTTTCATGCCGCATAAATTTTTTTTTTTTTAAATAATTTTATTGAATCACCATGTGGAGGGTTACATAGTTCTCAGGATTATGTCGGTTATACAATTCTCAAACACCCTTCCCTTCACCAGTGCCCATCTCCCATCACCAACCCCCCCAGTATACCTGCCACCCCCTCCCACCTCCCCAGTCCCCACCCTTGTACATGATAAGTTCCACTTCGTTTATGCCTTATCTCGATTACATTCCATGTTTCAACACACAACTCACTACCATTGTTGGGGTTTCCCCCAAAAAAGGAAAGCAGTCCTATTGCCAAGGAGGCATTTGATAGTTCTCCACTGCTAAGAATATAGAGATATTAAGTCCCGCTGTTTGTTACATAACTTTTCTTTTTCCCCCTTGCCCCGCGCCACCGAGTTCACGCCTGTTTGGTAATCGCCACGCTGCCTGACAAGGGAAAAAAAAACCGAAAAGGATGGTTATTTCCCGTCATCGGCAGGCGTGGGGCTCTGGCTTAGTTGATAGACTAGTAGAGTTTCTGCAAGCAGTTTCTGGAACCGAAGGGCTTGCGCTGGTATCGGCTCCGGCTCGAGATTCCACCAGCGTCCCACTGTTCCATGTACATAATTTTTCCCCTTATATCCCATTCCCACGCCACCAGGTCTGTTTGCTTAATGGACATCACACTATGTTTGACACCATGCCGCGTTTCTTCCCGAGAGAGAAGGATATTTCTTCTCAGCCGGCGTGGGGATATAGCTTAGTTCAGTCTAGAGAGATGGCTACCACTTTGATTGCCTTCAATATTTCAGCAACAGACTTACTATTCTTGTTAGGATCTCCCACAAAAGTCCGACCCATTAAAAAGGGACATATTACATATTGCTGATGCTAAGATGACATTAGGTCGCGCGGCCGCGACAGCGGCCGCGCGGTTTTGGGTTTCTGTATAAAGTCCAGGAAAAGTACAACCAGAAATATCACTACAAACTTTTACCCTTTTATGGTGCTCATAAGATGGAGAAGCCTAGAGAGAGGCTCGGCGTCTCCATTTTGCGCTCAGGAAAACCTCGGATCCTGCGCTGTGCTCAGGGGGGAGGTGTGGAGAGAGAGAGAGGTTAAAAGGATTGGGGGATGCCCGGCTCCCACTGTTTCAGCGCACCGTGGGGTCTCTGGTCCCATGCCGGAATTAGTTCAGTGGGCTGTTTGGAGTCCAAGAGCGCTTCCTTGGGCTCTTCCATCATGCTCGCTCCGCAGCAGGGTCCAAAGGCGCCGCATAAATTTTGATTCATTAGTTTGGTTTAAGATTGAATCAGAGAAAAAATATTGCCTTTTTACTTGTTTCATAGGGATATGAAGATTTAGTGCCCGCTTAAACTAGTTGGCTGAATTAGAAACAAAGGAGTATATAAATAAACAAGTAAACATAAAACCTAATTCAGCTAATGGTCCAGTAAAGAGTTTCACATTTGTTTTGGTTAGAGGTAAAGAGCTCAACAAATACGAGTTTATTTCAGCTTTTAATTTAGATTTTGGTTGAATCACAGAATACAAATGCTAGATGCTACGTATAGCATGCATTTGTATGTGTTCAGGTATACAATATTATACTACCAAATCTCTGAACTAAGAATAGTTAATGTGTGGGAACTTAGTTGCTATAGCTCAGAAAAATCCCGCTGGTAGCCATGATCAATATATATATATATGCCCATCAGGAAACATGTTTTCAGTAGAATTTGCCTAAGCTGTGTAGGCTGGCAAATGAAGGGAACCTGAGGGGTTGGCATCATATAACAATAGTGTAGATCTCCAACCTTGCACGGTTTATTTGCAAAGTAAATCAAAGCACATTTTTTTACACAGCTAAAGCCAAAACGATCTGATAATTTTCTGGAAATAACTTTCAACGAGGGGGGAAAAAGCAGTGGAAATTAAATTAGCAAATTTATTTTTATGTTATAATAAGATAAAGATTGATATGTATGTGTATGTACATTTACTTGTTAACATTAGTTGAGTGTGAGACCAAAAACAGAATCAGGCTACATCTTGTTGCTGCACAAAGGTATTGAATGAATGTTTGTGTTAAACACTCATAAGTTGATTCCTGTCCTCCCATGTAATTGCTTTTGGAGATGGAGTTTTGAGGGAGGTGATTAGATCATGCAGGTAGAAGCATCAGGATTAATGTCCTTATAAAAAGAAATCCCAGAGAACTCTGCTGGTCTATTTCCACAATGGGTAGACAGTGGCTTATGAACCAGAAAGAGGACCTTTATGAGATAATGAATATGCAGCACTCACAGTTGTGAGAAATAAATTTGCATGGTTTATAAGCTATCCATACAATGGGAATGGTAGCCTGATTGACTAATATATTGACCAATTGATCAAAACTAAGATAAAATTGATTTCAGTAATACAGTGTTCCAACACCCATTTCTTCAGCAGTGTACATCTCTTACCACCAATGTCTCCAATATTGCTCCTGCAATCCTCCCTTCCCTGACTCCTCTCCTACACCCCATACCTGCCTGTATGGAAAGCACTCTCTCTCTTACTCTCTCTCTCTCTCTCTCACCACACACACACACACACACAAATACCTCTCTCTCTCTCTCTCTCTCTCTCTCTCTCTCCTCTCTCTCTCTTTTTGTTTGCAATACAGATACTGAGAAACCATAGTGTTTCATTTTTACCACTTTCAGTGACTTTTCCATTTCTAGGTTCTTATAAATTAGCACAGAAGGGAAAGAACACAAGATTTAGAGATAGGCTGACTTCTTTCAAATTCCAGCTTTCCATAAATTGTATACATGATGGTGAGACAATTGGTTAAATTTTCTATACTTGATTTTTTAATTTAAAAAATGGAAAAAGTAAAATTTTGTTACAAATGTTGATGTGGGGATTGGTGATAAATTAAATATTATATTAGCATAAATTTTGATATACAAATTTGACATTTAAAGTTAACTCTCATAAGATATATTGCATTTGGTTGAAATGTAAGTCAACAATTCACATGCAGCAGGGCATTTTAAAGGTTTTTCTTAAAATATTTATTAAAAAGAACAAAATTAGGGTGGGAAAAGTTTTAATCTATGAAAATAGGTAGAGAAATAAGCATTTGGGTCAGGGAGTATTGTGAGCTCACAGGACACCAAATAAACTGTTGAGATAACAGGAAAAAAGATCTTCATTCTACTTGGTGATGTTTAAAAGCAATGCTTCTGTTTAAACACGCATCATTGGGAAAAAGAAAACTAGATACAATCAATTTACAACCTGTGGTGTATTCGATATGCCAAAAACAGTAACAAGTCTCACAATGAAGACATTACTGGTGTCCGCTCGAGCAAATCGATGAACAATGGGATGACAGTGCTATAGTGCTACAACCATCCTAATTTCAAGAAGATAGAGCAATGTCCCCCTTACTTAAATATTTGAAGCCTTCTTCTAGCTTAGTAAAGATTTTAGGTCATATTACTGATATAAAAATTATATCTATACTGATGCATATTTTTGGCCCATATATTCATGCATATAGTACATAAATATGGTTTAAATGTCATTTTGACTGTTTATGTTTTATAACTTTTAGATTATATATTGTATAGATTGTGTAGCATAGATTACATAGGTTTTTAATAGCTTTCCCTTTATTTCATCTTAATGTAGACCCAGAATAATTTGATGCTAAGTTATTGATCAGAAACTCAATTTTGCATTAGAAGTTTTTTCTTATTATGATTTGATTTTTAAGAATAAATTTTGTGCGGCTGGAGCGATAGCACAGCAGGTAAGGCGTTTGCTTTGCATGCGGCCAACCCGGGTTCTATTCCCAGCATCCCATATGGTTTCCTGAGCACTGCCAGGAGTAACCTGTATGTAGAGCCAGGAGTAACCCCTGTGCATTGCCAGATATGATTCATTTCATATAAATGATTTGAAAATTAGCCTACAAAGGAAGTATAGGTATCAACTACTTATCTCCCAAGAATATATTTTCTAAATTCTTGGGACAGCAAGCAGACAAAAAAGCCAAAATGAAATAAATTGTGTCTGATGTCTATAGAAAATTAAAATTTTATTGGGAGGTTTATGACTGTATTAATAATAAAATCTATTAAAAATAAATGTGTAAATTGGCCCTGTTTTTTAAAATGTCAATTTCATGTGTGCTTACAATTTAAGACTTATTTAAACTGATTATAGATTCACATGTACAATCAAGCTAAATTTTCAATATTAGTATATGCTATTGAAGTATCTTTAATCTAAATTTGTGATTCTGCTCTTTTTCTTAGAAATCAGAGAGGAGACAAAAATAGAATATATAACTCCTTAACTTAATAATCTTTATTGCTTACATATGTAAGCAGTTAAACCACTTTAATTGATTCTTAGCTTTAAAAGTAAATTCAAGATTAAATAAAAACACTATATGTTGACTTTATTTTGAGAGTTATTTAATTGGTGAATGACATGATTTATAATTTCAAATGACTAAAGATAACTCGTTAAATAATTTAGTCATTTGAAACCTATGAAATAGTTTGGCTTAATTTATAATTAAAAAATCTTTACGATTCAAAATATCTGACTTACAGAAATTCTTTGAAAATTAGACTACAAAGAATTATATAAAGTTAGACTATATAAGTATCTACTTAATTCCTGGATAATATATTTTCCCAAATCATGTGAAAAACAATCATTCAGTCTTTGGGGAATGTTTACAGTGAATAAAAAGAAAACGGGGCTCTGTATCTCAATTAAAAGTCTGTTTAAATAATCTTCCTTTAACATGACAAATTCTGGCCGACTTCGACCATGCGTGTGGAACGGTCTGATTGCAGCTGAACCTCAACAAGACGATGCTCATGAAAACGAACTAGTCCCTGAAGCTGCATTTGCTCTCAATGGAACTAACATCTCCGAATGCAGCAGCTATGTGTATGTAGGTCGAGAAATCAACATAAGGAACAACTTGGTGCCAGAACTGCGCAGGAGGAAGAGAGCAGCGTGGAATGCCTTCAAGAGTGTGTAAGAAGTGGTTAAGAGGATGAAGAACCTCCGATTCCAGGCACATCTTTTCGATTCCACCGTTCTTCCTGCACTAACATATGCCTCAAAGACCTGTGCCCTACGCAAACGGATGAGAAGGCTATTTGGGTATCCCAGAGAGGAATTGAAAGAGCTATACTAGGAGTATCACATCTCACTCAAGTGAGGGAAGGAATCTATAGTTCTGACCTCTGTCGATGGTCAAGAATCAGGGATGCTGTCTCGTTTGCCAGGGCATCAAAAATCAGATGGGCCAGTCATGTAATGCGATTCAGAAACAACCACTGGACTAGAGCTGTTACTCACTGGACTCCACTGGACATCAGAAGACCACGTGGCCACCCACCAACTAGATGTTCAGATTTCTTTGTCAAATCCCTGAATGAACGATTTGAAGCTCTTCCTGTTCCTGGAGCAAGCAGATATCATTGGGCTGCACTAGCAAGCTACAGGGACAAATGGAGACATTACTGGTGCCTGTTCAAGCAAATCTAAGATCAAAGAGATGACAAGTGATACAAGTGAAGTGAAGATGACATTAAATTTTGAATCACTTATGTTTATCACATAGAAAACAATATCCTGGGCATTGAACATTTTTTTAACTTAACACCCAGGATTTTGTTATAAAAAATGTTCAACATAAATTTAATCTGCTTTATATTTTTGTTTTTTAATCTAAACAAGATAAATCTAATATTTTCCTATGTGACAGGGGTTTCCTGGCTCTAATGTGTCCACAAAGTTCTTGATCTGGGATAAACTTACCTACAAAAGTAAGATACTAGCAGTCTGTCAAATAAATAAGGAAATTGACATTCCTAGTAGTATTCTGTCACTGTCATCCTATTGCTCATCAATTTGTTCGAGTGAGCACCAGTAACATCTCTCATTGAGAGACTTATTGTTACTGTTTCTGGCATATCCAGAACACACGGGTAGCTTGCCAGGCTTTGCCTCGAGGGCTAGATACTCTTGGTAGCTTGCTGGGTCTCCGAGAAGGGCGGAGGAATCGAACTCGGGTCGGCCGCTTGAAAGGTGAATACCCAACTGCTGTGCTATCGCTCCAGTCCCCTAGTAGTATAGTAATGTTAATTTTATAAATAAATAGCCTGCTCCTTAAGAAAAATCTCCATAAAATATCTAAAATATTGTTTTAAAATATTGCTGTGCTAGGGGCTGGAGTGATAGTACAGCAGGTTGGGCATTTGCCTTGCACACAGCCGACCCGGGTTCAATTCCCAGCATCTTATATGGTCCCTCGAGCACCGCCAGGAATAATTTCTGAATGCAGAGGCAGGAGGAACCCCTGAGCATCTCTGGGTGTGATCCCCCAAAATATATTGCTGTGCTAAAAGGAATGTACATAAAGGCAAAGATGTAAAACAAAGTAAAAATGGGGTTCTTAGAAGATACATAAATAGCAAAGAATTATCTTCCTCTCTTCCTCTCTGTCTCTCCTTCTCTTTCTGTCAAATTAAAAAAAAATAAAATATTAGAAGAAAAGGACAGAAAGTCTCCAATAGTATGAGGTGTGTGTAAGCGTGCACGTGTGTGTGTGTTGTGTGTATGTGTGTGTGTGTGTGTGTGTGATATTGGTGGGGGTAAGTGTTTATGGAGGGCAGTAAGCAGGATTCCCCAAAGAAGTTTCATTTTGCAATGTCAAGTTTTCTGCCGGTCTCCACAGTTCTTAAGCTTCAATTCTGAAACTGGGTGGTTGTGCAATTATGATCATGTACACTGAAGATAAAGTCTAACAGAATCTTTCATGAGAATACCTCCAACAGTCATTTTACTGTATAAAAAATAATTACACCAATTTTCTCTTCTGCTTCTGAATGTGAATGATGTCCTGAATCAATTCTCTTTTTCTGACTTACTTTACTTTACATAATGCCCTTCAGTTCCAGTCATGTTCTTCCATAAAACATGATTTTCTATCAATAAATAAGATTATCAGCAATTTTAAAGTTTTTCTCCCTAATGAAAATGATACATTTCTGAATATGTGGTCACTTCTTTTAGCTATAAATCATGTAGCACTGTACTGTAGCACTGTTGTCCTGTTGTTCATCGATTTGCTTGAGCACCAGTAATGTCTCCATTGTGAGACTTGTTGTTACTGTTTTTTGCATATCTAATATGCCATGGGTAGCTTGCCAGGCTCTGCTGTGCGGACCAGATAATCTCGGTAGCTTGTCGGGTTCTATGAGAGGGATGGAGAAATCGAACTCGGGTCGGCTGTGTGCAAGACAAACACCCTACCCGCTGTGCTATCGCTATAAATCATGTAAGGATGAAATTATTTTATACCAAATTTAATGTTTGTAGTAAAAATATACTCTCAGAGGAGTTAATTTTCCATCTACTTTGTTTCAATAATTATATATTTACTTATTAGGTTTTCATCTGAGTCATGCAGGGAGAAATGTTATGTTTGGGATATCTAATTTAGCAGCACAGATTGATCATGTTAGTCAGCCTCTGTTGGGTTTTGTACTACTGTGATATTAAATGCTACTTTTGGAATTTAGCTAAAAAGATACTTTTGGAATTTAGCTAAAACGATCTTTATTTAGAACTTCTAGGAAATTTATTTGCATCTATATTAATTAGCATTTAAATACTTTCTATACAAAAAATATAAGATAGGTAGCCAGAAGAGTATTAAAGGAATATGTCTGGAAAATTAGAAAATACACGAGTTAACTAGAAATTGACATGAAACAATATTTTGCTCAAGGCCCAAATCAGTTGGTATACTAATGACCTAGACAATCTATTTGGTTGCATAGACTGCCTAATAATTTATTCAAATGAAGTATTAGTTTAATATATACAGAATATGCTTTAGAATGTATTAAAAAATTGCTTTCCAGGTTTACCTGAGAAAACGAATGGATAACAACCTGTTAATACATTTCTGAATCTTGGGAATTTTTCTGTCCATTGGGACAAATATCATTATTTTATCTCAATGATTATGAATGGTTACCATTGATTTATGCCATTGGAAGTAAAATGCTATTCTTAGTAAACTTCTTGAGAAAGTTAAACTTTGAGTACCTTCTCTCTTATCTTTTAGAATGCTGATGTGTCTTTCTGTAAACCTCAATACATTATATTGTAAATAAAATAAGGACAAATTAATATGATGGGTGTTCATGGTAATTATGGTATATCTAAAATATATATGCCACCCCTGCTAGGTTTTTTCATCCCTGTTTTAGCTTGTTTTCTTCCTGTGTATTTGTTGCCTGTACATACATCTCTCTTCAAAATATTTCTGAGCTCAGTTTCCTAATGCTACTCTCATATAGAGTAGTGACTGATCAGAGCAGAGGCACTATTACAGCTGTACTGAAACAGACTATTGAGAGGCAAAGAAATAGAACATAAGGTGAATTTAGTCAGACAGAATGGTAAACTTCTCTGTGCTCGGTATGAACTTATTTCTTTTTGTGATGTTCAAAGAAGCATATGATAGCTATAAATCTATCTAGATATCTAAGGAAATGTGCAGTTCAGAGTTTTAAACACTGTATTTGATTAGCATTCTTAAGCCTAATTTATTTGATCAGAGTTTATGCACTGTGCTTATCTGAAAAATTAGGATTTGTTAAAGTAGGGATTAACCAAGAAGTACATAGATTTATTTAGTAAATAAAAAGAGTAAGGGAATTTGTTGATGAACTTTGTTTTTTCAGAAATGTACCCAGAAGCCTACATGGGTGTTTAGATGTAGATGCATCCAGGATAAAAATAATAGCAAATCATTTGAGAACTATTTTTAAATGACAAAGGTACAGGGTTTGAATTGTGTCTCCAAAAGTGGGTCAGGGTCAGCAAGGGTTCTCGTTTTATCTAAAAAGTTTTCTTAAACCCTGAGTATCTCAAATGTGTCAGAAATTCTATCCCTTTAAAGTTTTTGTCTTGAAGTCAACAGACACTATAGAAATGCTCTACAAGATGCATTATTATTTAATTAAATCCTGGTTTTATGCTCTCTATCATGAGTATTTTTAAGTTCTTTTTTTTTCTCAAGAAAATCTAAACACAGAAAAAAAATCCTTATTTTATGACACACTGTGATACCCATTTTTCTTTTGGACAGATGTTACTCCATGAAGTATGAAAGACTTTAAACAGATTTAGTTTAATAAAGCTTTAGAGAATCTGTTGGAGTAAGAGTTCAAAAATGTGTTTTATTTTTGATGATATGAGTCCCAAGCAAGAGGATCAATAAAGTTACTTTAAAGACATTTTAAATAAAAATAAGTTTACTTAGATATAGGTTAAAATTAAATCAGTAAATGATATTATAAAATGCACTAGAGGTTCTTTCATGAAGGACTACGTCTTGGTTTATTAAAACTGGTGAATTGGCACTGAAAGTGGCAGAGGCTATTTTTAGTTGAAACTTTTCTTTCACCTGCACGGCTGGCCAGGGGTTAAAGTTTACCTCTTCAGCTAAAGCCAATTCAGTTCAGCATCATTCTTTTGTTTCCCAGGAAATAGAACCATGGTCAGTTACCCAATAAGCTTTGAGTGCCATCAGGGGCACTACAGAATGGTCATTGGTGTCATTGTTTTCATCATAGAAGGGCACAGTTAAAATAGAAAAACTAAAAAGAAAGGAGGGCAAAATAGAAGTGTACAGAACAAAAAAAGTATCTCTGAAAATAGCAGCAGCAATTGACTCCAGGCCTCTTAGTTCCACCAATATTAATACTTAAGTTCATAAGAATTAGTTCTGTCTAATAATCACTGTATTTTGAATTCCTTGCATGCAAGTAGAGCAATAAATTCAAAGAAAAATAAAGAAGACAGAATATAGCACTCTTGCCTCTCTCTTAGAGATTTCGTTTTAGTTAATAATATTGTTCTATTCTTTAAAAAACACATTTAAATTTTATTAATTTTGGGGGGTATATAAGGCAGTATACGCCTTAAATAAATAAATAAACAAACAAACAAACAAATAAATAAATAAATATACACTCCTGACTCCATACTCAACATTCACTCCTGATGGGTTCAGGAGACCATATGGGGTGCTGACTGTTGAACCCAGGTGGGCCATATGCAAGGTAAGCACCATATCCACTGTACTATCACTCTTGCCCCAAAGCACTGTAGCACTGTCGTCCTGTTGTTCATCAATTTGCTCTAGAGGGCACCAGTAATGTCTCCATTGAGAGACTTGTTGTTACTGTTTTTGGCATGTCGAGTACGCCATGGGTAGCTTGCCAGGCTCTGCCGTGTGGGCGGGATACTCTCTATAGCTTGTCGAGCTCTCTGAGAGGGATGGAGGAATCAAACCCGGGTCAGCTGCTTGCAAGGCAAATGACCTACCCACTGTGCTGCGGCTCCAGTCCTGCCCCAAAGCATATTTTAAAATAATATCTATTTGAACAATGGAAAGTTCGATTTCATTGCTGAATTATAGGCTAAAGCTTTATTTATTTATTTTTGCTTTTTGGGTCACACCTGGTGATGCACAGGGGTTACTCCTGGCTCTGCACTCAGGAAATACTCCTGGCAGTGCTCTGGGGACCATTTGGGGTGCTGGGAATCAAACCTGGGTTGGCTGCATGCAAGCCTAATGCCCTACCCACTGTGCTATCACTGCAGCCCTAAAGCATTTTTTTAAAAAAGTTATTCAAACAAAAAACATATTTATGTTTATAATTATCTTCCCCCAGAATTTTTTTCTGATTGGGCATTACCTGAATAGAATACCTTTAAAAAAATGATGCCTACTCCAAATATATTTTATTTTAAAATAGGGAAGTGGCTTCAAAAGCTATTTGTGATGCTTTGCCTGTAGGAAGACTAGATTTATTCCCCAGTACCAAGTGAATTCCAGGCACTATCTGGAACAATGTCAGAGTACTACATCTAAAGTAAT
Organism: Sorex araneus; assembly: GCF_027595985.1. Taxonomy (NCBI): domain Eukaryota; kingdom Metazoa; phylum Chordata; class Mammalia; order Eulipotyphla; family Soricidae; genus Sorex; species Sorex araneus. The sequence goes on from NC_073311.1 coordinate 15,920,870, forward strand.
ACTTGTGAACCTGTGGCTGTCAGCCAAACAAACAAGCACCCAAAAGATAATTTGGCCAGTTTACTTTAGATCAGTGACAAATTTGTCATATTTTGAACCCTCTGACGATTTTTTTTCAAAATTGCTCTAAAAGTCTAATAAAAAATTTTTTTTTCAGTATTGGGGCCACATTCAGGGGTGCTCAGGTCTTACTTCTGCCTCTGCTCAGAGCATCATATGGTATGCCGGGAACAGAACCCTGGTCAGTCTCATGCAAGGCAAGTGCCTACCCACTGAAGTGTTGCTCAAGTCTATTTTCTGTTTTGTAATTTTAGACATTTTTAGAGAAAAGAAAGAAACTGACTCACTAGCTTTAGTGTTATAAATGCATAAGAGGCAAATTAGGGCCATAAGAATGGAAACAGACCATTTTCAAAATATTCTACATTGTATGTAATCACTAATATATTTGTAATAGTTAAGAATGCCATAGTACTAATATGATCAATTGCTGATGATTGGTTTCTTGTGAATCTTGTAAAGGATACCTAAAGGTGACAGCTATGAAACATCTTAGTTTTTATCAGCATGTTTTGACAGCTTTTTGGATACTGTTGGTCCTGATCCTAGCTTTGTTTATGTTTTAAAGAAATTGGGGAATAGGGTGATTTCTCTTATCACAAGCAACAGAAAGAAACAGAAAATTGAACTTAATATATTATGATATTATTTATTAGAAATACATAAAATTATAGCTGATTTAATTCAACTGATCAGTAAAGTAATACACTCCTGTTCATATATTTTTGCCTGTTCTCTTTTTGTTCTCTTGTTGGTTTTGTCTGAGTCTGTTCTTTTATGTTCTGTTATACCTCCAATATTCTTTTATGTTCCATTATACACCCAATATTCTTCTAGAGTAGCACACACATTCTAAATTTTTATACTCTACACTTTTATTTTCTTCAGCATTGTATATTTTAATTATTTTAGAGGAGAGATTTCAGTTCATACCCAGAATTTCTCAGGACTATTTTTGGCTCTGTGCCTGGGAGTGATCCTCCATATTGCTTTGGAGAATCATATGCAAAACCAGGGTTCTAGCCAGTGTGAGCAGCATACAAGGAAGTGCAAAGAAAGCACCACACCACCTTACCACATGTGCTCATTTCCCTGCCCTCTAGATTTTTTTTTTTTAAACAAGACCTCTTCAGTTGGGACCAGCACCATAGTATGGTGGGAAGGACGTTTGCCTTGCATGAGGCTGACCTGGGTTTGATCCTTGACATCCCATATGGTCTCCTGAGCACCACCAGGCATAACTCCTAAATATCACTGGGTGTCACCCAAAAAGCCCTCTCCCTAAAAAAAAAAACACCTCCCCAAATTCACCCAGAGACCAGTGAATTCCTAATGGATGTCCAGCGGGGGACATTTCTAATGAAAATTCCTAGCTGTATAAGTCTGATCTCAGACTCAGTGAAGTTGGTGCTCAGGTTACAGTTAAACGGTGGCTCAGTAGTGCTGAGGTTCAGGGTCGTGCTGGCAGTGCTTGGAAGTCAGCTTTGCTGTGGACATCCCAGAGTCTGGGATACTGTTAAATGGGACATTTGCTTATCCAAGCACAGAGATTTGGCGGGAAAACCAGGCTTTATTCACTGTGGGTGTAGTCTCGGCAACAAGGTTGTCTGAGAACATCAGCAGAGAGCAGTAGTGTCACAAGTCATTTGTAGGGCATTTCTGCAAACTCATTCTTGTGATTCAATCCAGGGGCACACTGAAATCATGACGTCAAGTACAGCAAAGATGCTGGGTTACAGTAGCACAAGGACATCATAAGGGTCTACCGTCCTGTTTGCGTGAAGGTAAACTTGGCAAAGTCATTTACAGCAAGAAAATGGGGGGGAGGCGTTGTGGTTTAGTACAAGTAATTTATGAAACACAAATCACACAGACCACAGATATGCCAAACATGCCTCCATCCTGTTATCTTCCAAGCTCTTAGAAATGCTTTTATTGATTTCCTAGGATTTTTAATTTTTATATTCTTTTTAACTTTGAAATTTTTATTTGATCTCTCTCTTATATGAGATATAGCACTGTAGCACTGTTGTAGCACTGTTGTCCCATTGTTCATTGACTCGCTTGAGTGCGCACCAGTAACGTCTAACTTGTGAGACTTGTTACTGTTTTTGGCATATCGGATACACCTCGGGGAACTTGCCAGGCTCTGCCTTGCAGGCGAGATACTCTTGGTAGCTTGCTGGGCTCTCTGAGAGGGATGGAGAAACCGAACCTGGGTTGGCCATGTGCAAGGGAAATGCCCTACCCACTGGGCTAATTTTGGGCTGGAACGATAGCACAGCAGGTAGGGTGTTTGTCTTGCATGCAGCGGACCCAGGTTTGATTTCTCTGCCCCTCTCAGAGATCCCAGCAAGCTACCAAGAGTATCTCGCTCGTATGGCAGCGCCTGGCAAGCTCCCCATGGCGTATCCGATATGCCAAAAATAGTAACAACAAGTCTGACAATGAAGACGTCACTGTTGCCCACTCGAGCAAATAGATGAGCAATGGGATGACAGTGACAGTGAAACAGTGAAATTTTTATTTGTTTATTGGTTTGGGCCACATCCAGTGGTACTCAAGGCTTATTCCTGATTCTGTTCAAGAGAGATTATCCCTGGCAGTGCTCAGGGGATTATGTGAGAGGTTGGGAATTGAACCAGGATCTGAAGTATGCAAGGCAAGTACCTTACTCTTTGTTCAATCTCTCTGGCCCCTCTATCCCTAAATACTTTACAAAGAATTACCCCCCACTATATTTTTAGTGTTTTTTTTTTGTATCCTGGTTAATTATTTCTCAACTAGTGCTGCTCTTTATACCCATTAAATTGAAATGAGGAACTATAAAATTGTTTCATATTGGAAATTCAAACCAATATTCTTTTTTTTTCTTTTCTGAAGACAAGACAGGGACTAGTGACATTTTCTGTGTCTGGCATGCTCCTGAGTCTAGTTACTAATTATCACCAAGCTAAATCTCTCCCTACAGTTTCAGAGTTTCCGTCACTGGAAGTTCTCTAGCAAACCTTAAGGGATCCTGGAGAAAGAATCTGTTCATTGTAAATTGGGTGACACAGTTTTGTTGGTGGAACTATACCACACGCAGAACAAGTTGCACTCTCTGCTTTCCATCAGACTGAATGAGTAGAGGAGGAAGAGAATACCTTCCTGTCCAAAATGTCTACAATGTCACAGGCTCACTGTGATACCCTTATTCTCTAAAAAAATTTCATTCTTGCTAATTTTTATGAAACTTATTTGGCATCCTTCTTTAGTTACAAGAAGTACCTGGAAAACTTCTTCCTGGGTTTTGAAAAAAAGTAGTACTGCTTTGGTATATTAACTCTTCAGAACAGAGAGGATACCATTTTATGTATAAGTTAGTTATCTTGGCATTGACTCACACTTGGAAAATTTGTATGTATGACTTATGTAATAATTCATCTTATTTACAACTTGAACTGGTTATAAGTAGAACATGCTTTAAGATCGATGAGAAAAGTAAAAATGAGCAGGTGCTTTATTGAGCACCAATTTTATACCATTTTATTTAATTCCTCAAAAACCTTTGTACTGTAAAAACCACCACTCTTGAATTTATGCTTAAGGGAACCACTACTGAAGGCAATAGGGTTCAGACTTAAAAGCTTCTTGTTTATTATGACAATGAATTGCATGATCTTTTTATTCAAACTTACTTTCTCTGTGTTATCAAAGAAACTGCAGGAATAATCTTTAGTTTGAATCTGCCAAGGAGGGAACTGAATGGCAATTTTTTGGTTAGGTAACAATCAGATCCCCTTTGATCGCACTGTTTGGCAGATTGCTCTTGTTGGAAGGTGGTTCATTCTAAAACTGTCCTAACATGTATCTGTAGGAGCCAATGGCTTTTATCTTTGCCCCAGTCTTTCCAAAGTTTATGTGTGTAAGAAATAAATAATCCATTTGTATGTTAATTCCAAATAAACAGTAGGAAATTTTATTCTAATTAATTGGGTTTGAGTCAAACAGATTAGGCTGGGTTATCTACTTTGTGTAAACATAATAAATAGTATTTCTAGAATTTATTGAAATTGCAGTTTTTAAAAAGTAAAGTAGTCATGCCTGGGATAAAGCTTAGTAAGCAGTGCATGCTTCATATGAAACAGGACTTGAGTTTTATATCTGCCACCAAAAATAAAATAAAAATAAAATTAAATATAATTTCTGTTACCTGTGTAATTATAATTGTCATTTATTTTGAATACATATATAATTGTAGGATCAGTTAAAAATAATCAGACATATGATGAATAGGTATCCTCCTGATTTGACAAGGATTCAAATATATTTTAGGAATTGTTCCAAGGAGGATTATTTTTAGTATTAGAAACTACTGCTTATTATTGGGTATCTGTGTGCATGCCAGGCACTGTTCTAAACAATAAGCACCTTATCTCTAATCCTCATAAAACCCTGCAAGGCAGATGTAAATAACCTCATTTTCAGAATGTAGAAACACAGGCTCAGACTGTTTGAATAACTCGTGTGAGATGACAAAACTAGCAAGTGGCAGAATCAAAAATCAAACAGTACTGATTATGAAACTCCATGCCGTAAGCCATCCAAGTGGATCTTTTTAATTGGTGCCTTCTTTTGTCCAGTGATTTGGTGGAGTTTGGGGTCACTGGAGTCCTAAGTTCTATAGAATTATGGAGCAACATACATGACTTTATTCATCTATGTGGTTTGTTCCCAAAGTTTTTATTTACCATGACTATTACCAGATATAAATTAGAATATGCAAATTTCATTTTAATTCTAAACATTTTTATTCTCTTTTCTACTCTTTCAAAATTAATATTTATTGTTTTCCATTTGATAAATCAATCATTTATTGTGACATAATCTATTGATGTTGAAATGAATAGAGTAACATAACAAAACTATCTACATCACAAAGGATATATAATTTTAGCTTTTTATGGACCATATATTTTTCTTTTTGGGGGGTCACACCCAGCGATGCACAGGGGTTATCCTGGCTCAAGCACTCAGGAATTACTCCTGGGACCATATGGGATGCTGGGAATCGAACTCTGGTTGACCACATGCAAGGCAAATGCTCTATCCACTGTGCTATTGCTCCAGCCCCAATGGACCATATATATTTTTTATTTTTTAATTTTTTTTTAATTGAATCACCATGTGGAAAGTTACAAAGTTCTCAGGCTTATGTCTCAGTTATACAATATTCAAACACCCATCCCTTCACCAGTGCCCATGTTCCACCACCAAAAACCCAGTATACCTCCCGCCCTTGCCCCCCCCCAACTGTATAACTGATGAATTTCACTTCATTTCCTCTTTACTTTGATTACATTCCATATTTTAACACAAAACTCACTATTGTTGTTGGAGTTTCCCCCTAGGAAAGACAGCCTAACTACCAAGGAAGCATTTGATAATTAGTTTTCCATTGCTGAGAATGAAGAGATATGTAGCCCCAGTGCTCCAAGTACATAACTCTTTTTTTCCCTTTTTCCTTTTCCTTTTTTTCCCCCCTCATCTCCCTTCCTGCGCCTCATAGTATAGTGTGCACCATGCTACATTTCTCCCTGAAAATGGGAAACGACCGGGAAAGAGGGATATTTCCTCTTCTCAGCCAGTGTGGGGCTGTTGCTTAGTTCACAGTCCAGAGAAATGGCTGCTACTTTGATTACCTTCAATATTTAAACAAAAAACTCACTGTTATTATTTGGAGTTTCCCCCCAAGTCAGACCTGCTAAAAAGGAACCGTTTTACATTGCTGAAAAATTAAGAGATGTTAAGTTTTGGATTTCTGTATAAAGTCCAGGGAAAATTCTGCCAGAAATTGCATAGCCCAGCTCACAGTCCCAGTGCATTGCTGTAAGAAGCTGCGCTGGATGTCAAAATGTGTTAGGTCTCTGGAATCAAAGTCTTTAGGTGCAGAGGGTCCGTTTCATTCTCAGTAGCTCCGGCTTTATCTGGGCCAAGGGCGTGCCTGTTACACCCCCTTCCCAGATTCCCTAGGGGCCCCAAGTGTAAAAGCCGTACACCTCTGGGTTAGGAGTCTTAGAAGGTGGCTCCTGCCATGTGGATGTTGCTGCCGCCACCATTTTCTGTGCAGGAAGACAGGGTGGAGAGGAAAGATCCATCCCTGGGCAGCGCAGAGTTGTAGCCCAGCTCAGAGTCCCAGTGCATAGCTGTAAGAAGCTGCGCTGGATGCCAAAATGTGTTAGGTCTCTGGAATCAAAGTCTTTTGGTGAAGAGGGCCCAATGGACCATATTTTTAAAGCATAAATATGCATATAGCATTCTGTAAGTCCTGACGTCCAGATCTCTTTCTTTCACTCAATAGATCTACATTTTACTGAATTTCAAACTTATCATTTCATGTGTCAACACATCATGTTGACACACTATTACTACACATCATATATTAATAAGACAAAAATTATTTTGGATCCTTCTGAAAAATCATATGCACATTTGACTACTAATCTCTTGTTCTTATAAACACCACTATTATTTTTCATGTAAAGCAGTAAAACAACTGCACTGTTGCATTTTCTTGTCTCAGAATTCTTTGAATTCACTCTGTTCATTTTTGTTGTTGTCTGTTTGTTTGGAGGGCTGCACCCACCAGTTCTCAGGGCTTACTCTTGTTCTTCTCTCAGGCATCACTCTTGGTGGGTTTCAGGGAGTCATATGTGGTGCTGGATCGAGGCTGGTTGGCTATGTGCAAGGCAACCACTCTACACTCTGTACCATGATGTTAGCCCTCCCCTCTGTTCATTTCTTATACAGAGTTAATTATTGTGTTATAAGAATATTAAAGTGCACATTTCTTTTATAGCATGAATGAGTAAACATAAATATGTGTACATGCTTACATTAATTGTCATGCATATATTAGTTTTCTGTTAAAAATGTTTAGAAACAATGTTACCTATGATAATGAGAACATCAAGAGCCTAGATAAAAGGGTCTATATACTATTCTGCTGGATAAAGTATCAGGGTCACTTAGGAGAAATACCAATTTTAAGGTTAGGAAAAGGAAAATTGCAAGTCAAACTTGGGGTATCTCCTCTGTCAAGGAAACAAGGAATAACTCAAAAATAAAAGTTGATTTTTCATATCTCTTTCATTATTTGTATATAGGAAAGCTATAGATGTTTTGGGTGTTTATTTTGTAGCCTGTCACTCTACTATAAAAACCTATTGTTTCTGGGAGTTTTTTTGTAGAGTCTTTAGGATTTTCTGAGTATAGTATCATGTCATCCGCAAATCGTGGTAGCTTGACCTCTTTCTTTCCTATCAGAATTCCCTTGATATATTTTTATTGCCTAACTGCTATGGCTAGACCTTCCAGTACTATAGTGAATAAGAGTGGCGAGGGAGAGAAAACTTGTCTTGTCCTCGATCCTAGAGGGAAGGGTTTCAGTTTCTCCTCATTGAGAATAATACTTTCTGTGGGTTTGTGGTAGATGGCTTTAACTAAACTGAGGAAAGCTCTTTCAATTCCCATTTTGTTGAGAGTTTTTATCATGAACAGATACTGAATCTTGTCAAACGCTTTTTCTGCATCTATTAATATGATTATATGTTTTTTTATCTTTTTATTGATAATTTTGTATTATTCTGATTGACTTGTATTAAAACATCCTTGCATCCCCAGGATGAATCCTACTTGGTCATGGTGCATGATCTTTTTGATGAGTCATTGGATTCTGTTCACTAGGATTTTGTTGAGTATCATTGCATCTGTGTTCACGAGGGATATCAGCCCATAAGTCTTTTTTTTTGTGGTATATTTGTCTGCTTTTGGTATTAAGGTGATATTTGCTTCATAGAAACTGTTTGGAACTGTTTCTGGTTCTTCAATTTCCTGGAAAGGCTTGGAAAGTATTGGGAATCATTCCTCTTTAAAGATTTGGAAGAATTCACTAGTGAATCCACCTGAACCAGGGCTTTTGTTTTTGGGGAGAGATTTTATTACTGTTTCAATTTCCTCAATTGTGATAGGTCTGTTTAGATACACTTCAAGTTCTCTTAGGAGAGTCTAGGAATTCAGGAATTGATTCATTTCCTCAACGTTTTCTTGTTTTGTGGCATAAAGATTCTCAAATTAATCTCTGATAATCCTTTGAATTTCTGTAGTTTCCATTGTTATGGCCTCCTTTTTATTTTTGATTCTGTTTATTAGGGTTTTTTCTCTCTTTCCTTTTGTGAGTCTTGGTATAGCTTTAAAATCCCGTTCACAATAGTGCCTCAGAAAATCAAGTACTTAGGAATCAACTAAAGAGGTGAAAAACCTATACAAAGAAAGTAACAAAACATTAATTCAAGAAACAAAAGAAAACTAGGAAATTGAGATATATCCCCTGTTCATGGATCAGGAGGATTAATATTATCAAAATGGCAATACTGGGAGCTCTCCACGCTCCGCCGTGCAGGCGGAACACCCATATTCAATATGCCAAAAACAGTAACAAGTCTCACCATGGAGACGCTACTGGTGCCCTTGAGCAGGTCAATGAACAACGGGATGACAGTGTGACAGTGTAGACTGGAAACTGTGGTGTTCCGCATAGTCAGGGTGACTCCCCCTACTTCTGGAAGCTGTAGCAGCCATGCTCACTTCCCACAATTGCCACCAGAACAACACATTGGCCCAAAACATAGATCCTGAAGTCTCTGGATTCCTCAAAACTGAAATTTCTGTAGGATAACACCAAATTAGATAAAGCCAACTAAACTCAACAAACAAAAACAAATGCAGCGATAAACAGCTAGCAACTAGCAACAAAGAGCTTAATAAGTTCTTAGACAAGAACTTAACAACCCCTTGATCAAATATAACAAGTCTCACATAAAAAATGATTTTAATATTGGCACTTTGTTATCTAATCAATCTCAACTCTAGAATTGTATCAACAGTTCAATTTTGTCTATGTTATAATGGCTTTTGTATATGTTAAAATAAATTAAACTTTTTAAAAAATGGCAATACTCCCCAAAACATTATACAGGTTTAATGTGGTCCCTATACAGATACCCATAACATTGCTCAAAAAAATAGACAAAACACTCCTGAAATTCATATGGAATAATAAACTTCAACGAATAGCTAAAGCAACCCTTGGGATAAAGAAATGGATGGCAACACCTTCCCCAACTTCAAACTGTACTACAAAGCAGGATTAATTAAAACAGCATGGTATTGGGCTAGAAAGACACCCAAACACCTATGGAACAGAGTTGAGTATTCTGTCATCAATGTATCACTGTCATCCCATTGTTCATCAATTTACTCAAGCAGGTGCCAGTAACATCTCCATTCATCCCAGTCTTGAGATTTTAGCAGCCTCTCCTTGCTGATCTTTCCAATGATTGGAGGCTTTTTCAGGATCAGGGGAATGAGACCTGTTATTGTTACTGTTTTTGGCATATGGAATATGCCACGGGCAGCTTGCCAGGCTCTGTCATGCAGCTGGAGAAGATAAACGAAATAATATTCCCAGTCAGTAATTTGGCAGGGTGGGCTGGAGAGAGAGCACAAGGGCTAAGGCATTTGCCTTGCCTATTATCAACCCAGGTTCCACTCCACCATCACATAGGCCACCTTAGATCCCGCCAGGGGTAACTGCTGAGGGCAAAGCCAGAAGAAAGCCCTCAGCAAAGCTGGGTGTTATGCCAAAATCAAATAAAAAACAGACAAACAAGATTTTTCCTAAACACAGTAGCACTGTTGTCCTATTGAGCGGGCACCAGTAACGTCTCCATTGTGAGACTTGCTGTTACTGTTTTTGGCATATTGAATAGCCATGGGTAGCTTGCCAGCGAGTGGGATACTCTTGGTAGCTTGCTGGGCTCTCTGAGAGGGACCAAAGAAGCGAACCTGGGTCAGCTGTGTGCAAGGAAAACACCCTACCTGCTGTGTTATCGCTCCAGCCCTAAACACAGTAACTTGGCAGAAATAGAACTAAAAATATCTCTAAGAATAGCCCCAGCTCATAAGAATGCAGTCTAAGGGGCAAAAAAAGAGCAAAAAATAAACTACTGCTATAAATTTATCATATATTGTTAGAATAAATTTTAAAAAGACTGCTGTAATTGTATCACAATTGTCATTAAGACAAAATGAAGTAACTAAAAATCCAATTCTAGGGGCCAGAAAGATAGTACAGAGATCTGATTCCCAGAACCACAAGGTCTGGACAGTAACATATCTTTGTGTCCTCAAACTGAACCACCAGCCTGACTGGCTGAGTATCACCAAGAGTGGTCCCTGGACCCCTGAACACCTAATGGGAGACCCAAAGGATTTAAATCCAATCCTTAGAAGAGGAATAAGTAAATGAGCTACAATTCTATACTCAAGCAGGGGAATACTAGTTGGAGCAGGGGAATACAAATAATTTAGTCTAACAATAAGGAATGATACTTAGTTAAAAACTTAACTATTGTTATTGGCATTAAAAGCATCAATATAGCAGGAGTTTAAAATTATCTGTAAAAATAAAAAAGGGTTTGATATACATATATAAAAAGATAATATATATGTAAAACATCTATTTTGGAAAAAATGTTTATTTGTAATGTTTTTATTCCAAATTCTGTCATAGACTCTCAAATATATGATAAATTAATCTTTGATAAAGGAGCAAGAAATTTGAAGTGGACAAAAGGAAAGTCTCTTCAACAAGTGGTGCTGGGAAAATTGGACAGTTACCTGCACAAAAATGAACTCTGACCTCTGTCTAATGCCAGTCACAAAAGTCAGATCAAAGTGGAATAAAGACCTCAATATCAAACCTGAATCCAGAAGGTAAATGGAGGAAAATTTAGGCAAAACCCTTCATGACACTGTAGATAAAGCCATTTTTAAGGATGAAACACCACTGACCAAGCAAGTGGAAACAAATGGGACTATATTAACTAAAAAGCTTCTGCACTTCAAAAGAAACAGTGACAAAATATAGAGAGAGCCCATGGAATGGGAAAAAACAAGTATTTCCCCAATACTCAGCAGATAAGGGGTTAATATCCAGGACAATACAAGACATTAGTAGAACTGTACAAGAAAAATCCTCTAATCCCTTAAAATAGGCAGAAGATATAAATAGAAACTTACTCAAAAAATAAGTACAAATAGACAAAAGGCACATGAATAAATGCTCTGCATCACTAATCATCAGAGAGTTTCAAATCAAAACAAAATAAAATATCTCATACCAGAGACTTACACACACATTGAAAAAAAAAAAAAAAGAACAACCAGTGCTAGTGCAGATTTGGAGAGATAGGTAATCTCTTTCACTGCTTATGGGAATGCCAACTGGTCCAGCCTTTTGGGAAAACAATATGGGAAAATCCTTAAAAAACTAGAAATTGAGCTTTCATATGACCTAGAAATACCACCTCTGGGAATATATCCCAATATATCCCATAGAGGCAGAGGGAGGGTTGGGATGGGGGGATACTGGGGACATTGGTGATGGAAAATGTACACTGGTGGTGGGATGGGGTTTGAGTATTGTATGACTGAAACTCAAACATGAAACTTTATAACAGTATCTAATGGTGATTCAATTAAAATAATGAATTAGTAATTAAAAAATGTGCATGTCAGAGATATATGAAAAACCTGAAAAAGAAATTGACACTTGCATTGAGAAATGGGTAAGATTGGGAAAAATTTGAGCAAAATATTAATAAACACATTGAATTACAACATGGCTAGATTTAAATAGAAATGAACTATGTAGTAAAAGGCAAACTATAGGAATCTATTTTTCAGTTTGTATTAGGAAAGTTCACCATTAAAATAAAAGAATAAATAATAGAAATATTGACAATAATAGGAAAATTAATGAAGATTTTAGAAAAATTTGACTCATGTTTATCATTACAAAATAAATATACACAAGGAGATAAATTTGTCATTAACTATTAAAGGTAAAAATAAGCCTGCTCTCTGCTTTAAATATCCATCACACAATCAGAATACCAATCAAAACAAATATGAAAAGAATAATCTCATTAAAAATATATCATCTCATACTGTTATTGGAGATGAGAGAGAATAAAAGGAAAACAAAAAGTATGAGTGTAATATTTCTTTATTTAGGTTTTTAATTTATTTAAGGAATAGTTTTATATTAATAAATATTATATTATAAGGTGTTCCTTTATGCCTTATTCCAGGCTTGCCATAATCATAAAAGAAAATAAAAGTAGCTAACAACATTTTAATTTTATTTAGTACACAAAAGGTGATTTTACTTAGATAAAATTCAAGGCCAGGTAAAATAATTTTTACTATTATATACATTTCAAATAGAGAAGAACTATATATAAATAATTATATAACCTTAGGAGGCCGAACTATAAGTTCAAAATGTATTAGCAATGTAGTCACAGATTGTGAGAGGCTGTGATCCCATGGATAGGACAGGAAGCTTTTGTACTCTCTATGTATGGGAATGTTTTCCTTTTTTGGGGGTACAATGTTTTCTTTAGGGAAGACCAAAACTATTTTTAGAGCTCTGCATAATTAAATTACAGTGAAAAAAGATGGTCTCCTAAATATAAAATTAGATACATAGCAACTAAATTACATCTGTAAAGCACGTGACAAAAGTACTTAGACTAACATTTACCAAGTATGAGGAAGTGAATAAATGTGTATAATGCTAAGAATAAGCAATATATTGTCTATTCTCTGTCTCTCACATAACGTTTCTTGCAGTCAATTATAGCTGAAAATAACTCAAAATGGAACTTGGAGAAATGTAGTTTTGCATAACTAATTGATAACCTAAAAAGTGATCACATTCTTTGATGGTAATTATAGTCATGGCATTAGTGAAGTATATATATTATAATCATAATTAAATGAACTATTTTCTGGTTGGTAGAGCAAGAGCTATCAATTAAGAATATGTCGTATCACTAGCAAGTTTTTTATTTGGATCCCTGGCAATATTATAAAATTTTAGCTGCCTATTGGTTATAAAGATACATAGAGATGATCTATGTAAATGGTCTCTGTAAATATGATTACTAAATATTTTTTATTTAGATCAACTAGGAAAAAAATGGGGAAGTATGCATAAAGCAAGATTTTTGATTGATAGATAAGGAAGGACAATGTGTCATAGAGTGGGAATCTTATAAAGTTTCTTGGAAGTGAGTTTTAAATTAAGAACTTCACTGCATTTAGCATAGATTTGAGAGCAAACAAAGTATAGTACACACAGTAAAATGTAGTTCCTGCACAATTGAGAATTATTGAAGTGAATTTTAGATGGCTTTGCAATCCATATTATAGAACTTAAAATTTTTCTGAAGACCAAAGAAGGACATCGAAATAACTTAATGAGTGTAAGCACATCAAATAGATTTCTATAAATACATTCTGATTCAGTACAGAGGACTGATGGTTAGAGGCAAATACAGAGCATGGAACTGGACCTCATATATATTTGGCATTGTGTCATTCATTCAGTGTTTCTTCATTTTCCCTGCCTCTGTTTCCTCTTCTGTAAAAATGCATGTTATAAAGTGAGTTACATCACAGAATTGATTCAAAGAAAGCTAGTGACTATGACTGTTTACAAGTAGTAATTTAGAATTATTCATTGAAATGTAAAAGAATGTGAATAATTAGATTTTTCAAGAGATGCCAAAATTATTAAAGTGCTGTATTAAAGTATATGATAAAGTATTGAATGCATTTCTCTGTTAGAAACTTTTTGTTTTCTACATAATTTTTTTCTTATTCTTTTTCCAAACTGATATATTTAGTCATCTGTAGGTATGTCTAGAACAAAAGATTGTCAGGGTCCTGGCCAGTCAACCCTGGAACACTGGAGTATAAGCCCCAAAGTCACCGGACTTACTCCCTATAGAAGAGGGAGTGGGAAGGGGAGAAGCCTCTGCCCTGGCCCTCTGCTCGCCCGAGGATTCCTACTGCCGAGAAAAAAACCGACGGAGAAAGAAGGTCACCAAGCAGAGCAGGGGAGCCTGATGGTCAAGCAGACTCCGTTTATTGATTCTTACACAGGGGTTTTTATGTACACAATCTGGGGTGGGGGGTGCATTCCATACATGTATCAACTTACCTCCTCGAGCTCAGTACAGATGCTAGTTAATGATTTGTATTCCCCAATCTCAGGGCCCAGTTAACTAGCTCAGGTAAATGTTAACTGTCACACCCTGCATCCCATTGTCTCCTCAACCAGAGTGCCTGTGTGTGGAATGCAGGAGTGTATGGAATGCAGGGCCCCTGGGCCCCTGTTAACAGGGCCGGCTCTTGCTTTCAGGGGCAGGGGGTTTAGTCAAAGTCTCAGGCTGGCTACTGAGACCCCAACAAAGATGATATTAACTAAGCATCTTAATGCAGTATATATGTGATGAATAGCTTTCCCAGAAGCTTCTTAAGAGACATCTAAAACAAAGCATACACATCCTCACTTTTGTTCATTCTCTTTTTTTTTCCTTTTTGAAATCACATGCTACTGTGGATAATGAAGAAAACGCCACACAATAGAGATGATAGAAAGGTAAGCAGTAAGGCCCTGAATCTTTAAAGCACCTTTCTATTGATGAACTATAAGGATTTGGTCACTATCCAAGTAAGAAATACTGTTTTTCTATTTTAACTTTTTTTGTTACTTTATGTTCTTAGTTGCTCAAAACAATACAAATAATGTTACTAGTAATGAGATGCTTAGGTTGGTAAAACCTGAACTTTTTCATAGGCTTAATAGAATTGTTTATATGTCAAAACTCAGAAATATTAACGGCTTGAAAAGCAATCTCATTCTTACTATGCAATATATTTTGATACTATATCATGAATTTTCTGAAAAGGTTGTTGATTGACAAACTATAGAGGTCGAAGAAATAATATGAATATATTTAAATTTTGGTATATTTTGCCTTCTGCACTGTCGCCAAATTCTTGAAATGACCATGAATATCCAAGAGTATATTCAAGTGAAATGAATATGAGTATCCAAGTAATTTTATAGCTTTACAAAATACAATATGCTCTGGCTTTGGTTTACAATCCAGATTGTTAAAAATTTTGGTAAGTTGGAAACTTGCTCACTTGAAAGTACCTCTTAATGAAAGCCTAAGCAAGAGAAGTTAAAGGACTTTTTATATAAAGTTCAATAGCCTACTGATAAAGACAAGATGAAAGGTTTCATTTCATCCTGAGGATCATTGTAACTGATGGCCTTAATTTAGTCATCATTGTTTTGAAACAAATTCAAGTTGTAAAACACACAGGACAATAAAAACAATCAAAGTTTTTTAACTTAAAAGCTCTGTTCAGATAAGATTTGTGCCTGTGGTTGGTTACTTATACGCGGAATTAAGCAGAAGCTTACTAAGAGCCTGAGAGTCATACACCAAAGAAATCAGTGGATACTGTGATTATTCAATGAAACAATTTAAGAGCTCTGAAAATAGCAGTAGTGTGAAATAGTCAATTGCCTATACTTCAAAGGGCAGTAATTAGAGTAGCATAGGAGAAAAATGGACAATTGATTTCTCTTTATAAATTTCATATTAGGAAACTAAGAAAAGTTTCTCAAATATCAGAGAATGAAACATTCATATTTTATATTTGAGGATTTTTAATTTTAATAAATGAGCAATACTGATTACCTCTATTTTCTTTCCTAAACCTGTTTTTACAATGTTATTGAAGGATAACAGGTTTCAGCTAGCCTCCCAATTATGTACAGTTAAGATTCATCAAAATAAGCATAATATATTTTTTAAGATATTTCATCTTGTTATTTAAGTTGATTAGAGTTAAATTCAAAATAATTTTGCTAAGCCATGTGGACTTCAAGAAAAAGTGTTATCAATCTCCAACTCCTAGAAAAATGATGACTACCCAATTTTAAGATTGTTAGAAGAAAAACTTCCAAAACAGGTTAGTTCTTTGCATTGTTTCGTGCAAAAAGAATTAACCATCAAAACTGTACATATGAAAAGTGACTTATTTTTGCTACGCCAAGGAAAGTATAAAGGTTTGAAAGGAAGAGAACAGACCTGTCTGTTAAGATTGTGAGTCTGGCTTCTTAAAATGATATACTAGTAATTGTAATACTTTATTTTTGTTTTTTGGTTTGGGGGCAACAGCTACTGGTGCTCAGAAATCACTCCTAGAGGTTCTTGGAGGACTGTCTATGGTAACTAGGATTAAGTAACTTGGACTAGATCGATAGCACAGTGGGTGGGGTATTTGCCTTGCACACAGCTGACCCGGGTTTGATTCCTCTGTTCCTCTCGGAGAGCCTGGCAAGCTACTGAGAGCATCCCGCCCACACAGCAGAGCCTGACAAGCTACTCATGGCATATTTGATATGCCAAAAACAGTAACAAATTTCACAATCTGGTTGTTTCCAGATTCTGGTTATTTTGAACAGTGCTGCAATGAACATACAGATGCAGATGTCATTTCTACTATGCTTTTTTGCACCCTTGGGATATATTCCCAGATGTGGTATTGCTAGGTCATATGAAAGCTCAATTTCTAGTTTTTTAAGACTGCCCATAAACTGTCTATTTCTTCTAGAATGTATGTCCATGAAAATTCTCCACCTATCTGTAATGCGATGTGTTCTTTTTCTCTGGCTAATTTGTTTGATGTTATTTTAATCGCTTGTCTAGCCCAAGAAGAACCCAGAGAAGTAGAGGGAAATTTCTTCACTGCTCTACATTATCTTGTCCCAACTGCCATTTTATCTTGCGATAGGAACATCTGGCAAATCTTTCTTCTTAATTTCTTTCTTTAAAGTTAATAAACTAATATATTCTGAGGACTATGGTACCCTGATATTATAACATAACACTTTACCTAGAGTTTCTAAATTTTAACTTCTACCTAGTAACTAGAAGGGTGATTGTGGCTACTTTTCTTGAGGAGAAAGTGGAACTTATTCGTGGGAAGAAAAACGTAACTGTTATTTAGGTGTCCAAAATATTAAATTTTCACTCCATTGTTTAATCTAAGGAATATAAATATGTATAAAATATTTATCCTGTAACATGTTATACTTTCCTTAGGAGACAAGAATCACACTTGCCATTATTAATCTTCCTTTCCCCATATTTTTACCTAGAAAGTAAGTGGAAACATTGATGGACTATGAAGCAAAAGGTCAATTTCTAAGATCGGGGGAATGATGATCAGGAAGATGCTTTAATTTTAAAGGCATTTAGAGTTGAGCTACCATTTGTTCTGAACTTTCATATTTTTATGTTAGAGTGAAATGAACTTAAAAATTCAACTCCAGCAGCTGGAGATATGACATAGAGTTTCAAGCATGTATTTTGCTCAAAGCCGACATAGGGATTTGTTCCCTGGCACCCCATGTGATACCAAGAGTCTACCGGGAACCGCCTGGTATGGAGCCCAAACAAACCAAACAATAAAACAAAAAACAAAAAAAACTATGCATACTCAACCATAGTTATATTTCGATTTTTTAAATATTTGCAAACATATTTAATAATTAAGGCAAAATTTCTCTGACTCAACTTTTAGATATTATATTAATTCCTGATTAGTTCCTGATTCAACACTCCAACTCCCAGATTTTGAAATATCATTCCTTGAAATTTCAAATCCTTTCTCATTTTTCCCAGGGTTTCAGAATCCTGGAATATCTTTCTTAAAAACTTGGAAACCATGATCATGGTTGTGCCTTGTCATAAAGCATATGACTTACATGTGCAAGATTCTAGGTTTGAGACTTGGCAACACACAAATACCGTCCCCCTCCTCTAAATCCCCTCTTCCACAACAAACCAGCTAAAATCAGAGAGCTATTTCTTTAAATGTGTCAAGAAAAGTCCCACTTATATACCCAACTTTCTACAAAAAGGTTAAAATCCTAACTGATAAATAGTAATTTGTAAAATTGAGTGACTTAATTTTATTGACCAAACTCCTCTTATTGTCTGTTATACTAGCTCATCGTGGTGCTTAAAACTTCCTCTGCTCTTTGTTTAAAAGGTTTAATTAAATCGTTTTCTCCTATTGCAATTGTTTTGAGTAAAGTCTTTGTTAACTTTTAAATTTTTCATTTTTTATTTTGTTTTAACAATGCAGCCACTATTGGGGCTGGAGCCATATAAGGTTCTTACCTTGCAAATGGCTGACCCAGGTTCCATTCCTGCCACCACATATAGTCTTCCAAGCCTGCTGGTAGTGACCTCTGAGTGCAAAGCCAGGAGGAAACTCTGAGTACGATCGGGCTTGCTCCCTCCAGCCAAATAAATAAGAAAACAGTAGAACCACTATTACTGAGCGATAGCACAGCGGTTGGGCGTTCTCCTTTCATGCAGCTGACCGGTGTTCCATTCCTCCGCCCCTCTCAGAGAGCCCGGCAAGCTACCGAGAGTATCGTGCCCGCACGGCAGAGCCTGGCAAGCTCCCTGTGCATATTGGATATGCCAAAAACAGTAACAATAAGTCTCTCAATGAGAGACGTTACTGGTGCCCGCTCGAACAAATCGATGAGCAATGGGATGACAGTGACATATACTTACAGTGCTGTTACACTATCCTCACTACCAGAGTGCCTGGATCACTCTCATTTAATCCCTTTAATAGAGAGCATCTTTAAATAGCTGATCTATTCTGTGCTTTTAAAACTCTACCCAGTATAAGTTTTACTTTGATATTAGTCCTAATTTATGTATTTGTTGCATAGGAAAAGACTATGTTTTTACAATATATCAAGTCATTCATTATGTCCCCAATTCATACAGCAAAATGAGAGATTTTATCCACCTGGAGGAGTAAAAAGGAGTCTAGAAATTTTGAGGGTGGCAAAAAACATTTGGAGAAAATAGTGACTTGAAAAGATGACAGGCCAAACTGATGTAAAATAATAATGGAAAGATTGGGGGAAAAAGTGGTCAGAGATAACAGATAATGATGATGTAACAAGAAAAAAAAATAATTTATTTATCCAGACTTTTTAGATAGAAAATTAGCACATTGATTCCTGGTTTAGCTAATCAGAACATATCATGTTACACTCAAAATTAAAAAGTAATAAACCCCTAAGTTCTGGGTTGCATTTAAACACAAATATTTTAAGAGTGGCATGAATATGTTTCCACTAAAATGAGAATAAAATAAATATGGATATTGCTTAGAGCTATAGTAGCCTTCAAATTATATAAATGTATGATATTTATGACAGTTGTTTATAACTATTATTATAATGCAACTTAATTATGATAGTTATTATGCAAATGTATGCAAATTGAGGTTATTTTTATGGAAATTGAAGGTAAATCGCATTTGTATACTCTATTAGTGATATTTTGGATGAAGATGTAGGTTAATCATTGAGACTTATGTGAGATTAGCTTTAAAGAATGAGAGTTTCTAGTGATAAGTTAAAAATGCATACAAATAAAAGAAGTGTCTGTCTTTTGTCACTGTAGATTAAATATATGTACACACATTAAATATATAATGTGCGTTTGTATCTGCATAGTCCCTAGGGCTGAAACAGATATAAAGGAAAGTTTGAAAATTTCTAGCTTGGGAAAAAAATATTATTGTCTCATTTTTAACTCCAAGTTTTAAATTCTTAACATTATATACAGTTTGACTTAAAATACTAAAGTGAATATGGATACATTGATAAAGAACTTGTATTCAACCAAACTTAGGTTTTTACATACTTTATTTTAATAGTATTTTACCACTTAAATTTTCCTACTGTAAAATTTTGTTTGTATCATTGAAATTGTAGCATCATATGGCAGAGCAGGTGTCTAGTAATAATACTGTATTTGTATATACTAGCAATTTTCAAAGCAATTTCACTTATATCCCTTCTATTAAAGTCAATGAGATGATTAATGGTGATTCTTGACCTCTACAGTTTTTTCAAATCGATAAAGAAAACTGTTTCAGGATTAATGCTAAATTTTAAACATATTTTATATGTATGGATTATAGTAATTTTTATTTTAGCATTATACTTTAAACTGTCTTGGCTTTTGAACTGATGTTTGCTTTATATAACTGCACTCTTTATTATTCAATATGTATTCTGCATGTTATTTCAATGCTGATATTAGGGAATTTAAAGATTTTAGTATATATTTGAAAAATATTTAGTATATTTAGTTTTATGCCACATAATTGGTATCATCAGCTCTTTTCTGAATTAGAATATATCTTGGTGATGGACGTCTACAAATGTTTCAACTAAATTAAAATTTGCCTTATCAGAGGGGAAGTGACAAGAAGACATTTACATTTTCTAGAATTTAAAAACGGCTTTTGGAAAATTAAATGTTTAACATTTAGATATTTTCTCAGTGACTATAGAGGATAGAATGAAAAAAAAAAACTGTGCATTTGTCTACAATTTTAAGATTCTCAAAATAATCCAGGAGTGTCTGAAGGACTCTTTGAAGAGGCAACCTTGTGGATTCCAGAGGTGTCACTTTGATTTTACAGAATTGCTCTGCCTAGCCATAGGAGCTATTTAAAAGTCTAGTAGACAGAAATGAAAAATGTTGGCAATAAAGAATAACTGAAAAACTAGCACTGGCCCTCACGGTGTGATTTCCATGTTGTTCTTTCTTTATTTTCTTCTCCACAATGATATTTAGAATTTCCTTTCTATTTCTTTTCCAGAACTAATACTCCTGCTAGTGATAATAATACTATCTACTTTTCCACATAGTTATTATTTCCGGAGAATGACTATGTACTCTTTATAATATTAATGACAAATATTATCTTTATTGAGCTAAGCACTGTTTTAATTAAAACTTAGGTATTACAAAAGTAAATTTTAGACAGATTGACTAACTTGCCTGCATTTTCATACGTTGCAATGGGAAAACATGTACAACAAATCATAGTTGCCTAAATCAAGGCTTTCTTTAACCAGTAAATGCTTCTGCTCCTAGTATGCTTTTCGATTCTTTGGTTGCTTTTGAAAGACAGGTTGTCAAAGAAAGTCTTTGTTGTATAGAAGTTTATGGAATGAAGGTTGTATGATCAGTTGTATAAGGAACTACTGAGCAAATATTATAGACAGGATAGAAAGTGATACGTGAAGTTTCTTCCTTTCTTCTTTCCTGAGATTTTAGAAAGAATTTACCTCCTATTATCTGGATGAAAGCAATCAGATTCTCCCAATAGAAAATTCAGCAATAGCTGAAACATTCCTTAGGTACTGAAGGAAATCTAGGTTGATTAGTGGAGTGATTGGAAGCCAGGTAGACAGACTGTTGGCAGTAAATTTCAGAAAACATAAAACAAAAAATGTTTGGAGAGATAGATATAATCAGTAGAGAAGTCATCATGCCACCTGCTCAGGACATCAACTGGACTCCATCAGGAGATAATTAACAGGCTGAAGCAATGTCCTGAGAAGACTGAGTGAATGAAGAGACCATCACAGCTCAATGTCGTTCTCTTTGACAATACCCTGGTAATGACCTTCCCAAGCTGCTGAAATGTACATTTAATTGTTTTCATCAAGAATGTGTTTTAAGTGGAAATGGTTAATTTATATTTTATTATTCTTTGTTTATTTGAATGTTACTACAGAAATAAATATTTTATGGGGAAGGAAGGATTTAATTGTTTGGTTAAAATTTAGCAGTATCACTTACTTCTTGAGCTGTTGTTGGCATCGGCTAGACTTTTCATATTTTTTTTTTGTAATCTACTGGCCCAGGAGTATTATTAAGTTTTTTTTAAGAACTATTATATAAAATAAAAGATGCTCTCAATTCCTCATATCTAGAAAACTAATTATAATTCCTTCAGACCTAGAATTCTCATAAATTTTCTATTTCTAAGGAAAAATATCCCATCATTAGTGATAGTTTTAAAAGCAAGAAAAGCAATATTTGGGTTTTTTTTTCTTGTTTTGCAATTGTAACTTCTAATCCTGGAAAAATTCTAAAAACTGTGCCTATTGGGCAAATTTTTAGGTTCTTTTCCTGAAGAATATGGATTTAAAGTATAGACTGATAACTTGTAGTGAAATATTCTTAAATTAATCTGTTTTCAGTTCCTGCTCTGATTAACTCATAACTTAAAATGGAATGTGAACATTTTATGGCACAAAAAGAACCTGTTACACATGAGCAGTGGAAAGTAGAAGGGAAATAATTATAGCATAAATTAATTTTATTCTGCACTGCACAATCATTTTATAATTGAGGGATAAAATTGATATGTCTACTGGAAAGTAGAAAACAAAAGATTTAAACAGTTTTTTTTTTCCCTGGTAGATAACAGCTTTCAGCTTTAAAATATAACCACAGGCTGTAGGAAAAATAATTGTTGGGCTGCAAATGTGGTTCAGTGGTAGAACAGCAGCCATTCATGCATGAGGCCAAAAGTTTAATCCTGAAAGATTATGGAGTGTTCTATTCTCTTTGCTGTTACCATGTGTGGGACCCCTGCCGCACTGCAACAATGGGAGCAACACCAAGGGAAAGGGAAAAAACAAAGAAATAGATACTGATATTAAATACTGCAAAACCAAGACCTATTGGAGGACTTTCTAAAAAATCTTAGAAGCAATATACCAATCTTTCCATAGTCTGTCTACTATCTTATGTCTCTTTTTTAAAAAAATAACTTTATTATGTACCAACACTTAACATATATAAAAGTAGTAAGAAAAGTATTATAAGATCCTATGTACCATTACAGTTTTAATAATAATCAAGATAACCAATAGTATTTATCCATGTTCTAACCTACTTCCTCCACTTATAGTTGTCACTGCAAAATATTGACCCGTCTGTGTCTTTTATGTCTTCCTCTTCACAAGATTATTTTTTAGCAAATGTATTTTGTTTTGTTTTGGGTCCACAGTGGTTCTCAGGTCTTACTCCTGATTCTGTGCTCAGAGATGGTGTGGAGGAACCAGAAGGAGTCCGGGGGGTGAGTATATATTAGTTGCATGCAAGGAAAATTAACTTACCTGTTGTACTATCTCTCCGACTTCAACATTTATTTAATTTTTATGAATTATTTCTGAAAAAAATTAAAACTCTTAGAATATCCCTACTACCTTTACCACACACTGAATAAATTTACAGTTCTATCATATTGACAAATATCTTGGTGAATTTAACCTCTCTTTGACTTCCTTTGGTTTTACTTTTCTGATCAATTAAAACATTTTCTTCTATTTTTCTTCCATTTCTGTATAATAATCTCCACCACCTCTTTGTATTTTTTCTATTCTGTATTTTTGGGAGTATAGCTGATGATGTTCAGAGATCACTCCTGATGGCGCTCAGAAGACACATTCAGTGCCAGGGGCCTTTCCTATTAATATAATCAGGTTTCAAATTGAGATCATGAGATCATGACAAATTAGAGTATCAATACCCTAATAGACAAGTATTATTTATGTCATTAGATATTTGATGCTTTAGAACTTATTGCAGTTATCATAATAATTACTATTTTCTAATTTAATATAAAATTATACTTTTATTCATATTAATAATGAAATATTAAAAACTTTAAAAATCTTTCAACCTTCAAATATATTTCAATACATATGTAATGTAAAATTAATGTACATTTGTTATTTAAAAAATATTTTTGAGTACTACTACTATAATTATTTATTATAGTATATATTTATCTATCAAAAACTGAAGATAGACGGTTGGTAACTACACCACCTCCACTTGCTGATGACATTGTTCTAATAACACCAAACATTAGCCAAGTGGCACAAATACTGGCCAACTTCGACCGAGAGTGTGGAAAGGTCGAACTGCATCTGAATCTCACCAAAACAATGCTCATGAAAAACAAACTAGTCCCTGGCATTCCATTTGCTCTCACGGGGATGAACATCTCCGAATGCAGCAGCTATGCGTACCTGGTTCGAGAACTCAACATTAGGAGCGATCAGGAGCCAGAACTGCGCAGGAGAAAGAGAGCAGCGTGGAACGCTTTCAAGAGTGTCAAAGAATTTGTTAAGAGGACAAAGAATCTCTGGTTCCGGGCATATCTTTTCGATTCCACCGTTCTTCCTGCACTAACATATGTCTCAGAGACCTGGGCCCTATGAAAACAGGATGAGAAAACTATTCGGGTATCCCAAAGAGGAATCGAAAGAGCTATGCTTGGAATATCAATTTCACTCAAGTGAGAAAAGGAATCTGGAGTTCTGACCTCCATCGACAATCACGAATCAGGGACACTGTCTCTTTTGCCAAGGCATCAAAAATCAGATGGGCTGGACACGTAATACAATTCAGAGATGACCGCTGGACTACAGCTGTTACTGACTGGGTTCCACAAAATGTCAGAAGACCACATGGCCGCCCATGTATGAGATGGTCAGACTTCTTGGTCAAGACCCCGAATGAACAGTTTGAGGCTCATCATGTTTCTGGAGCGAGCAGATACCATTGGGCTACACTAACACATGAAAGGGACGGATGGAGACGTTACTGGTGCCCGCTCGAGCAAATCAAAGATCAACGGGATGACAAGTGATACAAGTGATGCAGCTATAGTATGACTACATACTTGATTTATATATTGTATTATAGCATATAATTATATAAATGTGTACTAGTATATATAATTGTATAGTGCATGTTAATGTATAATTTAGTATATGAATACATGTTTAATATAGTATATAAATATAATGCATAATTTAGTATATGAATACATGTTTAATATAGTATATAAATATAATGTATAATTTAGTATATGAATACATGCTATTTTATTTTCATTTATTGGGGGAACTTGGGGCCATACTCAGCAGAGCTCAACGTTCTGGCACAACGTTCCGAGATCATTCCTGGAAGTGCTCATGGATACCGTACGTGAAACAGGGGATTTAACTGGGGTTGGCTATGTACAAAGCAAGGGCTTCGCCCATTGTACTCTCTTTCTCTTTCTTTCTCTCTCTCTTTCTTTGTTACCACACAAAATTAATGAACGAAAATATGACAATATAACTAACATAGGAATTGGTGGTTTAAATGTTGGATATTTGAGTAAAATTATTGTGCTAACGTGGCTGCTTTTATTTCTGAACTTTCAAAGGAAAATCCATTTCCTTACTGTATTTTCTACAGTATGATTTCAGAGTGACTGGTATTTCCCTTTTGAGTACTCACATCATTCTCTGCACAATACTGGGATAGGACTTGGGGCTGGAGAGGTAGTACAGTGGGTAGGGTGTTTGCCTTGCACATAACTCACCCAGGTTTAGTCTGCAGCAGCTCATACCATCTTTTGATCCCCACTAGGAGTGATCCCTGAGCGCATAGCCAGGATTAAGCCCCAAGCACGGCCCGGTGTGGCCCCCAAAACAAACAGACAAAACAAAGCAAAGCTGGGTATTTTAGTTTTAAAGTTCTTGTAGATAGATTTAGTCTCTAATGATAATCCAGAAGTATACCCTCCCAATATGTACATCCTGAGATCACTTACTCAGAGTTCGTCAAGATAAAATGTCCATAGTTTCTAAGGACTTGGGTGTGAGTATCTGTGTATGTGTTAGAGTTGGGGAATAGGATTCCATCATTGTTTTTATATTGAATCTATGCCACCATTTTTTAGAACATATTTATAACATTTACAGTAATTGCTTCTTTTTTAAAATAGTGAATATTGGAGTTGGGGAATAGGATTCCATCATTGTTTTTCTATTGAAGCTTTGCCACCATTTTTAGAACATATTTATAACATTTACAGTAATTGCTTTTTTAAAATAGTAAATATTTCTATAAAATACATATAGGAATCCACAATCAAGCGTATTAAATGAGATACATCCAAAAAACTTCATCTATTCTATTTCTTTTTCCCCTAAAAATGTTCTTGTAATGTTGGTATATTCATATTATTAACATAATATACTGGATACATAATAAAAATTGAAAACTCTCCCTACCCTAAACACCACCATCAATCTGAGATGAGTGTTCTGTACTTAAAATAAGTAAAATCTGACTGGTCATTGGTTAGTGGTTTGGAGGTGTGACTACCCTTTTCTGGCAATAGTCACACTGCTTCATAGATATTTTGATTTTGATTGAACCAGGACAGAGCCTTACAGATACCTCTGTTCTGATAGGACAAAGTGCCCTTGACTCTACAGTACTGGTTAGTGGAGAGTACACAGTGGCATCATCTGACTATAGTCAGTTTGCTGCAACTTTGATAGAACTGAGGGATAGCATGTTAACCAGAGTAAATTAGAGGAAGAAGTCAGATTCCAAATGTTTCTCTCATATATGGCATATAGAGAAACAAAGGAATGGTAAATTCCAAAAAACACCTTGACTCTGTATTATGGAAATGAGAATGCCAAATGTGTGGACGGGGATGATTAAGGTCCTCTAACTGTAACAAAAGGGCATTGGTCAAGGGTTTTATTTGGGGGTGAAATAACAGTGCATCAAGACCACAAGAAATAATACTTTTGAATGTATTTGCCCCAAATTACAGTAATTAAATTTAAATAATATTTTTCTAAGGATATAGAATATGGAGTGGATAATAGGAAGGATTGGGACACTGGCGGAAGGATACTTAAAACTGGTAATAGAATTGGAGTTTGGACATTGTATGCCTGAAACTGTTATTGACGGTTTTGAAAATCACATTACCTAAATACATTGAAAAAATGAAATAGGATATTCAATTAAATCTTAAAAATTTAGCATGATTTACCTGTCTCAGCTGTCAGTTCTTCATAAGACTCTAGAAATAAGGAATTGTCTGAATGTAAATTGTTGAAAACATTGAAGGAACTGTGCATGCAAATGTTAGAAAATATTTCTGGACTGGAGTGATAGCACGGCTATCACAGGGTAGGGTGTTTACCTTGCCCGCAGCTGACCTAGGTTTGATTTCTTTATCCCTCTCAGAGAGCCCGGCAAGCTACTGAGAGTATCCCACCCACACAGCAGAGCCTGGCAAGCAACTCGTGGTGTATTCGATATGCCAAAACAGTTAGAACAAGTCTCACAATGGAGACGTTACTGGTGCCCGCTCGAACAAATCGATGAACAACAGGATGACAATGTTAAAGTTCTATTCAAATATTAAATATTAGAATATATTCAAAAATTTACATGGGCAGAAAGTTAAATGATATAATAATCCACTTTCTGGTAACTAGGTAAGTGGTAACTAGATCAGAATTATACTGGTCTAGAATTTGTTGAAATCATTTTCTCATAATTTTACCCACAGAGTCTAATGTTCAGATTCCACATGATGCATACTGTTCTTCCTTCTGGCAGTACTTTAAATATAGTGATTTGAACTGACTGAAATAATAAATAACATTTTTTTCTGACATTCACTAGGGCTTTCTATATTACTCAATTTTGCTCGTTGAATTAAATATTACATGAGACCATATGTTATTTCCTAAATTGTTTATCCCAGCCAGACTGCCATCACTCTTCTTAAACACTGTACTTTTATTTTCAAGTTAAAGCCTTGAAACCGACTTCACTATTAATTTAATATTTTCCATTCCAGCTCTAACTACTACCTTTTTATTCATCTTTTATTAAAAAATGTGAAATGATTCAGGATAGTCTTGAGTGTTAGTAAGATAACTTGCTGCTTTTTTTTTGACAGTGTGAGGAGTTAAAAGATGTAAATAAATTATATGTGATATGGTAAATGTTTACAAAGATGTGTTAAGAATGTCATAAACAGCTAGATTTTACAATGAAGGTGATAATGCATAATCTTAAATAGTATATATAAATTTGTTCAAATGTTACATAAAAATTTATGTAGACTAATGGGAAATATTGCATGGTAATGTAATTTTAGGACTTTGAATTCCAACATGTAAAAACAGATTTACAATTTTGAATTTAATTATGTTTGGCATCCTCCCTTTTAAAAAAATAATGTCAGTTAACAGGTATAATTACTTTCTTTTGAGACACTTACTTGCATATGAAAAATGAACCATATGTAAAAACTATGCAAAAACATATTTTAAGAAGCATTTAAAAGATTTATATATATTTCTATTGCTTTAATTTTCTCTATGTATAGTTATATATAAGATCAGAAATTTAAATGATTTTATATGCTATATATGTTATATATGTGTTATATATAACTTACATACAATTTATATATAAGATCTCATATATGAAGCATATATAAGTCTCATATATAATATCAAATTGTATATACATAGCTTACATATAAGATCTTATATAAAAGTCAAGTCTCTTCTCTGAAAATATGGAAAAGCATGCTAAAATACCATAGTTTTGCAATAAAAAATATGAAGTTGTACAGCTTGTATGGACCTAGAGGATCAACTCCCCAGTTGATTTCCCTGCCTTAAATTTTAAATTGCTGTAGCC
The DNA here is from genome assembly GCF_027595985.1 of Sorex araneus. NCBI lineage: Eukaryota > Metazoa > Chordata > Mammalia > Eulipotyphla > Soricidae > Sorex > Sorex araneus. The sequence continues at coordinate 15,949,348 of NC_073311.1, forward strand.
TCTGTAAAAACTCAAATTAATTAATATGATAAAGGTGCTAATTATCACTAGATTGGCAATTATATAACACTATATACATTAATTGTTTCAAATTAGCAGAATCACCACATTTAAATTATACCATGTTATATCTATATATGTATCTGTGTACTATATATCATGTGGTATATATATTGATATATATTATAACATATAATATATATGATCTATATTATACCATTCCACCTAAAAATGGGGGAAAATGGACAAATTTTTTATTTTGCCACTGCTTTCTGTGATCATTCTGCTGGGAATCAAACCCAGGTTTGCTACCTTTTCTGCTTTACTATCTATCTTTCTGTTGTAATTCACCATGTAGGAATGTCTGACCTTAAACTACAGTAAATTTAGGTCAATCTGAGCTCTTAGTAACATATAAATTACTAATACTCCACTCCAACTTCATACCATGTGAGTGAAGATTTCAATAGAGGTTTTCCTGCAGCTTATGATAGCCTCTGGCAGTAAAATATGACTTTAGAGCATCAGGTATCTGTGTTCTGATTGCCTATTTAAAAATATGGTGCAAAAATAGAAGTGTGAAGTTCTTGTTCCTTGTTGCGTAGCCCACTTCCCCTGCAGTGTTGAGTCTATTCTCTTGCAGCTGATGCAAGTTCCTGTGGATTTCAATATTGGTACTGCCCCTTTCCCCCTTTATTATTATTTTTTTTGTGGAAGTCATATATTAAGAAAAGAACATTCTAAAGCAGCTGCATTTACAGGGAAAATAAAAAGCAACTGTGAATAGAATGGACAAAATGCAAGTTATAAAAATCTGCTAATACCTTGTTTATTCTTCAGGATGATCCTAGTATAAACAAAGCTTACAACAACCTCCAGACAACAGAAACACAAAAAAATCATAAAACAACAAATATAATTATTTCCTGGGGTGGGGCATTGTTACGTTAAAATGTCCAAGTGCCCATAACAATAAAAATTTAAAAAACATAACTATAAAAGAAGCTAACATTCTGTTTATCAAAAAAGTAACCAACAGAAACAAAATTTTTAACAACTATATTCAACAATAAGTTTAAATCACTCAAGATACCAAGTTTGAATAAACATATCAAGTTGACAGGTGCCTAAAAGACATGGATGGCATTATTAACAGTCAACATATAAATGTGGGAGTCTAGAAGGAGGAGAAAGAAAAGGGCAATGAAATTATGTGAATAAATAATAAAGAAATATTCTACATTTTTTGAGAGAAATGAACATAAATATCCAAAGAGCTCAATGAAGTTCAATCAAATTGAACTCTGAGACCTACAACACAATGCATTTAATTAAACTGTGGAAATTAAAGATAAAGAGACTCTCTATAGCATTAAGAGAGAAGCAACTCATCACACACAAAGAATTCCCAATAAAATTATAAACAAATTTCTCATGACAAACTATTACACAAGAAGACAGTGAACTGATTTTAATCAAAATACTAAGAACAAAAAGGACTAAAAAATTACATACTTTGGCAAAATTATACTTCAAAAGTGATCGGAATTGAAGATACTTCTAGAAAAATAGAAGATGGGAGACATAGTCATCTAACAGTATTCCTTGTAATAAATACTAACCCAGGTTATTTGAGTTAATGTGAAAAGTCATTTGGTAATTCAAAAGCCATTGAATATACGAAGAAATAAAAATCTGAGGAAATCTAAATATATAAACAAGTATCAAAGTTATTTCTAATATTGATATTATTTTGAGTTTGGGGCCACATCCAGAAGTGCTCAATGCTACCTTGGCTTTGTGCTCAGGTATAATTCCTAGAAATGCTCAGAGATGCATATGGGGTCTTGAGATTCTGAACCGGAATCAAAAGCAAATCAGGCACTTCACATGTTAACTATCTGTTTGCCATAAAAAGCTAATAATATTTTTGAAAGAGTTCAAGATATTCAAATATAGAGATATGTTTTTATTTCCTACGACAGTAACAAAATTCACTTTAATCTATGCAGAAAATGTTCTATTTGAATGGATCTTCCATAAAATGTGATTTAAAAAAAATCAGCATTTAGACAAATAGGAAATAAAGAGTTTACAAATAGGAAATAAAGACTTTACTAGAAATAAATCTCACCATTGTGAATCAAAATGCAATTAGAAAGATTTCAAAGTGGAACTTGATCCTGGGATTTAGAGATACTGGTAATGCCGAAGACAGTTACCTCAATCATATGGCTTATACTTTTAATTATGTGACTACAATTAAACCACTGAAATGGAAAGCACTGAAATGAAATGCTAGAAACTATAAGATACTAACGATGGTCAGAATTGCTGGTAGATGTTAACTTGATGACCTCTCATAAACTTATTGATAGCTGCACTGTTGAACTTAAGAGGACAAAGAACCTCTTGCTCCGGGCACATCTTTTCGACTCCACCATTCTTCCTGCACTAACATACGCCTCAGAGACATGGGCCCTATGAAAACAGGATGAGAATACTATTCGGGTCTCCCAAAGAGGAATTGAAAGAGCTATGCTTGGCATATCACATTTAACTCTAGTGAGAGAAAGGATCCTGAGTTCCGACCTCCATCAACGATCGAGAATCAGGGATGCTGTTTCTTTTGCCAAGGCATCGAAAATCAGATGAGCCAGACACGTAATGCGATTTGAAGATGATCGCTGGACTAGAGCTGCTACGGATTGGATTCCACAGGACATCAAAAGAATGCCTGGCTGCCCACCTACGAGATGGTCAGACTTCTTCATCAAGACCTTGAATGAACGGTTTGATGCTCCTCGTGCTTCTGGAATGAGTAGATGCCATTGGACTACACTAGCATGCAACATAGATGAATGGAGACGTTACTGGCGCCTGCTCGAACAAATCGATGAGCAATGGGATGACAAGTGATACAAGTGATACAAGTGTTATTATTTAACATTTTATTAAAATTTTATTTTAGGCACTGTGGTTTACAATGCTGGGCGATAGCACAGCAGTTGGGCATTCGTCTTTCATGCGGCCTGACCCGAGTTCGATTCCGAGGGCCCAGCAAGCTACCGAGAGTATCGAGCCCCCGAGGCAGAGCCTGGCAAGCTACCAGTGCGTATTTGATATGCCAAAAACAGTAACAATAAGTCTCTCAATGACGTTACTGGTGCCCGCTCAAACAAATCGATGAAGAAAGGGATGACAGTGACAGTGGTTTACAATATTGTAGTGCAAAATTTTTGTGTATAATTCATTCTTGCATCGCACCCTCCATCAGTGTCCACTCTCTTCCATGACGGTGTGTCCTGTCTCAGTCATATTCTCCTACATCCCTTCCCTGATGAACTTCCTACTAACGATTATCTCACAATTTTTTATTTTCTTTAGGCATTCGTTATACTTCTACTTTTATTATATCTTGCATATTAGAGATAAAATTTTGTGTCCTTTCTCCTTCTCACTTACTTCACTCAACATGATACCCTCCAGATCTATCTATGTCGCAGCAAATTGGATTATTTTATCTTCTTTTAAAGATCGGTTGCAGTCCACTATGAATATGTACATAGTTTATCCAGTCATCTGTTCTTAGACACTTGGGTTGTTCCATATTTTGATTATTGTGAATTGTGCTTCAATAAATTTAGGAGCAGAAATACCATTTCTAAATAAAGTTTTCGGGCCTTGGTGTAGATGTCAAGAATTGGAATTGCTAGGTCATATGGTAGCTCAATTTCTAGATTCTTAAGAAGTGTCCTTATTGTTTTATAAAAGGTTATCCCACCAGCTATACATAAGGGTAAATTTTACTTCACATTCAAGACAACACTATTTTTGTTCATTGTGACGTGTGTCAGTCTTACTGGTTTGAGCTATGTTGTTGTTTTGATTTGCATTGGAAGGATTTCTGATTCTTCCATTTTCTAGAGGAACTTACGCAAGATAAATAGTAGATATATTTTGAAGGTTAGTGTATATGCACTCTTGAACCCATATGATCCTGGGATCTTGTTTTTGTGTAAGCTTTTGTTTACTGCCTCAACATCCTTGAAAGTAGGAGGTCTGTTAAAGTTTTCTGCTACCTCTTGATTTAGTGTTGACAGACTAGAGATCATTCTTTATTTCCCCAAATTTTCCAATTTAGTGGCACTAAATTAGTCATCTTAATCTCATATGATCTTCCTTTTGAGATATTTGTTGTAACTTTTACCTTTAATCCTTATTATATTTACCAAGATTTATTGTTTTTCTTTGTCACCCTAGATAAAGGCTTGTTATTCTTGTTGATTCTTAAAAAAATTTGTTTTATATTTTTTATATTGTGTTTTTAATGTATCACTGATTTGGACTTGAGACTATTCCACTCCCACATCCACCCCCTGGCTACCCTGTACATACTTTGGGCTCTTTTTGTTAATTTTCTAGTTTCTTAAGGCTTGAGGTTAATTTATTTGTATCTGTTTATGTTTTTTGATAAAAGTCTGTAACTCTATGAACTTCTTTTGAAATACTGCTTTAGCTATCTCCCTTAAGTTCTGGTAACTCATGTTTTAATTTTTATTTATATACAAGTATCTTTTATTTGTTTTTGATATTCTATTATATTTAGTAGTTGTTTACTTCTGTATTATTTATCTTCCAGGTGTTTGAATTCTTTTCACCCAGTTTTCTTTGTAATTAATTTTTGTATTCAAAGCATTGTGATCTGAGAGGTATGATTTCTGTTTTCTCATTTTTGTCAGCTAATTTTCTGAGACAGGAGATGGTCAGTCCTACCAAATGATACATGTTCATTGGAAAAGAATGTGTAGGCAGTCTTTGGGGGGATGCAGGTCCTTACTGTTCTTTTACTTTCTACCAATTCTGAGAAAAAAAATGATAGTAGATGAGGCAGTACTTTCCCAGAGCTTAATCCTCACTAAAATGTGATCAAAATTGCATTGTACTAAAACAATGATAGACTCTCAGATAAGTGTATTTAGAAATGAAATCCTAGCTATAATTCCTCAGATGATGGACAGTTATTTTGCAACAAATAAATTATATGAAATGGAGGAAAGAGTTCATCTTAAGTTCATTTAAGAAACAAGGCTGGGAACTGGTTAGTTGTGTCTAGATAAATGAACTTATACTCTTATTTCACTCCAAAGATCAATTCAAAATTAGAGATCTTGATGTGGAACCTATCTCTACAAAATACTTTGAGGAAAACATAGATATTTCGATGAAATTAGAGGGTGTTATGCTAAGTGAAGTGAGGTAGAAAGTAAAAGATAACTACCAGATGATCTAATTTATATGCAGAGTATAAAGAAAAAAATCAGAGACTAGAAAATCTCCAGTGCAGGCGAACTCTGAAACTTAATCAATAATACTGGAACTGAAGAGACTAGGGGAGTGGTGAGGGGGATGGGACTCTGGATAATGATGGTGGGGTCTGAAATATTTATGCAAAGTATTGATATAGCAGCTCTGAACTGAGAAACAATTACTTCAATAGTTTTACAAACTATGAAAATTAAAAATGTTAATTACAAAACTATAATTACAAAACACTCTCTAGAGAAATAAGGACAAACTACTTGGAAGTATTCACATGCTCTTAATTGTTTTACATTAATTAAAAGACAATATTAATATGCTAAAGCTACTTCAAATGGTTTTTATTGATTTACTGACACTCTAACAACATAATGATTTTATATCAAAATAGAAAATTTTACAGTAAAAGTCATATTATGTAATTATAAAATTAAAATAGTTAAAGCTGGAGTGTTTACTTTCAGTATGTAAAACAAACTATAAAATATAAATATTAAAGTACTGTGATGTTGGAATAAGACAAATATATGGATCAAAAGAACAGAATAGAGAGTGTAGAAAGTAAGTTAACACATGTGGTCAAATGATTTTCCCAAAGGTTCTTAATATATCAAGGTTAGAAAAGGCAGCTATCAATAAATTTGGCTTCAAAAACTGACATCTTACATACAGAAAAATTAAGTCAGACTCCACTAATATTAAATTTAATTCAAAATTTAATTCAAAAGATTTTATATACATAAATGTAAGGAGTAAAAAGTTATCATACTTTTAAAACTAAACATAGGACAACAGATCCCAAATATTGGATTGGAAATTATTTTTAGCTTGAACACCAAAAATAAGAAAAAAAAATTAGACAGATTGGACTTCCTTAAAGTTCAACTATTTTGTGCATCAGGGAACACTTTGAATTAAGTAAAAGGACAGTCTACAGAATGGAGGTACATGTTTCCCATTCATATATCTGATGAGACATATGAATATGTTCAGAATATATAGTTCAAAAAGTTGATATTAAGATATCCAATTCATAAAAAAATAATGGATTTAAATGCTTTTTTCAAAGAAAAAAAGATAGTAGTCATATATAGATGTTAAGTACTGCTAACAATTAAATAAATGCAAATCAAAATTTCTTTGAGATTACTCACAACCATTCGGGTGAATAATATTAAATATGTAAATTACAAAATGTTGAGGAATATGTGGAGACAAACAATTATGTTCTGTTGGAGTTAAATTTTACCAATCCTGTGAAAGTGATTTGTAAATTACTCAAACATTTAAAAATATGACTATCATGTAATCTAACAATTCTACTTTTTTAGTGTGTATAGAAGTAAAATAAATCACTGGATTAGGAATGTAGTTCCATGTAAGGTGATTGTTTTGCATTTGCTATGGTCAAGGTTCAATGCTCAACACTCATATCTCCATAGGTCAGTTATTCTCAGAAGCTAATTGTGGAAGCAACAAAAAGAGTCAATTTGCAGTTAGATAAATAAACAAAATATAGTATTTATGTACAATAGAACATTATTTAGATTCAAGATCAGTAAAATCACCACATATTCTGGAGATGGAAAGTGGTGAACACACAATATGCACTGTAACACTATAAAATTGTCATCCCATTGTTCATTGATCTGCTCGAGCAGGCACCGGTGACTTCTTCATTGTGAGACTTGTTACTGTTTTTGACATATTGAATATGCCACTGGTAGCTTGCCAGGCTCTGTCGGGCAGGATACTCTCGGTAGCTTGCCGGGTTCTGCAAGAGGGAGAGAGGAATCAAATCTGGATCAACCGCATGCAAGGCAAATGCCTTATTGATTGTGGTATTGCTCCAGTCCAACACAATATGAATATATGTAATATCGCTTAATATTGCTTGATACACTATATACTTAACTTGGGTAAGGTGTTAAATTTTATTGCATCCATTTTATCATAAGTAAAACAAAATTATATAAAAATTTTCTTCTAAAGAAATAATAACATCATTCTCTTGAATAAAACACAAAATATATGAAATAATAGAAATTATATTATTAATGGTGTCAATATCAAAATTTCTGAAATACATTTTGTGCAACTTTATATATTAAAAACTATAAATTCCATAAAAGCAAGAATCCTGTCTCTTTTTATCATTGCCACATACTTTGTCAAAAGTTTATTTAGAATATAATTAAATTATCAAAATTTAATTTAATAAAATTATTAAACATTAATAAAACATATACTCATTAAATGCTGGAAATTAGTCTTTAAGTTTATTATTATTAGTGTCCATGCTTACAGATGTTAATATTTTATATTCCATTAGTTCATGTTATGAAATATGAAATTATTTCTTTAATCTTTAGGAAATTACAGACCACTTTTCCTTTAATATACATTTCTATCAAAACTACGAAGTAAGTATTTGCAAGACACAGTAATTTGTTTTGTTTATACTTACTCTATCCATCTTTTACCTTGAATTTGAAATTAATCTTTTAGAAATTTCTAGCTGAGTACATTTCAGGAACCACAATCAGTATAAAATTTTCTAATTTTGCTTCCATGATTAGAAATACTGAGCCTATGTTTATTATTTTAAAATACCTTTTTGCAAACAAGTTCAATAATTTAGCGGTCATTTACATAAGCAAGACTTAGTATTTAAACATTGTAGTTCATGGTTTGTAAGTGCTATGAGTTAGGCTTGAGGGTACACAGTTGAATTCCCAAATAATTCAAGAGCTAGAGGTTTTCAAGACAGCAGAATAGGGCAGTGATCTCCAGGGAATTCTGGGCTGCATTTCACTCTTACACTTGGCTAGGACATTTTTTTTCAAGTTAAGCAAAAAGAAACACATTTTTGTTCACGTATTTTGTATCTGGATTACAATTTGAACAAATTTAATTGCTGTATTAGTCAAAACAATATTTATGTTTCAAATTTAACAAAGTGAGGAAAAATAATTGGCTTATTAATGCTTTTTTTAAAATCACAACACTTTTACCTCTGACATTACACTCTGAAGATATAGTTGAGCTATTATTAAAACTGAGTTTAACAAAAATGTGCTAATGATGAGTTCACTGATGCTGCATCAGAGCGAGAATAAGCAATCTGTATCTATCTTTATGCTGATGATACAGTGGGAAATATGTTTGCTTAAAAGACCATCTGTTATTTTCGGGCATTTGTATGGAATTCTATGGTGGGTAACAAAAACTATCGTGACTGCAATTTAAAAAAAAAGCATATGTCATTAAGTAAGTAAAGTCCCCATCTGCTCCTAGATATTTATTAAGGAGATGATTTTGATAAACTTTTGAAATGGCATTAGTTGTCTTGAGAGTCTTATTCACTAATATGTGTATGGTTTATTGCATATTAGACACTCATTAAGGTCATTATTTTGAAACTTAAAAGTCAAACAGAAAAATGAAACATTGACTTATTCTAAAGCCAGTATTAAATAATGAAATAAAACTTTTCTTTCATTAGAGCTTATTTATTTTTCTATAAAATGAGTTCCTTTTTAGAATCTTCCACTAATCTCAGATTCCATGGTTTTGTAAACCATCTTATGTAGTACTGAAAAAAACTGTGATTTGAGTGTTTTGAAAGCTGTTTTACCATTGTATGTAGCTTATCGTTTTAGAAATTTCTTTAAAGTGACTTACAAATAGTGACTTATAAAAATTATTCAGAAATTTGTTTGTGAATATGCACCTATTGCCCAACCGCAGTGTTTATGTCCATGACAGAACAGAAAACCATGGCTTGAAGCACTCTTGGTCTTTCTAGTTTAGAATTTCTTCTGCCAAGGATCAGAACCTGAGGGAAAAACCTTCTGGCGTCAGCATACTCTCTAATTTATTATTTCATCCTTAGGAACATTTTGTGTGTCAATTTATCAGTTCCAGGGAAACCCAACTAAAAATCTTCATCCCAGTTTTCCTTGGCTTTCTCCATTAACTTGCAGCACTATGATAAGACTTACTTATGCTGGAGTTTCATAGGCACTAAACAAATCGAGTTGACCTTGAAAACCCGTACTTAAGAAAATTTTGTCTGCAAATTCTCTCAGTCTAGTATATTTTTGCAAAATTATGTTTTACTGTTCTCCTTCTCTATTATTTCCAACTTAGCAAAATAGATTTTCTTACCAATTCTAAAATTTTTTTTAGAAGTACATTTATATAATTTGAAGATATATATCTATACATATATCCACGGAACCCAGGTAATGCGAAACTTTGTGATCTTGGACCCTGGGCTCAACGGGACCTGGGAGCAGAGATCCTCTGCCTACTTCCCCCAGTCTCTGGCCACCCAGGGGTCACATCCATAAGCCACCTCCTGCTGGTGCCAGATAATCTCCTCATTGGCCACCCTCCAGAACTCACGGCTGCTTCTCCCAGAAGGGAGCATAAAATGAGGCCCCCATAACCATGTCGTTGATCTCTGCACCAGGGGTGCCTCAGAGGGGAGCAGGTGAGAGCCCGCCCTGCCCTCAGGGATCCAGCCCTGGCAGCTGATCTCCACTACCACACCCCCACCACGTTCCAAGCCACTTTCCACATGCTCAGGCCAAGCCTCACACATGAGTGAACATATTCCTGGACCACGTGGCTGAGAAAACATCATCATAATGGGAAATACATATATATTTCATTTTTCTGCATATCCTTTACTCTGTGGCTTTTCTTGTGTTGTTTTTGTTTGTTTGTTTCTTTGGTATCTTGAGCCTCCCAAATGGTGCTCATGGGATCAGCGGGGCCTTTCTGGAAATCCTTAGCCAATCAGCAGAACAATTTCATGCTAAGGGGATGCTCTAGATAGGCAGTGATGAGTGGGCCACCCTGTGGTACAGGGCTCGACTCCCCGTTTTATCTCTTGGCCTTTGTTGTTGTTTCTTGTTAGGAAATGAACTACTACCCTTTCTACCCACCTCATTATGAGAGACAGAGTGAGATGGAGGGAGGGAGAGTGAGAGGAAAAAAGGGAGGGAGAGCGAGAGGGGGGGTGGAGGGAGAGACTTTCTAAGGCATGTTTTGTAATGGATATCTTACTCCAAACTTGCTTTAAATAACTGTTTTCTTGTGTTTGTTTATTTTTGAGGAGAGTGTGTGGGCATGGAGTAGGGCAGGATACCCCTGAGGTGTGCAAGGGCTAGTCCTAGCACTGGTGGTGCCAGGGAAACTATGTGATGCTGGAAATTGAAGTGGCATCAGCTTAATGCAAGGCAAATGTATTAAATCCCGTCTTAACTAACTCTGATTTTGTTTTGTTGTTATTGCTTTATTAAATCACTGTGTATATTTCTCTTTCAAAAGGTTGTTTTTCTGGGGCCAGAGTAATAGTTCCAGACAATGGAGAGGTATTTGCCTTACACAAAGCCAATTAGAGTTTGATCCCCAGGACCCAATATGGTCCCTGGGTCCACCAGGAGTGATTACTAAGTGCAGAGCCAGGATTAAGTCCTAAGAACTGCAGGCTGTGATCCCCCAAATAAAGAAAAACAGAAAAGTGTTGTTGTTCTGGGGCTAGACAGAGAGTACAGTAGGTAGGGCACTTGACTTGTACAGGGCCAACCTATGTTGGATCCTCAGTTTACCTATGACCTCCTAAGTTTAGTCCAGAGCAACTCCTGAGCATAGAGCCAAGAATAAACTCGAGCATAACTGGGTGATGCCTGAAAAATAACAGAGGAAAAATAGTTGCTTTTCTTATTTTCAAAATTTAGTATTTTATATTATTCTTATCAAAATATAGTTCTATATAACAAATGTTAATCAGCATAAAAATCTTTAGCATACTGAGTTTTTTATTTTAACACATTTGTTTGATCATAATAAGTTTTGATACATTTAAATAGAAAGAATCATCTTTACCATACTTTATTTTTTCTGCATACTCTGTCAACATGATGTCAGGAAGCAAATATTTCAGATTTCTGTACATGTGGCACATATGAGATCATTGGAACTACCAAAGGTCAGGCATAGAATAAAACTGAAACAGAAGATAAATAAATCACCTAGAACATATGGAAACAAAACAAAATTAAAATACTATATTATCACATTTACTAGGAACCCTCAGCCTTACAGATATTCTCTTCTTTGGTATATAACATGTATGCTCATTACCCAACTATAATACTCATTCTTGTAATGAAAATGGAAGGATTTCTATGATATTTTCAGTTTTATTTTCTTCTGAATATTTCTAGAATGAAGACTAAATTTAGGGCTAATCTTTTTGTTCATTGGTTAAATTTTACATATAATCATTAAAATGGTTTATTATTGGAATATAGATGATTTTAGAAGATTGGGATAGAATATGACAATAATAAAAGGCATTTCAACTGTGGAAGAAGTTAACAACCAATTTTCTTGATGCCTTCAATGATAATGTGCACTAGTTCCAAGTTCATTTTCATAGTATAATACTGTTATTAGAATTAGCATAAATTTATAATGAATGGATAATTCATTTCTACTATGCAAGAAATTCATAATCTATTTACAAAATTCTTATTAATGTTGAGTAACTCATAGGTTTTAAATTAAATTTCCTGACTTGCACTAGATTTAAAACTGTAAACAGCCTTTTAGAATATTTAATTGAGTTGATATTGAGTTTGTAGACAAGAGTATCCTATTAAAACACAGAGATTTCTATTAACATTTGAGCTATGATTTCAGAGACACCCAGGGAAGACATAAGACAAGAAATATGTTAGTAATATGCACAGTGTTGCAAGGTTCTTTCCAATAAGACTCACCAGAGAATCATAAAGGAAAGGGAATCAAACAATAGCACAATTAATGTTCCCTGTTGAGTCATATTTTACAGATTACTTCAGAAGTAATTGGGTAAGGAAAAATATAAAAAGAATTAAGAATTTTAATATTGACTGTAAGAAAATCAAGTCAGCACTTTTCTTGTCAAATAGAGATGTTTCAAATTTGAAAACAAAAATAATTGCATTGGGAAGCAAAACAGTCACTTGATCTGCATAAGACCAATTAAGTACAATAGAGAGAGATCCTAACAGTGGGAAAAAAAAAGTCAGTCATTTATATCTAGGACCTCTGTGGTTAGCAGCTAAAATTTGAATAGTCTTTCCCTTTGCATTCTGTATTAATAGATTTTACATGACTCTCCAACCATCTTCACTATTGCATTTTCCCCTTCAGTGTAGATGGTTTTCAATTTATTTTAATACTCTTCCCTTTGCACACATTTCCATGACTTTCAACAATTATTATACGCAAATGATCCATAAATATGCTCCTCTATTTGTGAACTTTTCTCCCCCATATATTTATTTACATGAGTTTATAGTAAATAAAGCAGAGAGTTTTTTGACCCCACACCTGGCTTTCTCCTCTGGGAACCCTCGGAGGGGGTGGGTTTCAGTTTCCCTCCCTGCTCTGAGCAGAATTCCCGAGATTGAAGACCTCCGAAGCCCAGCCACAGCCATGCTCAAGGCCCCTCACCACACATTCAGAAAAGCCTCACACATGAAGGTATCGGCAGAGGAACCCAGGTGTGTGGGACCCGGAGCTGAGACCTCCAAGCCTGGTCGGATTGGGACTGGGCCTCTTCCGCCCAGATTCCCCATTTTCCAGTAGCTAGGTGGTCACACCCAGGGACTCCCCTGGCGCTGTGTAATCCCACCATCGGCCAACATCCAGAGACTATAAAATCAAGCTCCCGAAGACATCTTATAGCCTAGTTTTCCCTCTGGGAGAACCTGGCAAGCTACCGAGAGTTTCCTGCCCGCATGGGAGAGTCTCAAAAACTCCTCGTGGCATATTAATATGCCAAAGTAACCCATCCATACCAATGATGAGTTTCATTACTCTGACCCTGAAAAAGTCTCCAATGTGGCATCATTGGAAAAAACGAGTAAAGAGAGGCTTATAAAATCTCAGGGCTAGGATGAATGGAGACGTTATTGAGACCACGTGAGAAATTCAAAGATCAACAGGATGATGATGATGATGATGATGAGTTTATAGTAAATTTCTGTCCCTGCTCTCCTGTAATTTCCAATATAAAATGAACTTCCTTATCTTTCCTCACAAACTTTTTGTGTTTTTTCTTTATTTTCTATTTCTAAGCCCTTATTTTTATTCCCAGCTGGCATTTGGGAATTCTGCCTGAAATTTTTAAAAATATTTTTTGTGGGGCCTGGAGAGATAGTATAGCAGGTAGGGGCTTAGCTAGTATGCCAACAGCCTGAATTCAGTTCCTGACACCATGTATGGTACTCAGTCCCTGCCATGAGTGATCCCTGAGCACAGATCTATGAGTAAGCTCTGAGCACCCCTTTAGTGGCTAAACTACAATGGCAAAGTAAATTTTTCTTTAAAATTTAATCATTAATCATTTGAGTTAAGTTACAGTATTATAGGTAGGGAACATGTGTCGATGCAGCTAATCCTGCTTATTATATGCAAATGTCCATAAATCTGCCCCTCTGTTTGATCCTTCACTCCACATGTGTTCCTCATGTCTTACCAGGTGTGATACCTGAGCATAGACCCATGAGTAAATCAGGAGCAATACAGAATATGCCCTCCTTCAAAAAAGAAATAAAAATAAATATTTAAAATCCTTTAAAATGATTAAAATAAGTGTAATCATTTCCATGGTTATCATTTGTTATTACTACATTGATCTTTCATTACTGTTCATCCTCTATATTCCATCATCATGTCTTTTCTTCTATATCTTTAAACATTTCATCACATAGACCATAAATAGCTACAGATTCTTGAAAATAATGGAAAATTATATACATCCTACTTAATTTATTTCCATTTACTCAGACTTTGGTTTAGTGGTCAAATATTACTTAATCTTTTCAGATTTTTTCTTCATTACTTTCTGAAATTTTTGCCTGTATAAATCATATTCTATACCTCTGGTTTTGAGGCCCAGTTCTTATTTAAGGATTTTGGCTTGTTATTTTTCAATTCAGGTTGCTGGGTGATGGGAGCCCTAGTAATTTGGCTTTGTATGTATGCATCTGCTCAATGTGCAATCCAGTATCTCTGTGTGGCCATGTCTGTCACAAACCAAACAGGAACACAAACACTGTGTCCATAATCCTGTCAAAAAGGGAACACATGTTCCTTGAATTATTTATCATAAAATCAGCAACAGATATCCAATTAACTTCCCCCTAAAAGTTTATATACTTTATATGTTACTTTCAAACATCTTCTTTCCTATGATTCCACCAAGCATAACTGATTTAGAAATCGAGGTACAGTGGTAAGGATTCAATAAATAATGAGGACTTCTTATATTCAACCTGAGAGCTGATCACAGAAGCACTTTATTTATTTATTTATTTATTTATTTATTTTTGCTTTTTGAATCACACCCGACAATGCACAGGGGTTACTCCTGGCTCTGCTCTCAGGAATTACCCCTGGTGGTGCTCAGGGGACCATATGGGATGCTGGGAATTGAACCTGAGTTGGCTGCGTGCAAGGCAAACGCCCTACCCGCTGTGCTATTGCTCCAGCCCCAGAAGCACTTTATTTTGTAAAGACACTATAGTTGTAGTATTTTTGTTAAACTTCTTATCATTATGCCTAATTGCTTAAGAATATAGCACTGTCATCCCATTGTTCATCGATTTGTTAGAGCAGGCACCAGTAACGTCTCCATTGTGACACTTGTTACTGTTTTTGGTTTAAGAATGTATTGACATTTATTAAAAATGGCAAATATTCAGTTAAATGTACATTTTGTGACATTGTGTTTGTTCAGATTTAACTGTGTTGCTCATTTATCATAGTCTCATGCACCTGTTTTTCAATCAAGGAAATAATTAAAACAAACTAACCAAAGACTTGTATCAATTCAATCAACATTCTTATTCTTTAGAAAATTGTTCAAAAATTTGTTCTAAAAAAAAGAAACACATTGGAATTCACCTTAGGATTATATTACAAAGAATGAAGGTAGTTCTTAGTAAAAAAATTAATTTAGTTTTAAGGACTACAGACGATTATGGTGACCATTTGTTAATATTTTCTTAGTTCATAATTTACTCTTTGGGTTCAGCACAATAATTTTTAATTAACTGATGATGATTAATATTTAAGATTTTTTATTCAAATCATCTTTGCCTTTCAAAAATAATAGCTGATACTTTCCTTTGGAAATATACATGCTTAACAAGTTTGTCGTGTAAATGACAACTCTAATAAGATATATGATTTTCTAGAATTAATTTATTTTTAGAAATTCCTTTGAAATGGATCTTTCTATGGTTTCTGTAAATTAATATTAAATTGATTTCAGCTATTTTAAAGAAGTAAAGATTTAACATTTCCTTTGGAACCTCACTGACAATGCTGGAATTGGGGAAGTATATTACTCCTGTCTCCTTTCTTGATCTCTCTAGGAGAAGCGTGGGGCTCCTGTATGCAAAGCGTGTGTTCCTGTGAGTCATCCACCAATACCAAGTTCCAGCATTTAATGCAAGTTATAATCATAAACAGAGAAGTCTTTTTTGTTCATGATAACTATCATCCCATTGTTCATCAATTTGCTTGAGCAGGCACCAGTAACATCTCCCTTGTGAGACTTGTTGTTACTGTTTTTGGCATATCAAATATGCCACGGGTAGTTTGCCAGGCTCTGCCATGTGGGAGGGATACTCTCAGTAGCTTGCCAGGTTCTCCGAGAGGGACGGAGGAATCAAACTCGGGTCCATGGTAGGCAAGGCAAATGCCCTACCTGCTGTGTTATTGCTCCAGTCCCATGATAGCTATGGAATCATAAAATGATAATGGCAATAACCTTGATGTTCCATATTTACTTGGTTTTTTTCTTAACAAATACTTATTAAGTAGTAGAGTTTAGTTTCAGAAAAATGGGTACACATTATTTCAAAAATAATCTCCCTGAATAGAATAGTTCAGAAATTCCAAATTAATGTATTGGTTTAATGATAATTATACCCACTATATTGTTCCCATTGTCTTTTATTGTGACCATATCATATACTGGAATGATATTTATAGTGATGCAGATAGGCTTCCAGGAGTACACAGCTGTAAATAGCTCCATATTCACAAGTTAGTGCCCTGCTGTTTCTTTAATCATTAATTTTTCAATCAAGGGGTCACGAATTTTTGTTTCATAATAATTTTCAGAATAATGTGGAGTGTCCTGTAAGGAATAAACATGAAGAATTTTAAAATCAGATTATGTTGGTTTAAAGTTTGATTTCACAAATTTTAGAAGTTTGATTACATCTCAGATTTTTTAAATATAGCATCAAATGATTCTTTCTACTAAATAATTCACTGTGTGGATCTGATGCTATGCTATGTAAACATAATTTACCTATGTAGTTAATATTATATTCATTATATCTTTCATTGCCACACTGTTGCAATATCTTGCTAAGTGTTCAATGGTATAATGTGAAAAACGAGTTACATTGTTAAATGGCTTGTTGATTTAAAAATATAGTTTGTGAGTTTTATCTGAATTTTGTGTAATGTGGTGATCTTTAACAGGGAATTATATGTACAATATGATTCTAACAAATATAATTTTCAATGAGCATTGTAAAACAGAAGATGGTTTATTTCTTGAAATAGAAGTAGGCCTCTCATTATGGTAGTCTTATTGTCTGTACACACCTACAGAAGTGGACTTAATTCATGAGCAATATTGTCTATGTCTCAAAAGATTTCCATGAAGCCCCTAAGCAACTCCAACTTCCTTCCACATCCCTATGGGGATTTAAAGCTTCTATTTCACTCCTATTTAACTAGTACTTAGTAGAAAACAAAATTCAAAATAACTACTAAGTACAGAGTTGTTGAACATTCACAATCTTGGAGCTACCCACCTCCTCTTTACACTTAACCCACACTGGATAAAGTCAATGTCTCCCCTAATAAACAGCATATTTTCTCAGTAATTTTATTTCAATTCTGGTGAATTAGTTCAGCATATTAGTCACCTAAGATTTTACTTCCAGATGACATACCCAGAATAACCAAATATTTTTAATTCCCAAAAATCTGATTCATTCATAAGCTATTCGTCCACAATTTCCTATTTTTTCCTAATTTTTATTGAATTACCATAAATTACAAGGTTAGTCATATTTATCATATTTTATTTAATTTTTATTTATAACATTTTCTACTGAAATCTTGACATTTCATGTCTTCCTTTGCATTTTATTTAGTTGTTTATTTCACACTTTGCTGTAATTCCTTCTTAATTTTTTTAGATCTACCTTGGAATCCATGATTTTCCATAGTATCCACCAGACTTATTTTACCTTAAGTTTGTTCAAATCAAAACCACCATAAGTTAACATGGATCAAAAACTTTCATTAAAATGAGAAAAGGATCCATACCTGAAACTAAAAGTTCCTCCAAGATATTTCCATGATATTTCCTTCCATGATATTTCCTTCCCAAGATTTATAGTAAGAAATCTCAAAAGAATGAATTGAAATTATTATCTCCACTTATCGTTTTACTTTCTCCTCTACCTGTTCTTAATTAACTAATGTTTACATCACTATAGCAAAAAATTATTGCTAGGTGATTATTGATCTTAGACCTTATATGAGTGGTCATTTTTATACTTCTTTTTTCTCAGCAATATTTAGTATATTATTCAGTTCTATATAGAAACTTTGTCTTTATGACTCTGTCATCTTCTCTTTCTTTTTTTGTATTTCATAGGATATGCCATTCACAATATGTTTTGACCTCTGTGTTTACTACTTGGTACTCATAGAAAGTTTAATTTTTCTCTAGCGATTGAATATTGGAAAAATATAAATATTGGATCTTAAGTTATTATTTCAGTTATGCATTAACCAAACTATACCAAAACATAATGCCTTAAAACAACCATTTATCATTTTCCATAAAACAACTCTTGTTGTCATCCAATGCACTTCATCTTTTTTTTTTCATTGGTTTAGACCTGGCCTAAAGTACAAGAAGTTACTTTGACCATTTCACATTGTTGACTTGTCAACAACTACCTAGTCTTGGAGTATATTTACCAAATTTTAAACTGTTTATCAGCAAGTGGAATAGGAATGAAAATAATAATTCCCTTGCTAGATGAAGATTCCAAGAAGTCTTTGGAGTGTCTTAATTTCCTCTGTTTTCTTGAGATAGATGGAAACAATGAAGATCATGTGGGATGACAGAAAAATAACACAGAAGTGGCTGGATCATGAGTCATTCCTTCAAAATGACATCAACTGATCAAAAATTACTTCTGAACTTCCAGGTAAATGAGAATTAAGTGTTATCACGCCAAGTCATCACTCACCAATGATTTTGAATTTACATATGTGTGCATGTAGTATTGTCCTAGTGTTGTATATAAACTATACTACAGTTTAAGACAAATGATTTTATTTCTGTACCCTACTTTGTGCTTGTTTCAATATGTTCTTGTCAGTTAATTTGACCAAGTTAAATATTACATTATATTTCTTTGTTTGTTTCTTGAGCCACATTTCCTGGCTCTGCTTAGGGTCTATACCTGGCCTGCTGATCAGGATTCAGCACTGCTCAGAGGATCAAATATTGTGTTTAGGGATTGAGCCAGGGTAGGTCAAAGTGATCATATGCAAGGCCTTTTCCTCATAGAGTATCTGTCCTCTCAATATTTTATTCTATCAAAGTAGTTTAATTTATGATATTTCATCTGTTGGATTTTTTTCTAATTAATACCTTTATAAAATGCAATTCCAGACATCAGTAGTAGATACTATTATTGGTCTCAATAGTCATCCTAGGATCCCTCTTTACCAAATCTCTGTGTTTTCCTTATCCCTGCCTAAATATTTTTGTACGTAAAGTCAGCAATGGTACTTTCTTTGAAGGATTGTACAATACTCTGCTACTGTTTCTTGTTGCTTTGCCCAAAATCACACACATATTTGAATTTTGTCCTGCTTTCCCACTCTTGAGAGTATTCCATTATTAACACTGGAACCAAACACTCATCTCAGTATCTTTCTTCTGATAAATTTGATCTAAAACAGTCTCTCTGAATTTCTTTTAATGTCACTTAGTCATGGAAACCTCTCTTGATATCTCAGAAAAGATCATGTTCCCTATAATATGATGCTTTTATGATATAAAAATTTGACTACAGGGAACATTTTGGGTTTTGCATATAGCCTGGAATGGAGTTGAATCTCAGTAAATATTGAATACATAAATAGTGCAAAGGAAAGAACAGGCTAAATGAAGAGATAGGATTTCCATTAGTGATGGAATAAAAGATAGCTTAAACTTGAAAGAAATTCTTTGTAATTCTTGCAAGATATATTCTTAATCTATATTCCAATTTTGGAATCAAAGTGAATTCTAATTAACTTAAATTGCAGGAAATTATTCTGAATGGTTATTTTTTACTTTTAAAAGTAATTTTAAGTATTTTATTAACAGTCAATACTCATTTGATGTTTTCTCTACCAGTTCAGATTGGGGTTTCTTATCATTTACAAACCAAAGATACTCTAAATCACATTTTATATATTAGTGTTATTTATTCAATCAACAGTTTATTGTTTAGCTTTAGTCTGTAATAAACATCTTGTCACCTACTGAGGATATAGAGGTGTGACAAATATGCACAATTCTTAAAGACAGCAGCAGGCTTTAAACTATAAGTATATTGAAAATCTATGTGAATATTTGAGGATAATTATACTATGCTCTTGAGGATGTGGCAATTAGATAAAATTTAGAGCTCCTCAAAAGGTGCATGTCCCTCTGTTTTTTCTGTTCTAATTGGACTGATATGAAAAATTTATCATTTTCAATATTTTTTAGTCTTTTGCAAGTCACAAAGATCTACTTATAACTGAATATAACTCCAGGTGAGTTTGCATGTTCCCAATCCTGTGCTCTAAGTATATTCTCTAAGGATCAGAGGGTCTTAGATTAATATGTGTCCGTGGAGCTCTTTAGGGGACAGTGAGACTTCAAATGGGAGAAAAGAAAAGTAATGTTTTGAAACCGTGTGCAAGTGTGCTGACCTGGTGAGTCACCAGAGAATGTAAAGACCAGGGGAGGTTTATTGAACATTTTAGGCCAGGACTAGAGCATTGGGCTGGCCAAGACCTTGCATAATTCGCAAAGGGTAGGGCAACCTGACAGAGCAGCAGAAATGCTGGGCTGGAGAACAAAATTTGCCTGAGGTGATTTGAAGCAGCTGAGCAAGGAAATACGCTGTACCTAGAGATTTCGATGTGGGCAACCCACTTGTGAATAATCAATTTTTGACTTATTCCTGTACATGCCTCTGGGTGTTTTTGAAATACTCATTCTTATTGGAATAGGGCCTGGTTATAATTAGTTATTTTATAATTTTCCACATCTCTCAAAAGTGATTTTTTTAAGTAGACTAACTTCTCGTTTTAAGATGGCAAGTCAGTCTCATATGTTCTATGTAATTTTCATATCTTTATTTTAAATTTTTACAATTATTAATATTTTCAGTCATTTATAGGAATAATGATCACAGCACACAACTACAAACACATTGGTAAGGACTTACATTGTCAACAGCTGCCAATTCTGAGGTGAAAAGAGGTGAAAAGATTTGGCTTATGGGAATTACTATCCCTTGGGTATTTGTAACTTTTACTTGGGCATAGAAATTAAACTTGCCAAATATATTCAGGTAAAGTTTGCTAAGGTTTTCTTTTGCATTCTTTATGAGTTACTAAAAACATTCAAACAGGAAAAGGTATATATATATATATATATATATATATATATATATATAGGTTCAGATATGAAGGATGTAAATGAAATCTTGTTTATTTTAGAGCTGCATACAACTTATGTCACAATCCTAAAGAGGTAAGAACAGGAAAATTCTTCAGTCTTTATTCAAAGAGATCACCAAACCTGAGAGTATTTCCACATTGAAAAGGGACACAAAAACATATAAAACTTCTAAACTACTTTGAGTCATTAAAATGAGTTGAGTGGCTATAGAACACCTACAGGACTTTCAAAAATATAGGTCACATTTCTTGGCAACTGCATGAGTTTCAACCTGGTGGAGAACAATCACAAGTATAATAGCACTTCAAATCGAATAGGATTTCAAATATGTGGAAGACTATATAGTAGTTTAAATGATAGTATGAAACATGGTTTTCATCTAGTGCAGAGCCATCTTGATTAGGTTAAGCAGAACTAAGCACAGTCAAATAGTTTCAGATTTTGACTAGAATTAAATTAGAATATTTGATCTATTTTAGTTTTTTGGGGGACCACCCCCAGCGGGCCTCAGGGCTAACTCCTGGCTGTGTGTGCAGGGATTATTCTTGGCAGGGCTTGGGAAAACATATGGAGAAGCGGGTTATCTAACCTGGGTTGACCCCACACAAGTCAAGTGCACTACCTGCTGTACTGTCTCTCTACCCCAAAGGATCTTTTTGTCATTTTCTTGATAGAGTATATTGTAGCAGCAACTGAACTAACCATGTGATGTTATTTGGCTATCTAGGGAAAAAAATTCAGATGACCTAAGCGAAGGCCAGAAGATACAGGCTATAAAAGAAAAGTGTATTCTGAGGGAAGACAAACAAAAAGGAATATATAGCTGGGATGTAGCTTGCTTTTCTCACATTATCTTTCTTCTCCTCTGAGAGAAAATTTCTTGCTTCTATATTCAGTTAATGGTAATTTTTAACTGGAAATCGAAATATATAGTGCCTTAATTGTATAGTTCAATTTAAAGAAGCATATTGGTTATTTTAGTAGACTTTTTAGACTAAAAAAATATAGATATATTTTTTCTCAGAAAAGAGAAATAAATCTAAGGGGTGTTATAATTTTTTAACAGACACCATATCCTCTTCACTCTGCTAAAGAAGATATTTTAACTAGACTTTCATAAATTGCTCAGCACTTTATAATACACTATGTAGTCTAAACTTCAGTTATGCTTTTATAAATAGCTTCTTTCACAAAATTTTGTAGGGCAAGGAATAAGACTTAAACATAAAAATATCATTTGGTCAAGAAAAGAAAAGTTTGTGTATGTGTGTGTGTAGAGAGAGAGAGAGTGAGAGAGAGAGGAGTATATGTTAAAGAGCTCTTTTTTAAGAAGAAATAAATTTACATTTTTTTACTTTATTACAACACATACATAAGAACTGTGATAATTATTTTTTACCCTTCAATGTTTACAAACAGGAAGATAACAATGATTCTTTGAATAAGTGAAATTCAAAGAAAATTTAAAAATCCATATTTACATGCCATATAGGAGATTTATTCCTTGAGAAAATTCTAATTATATTGCATTGTTACTATGTTTCCTTAGTCTATACTTTTTCATTTTATTTTACTTCAATATTTTCCTCCCTAAACTTGAACATTTACATTAAATCAATCACACACTCATGTGTATGTACTCTCTGGGGTCCAGCACTATTCACAATAGCCAAAACCTAGAAACAACTCCAGTGTACAAGAATAGATGACCAGATAAAGAAACTTTGGGATAAGTGAACTCATCTTTGACTGCAATAAAGGGAAAAAGCTTACAATTTACTGTTCCATGGATGAATTTGCAGAGTGTCAATGAGACTGAAATTAAGTTTCAAGGAGAAAAATCACAGAATAATTTCCTCATATATGATATAGTAGGGGGTAACACATACCCAAAGGCAACAGAGCCGAGAACTGGTCTTTAGAATAAAGCTTCCCACAAAGGTATAAAGGGAGTCACTGGTATGTGTGGGCACTGGGATAGTGGTAGAGGTAAGCAGACAGAGTGGAGGATGTGGTGCTGGAATTTTTTATTTTTTGCTTTTCGTGTCACTCCCATCAATGCACAGGGATTACTCCTGGCTCATGCACTCAGGAATTACTCCGGGTGGTGCTGGAATGTTTTATGTAAAAAACTCTACCAATAAAAATTTTGTAAACCACATGGTACCTAAAATAAAATTTAGAATAAAATTATAATTAGCATCAACAATAACAGTAGTAATAGTAATAACAAATACTGCTATTGATATTATATATTACTGTCATCCCATTGCTCAGTATTTGCTCCAGTGGGCACCAGTAACATCTCCATTGTGAGACTTGTTACTGTTTTTGGCATATTGAATATACCATGGGTAGTTTGCCAGGCTCTGTCGTGCAGGCGGGATACTCTCGATAGCTGCTGGGCTCTCCGTGAGGGACAGATGAATAGAACCTAGATCAGGTCGACTGCGTGCAAGGCAAATGCCATCACTGTACTATTACTTATGTACTTAAAGAATTTTATTTAATGTTTATCAAACCTAAGGGGATAAATATTATCTTTTTATAATGAATGACAAATCTGATACTAAGAGAACTTACAAAACTGCATGCCTGGGATTTATAAGTCCAGCACATAATATAACTTCTGAAGACTTTAAAACAAGAATGTAAAGTTGTTGATTGATCTAAATACCACCTAAAACAGTGATAAGATCATCTGTGGAAAGCATTATTGTTTGAAATGGGATGCTTGCCATGCATAAAACACTTTTTCTTTACCCAATAAGTGCCAGGGTGACAGATGACAACTTTGGTAATGGGAGAATACAATACAGTAGTTTTTGTGTTTTTAAGCCGCTAGCAAGTGCTCCAGAGGTTAGATATTGAACATAACTACAATAATTCTAAACCTGCCTTTGGAGCCATCGAATCACATAAAACTCAGTCATCTGAAAACAAGACTTCAGTCATAAAGCAAACATTTGATTGTGATTTCTAAAGCGTTAAACACATTACTGTCAAAGTAGTAAAATATTTGAGGATTAATGTCAAAGGGCTATTCCTTTGTTTATATCACTGGAATCAGAGACTTTCTTTCCCATACAGATTGTATCTCTACCTAGTCGCTGCTGTTTCTTGAGGGCTCCTTTCTAATTCTTTCATTTTCTTATTGGTTTTTGGTTTCTGAGCAATGCCTAGCAGTGCTCAGAGTTGACTCAAGCAGGGTTTGGGAGACATTATGTGGTGCATGGGTCAAACCCTGGTCAGCTGCATGGAGGGCAAGTATGCTACCTACCGTATTGTTCTGACCACTTGTCTGCTATTCTTATTCTTTACCTTCTGATGCCATTTCAGGACTTTCCTAAATACAAATGTTCTTTGGGTTATCTAGTAGTGTTTTCCCCTTACCCATATTTCTATTTTTGTGATACTTTTATATCATCATAAACTTAGAACAGACACATCATAATCCATTTCTTTAAAAAAATTCACACATATTTCTAAGATGATTAAAATATTATTGATTTCGGCTGGTACTTTTAACCTTTCATTTGTCCAGTGTTTCCCTTTTTAGTATTTTCTTTCAGTCACACAAGTATGCAACTTTATATTTGTTTGCACACACATAATTTTTACTTTCAGGTTTTGATAGATTTAATGTTCCATATTGTATTTTGAATACCTATATAATTTTAATAGAAATGTTTGTTTTCTTTCTCTTTTATTGTAAGCTTCCTTTGCTAAAGAATAGTTTATAAAGTGATTTGTGGAAACCCTTTATTTGTAAGGTATGATTTTCAAACTCCTGTCCTACTCCCAAGAATCTCGAAAAGCAATTCCTTTATCCCCAAGTATTACTCTTGGGAGATGATCAAGACCTATAGAAATTGTTGTCTGACTGAAAGATTAGTCATGAGCAAGGAAGAACATAAGAACTAAGTGAAGGTAAAGTAACAGGTAAAAATGATGAAAAATAAAAGAATTGCCAATTTAATAGGGAAAGAAAGACAATATAAGTATAGGTTTTCCATATGGAGTGAAAAATATGTTGTAGATTATTTGTAAATTATTTTAAACACTATTATTTTTTGCTATAAAACATGGTATATATCTCTATATTTGTATTTTTGAATAAATATTTGATATGACAATTAATTTTACAATATCACTGTTCCAATCTTAAACCTACCTTTATATCTGTTTGCTTTTAACTGAACTTGACACAAAACACTCCCAGCTTCTTAAAACCTTGATTTGTCACTATGTCCCAGAAGCTGCTCCTTGAATCCATCAATTTGACATGTCAAAATGTCAGGTGGCAGTTATGTGGGTATTATTTGTGACAGTGTGATCATTGCAGCAAAACATGAACCTTTTTCATGTACTTTACTAGTGGAGTAACTTTACTACAGAAATTGCAGTAAAAGTGATTGCTGGGAATCATTGGTTCTAACTGAAGATTTTTATTTATTGCTATTAAAATATAATTATAAGAATAAATTAAGGGAACAAATTTGAGGGTTCTTCAAATCTGGATGTTAAATTATTATTTGTGGTAGAGCTTATATCTCCATATGCCTTAAGTGAGTTTGAAAGTTATATGTCTAGGATTTGAATGTAATGGTATGAATTATTGGTTCAAAACCTATGATATCTTATACAATATGTGGTGATTTGTCCTTTTGTTTTTGGCTCATCCTCAGCTGTATTCAGGGCTTACTGCTGATCTCTGATCAAGGATCATTCCTGGAGGTGCTCAGGAGATTATATGCAGTGCTCAGATATGCAGTGCCTGGCTGGCCAAGCTGAAGGCAGCACCTTATCCTGTGTACTGTCTCTGCATTCTCGAAATATCAGCTTTTGTTCTAGGTATTGTATCCTAGAGTTTTATACCTTTAAAGTCATCCAGAAGGTTCAGGAAAGACCAAGTGAAGTCATCATCTTACTGACAAAGGAGCTCAAACTATTAAGCTACTGTGTTTTCTTTTACATTGACTCACAGTCCTATCCTTGTCCTTGCCATATGGTTTAAGATGGAGGTTTCTTTGTTCTCTATTTTAAATGAAAGTACATAATGGTGTTATAGTAAAACTGATTTAGTTCCTAATTAAGTCCTTGATTTTCATTTGTAAAATTAGCATACAAAACTCCAAATGCTGGAACAGTGCAATAATAGAGCTGATAAGACACTAACCCGGTTTAATACCTACTACCCCATATGGTCTCCCAAGCACAGTCAGAAGTGATTCCGCAGTGCAGACCCAGGAATAACCACTGACCAACACTGCATGTGGCCCAACACCTACCCCCTATACAATTTTTTTAAAACTCTAGATGCTTATGATATCATGGTTATTTATTTCACAGCTTACAAAGGTACTTTTAGAGACCCAGATGTTCTATGTCCAGTTCTTTCTGGTTCCCATGTACATAAACCTTGGTCCACTCTGATATCTCTTGATTCTATCCCTCAAAACCTGTGTGGGAATCTTTCAAATGTGGTTTCTTGAAGTTGACTGTTCTCCCAGTCTGTCGTTGATGCTCTCTACTGTTCTCTATTGCTGGGGCTCTGAGGTCCTTTGTCTCTGTAGTCTTTTGCCAAGAACCTCATTGTCAAGTTTATTTTCCTTAATTCTGACATGCAAATTGGGGGGAGGGGTTGGACTGTTCCTTTCTCTACATTTGCCTGGGCAGAGATAACTAGTCAAATAGGAAGTTTCCCAACCGTGTTCCCTTTTAAGCGCTACTGTTTTTGTTCCTAGACATTTCCATTATCAACGTGGTTACTGATCTTGGGTAAGATTTAAAATGACTAATTACTGAGACTAGAGAGAAAATGCAGTGGATAGAGCACTTATCTTGCATACAGTGAACCTGGATCGCATCACTGGTATCATCTATAGTTCCCCAAACACCACCAGGATTGATCCTTGAGCACAGAGCCAGGAGTATCCCCTAAACATTGCTAGGTGTTGCCCGTAACCCAAATAATAACAGTAACACTATTGATAACAATAACATATTTTATAATGATAACTTAATAGATAAAATAATAATAATAACAGTAATAACAACACAATTAAATGCTAAATCATCTTTGCTAAATTACCTGGAACCCCTCTCCTCCCAGCTCCTCTGTCACAATGGTGCCACAACACTATGGGTAAAGGTGTTAGTAGTTTTTACTTACAAGAATACTTGCTTACTTTCATTTTAAGATACTAACCATTGCTTTTTTCCCCCTAACTAAATAAAAGGTAGACTGTTCTTAGTCCTTGCTCTTGGAATATTATACATTAGTTTCTTCCCGTAGTTTTAAGGTTTTCATTTTTAAGGCAAAGTGTCAGAAGCAATGCTTTTGAAACTATACTCCTTGCCTAATTTGTCAAAGATCACTATCATTAAAAATGAATAAAATTAATTTCTGATCACATGCATCAGTAAATTTCCTTTCCTAAGGAGGAGAAACTTATGGGTTAATACAGGTGATTGATTCATAAATTAAAAGTTTCATTGTTGGAGAAAAATGGTATAGGGTAGAATCAATCTGAGCCATATCTGAGATCAAGACCTATAATTTTGGTCTGGGTATTGAGATTTATATCCCTAGACAAACAACATTACATAGATTTATAGAGAGTTTTATAGATTACAAAAAGGGAACCACTAAATGGATAACTATTTTAGACAAAAATATCTAATTTTTACTGGCATTTGTTTTAACTACTCACACTATTTGAGATATTTATATACAAGTTAAAAAGACATTTATATACAAATTAATGAGATATAAATTGAGATATTTACACACAAACTTAAAAAATAAATTTATTTTTATACGGTTCAAATGTTTGGTGAAGTTCTGTGAAAAAATTTAAGATTACTGAATTAAGAATTTTTTTCAAAAAAGTTTTCAATGTTCCCATGCATTTCATGAATCAATATCGATCTCCAGTACTTTCAGTCTGTGTGTGTTTGCAGGGTGAAACATTGTCAGTTATAAATCCAAATAGCTAGTCAACTATCCTCTAAAGGTTATGATAGAAATTTCCTATCTAGAGAGAAAGAAAATATAAAATTCCAAAGGTAAGAAAATATTGCCAACAATTTAATGTTAATAAAGAGTTTAGAGAAAAACCTTTATTTTTTAAGATAGTTGCCCTTAGAAGCTTTGAGATAGACTATAATAAAGAGAACTTTAAAGCATAAACTTTCAAAAAGCAATTCAAAATTTGCAATTAAATAAAATTGGATTAATATTTATTATTGTTATTACATTGCCTTCATTACACTTATTAGAAAAAGTTGATATTCATTCTATATTTACATCTGAATATAAAATTACATATTATTACACATTTTAAATTGAATACAAATATTACTCTCTCAAAACTAGCAACAGTAAAAATATTGCTCTCTCATTCCTGCCATGTAGTTCTATACTATATGTCTATGAAGGGTGCATCAAGAGCACAACATATTTATTTCAAGAATGGCAGTGTATACCTTTCCTAAAATGGAATGCCATGTTTTGAAATATTGCCTTTTTATTTCATTGTAGTAGACATGCCCCACACACATTTAATAGTGTTTTCCTTCACACCCTTATTGTGCTATGGCTCCTGTTTTGTGGATGGAATCATTTGTAGTAATGCTCATGGGGACAGAATACAAAATTCTGGTACCAGTTTGAGTATAGTTTTGAAAAACTTTTCTCTGTAAACATTGTATGCATGTTGAAGGGCCAAAACATTTTATGAGAAAATTTTCAAACATTACATCCATGCACATACTATTAGAGATACTAGAAATTTGCTTCCTTAAAGACTATGTCTATTTTCAACTTCTAAAATATAATTTTCTCTTCCCCTTC
The DNA here is from genome assembly GCF_027595985.1 of Sorex araneus. Lineage (NCBI taxonomy): Eukaryota > Metazoa > Chordata > Mammalia > Eulipotyphla > Soricidae > Sorex > Sorex araneus. The sequence continues at coordinate 15,978,372 of NC_073311.1, forward strand.
ATCTGTTACCCTCTTTTAGTTGATTTTAATAACCTGGAATCTACTGGACAAAATTCTATACTGTAATGGGTGCAATGTTGTTTCAGAGGTTATCACAAAATGAGGCTTGTTATGGTAAATGCACAGATATTTATGTTTTAATTCATTACTTATGGTAAATGCACAGATATTTATATTTTAATTCTTAACTTTTTAGTAGGACTGGAACAATAGCACAGCACATGGGTAGGACATTTGCCTTGCACTCGACCCACCCGGGTTCTATTCCTCTGTGCCTCTTGGAGAGCCCTGCCCAAATGGCAGACCCTGGCAAGCTACCCGTGGCGTATTTCATATGCCAAAAACAGTAACAAGTCTTACAATGGAGATGTTACCGGTGCCCGCTCTAGTAAATTGATGAACAATTGGACTTCTGTGCTACAGTGCAGTGCTACGTATTTAGTAGCATATTATAGATTGTGTTTGGAGACCTCTTTTGGAGAATGGGACTATTTGGTGATTAGGTGATAAGGGTGTTAATGTAACTCTTTTACCTACTTCCTGGACAATAAAAGGGACAATCAAGCTTTTCTTGATTCACCAGTACTTTTTTTTTTTCTATTCTTCTGTTTCAAGCTACACCAATTTGGTGGACCAAAGAAAAAGAATCATTCTTTTCTTTGCTAAATCATCTGGGTCATTTAGCTTTTGAAAATTTTAATGTATATATAAATCACCTGGGTGTCTTGCTGAATGTAGTTATATTCCAGTAGATCTAAATAGAGTATAGCTGCCGTTCTAATAAACTCTCAAGTAATGAGTGAAACAACTAAGATATTTTATTCTAATTGCAGCAAGAGACTCAATCTACTTGCAATGATTATGAGAATGAGGGTGTGCCAACTGAGTTGTCTGCTGAGTTGAAATGAAGAAAAGTGTTTCTGAAGAATGGGATGCATGACAAGACTTTTAAGCAATAAGATGTGACTCAAAAGCCAAGGAGAATGAAGTTAATAGCAACAGTGTAGAAATTGGTATTGGCTAGAGCTTTGGAAGAAATTAATATCCATGTTTGTGTAGCAAATCTACAGCCCATCTGCTGAAGCTGCAACCAGTCAGCTGGCCTGAAGGAAAAGACTAGATAGCCAAAGTATAGTAGCAATAAAATCCTAGCAAACTATAAACCATAGTATTGGAAAGACACCAACTGAATTGGTTGACTTAACTCAACTGCCTAGTGGCAATTGGCTAATATGGTTTGATACTGAGAAAAAGTGGTTAAATGACAGAGCTACAAATTTAGGATAACTTTCTTTTTTTTGAACTTGTAACATAGCTATGGTATCATATTAAAGTCAGTTTCTTTGTCAGTAAATATTCTTTCTCAAAGACATTGAAGGCCCAGAAAAAATATCTCACAAAATTGTATGAAAACTATTCATTGTGTTTGAAGTCAGCAAATTCTGCCGTGATTGAATATAAACCAAACAGACACAGGAAGAATTTTAAATGATTCAACTATCAATGAAGGCCTTTTTGTAATTATGAGAATAGCATAAAGTTGCAAGCATTCAATTTTCCAGACAAGAGAACTAAGATTTTTAATTAATAAAGCACCTATTTTTTCTTTCTTGTAAATGCTCAACTCTCTTCTTGACATTTTAAAAGTGAGTTTGGTGCTTATGATTGATAATAATAACTTTTACATTTAGCCATCTTTCATCACTTTATTGATTTGGCTATTTTCTTATGGCTTTTTCTTTGATCTCATTTAGCATTTGGGTGCACTTTATTGATTTCACCCTGTGGTCAATTTGCATTTAAAGTTTGTATTCAGTAGAAGCACTTGTAATATTGGCGTAAACAAGGAGTTTTAGAGACCACTGCCTGTAGTATTTGTTAGAACAGTCTAAATTAAATAGCTGATAAAAATAATTTATGATATGCAGTAATTAAGGGTTATTTACATTATGATTGTTGAAGATAATACTTTTAAAATGAGATACTTTATTATACTTTTCTAAGTGAATCTTTTAAGTCCTTTTTGTTTATTTTATACAATATAAGGAGATCAGGAAGAGAAGACCCCAATTTCTCTCCACACAGTTACTTTTTATTCCTATTATACCTTTAGTTTTATATACTGTCAAACTGTGTATTATAGATTTTTGCCATTCCTTCCATTTATATAATTTCACGAATTTATTTATTTTCTTGTTTAAGAGTCTCATGAAATTTACTAAATAATATGTAATAATTAGAAATAAAGCCTAACAGTGAATGTATTATAACAAGAAAATATAGTTCAAACCATGAAGCTTTTACTGTAAAATCCTGCCAATGTAAATGTATTTTAGTATGGAGTTTCACTATATACTTCAGTATGATTGTGTTTATAGATGAGATGGTGTCATGGGGAGATATACAGCTGAAACTGATCTGCTCTCTTTCTTTCTTTCTCTCTGTCAATTGATCTGAACTAACTCTCTCTGAGGTAATTCAGTGACAATCCTTTTGAGTTATGATAAATGTAATGTAATGTTCCTGAACATGAATTTTTGTGTGGAGGGGGACCTAATTAAACAACTTAAACCACTTCTATTCAAATACTCTGAAAGATAACACCAGTCACAAATGTTAAATATCTGTTTTGCTTTACTTTGCTTACTCATGCATTTATTCAACACTTGCTATGGCAGTTTATCTAAAATTAGGTCCAAAGCAATTTAGGCAGCCATACCCTATGTGAAAGATTCTGCAGAAAGCTTTAAATCATAGTGACAGCCATTAGAACTTGCTTAAAGGAAATGCATTTCTGAATAACTCCAGAGGAAACAAGAGTGTGTGTGTGTGTGTGTGTGTATGTGTGTGTGTGTATGTGTGTGTGTATATGTGTGTGTGTGTATATGTGTGTGTGGGGGAAACTGTAAGTATATTCATAAGGTCTCATAAGAAATTACTCAGCAGTTCTATATGTGCTTCTTTGGAACAGTGGAATTACATATGTTGTTTTCTGTATCCATCCATTTATTGAACAATGCTAACGTATTTATTGAACCGGTTTACCTATGTCAGGTACATATTTGATGCTTACATTTTATATTTTTGAAGTCTTAACATTTTTAAACAATTCATATTCTCATTTTATTGATGAGCAAATGGTTGAATAAAAAGAATAATTTTCTTTTTATAGTTACATTGAGCAATGGCAGCCATGGGCCTTAAATGTCATCAGTGTGATTCGATAGTCATGTTCTGAATTTCTGTGCTGTTTCATTCCAATTCAATCACTGGTCTCTGTATTCTGTCTCTGTATCAAACTGATGATGACCTAAGCCGTTAGCTTTTCTGTCAATTTCTGAATTTAGGGGGGGAAAGGATATAATTATTTATGTATTGAGTACAAATTCCCAGAACTATTAAATAGAGAATGTCTAGAATGTATCAATTTGACAATTAATTAGTGCTATTTTAAGTCCAAAATAATTGATAAGTTGGTGTATCTTAGTAATGTAGGGGTTTAAAATTAAATTGTTGTATGCTATTATAAAAGCACTCTCAATATGATATTCTTTTTTTTTTTTTTTTTTTTCTTTTTGGGTCACACCTGGCGATGCACAGGGGTTACTCCTGGCTATGCACTCAAGAATCACCCCTGGCCGTGCTCAGGGGACCATATGGGATGCTGGGATTTGAACCCGGGTCGGCCGCGTGCAAGGCAAACGCCCTACCCGCTGTGCTATCTCTCCAGCCCCTCAATATGATATTCTTAATAGAATATTTGGAGATTTGGGGGGATTTTTTTCTGTTTTTTTTTTTTTTAAGTCCTGTCAGATTGTATGAAAAACAAAGATTATTCCAAATCACTCTGGAATTGGAGTGGATAAAAAAATGGCATCTGAGAGGCTAGCAAGGAAAGAGTTAATTTAATAACATAGATATGAAGAATTTAAGTGGTGACAAAATCTAAAAAACCTAGGGTTAACTTGGGCTATTTACCCTTGCTATGGGACCTGGAATGTAAAGGAGAGAGATTTTATATAACAAAGAGGGGCATGACTTCTTTTTCACTCTGAGTGTAAAGCAAAGTTTCTTAGAGAGGATATATTCACTTATACATATGTGATACTCTCAAGCCTCATTTTTCTTGGTCATAAAATGGAAATAACTGAAAGGCAATTTAATTATTGCCTAAGAAAAGGCAAAGTGATAAATTAGGTTAAAACCTTTTCTCAATTTTCCTGGCCTCTGGCTTCTAAATTTAAATTATCTGCATTCCTATTTAATTGTAACTGTTTCTCTCTAGGCCTACTGGAATTCAGTTTACACCTTGGCTCCCCATTCATTTGCTAATTGGGAAGAGGCATGCTGTGTATATTTTAAGAATGGCCAATCTGTTTTGGAGAAACTGATTCCACAACTGAAAATGTAAAACCCTTTAGTGTCTTAGAAATTCAATTAAAAAAAAAATTCTTGAGTCACAGAGTTAGTACCAGAGTTAGGGCACTGAACTCTAAACATACAACTGACCCTGTATTCCCTCTCGGTTAAACAAATTATAGCACCTTAATATTATGTTTACAATCAACCTCTGGAATTAGCTGTAATTAATTTAAAAAATTCTGGTTCTCAAACATCTTTAAATGTCTTCATATATCAATTTTTTCACAAACATGGTAATAATTGCACAATGATTTCTGGTTAACTAACCATTTGTGCATGTGATTAAATTATAATTTTAGCTAGGAATGTTTACAGCAAATATGGAAGAATTCTACTGTTTAGACATTTTCTCTAATTCTATATTTTAAGTTTACATAAATTGTTGTCATGAAAATTATCAAGCAAATATTTACAATTAAAAATATAGTTTGGGGGGGCTAGGGAGATAGTACAGAGGTTAAGGTGCTTGCCTTTCACATGGCTGACCAGGTTCAAACCTTTCATTCCACATGGTTCCCGGAACTTGATGGAAGTGATTCCTGAGTGCAGAGCCAGGATTAATTCTTCAGCATCAACAGGTGTGGTCCCCCAAAAAAACAAAATCAACAAACAACATTTTAAAGTAAGACTTGTAGTTGATATAAAAAATTGTTATAATGAAGTAATTTGTGAAAGTCACATTTCAAACAATATTTTCTTAAGAAAGATGCTTTTATTTGTCATTTATATATTACCTGTTTGCATGTAGAATGGACATTTGTATTCTAGTAGGTTAATGTTGGAACAGAAAGACAGAAGATTATAAGGGGCTTATCATTTATGTGTATTACCCAGGTTCCACCCCCAATACCATATATGATCCCTCAACACACATATAATCCTTGAACACACAGCCATGAGTAAGCTTTGAACATTGCTGAGAATAGGCCTCAAACTAAAAGAAATAAATATTTCTAATAAATGCTAGGCACTCCAAATAAATTGAAACAAGAAACATAAAATTTATTTCACTGACAAAGTGCAGTGAGATAACTGGAAAGTGAAACTTACTCTGGATGTTGAATTCTTTTATAGATATAGGATTAAGGTCATTTAAAAACTGTACATTCCAAAAATATATTTGGAATGAGCTAATCCAGAAACAATTTAGTAAGTATATTTTAAACTTTAATAATTTATAAGAGTTATTTATTCTTCGTCGGATAAGATCCAGAATAAAATATCTGGATGTGTTTATCCATCAAAAATTTATCCATCAAAGAGTATGGAGGGGAAAGAAACAAAAACGTTTCTGCTGAGGACACATGCATTAGCAGTAGGAATATAAAAAAAAGTGCACATTGTCATTTATTATCAGGGAAAATCAAATCAATGCAAAAATTAAATATCTCACATGAGTGAGAATGGCATATATCAAAAAGTTTGGAGGAATTGTAGGTAAAGGAAATCTTATTAACTGCTGGTGGGGAAGTCCTGTAGTTTAGCCTCTGTGGAAGACTGTGTAACAATTTCAAAAAGTCAAAAATGAGTTTAATGTGACCTAAAAATTTCACTTCTTGGCATCTGCCCTGTTGGACATAAGAGTATTAATTAGGGAAGATAGTTATGCACCTATGCTCACTGGTACTCTAAATATAATAGCACACTATGGAAACAATCCAAAAGACAGATAAGTGATTCTCTCTCTCTCTCTCTCTCTCTCTCTCTCTCTCTCTCTCTCCCTCTCTCTCTCTCTCTCACACACACACACACACACATAAACACACTATATATATGTATATGTATATGCATATGTATATGCATATGTACATACACACATATATAATGGTATGTTTTAACAACGGAGGTAGACACACACACAAACACAATATATATTTTGTGTTTATAGCAGACTATTTTATTCATTTGTGGTAAATAGAGATTGGCAATATCATGTTAGGACAAACCTTGGCTTTATATTACAAAACTGATTACCAAGTAATGGAGGGCTGTGGAGGGGGTGGGGAGAATGAAGATGTGAACTTGAAGTAGTAAGTACATTGATGCCATGGTCTTGGTACTTTGTAGTTATAAGGGTATAGTGACTGTGCATATAAATCATAAACATTACCCATGTTTTAACTATGTTACCAAACCTGCACAATTATAAAAATATATGACTTTTATTTAAAAAGAATATTTTCTTAGTTTTAACTGAAAACCTTTTCTAAAAGGTATATTATGAGTGAGACCATCATTCTACAAATAGAGTATAGCTGAACAATATCACTGTCACTGTCACTGTCAGCCCGTTGCTCATCGATTTTTCAAGAGGGCACCAGTAACGTCTCTCATTGAGAGACTTATTGTTACTGTTTTTGGCATATCCAATATGCACAGGTAGCTTGCCAGGCTCTGCCGTGCGGCTCGATACTCTCAGTAGCTTGCTGGGCTCTCTGCGAGGGGCGGAGGAACCAAACAGGACCAGCAGTGTGAAAGGCGAACGCCCTACCACTGTGCTATCGCTCCAGCCCAGCTGAACAATATATGTCAGCTATTTGTCCTAAAATAATTAACACTTGTTTGTTCTTCCCTTTCCTATCATCACTCATAATTTTCTTTCAGTTGCACTGATAGTAAAAGTTGCAAGTAAAATGGATATTCGTATTCTAATAGGTAAATGTTGGATCAGAAATGTTTGGATCAAAATTCAAACCTTATAATGCTTTAAATTCTAGCTTGTTCAGTTGTAAGTATCTGAATGGGAAGTAACTGAAAACTGAAAATTTTGTTTTAAAACAACCATATATTATAAAAAACTAAGGCTTGCAGGCTCTCCAGGCGGCTCTGTCTCACCGCCCGAGTTCGGTGCTCTGGAACCACTGTGTGTGGCTGTTGGTCAAGAGCAGGCGACAGAAGGAAGAAGGCCAAACTGGTTGCTTGCTCAGTTTATTTTGTTCTCTCTCTCTGCTTCTCTCCTGGTTCTGGATCTCTCTCTGGATCTTCTATCTCCCTCTCTGCCCCACAGTCTCAGTTTATATAGCAAATTACATAGGGCAGTAGCACAAAGGTGAGTTTAACATCAACAAATCAACAAAGAAGGGTAAGACCATTTCTTGAGGAGATTAACAAAATCTCATCTAAGGAAATCTCATCTAAGGAGATCTGCTCAAGGGTGTGATTCCAAACAAAGGTGTATCAGGGTGTGAGCTAGTAATCTGCTTAAATAGTTACAGTAAATCTACTTCTAATATTTCTAGCAATGTCATTCTGTATGAGCACAGTAAGAGATATAAAGTTTGGTTATTCCTGAGGACATCTCACTATATATTCCAGGTCATAGTCCTCAGGACAGGTTAGTCTTCCTAACCCCAGCAGGGTCCTAGTCTCGTCATTACCTTTGGATCATGACAGCATTGTCCATGATCATGCCCTCAACTTATAGTTGAGTATTGTGGTGCTTTGGCCTGGCCCATTTCGATGGCAGGGTAGCTCACAGCTTGTCCTGGGTCTATTCCATCCCTCGTTGGGACCCTGCTTTTGTGGTGCTAGGAAAGCAGATGCCCAGGAGTAAATATTATTGGAGTCAATCAGCTCCCAAGTTACAAAGCATAATATTAACTGTCTTCCTGTGTCCATACAGAAAGAACATTGCTCTAAGTTAAACTAAGTTCCCTGCGGCAAGTCTAAAAGGACAAACTCCATGTTATCCTACAGTATATCTCGACTGTTCTTGAGTGTTAGTCTCCCATTCTGTTATTCCACAGCTTAGAAGCTGGCCTTGCATGCTTGGGGAAAAGGCAGCAGCTCAGATAGAGAAGGGACCACCAATTAAATGGTGTCTGGAGGGCCCGTTCGTGATGGGAGATACGAACTGAAAGTAGACTATAGACCGAACATGATGGTCACTTAATACCTCTACTGCAAACCACAACACCCAAAAGGAGAGAGAGAGCAAAAGGGAATGCCCTGCTACAAAGGTGGGGTGGAGTGGGTGGAGGGATGCTGGGACCATTGGTGGTAGAAAATGGGCACTTGTGAAGGGATGGACACTCGACCATTGTATAACTGAAATACAAGCACGGAAGTTTTAAGTCTGTAACTGTACCTCACAGTGATTCACTAATAATTTTTTTAATCGTATAATTTATTCTCAGTAAATGCTTGGCCTATTTTACATACCCAAAGTATGTGAAAATTTCTTGGGCAGAAAAGATTTTTTAGTGGAAAATGTTGAAGATAATTGCTTTAAGTGGTCCTTTTCTCCCCTTTCCTAGCTGTTTGGTCAAATCACTGTGTATGGCTTCCATTTCTACAAAACAACTACACATGTTTAACCCTTTACTCCCTCTGCTATCTCTGACTTCAATTTCCTTTCTCAGTACTTGTTTCGTGGCAATGTTAGTAACCTCATTTAAAACTCAATTTAAATGTCATCTATACAGAAATCTTATGAATTTGTAGTTATGTTTCTCATCTTCTATCATATTGTCTGTTCTCTAATTAACATTCAACACAACTTACATGCCTGGATTTGTCTCTGTGTAAAAGAATGCACACTGTATAAAATATAGTAACTGTTCAATGAACTTAATGTAGTAGGTGCTTTATGAAATAATTGTTCAATAAGTAATAAATGTTCAATAAATATAATCTAATAAATATGCAAAAAATGTTCATTACATTTTTACCTAGAAAGGAAAAGTTTTCATTTTTGATGCTTCTCTTTAACATTAGTTCACAAATTAGCATAATAGAGATACATATTTAGTAGTTTAAAAAAACACTATTTTATAGTGTTTAACCCAGAGCCTGCAAAGTTATTCAAGCAGAAAACAATTATTTTTGTTTTTAAAGCACTACCTTTTAATATCTCTTTGTACTGTCATTTTTGGTAATAGTTGATAACAAACATTAGCTTTTCATGATATTGTTGAGATTTTTAAAATTCTGAATATAATTTGAAGAAGAATTCCAATAAAACTACAAAAAATTTAAAGTACTTAGATGCTTCAAATGTACTTTTTTAAAGAACTGATTTTACTTCAAAAGCAAAGAGGCATTTTGCCACTAGCTTTCTTGCCTATGGTTGACACTTGATGGAAGAACAGTGCATGGAGTAATATGTTTTCCTTTTGCTTTCTAAATTTGTATTAAGCCCATAGCAATTCTGCAGAAAATTTAATGATGTTGTGGGAAAAAATGTCTAATATAAAATATTTTATTATAAAAGTACCAAAACATTAAGGCTATACTATATCTGCCTCTGTGCTTGACAGCAGGGGGGAAAAATGTACCATAGTTCTAGGGAGGGATATAGAATGTTTTCAGAAATGAAAGTGAAAACAAGGACTGAATAGACATTATTCCCTAGTGCTCAACTCAGTTTTTTTTATTGTATTTTGTGTTTGATAAAACATTGTATTTCATGTTCATATTTGGGAAAGTTTAGCCTGTTATGGCATACTGGATTAAGTTATAAATTCTCTTGTCATTTCTGAAATGATACATTGAAATTTATTTCTAAGATGATATGTTGAAATACATTTGTTATAATTCCTTTATGAAAGAGTTTCAGATTTTTAACCAAATATTAGATATGTCCTGAAAGGACTTTTGGGACATATGTTTTTATTTATAAGTATGATGGATTAACAAACTTTCATGTAAAAATGTTGATTACTCCCACAATGAATCTTGTTTTTTTTTTTTTCAGTTTTTTTCAGACACATCTGGTTGTGCTCCTGGTTCTGTGCTCAGGGATGCAGGTGGGATGCAGGGACCACATGTGGTTCTTGATATCAAACCCACGTCAGCCTCTCGGGAAGCAAACACCTTATAGACTGTACTATTCCTTCTAACTTATTTTTTGTTAGTTTCCTTTCGGGAGGATCACACTGACTGTCCTCATATTTTAATCTTGGCACAAAGGCTCAGCTGTCACTTCTGGTGTGGCTGAGGAAACCACATTAGGTGCCAGATTTTTGAGCCCAGGTGGACCTTGTGCAAGAAAAGTACCTCATTCAATATGCTATTCATGCATCGCCACCCCAATCATATGTTAAATAAAATAAAAGAATGATTTTTATGTCTACCAAATCCAGGCTACTTATTTGAAAGTCAACCTACCAGAATTTAACTAGTTTAAGAGTGTACTTTAGGGAGGTTGTGCCCCTAAAGAATATGTCATGCAAATACAGATAACTTTCAGTAAATCAAAACAAGTTATTATCTGCTAGTTCTTTCACTTTTATCAGAGGTCTTATCTAATCTGTTAACAAGGTGGAATTCTTGAGAGATATGAATAAAATCTCAGGAGATATCTGCAATTATTTCTGAACTCACAAATATGAACATCAAACTTCATTGCAACTATTGATCTGCTTAAAACTATTAAGAGTTTTGAGATAAAACATTAAGACAAAATCATTAATTGAATATGTACTTTACATAGATTTTATATTCTCTCCAAGCTTGTAATTTGCAACCAGTCCCAAAGTTGCTAAACAACTTTGAGGAAGGCATTAACTACTACTTACATAGAGGGTCAGAATTCAAGCATAAGTAAGTATTTCAAAATTGTCTCACAGAGGGGCCAGAGAGATAGTACAGTGAGTAAGGCACTTACCTTACACACAGTTGAGGCAGGTTTGATACCTGGCATCTTGTATGTTCCTCTAAGCAAGTCAGGAGTTATTCAAGAGTTCAGTGACAGGAGTAAACTTTGAGCATTGCCAGGTGTGGCCCCAAAACAAACACACAAAAGTGAAAACTGTCTCACAGAAACATAACTTTGTATTGAAAATGTATATTGAGGACTAAATATATAAGCTTTGAAGTATGTGTTAAGAATTCGGAGTTAAATTCAGAGAACATTAAATGTTGAGAGGATAATAAAGGAAGATGCAACTGTAAGCTCAGCTGCTTTAAAAAGAAAATTCTGGAGTTCAGTATAAAAAAGCAGGGCACACTATTTTGGCTACTAAAAGAGAATAGTTTCAGTGCAGAGTGATAAAATTTTTATTTATTTATTTATTTATTTATTTTTGCTTTTTTGTGTCACACCTGGCGATGCACAGGGGTTACTCCTGGCTCTGCACTCAGGAATTACCCCTGGCCGCGCTCAGAGGACCATATGGGATGCTGGGATTTGAACCCGGGTCGGCCGAGTGCAAGGCAAACACCCTACCCGCTGTGCTATCTCTCCAGCCCCGCAGAGTGATAAAATTTTTAAAGAAAATTCTCAGTCATGGTAAGAGTTATTGAAGAAACAATTTCTTAAGATTCTTTTATTTGGGGCATCAAGAAACACATTAGATATGGGCTTTTTATACTCTCCCCATTCCCAGCTTTGAACCCCTCTCCATCAGGAAAAAAAAAAATGAGAGGAGAGGTTTGGGTCATACCTAGCTGTGGTTGGAGCTTAATTGTCCAGGGATCAAACTAGAGGCATTTTGTCAGAGATCCTGTTCATCAAAATACAAATTGGGCATAAATATCAATTACTGATAAATAAAGAGAAAAAAATCTTTGGCATACATATCATTTTCTTTTTATTAAAGAGGAAAACAAAAGTATGTACTAATGAGATGTATATGTCATTTATATACATAAATTTTAAAGCTTAAATGAATATTTGATACTTCAGGAAAAAGGTTTTTCAATATTTTTCAGACTTGATTCATATTTTATCATTGCTAATGCTACAAATGTAGTTGCAAGTGCCAAGAATTTAAACAAATATCATAGAGAAAAATGGCAGTAGAATGTTTAGAGCCATTTCAAAAATTGTCATAAATTCTTTTCTATTTTATATTCCAATATATTCCAAGATTCCAAGATATTCCAAATATTCCAAGACAATATTCACTAAACAAAATTTGTGAAAACTCAAGTTTTTCAGTTGATAACTAGGTATGTGCTTCTTAATCTTTCATTGATAATGAATTATATTTAAATTCCTATTGAATATGGTTTATGAACTCAGTTTTCCAGAATCAAAATGTGAAGAAAAATATGGCCACAGTTGAGTCTCTGGGCATTTTCAACAATGATTAACAAATTCTTAATTTAGTCATTAATAATGTTGTTTTCAATTATAAATCATCTATAGCTGTAGGCATCTCTGAAGAACAATTTCCCACCCTGTTACCATATGTTAACTTTTAAAAGTAAAATATTTACTTTTAATATTTAACATAAATGTATAGTACATTTCCCCTGGAGAACATTTCTTTTTTAAATCATTGATTAAAAATATATGACAAATGACAGTTTTAAAAATCAGATAGTTTTGAAAGCAAAATTAGATTTTGTAAGTAAAAATATAACAGTAAAAATTAAAGCAACTTTGTCATTCAATATTATTAAAGGGCTTTTTATCATTTACTTGCATCAGTTAGATTTATATTTTCTTCAGAAGGAAATAAACTCTGAGGAATGAGGGTGGCTATATATAACAGGTATTTCTTTTTACAATTAAATCAGTGTATATCTCTTTTTTTTTTCTTTTTGGGTCACACCCAGCATTGCACAGGGGTTACTCCTGGCTCGTGCACTCAGGAATCACTCCTGGCGGTGCTCAGGGGACAATATGGGATGCTGGATTTGAACCGGGATCGGCTGCATACAAGGCAAATGCCCTACCCTCTGTGCTATCACTCCAGCCCCCCAAAATTAGTGTATATCTATAAAAGCAGAACACTTTATACAAACAGTATAAACACGACAATTTGTGCAATGCAGTACTCTCAAATTTTAGCAAGTTCTTTTTTGGGCAGCGTTAGTTGACATTACAGGCCATGAAGCCTGGTGCAGCATAAAGTAGTCAGAACCAAGGCTTTAATGAAGTCACATGATGCACTGTGGGCAAACACTACTAGAAGAGATTCATTATGCAATTGAGTTTTCATCAAGTTTTGGTCTTTGCATGATCAGAAATTTTTTGCTGTGGATGAATGTTTTGTGATCCCTGTATTTCATTGTGTTTTCCATATACTCAAAGTCCATGGCTTGGAGTCGGCAGGCTAACACAGTGAGGAGGGTAATTAACCTGCAAGTGGCCATCGAAGTTTAGGTCCCCAGCACACCATATGGTTGCCAAGCTTCCAAGGAAGAGTACCTGAGTTTAAAGGTAGGAGTAAGTCCTAAGCACCTATGGGTGTGGCCCCCAAAACAGTAACAAAAATCTTTGTCTTACACATAAAAGAAGAGTCAATGTTCAAATGAGAAACTCACATGCAGTGAGACAACAAATAAGCTAATAAAAATCTATTGTGTTAATTCACAGAACATTTACCATCGTCCCTACTATATTTTATGAACTCCATGAGCTCTTTTCTCGATAATGACACTTGTAAATGTCTCAATGCTAAGAAATAGAGATAAGTAGGCAATCCTCGTCAAGTGCAAAGGGCTTTGTAAAATAGATATGTTCAAGGATCAGAGCTAGTTTCTGGAACTATTCTTTGGTGGAAGTTAGTAGGAAAAGTTTAACCATAGTTTTTGAGAGTATATGATGTTTGAATCATGTTTTGAAGACTGAGTTGGAGAGATTGTCCAAAGAAATAGGAGAAAACTTTTTTACTTGAGGGGTGAAGTGTGCTGTGCACAGAATCATGGGATTTGAAATGACAGCACCTGTAGAAGACCACATGTCATTAATATGGTTTGACTTCATCAAATGCTCTTTTTCCTACAGTTTCCTAATAGAATTTCTCATATTTTCTTCCCAGTAGGGTCTCATGTGTACTAACAAAGATATCACTTGTATCACCTGTCATCCTGTTGTTCGATTTGTTTGAGCGGGTGCCAGTAACATCTCCATTCATCCCCATCTCGTGCTACTGTAGCCCAATGGTGTCTGCTCTCTCCAGGAACACAAAGAGCCTCAAACCGTTCAGGGTTTTGATGAAGAAGTCTGACCATCTCGTAGGTGGGTGCTCATGTGGTCTTTTGATGTCCTGTGGAATCCAGTCAGTAACAGCTCTAGTCCAGTGGTCATCTCTAAATTGCATTACTTGCCGGCCAATTTGATTTTCGACGCCTTGGCAAATGAGACAGCGTCCTTGACTCTTGATCGTCAATGGAGGTTGGAACTCCAGATTCCTTCCCTCACTTGAGTGAAACGTGATACTAGCATAGCTCTTTCGATTTCTCTTGGGGATACCCGAATAGCCTTCTCATCCTATTTTTATAGGGCCCAGGTCTTTGAGGTGTATGTTAGTGCAAAGATAATCTAGAAAATAATCTAAAAAAGACAATATAGAAAAAATTTAATATAGTATCATCTCTATGCTCTTTAATTTTCTAGCTATAATTAGAAAACTATTTAGAATGATACACGTGGTCTATTCAATATTTTGCAAACTTTGATGTTATTGGTTGCAACTGGCACATTTTTGTCATGTACATACTAAGTTTTTGATAGTATTTTTCTTGAATTACTATAGTTCACTACAATTGCATAATGGATTCTTAATATAATGTGCTCACAGTCATAAGACTATGGTTGCTAGGCAAACAGAATCCTTGAATAAATCTAGCTGAATGCCAAATATATTTATGTAGTTGGTGTCATTGGTGTACCAGTGGTGAGATAAGAAGTCTTTGTGTACCTCAGGGGAAGCTTATCCTCACATGGAGGAAAATGAAATTAGTTTCAGTTAAAATGCTTTCAGTCTGAAATACCTACTGAAGGCTCTAACTGGTTGGTATAATTTAGGACAAACTCAATTTGAGTCAGTATTGCATTGGCTGTATTTTATATGTTATTAGATTAAAGTATGTTATTTACATAAATTTTGCACTATGAAATTGTTTATCTCTTTTGTATATAACTTTTCTAACATGTTTCTTTGGATAATTTTATTCCCCTTCTCTAAAGCTACTGAGTCTGCTTTTTATGTTTTAATTTGTTTTGGATAGAAAAATTAAATATAAAATATATAGCTCTAATAATTTTAATGTTAGTAGACTGTAGTAAGAAAAAGCAGTTTTAAGTATTCACTAAGGACGTTATGGAATAATACAGAACACTTAAGATTACTGTATAAACACATTTATTTTGGAAGCCAAAGAAAGTACATTTTTATAAAGGCATCACATAGCATGCTTTTCAACTGAAAGAGATAAATATAACCTAGTAACTTATATGCAGTAAAGTGTTTCTGTTTTGGCACTAAACATAAGAGTATTTTCAAGAGCTCAAACTTACATTTTAGAAATCTGATATAATGCACACATCTCAAACTTACGTAATACCATGTATACAAAGAGTAAATCGCAACTGAGTTCTAAAAATCTTTAGCCATTGTATTAAATTATCTCATAATCTTTAATTTTGGAGATATTCTATCTCAATGAATACTAAAAGTCACTTAAAGTAATAACATTTTATCATAAAATATTGGTGCTGTTATGATGCTCAATATGCATGGTACTTAGGATAGAAAATTAGGCATCTGTTAGTGTGTATGTATAAAAGAAGATATACTTGCACATTTCTGAATATAAGAAGACAATATTTACAGGATTGCATATAAATATACATACAAAATTCAGAATAATATAATCATATCACTATTGAAGTCATCTAGGGAACATTCAGCCTTAGCAATCAGCAGTGATCTAGCAATTTTCAATCTGGTATGATTGCTTAGTTTTCATTCTTTTGCTTAGTTTTCATTCTTTTGCTTATCTGCAATACTTATTTATGACCTTTGGAAATGACTCTAATATCTGTTATTTCATTACTTTTCAGGCAGTAATTATTTTGATAAAATTTATCTTATCTTCAGTTATAACATTTGTGAGACTCTAACAGAATTCCTGTTACAGGGGAAACATATTTTGAGACAAATAAATTAAATATGGAGCCAGAAAGAAAGCTCAAATAGTAAGGACCTGGTTTAGTCTGCATCACCACAAGTGGTTCCCTGTGAAATTTTGTGTATGTCTTCTTCCCATCCCACCCCCCCAAAAAAATAATGGAAACCACAAAAAAAGATCAAATAAATCGAAAATAAAATTGCAACAGTATAATATAATGTTTTTTTCTTTTTTCAATGTTTTTCCCTTTGCCCTCATATATAACATAACCACACTGAGTCAAATTCAAGCCAAAAGTATTTTTACCAACAACTAAAAAATTTGATACTGCTGCCTTAATGCACACATTTATTTTCCTTAATTGGACATTTGTGTCTATTGATATTTTCAGACATTAAAAAATTTATATACAAGGAACAGACCCAGCTAGAATCAGGAATGAAATTCAGAATCTGAGTCTGTACCACTTTAATAATTACCCTGAGTCACTCTTCATATTATTTGAAAGAACATTGTAAATTTTTTAAAATGTCAATTTAAAAACTTTACCAATAATAAAAACCAGCTAACTAAATGATATTCCTAATTTTCTACTATAATCAATGTTTTTTATTTATTTATTTATTTATTAATTCATTAATTAGTGAGTCACCATAAGGGTATAGATACAAATTTACACATTTTCGAGCTTGTTTTTCCCTCATACAATGTTCGAAAATTCATCCCTCCACCAATACCCTTTCTCCACCAGCAATAAACTCAGTATCACGCCCACCCCCCAACCCCACCTCCCCCCCACCCGACCCTGCCTCTGTGGCAGGGTATTCCTTTTGATCTCTCTCTCCAATTGGGTATTGTGGTATGCAATAAGGGTACTGAGTGGCCATTGTGTTCAGATTCTAGTCTACTTTCAGCATGCATCTCCCTTCCCGCACGGGATCTCCAACCACATTTTACTTGGTGTGCCCTTCTCCATATGAGCTGCCTTTTTCCCCAGCATGTGAGACTAGCTTCCAAGCCATGGAGCCAACCTCCTGGTACTTATTTCTACTATTCTTGGATATTAGTCTCCTACTCTGTTATTTTATATTCCACAGATGAGTGCAGTCTTTCTATGTCTGTCTCTCTCTTTCTGACTCATTTCACTTAGCATGATACTTTCCCTGTTGATCCACTTAAATGCAAAGTTCATGACTTCAATTTTCTAACAACTGAATAGTATTCCATTGTATAGATATACCGGAGATTCTTTAACCAGTCATCTGTTCTCAGGCACTCGGGTTTTTTCCAGATTCTGGCTATTGTAAACAGTGCTGCGAAGAACATATAAGTGCAGATGTCATTTCAACTATACTTTTTTGCTTCTCCGGAGTATATTCCCAGTAGTGGTATTACTGGGTCAAATGCGAGCTCAATTTCTAATTTTTTTAGAAGTGTGCATATTATTTTCCAAAAAGGGCTGAACCAGTTGGCATTCCCACCAGCAGTATAGAAGGTTCCCTTCCTCCCCACATCCTCTCCAACAGCGGTTGCTTTTGTTCTTTTGGATGTGTGCCAGTCTCTGTGGTGAGAGGTGGTATCTCATGGTTGTTTTGATCTGCATCACCTTGACGATTAGTGATGTAGAGCACTTTTTCGTGTGCCTTTTGGCCATTTGTATCTCTTCCTTGAGAAATTTTCTGTTCATTTATTCGCCCCATTTTCTGATGGGGTTGGATGTTTTCTTCTTGTAGAGTTCAACCAGTGCCTTATATACCCTTGATATCAACCCTTTATCTGATGGGTATTCGGTGAACATCCTTTCCCATTCTGTAGATTGTCTTTGTATTCTGGTCACTGTATCTTTTGCAGTGCAAAAGCTTCTTAGTTTAATGTAGTCTCATTTGTTTATCTGTTTCCTCTTGGTTGGTCAGTTGCGTGTCATCTTTGAAGATACCTTTAGATTCAATATCATGGAGGATTTTGCCAACCTTGTCTTCAATGTACCTTATGGTTTGTGGTCTGATGTTGAGGTCTTTAATCCATTTTGATCTGACTTTTGTGCATGGTGTCAGGTCGAGGTCTAAGCCCATTCTTTTGCACGTAGATGTTCAGTTTTGCCAGCACCATTTGTTAAAGAGGCTTTCCTTGCTCCACTTCACATCTCTTGCTCCCTTACCAAAGATTAGATGGTCATACATTTGGGGTTGTGTGTAGGGATATTCCACCCTGTTCCATTGGTCTGTGGCTCTGCTTTTGTTCCAGTACCATGCTGTTTTAATTGTTACTGCTTTGTAGTAAAATTTGAGGTTGGGGATGGTGATGCCTCCCTCATCTTTTTCCCAAGAATTGTTTTAGCTAACCATGGATGTTTGTTGTTCCATATGAAATTTTAGGATTCCTTGATCCATTTCTTTGAAGAATATTATGGGTATCCTTATAGGGATCTCATTGAATCTGTTTAATGCTTTGGGAAGTATTACCATTTTAGAAAATTGATTCTCCGTATCCATGAACAGGGTATATGTTTCCATTTCCTCATGTCCTCTTTTATTTCATGGAGTAGCATTTTATAATTTTCTTTGTATAGGTCTTTTACTTCCTTGGTTTAGCTGACTCGAGGTACTTGATTTTCTGGGGCACGGTTGTGAATGGGATTGCTATTTTCATGTCCCTTTCCTCTACCTCATTGTTTGTATATAGGAAGGCCATGGATTTTTGGGTATTGATTTTGTAGCCTGCAACTTTACTGTATGAGTCTATTGTTTCTAAGAGTTTCTTAATAGAGGCTTTGGGCTTCTCTAAATATAGTATCATATCGTCTGCGAAGAGTGAGAGTTTGATTTCTTCCTTTCCTATCTGGATGCCCTTAATCTCTTTTTCTTGTCTAACAGCTATTGCTAGTACTTCCACTACTATATTGAACAGCAGTGGTGAGATTGTGCATCCTTGTCTTGTGCCTGATCTTAGAGGAAAGGCCCTTAGTTTTTCCCCATTGAGGATAATGCTTGCCATAGGCTTGTGGTGCATGGCTTCGACTATCTTGAGGAAAGTTCCTACAAAACGCATTTTGGTGAGGGTTTTCATCATGAACGGATGTTGGATCTTGTCAAATGCTTTCTCTGAATCTATTGATATGATCATATGGTTTTTATCTTTACTGTTGTTGATATGATGGATTATGTTGATTGATTTCCAAATGTTAAACAATCCTTGCATCCCTGGGATGAATCCCACTTGGTCATGTTGTATGATCTTTTTGATGAGTTGCTGATTCCTATTTGGTAATATTTTGTTGAGGATCTTTGCATCAGTGTTCATCAGGGATATTGGTCTAAAATTTTATTTCTTAGTGGTGTCTTTGTTTGCTTTTGGTATTAGGGAGATGTGTGCTTCATAGAAACTGTTTGGGAGAGTTCCTGTTTTCTCAATTCCCTGGAAAAGCTTGAGGATAACTGGCAACAGGTCTTCTTTAAATGTTTGGAAGAATTCACCAGTGAATCCGTCTGGACCTGGCCTTTTGTTTTTGAGGAGATTTTTGATTACAGTTTCAATTTCCTTAATATTAATGGGTATATTCAGGTATTCCAAGTTTTCTTTGTTCAGTCTTGGGAGATTGTAGGAATCAAGGAATTCATCCATTTCTTTTAGGTTCTCTTGTTTCGTGGCATACAGACTTTCAAAGTAGTCTCTGATGATCTTTTGAATTTTGTTGGTTTCTGTTGTGATGACCCCCTTTTATTCCTGATTCTGTTTATTAGGTTTCTCTCTCTCTCTTTCTTTGTGAGTCTTGCTAGTGGTTTGTCAATCTTGTTTATTTTCTCAAAGAACCAGCTCTTGATTTCATTGACCTTTCGAATTGTTGTCTGGGTTCCCATGTCATTAATTTCTGTTCTAATTTTTATTATGTCTTCCCTTTGGTGTGGTTTGGGTTCCTTTTTCTGGTCCTTTTCTAAGGATTTGAGCTGTGAAGTCAAGCTATCTATGTAGGCCCTTTCTTCCTTCCTAAGGAATGCTTGCAGAGCTATAAATTTTCCCCTTAACACAGCTTTAGCTGAGTCCCATGGGCTTTGGTAGCTTGTGTCTTCATTCTCATTTGTTTTGAGGTACCTCTTGATTTCTTCCTTGATTTCCTTCCTGATCCACTTAATGTTCAACATTGAGCTGTTTAGTTTCCAGGTATTTGTTTTGATTCTTTGTGTCTGTGTGTTATTACCTTCTATCTTCAGCGCATAATAATCTGAGAAGATAGTTGATACAATTTCTATTTTTCTGATTTTATTGAGGTATGTATGTGTCCCAGTACATGGTTTATTTTGGAAAATGTTCCATGTGCACTGGAAAAGAATGTGTATTCTTTCATTTTGGGTGTAAAGCCCTGTATAGGTCTATTAGCCCTCTCTGTTCCATTTCTTCCTTCAGAGTCCATGTTTCCTTGCTGAGTTTTGTTCTTGTCGATCTATCCAGAGGTGATAGGGCAGTGTTGATAACTCCGACTACTATTTTGCTGTTAGTGATGTCCTCCTTAAAGTCTCTTAGGAGTTGTTTTAAGTATATAGCCGGTCTCTCATTAGGTGCATATACATTTAAGAGTGTGATTTCTTCCTATTGCACATATCCCTTGATAAATAGGAAGTGACCTTCTTTCTCCCTCCTAATCTTTTTCGACCTGAAATCTATGTTGTCAGATACTAGTATTGCCATCCCAGCTCTTTTGAGGGAGTTGTTTGCTTGCAGGATTGTTTTCCACCCTTTGACTTTGAGTCAGTGTTTGCCCTGACTGTTCAGGCTTGTTTCTTTCAGGCAACAGAATGTTGGGTTTAGTTTCCGAATCCATTTTGCCACTCTATGTCTTTTAATTGGTGCATTTAGGCCATTGACATTGAGAGAAATTATTGTCATGGGGTTTTGTGTCATCTTCATGTGGGGTTTGTTGTTCTTGTGGGGTTCTTCCTTGACTTACAATGGCCCCTTTAGTCTCTTTTAAGTTTGGTTTTGAGTCTATGAAGTTTCTGAGCTGTTGTTTATCCGAGAAATAGTGTATGGTTCATTCAAGTTTGAGTGAGAGTTTAGCCGGATAAAGTATTCTTGGTGATGTGTTCATTTGTTGCGTTTTTTGACTATGTCCCACCATTGTCTTCGGGCTCAGAGGGTTTCCTCTGATAGGTCTGCTGTAAATCTGAGCAGATTTACACAATCACATTCTTTGTATGTGATTTTCTTCTTTGACCTTGCTGCTTGCAGAATCGTGTCTCTATCCACTGTATCCATCATTCTGAATATAATATGCCTTGGAGTCTTTTTATTCGGGTCTCTTTTTGCTGGTACTCTTCGGACTCCTTGGATCTGGATGCCTGCCTTCTCCAGCTCTGGGAAGTTCTGGTCAATGATGTCATTCACTGTGTTTTTTTCATTGGGGTTACTTCCCTGTGCTTCTGGTACTCCAATGATTTTTATGTTGTTCCTCTTGAAGTCATCCCCAAGGACTCTGATTCTCTCTATAGCCAGTTTAAGGTCTTTGGCCATTATTTGTTGTTGTCTGGAAGCTTTCTGTAGCTCATCTTCATTCTCACTGATTCTGTCTTTGGCTGTAGTTATTCTACTGTTGAGGGCACCTAGTGAGATTTTTAATTCATCTACAGACTCCTTTATTTGTGTGACTTCTGTTTGTAGCTTTGTGATATCTGTTCGTAGCTTTGAAATTTCTGATCTCATTTCTTCTTGCATTTTCTTGGTTGATTGTTCCAAAGCATCATTAATCTCCTTCCTTAATTTATTGGATGTCTGTTCCATGGTTGCTTTGAGTACATTGACTCTCTTCAAGATTTCTTCTCTGAATTCTTTTTCAGAGAGGTCCAGTATGTGGGTAGACCCTGTGGAGATTTCTGGAATATTTTCTTCATCTTCTCTTCGTGGAGGGGATTTTCACTGTTTCTTCATATTGTTATTGAAGTCTAAAGTTGTAGCCTTCTTGCTGTCTATCCCTATTCCCTCTTTCTGTCGGGGGGGATTCAGTTTGTGCTAAATTGATGATAGTGGCTTTGTTCCAATTCCAGAATACTTCCTTATTCTCAGGCTCTCCTCTTGATTTATATGTGGCTTTCATTGATGACTTAAGGCTATGCTATCTTTACGAGGAGTTTGTACAGATTTTATTGTTCACTGACAGCTTTTGTGAAGTTCAAGTCAGTTAAGGGACTATTTTGCAAAAAAATGATTTAGATGGCCAGGGTGATTTTTCGAAGAAATAGGTTATAGAGTATATAATGTAACGCCCACTTTTAGGCCGCGCCCCCTGAACTATAGGTCATGACTCCAGTACTCTCTTGGGGGACAGGGCGTGGTTGATGGGTGGGAGAGTGCCCCTCGGGTCAGTAGGCAGATTCCCGATCCTCTTTGTGAGTACCTGATTGGGAGTTTGGGCATTACAGAGGATCGGAGAGGTGCGTCCACACAGCGCAGGGAGTTCGCGGGTCCAGGGGAGCCCCTGCAGCAGGAACTGGTGAGAGAGTGCCCCTCGGGTCTGTAGGCAGTGTCCGATCCTCTTTGTGAGTCCAACACCATTTGTTAAAGAGGCTTTTTCTTGCTCCACTTCACATTTCTTGCTCCCTTATCGAAGATTAAATGGTCATACATTTGGGGTTGTGTGTAGGGATATTCCACCTAGTTCACCAAGGAAATATTGACACTGAAGGAAGAAATATAAGAGAGAGGCCTAATAGACCTATTCAGGGCTTTACACCCCAAAATGAAAGAATACACATTCTTTTCCAGTGCACATGGAACATTTTCCAAAATAAACCATGTACTGGGCCACAGAACATACCTCAATAGAATCGGAAAAATAGAAATTGTAACAACTATCTTCTCAGACCACAATGCGCTAAAGATAGAAGGTAACCACTCACAGACACAGAAAATCAAAGCAAACACATGGAAATTAAACAGCTCAGTGTTGAACAATGAGTAGGTCAGGAAGGAAATCAAGGAAGAAATCAAGAGATACCTGGAAACAAATGAGAATGAAGACACGAGCTACCAAAACCTATGGGACGCATCTAAAGCTGTGTTAAGGGGAAAATTTATAGCTCTGCAAACATTCCTCAGGAAGGAAGAAAGGGCCTACACAGCTTGACTTCACAGCTCAAGGCTTTAGAAAAGGACCAGAAAAAGAAATCCAAACCAGACCGAAGGAAAGAAATAATAAAAATTAAAGCAGAAATTAACCACATGGAAACCCAGACAATTCGAAAGGTCAATGAAACCAAGAGCTGGTTCTTTGAGAAAATAAACAAGATTGATAAACCGCTAGCAAGACTCACAAAGAAAGAGAGAGAGAGAGAACCCTAATAAACAGAATCAGGAATGAAAAGGGGGACATCACAACAGAAACCAATGAAATTCAAAATATCATCAATGTTTGTTATTGTCACTGTCACTGTCATCCTGTTGTTCATCGATTTCTTCAAGCCGTCACCAGTAATGTCTCTCATTGTGAGACTTATTGTTACTGTTTTTTAGCTTCCCAGGCTCTGCCCTGTGGGCGTGATTCTCTCCGTAGCTTGCTGGGCTCTCCGAGAAGGGCGGAGGAATCAAACACGGGTCAGCCACATGAAAAGCGAATTCCCTACAGCTGTGTTAACGCTCAAGCCCATTTGTTATTGTAATATTTTAAATATTATATTTGTCAGTTTTGTCTGCAACTCTGTGTTCCTCCTAAGGCTTTTCTGTTCCCACTCCATGAATTGCTGTACTCTGTAACAGCCTTCAGTCCCCTGACTTCTGTTTCTGCATTTTTTATGGCTATATTATCTCTTATTGCAATGTTAAATTCCTATCAAACTACTTCCTTTCCTTCAACATTTTATGTCTAATGTTACCATCACAACTCCACTCTTACTTGCCTGAACATAAACTTTGAACGTCAATGCAGCCGACATGCTCATTATCCTACATTTTCAGCTTATCCTTTTTACTATTCTTATTCCCACTTGTGACTTTATCCTGTTCTCAATCATTCACCCTAAATCACAGTTTTTATTCTGTATTCTGATTAAACATAAAGTTCCTCAGTGGTGACTGAGAAATATAGTGTGATATTCACTGTGTAGATCTTTGGGATTTACTCCTCTCCTCTCTTAGTCAGAAAGTTACTCTGGTATATTTGAAAACTCTAAATTCCATTTTCAATCATTTGTTAACAAAACTCATCCACATTAATAATAATTTGATGTTTTGGAGCCTATATTAAATATTGCTGAAAAATCTGAACTGTCTCTGAGTTGTCAGATAATCACCTTACATTAATGATTCCCCAAGTATATTTCATCTTTTAGGATGTTTATAACCTCTATAATCTTTGCTTATCTAAACTGTTTCTAAGCACATATTAACAGCATCTTTCTCAGTATGTCTACAGTAATTTGGGGGACTTTCTCATTTAAGGTATTCTATATCATTCTGAATTATAAATGTTGATGAGCATACCTTTTTATTTCAGCTAATTTCCTAGATCTATGGCCTCTATTTTTCATTTTATTTGTAAAGTTTTTCATGCCTATTAGAATGCCTGATATAAAATAGTTTTAAGTATATGTTCAATACATCAATGTACTTCATTCTAATCCTTTAACTTCTTCTGATTAAAAAAAATCAATAACTTGTGTGTAATAAGTTTTTTTGCTAGATCTTTTAAATATCAGTAGATATTATAAAAGGGGAAAAAGTCATATTTATTAATTTTCTTTCTCTGTTATAATAAATAAATAAACTTTGATATGCCATATGGTACCTAATTGAATCTTTCAATTAATATGTTTGTGTCAAATTTAATATTAGCTGATTCAAGGAGGCTGTAAAGGGAAACTTCCACTAGACCATTTGTGTTTCACAAAACAACTTTGTAATAGTTTATTTATTGAATAAGTTTTCATGAGGCACCAGCTATATATTAAGTCCCTGGAAAGTCTTTTCTATAGAGTTTCTAATAAGATCATCAAAATTCATCTGTTGCAGAAGAGTGCTTTATCTAGAAATTTTGTATTGAGTTGATTTGGTTTTATTAAAAACTACATTTCAGTCTATTCTCATTTTGTAGAAAGCAGAATTTCATCACCTGGCTTATCACAAAACAACATATATATTCATTATGTGTAAAAATAATATACATATACTATTTCTTAAAAAATAAAACTAGTGAAGTTTGTGCCTGACATTTTATTCTCTGATTGGTTAAAGCAATGGCTCTCAACAACTCTCAACTGGGAGTTAATTTTGACTATCCTTTGGCATTTTTGCTATGTCAGGATATATTTTTCTTGTCATGACTAAGGTAGTTTTCAGGGCATCTAGAGTATAAACTGGGACTATTATAAAATCGCTTCTCGGCCTTTTGCTAAGATCAAGTGTAGTAACTGGGACTATTATTAAATATCCTTTAATAAACAGGGAGTTCTTCCACAGGAAAGAGTATTTTTACTTGTATTTTAGTTCTAGGACTTTATTTAATATTATTATTTCTTTAAAGCTTAGATGGCCTATATAATTATTTTCTGTCAAAGCTGTCCTGTTTTAATATCTAATCTATGCCTATTTCTACTATTGAATTAAGAGTTCTTTTATTCTATTTCCTCCAGTAACATGAGTGCCTTGTTCTCAAAATTGGAGACAAATTCCAGTGGAGTATTTGTATTTTATTTTACAGAACTTGTCTGGTAACTTTTAGTCTGAGATTTTGTACAGTTGTTTTACTGGGATGTAGTCTTTAACTATGAGTTCAATCTGTAACATTTCAAGTGGTGAAGAAAAGAAGTGGACAGCGCATGGGGACGTTTATATTATAGAATTTTTGCTTCTAAATTTCTAAAAGTTGGAGGTTCTTGATAAGTGGTAAGATAATAGTCACCATTTCCGAATATTGCCTATTTCCTTTCCTTATTTGTAATAGTTTGATTCTACTTAAATATCAATAATTTTTCCCTTTACATTTTAATTGAACTATGATTATAATATATTTTATATTACAGGGATTTCAAGAACTTTAAAATTATATATATGATCTTTATAGCAACACTTGGCATGTAATCTTATATATTCATTTTAAATATTCAAATTAAACACAAAAGAAATTGTTCAAAACTGTTCAGTTTAAAATTTTTGCAGCTGAATTGAAACCGAAACACTTGCCTTAGCAATAAGAACACTCTCGGTAGCTTCAAAACAATTTACTTTTAAGCACAAATCTATGTGGTCTCTCCAAAGCTTTGCCGGATATGACATGCACACACACACACATATATATATATATATATTATTGTGCATACACTATTTAAATGTTTGTAAACATTTATTTATTTATTTTAAATGGATTCAGTGAGATACAAAGTTTCAAAATTGTTCATGGTTGAATTTCAGTCATACAATGTTCTAAATGCCACCATTTATCAAAGTCCATTTCCATCACCCATAACCCCAGTTTTCTTTCCATCACCCACTCTTCCCCAAGCTTGCTTCTTATATCTCTATGGCATGCACATTCCTTCTCTCTCTCTCTCTCTCTCTCTCTCTCTCTCATTTCTCATTTCTTGCTCCTTCTCTCTTCCCTCTCTCCCTCCCTCTCTCTACTTCCCTCTCTCTCTTTCCTTCTCTCTCTCTCTTTCCCTCCCTACCCTCTTGTTCTCTGAATTAATGTTCATTAAGCACCACTGGGAGTGATCCCCAGCACAGACCTGGGTGTTGCTCCTGAATACTTCTGGGTGTGGCGACCAACCAAAATCAACTGATCAATGCAACAAATAAAAACGTATTAAATTAGACTTTGAAGATAGCTCAGTGTCAGAAGTACATAGGTGCATGAGTCAGGACCAAGTCCAAACCTTGGTACTTCGTGGACCTGAAAACCACAGATTGCGTCCTAGGAGACTTCAATCTCCTCTGCATGATCCTGGTGGTTTCTTACAGGATAGAGGATGAGAAGCTCTTCATACTTGGCACTAACATTAAACTCCCCAACTTACCTGGCCAAATATTGGCAGGTAGGATGCTGGGTTCCCTGAACAGTGCTTTAGAACTCCTACATACAATCAGAAGAAAATAAAATACCTCACTAAATTACTATCCTACATACACTAAGTTTCAGTGTAGCTTCAATTAGAAATTGTTTTCGTATTATAGAATTATTTTTCCTACTATGCCATTACTTGTCAAGTACCAAGTATGGAAGAGGTATACAGAGGGTGGAGTGATAGTATAGCGTTTAGGCATTTGTTTTGCATGTAGCTGACCTGGGTTTGATCCCCGGCATCCCAAACACCGCCAGAAGTAATTTCTGAGTGCAGTCGAAAGTGTGCCCTACTCTCTTATTGCCAGGTGTACTGCCAGATGTTATCCAGAAGGAAAAAAGATAAGAAAAAATAAAAAGAGGTTTATAGGTAATTTTCATCGTCTTATATAATATAAACCCTTATTATTTTAGTTGAGCATGTGTTACTTTTCTGAAAATATCTCATGTCACTTGGAATTTCAGGTAAAACTCAAACACTCAAGCAATGGATATATATATATAATTATATAAATGATCCATATATATCATTATATATAATGATTTTTATGTTCATAAACATTTAGTATTAATTTAGAATTTGCTACATAGGAAAATAATGAATTTCAGCAGTTTTTGGGGAACTGTATACAATACCTGGATTGAACCCAGCTGGCTACATGCAAGGCAAACTACTCTACCTGCTGCACTATCTCTCAGTCTCGAAAGTCTTATTTCTAACTGACAAAGCATTTAGTAACTAACAAAGTATTTTGCTATCCTTTTATCAAACTTATTTGTTGCAATTTTCTTCATTTCTACTCTCATTAAAGCTAAACCTGATTTGACAGGAAAAATAATTCAGTTATTGTATGCAGATAAGATGTATTAGACAGAAGTTTATTAAGAATATTTATTTACCTACCATTGTTAGAACACAATTCAGAGCATCAGCAAAACAACAACAACAAAATGATTCTTGAAGTTAATGATAATGATATAAGCTTTAGTTGAATTTCTGTTTTAAAAAAATAGGAAAGATCTTATTTAAAATGTTGTGAAAAATATTTACTGACCTAGGCTATAGTGCCGCCAGTTGGTCAACCTGTACCTACGGGGCAAGTGCATCAGCAGCCTGATAGTGCTTTCAGGCTTCCTGATACCTCAAAATTGCTGCTGTGACTTTGGCTGGACCCAAATAACTTGGGACCAAGTTTACCAAGAAATTAAATGGCCAAATGTTAAGTATGTGGGAACCACACCCACAGATGGCTAAACTATACAAGCTCAATTATTGGCCTTATTTCAGAGATCCATAGATAAATCTCAAAAGAGATTAAAAGCTGCAGTTAATCTCAGACCTGCACATGGCTGAACAGACCAGGGTAAATTGGAGAGGAGTGGGTTGGACTGGTGCCCACCCAAGCAGAGTCCCCAGCAGTCCCTTGCTTCCACAATTCAAAATTGACACTATACCTCCGGCCTGACTCCAACATCTCAAGACTGATCTCACTGAGACATAATCTGCTGAAAATTCTGTTACTCAGATTTTGTGAACTGAAATCTTCAGGCTTTCTTGAGATTAGAATGGGCTACCATCCCCCACCTCCCTGTACTTCTGTAAGCCTCAGCAGTCACATCCACACCCTAAAGCTGCCACCCACGCTTGTTACTCCAGCCTTACCATCCTGATTAAAATACTGAATGCCCTGAACAAACATGATCTCATAGTACCTGTATTACAAACCATAATACACAAAATGAAAAGAAGAAAGAGAGATCAAGAAGGAAAGCGCCTCCCATAGAGGGAGACTGTGGTTGGTGGGTGTGGGGTTGGGTTATGGTGGTAGGGAGATGGGGCACACTGGTGGTAGGAAATGCACACTGGTGGAGGGATGGATAATGAATAATGGTATGACTAAAACCCGATTATGAACAGCTTTGTAATGGTCTATCTCACAAATGGTCAATTAAAAATAATTGAATAAAAAGTAAAGTGGAGTTCAGGTACAATTCAATCAACTTACTAACATGAAAATTATGTATGTTATCCTATCATATAAGATGTACTATATAGTTTTAAGAATAAGAAGTGCATATAAAATCAAAGGACATATTTTTAAACATAGTTTGTGAACAGACTTTGTAAGCATGTTCTTAGAAAATTGTGTATTTTATTTTTAAATCTTAATATAAAGTTTCAGTGTTAATTTTTTATCAGTTAACAAATTCTACAGAGAAATGATAAGTTTTAAAGTTCTCAGAAGTCACTTATTTGATTATTAAGAAATAGAATCACCTCGTTTGACAAATTTACTGGGTTTTGTATGAAAGAGCAAGAGTAAAAACATGTAAATTCATTTAAAATATTGAAAAATTAATATATTAATAAACCATGTACAGGAGACTCTAGAAATAAATATAATAGTGAAATTTGGTTTCTCCTCTCTGAATATCACAAGTAGGAAAAAAATGACTTTGGTTCTTTGGAAACTTAAAGAGTGTCATAAAAAAGGTACTGATAAAAGACTGAAGATTAATTAAGAAACTTCCCTTGAACTATGAGGAACCAAGGTGGTTTCCATGATTATGGCATTCAAGCAAAGTTTTAACTGATAAAGTGTACAGTTTAGAAAAAAAAAAGGATTTTAAATGCATAACAAGAATAGAGAGTGTTTGACTTCAACATTTTTATATACAAATTCCAAAATGTTGTTTTCAATGTTAACTCCATATTGCTTTTTAACATCTTTTTATTTTTTGTTTTAAAGATGTTATTGCATTTATTCTCCCCAAATAAAACCTAACTAAAGGTATAATGCATAGTCTTAATTTTTTATGGACTTCTCTTAAGAGCTTGTAATTTCTTTATCTTGAGTTTCTACTTGTTACTGAGGAAATCAAAGAGGAAAAAAATCTTGAATACTTTTTATGAACAGAACTTTTTATTAAGTGTCATCATCAATTCTATTGATCTTTTTTATGAATTAGCAATCAAAATAGTTCCTTGCCATACCTTCAAATATGATTAACACATCAAAATAACATATTTGCTTAAATATATAGTTCTACTTAAACAACCAACAGTAACAACATAATGTTTATTAAATGAATGAACTAATGACAAAATAAAATAAAAATAACTTGGGTTTGGACCTTAGTTGTGTTTCTGATCCAGTTTTCCAAAACATTTTTTCCCATGAATTTCTATTTAAATTGGTCTTAGACAGCATGGTTACTAGAAAGAGAAGGGTTCTTAATTCATTCTTCTAAGTTTTGCCTAAAAATGTTCCCCTTGAAGATAAAAATCATTGAGTGAAATGAACTGCTTAGGTTACTGATACCAGCCATCAACTAAATCTCAAAGCAGCATACCCTAAATCTTTAAAGACTCAGCTGACATTTTCATGCCATTTTTATTTCATCCACACCAAATATGAAAGAATTTCAAGAGCAAATGCAGTCTACTCATACTCCTATTACTCTTTAAAAATACTTCAGAACTGGAACAGTAATTCACATACCCTCTCTCAAAGCATTTAAAACTTGAAGATCACTCACCATCTAAATCACTGGGCAGTTTTTAGCAGTTTTTATTACAGTCTTATTCCTTTAAACTTCTTTGCCGGATGTTCATTCTGTTCATATACTTATTGCCTTGTCATTTTGACTGCTCCTAGCTAATATTCTTTAGCTTAAAAAATATGGTTTGAAAGAAATTGGCTTCTAGCTCTTATCATAATAGCACAAATGGCAAGTCTCCAGGTACCTAAAGTGCCATAATGCAGAGAATATTTGCATATTTAATCTTACATGTTAGGCAACAAGGATATCTACAATTGTTAGAATACAATTCAAAAGCTTGGAAAAAGGACCTATATTCTAAATTATTTCTGATATTAAATTATACATCTTTATATAATATTCATTTAATTTTTGTTTTTAAAAATAAGGAAAATTTGGTCTGAATTATTTTAAAAAATATTCTTATGGTATAGTTATTTGAAGGAATATATATACTTTCAGCACCATTTAAATGTATTTATTTTTTCTTTCCTCATAAGTTTATCTTCAATTTTCCACCAGAATTCCTTATCCTATTTGATAATAATTCAATTTAATTTATTATGTCAGAACATATGTTAGCCATTTTTGATATCATAGAGATAGGAACTAGGAAATGTTATGTAATAAATATTATTATCAGCATGATGACATTTATGAATAGTCATTTAAAATCAATGTGTAGAATTTGCTATTTCTGGTTGCTACTTCTCCCTTTAGTAAAGTTCATTAATTTCAAGAAGTGGAAAAAAAAAGTAAACAGGAGAGCTTTAAAACCCTCTGTTTCTAAGATTAAGTTTACTCTATCATTTGTAAAGCCACTGCAACTTTCTTTTCATTTCCAACACCAAAAGAAACAAGTCAGTCAAGCCAAAGGAAACTGATTTCACAGCTACTGTTTTTCTGATTTGATTTAACTTGTGGTTTTCATACCTATAATTTCAAGAACTACAAGATTTAAAAATTGCAGGCACACACAAGAAATGTAACACTGAACATCTATAAATGATGGTGTTGTGTTCATATATTCTTGCCATATCACTGGATACCTGGTGTGTTGTAGACAATTGCAGAACTTTTTATATAATGATAAATTAATCATTGCCCTTAGATTTAAATAGAAAAATCACACTAAAAATAAATTTTCAATACTTTCAAAAAAGACATATATGAAAATCTGGTGTTTTATATAATTGATGAATTTTATGTTAAATCATGATTTTCCTAAACCTCTAAATGTTTTTAAATGTTTTGATTAATAATAAAATTCTGTTATTAAGATAGATAAAATAATGAGAGGGTATATTAAATACACCAAACCACTTACATGTAATAAAAAATGTCTTAAAAAATCTAACCATATTTGCTTGCTTGCTTTCTAATATCTTTTCTTCACAGCCTTCTACCCTAGGTTTTAAATTCGGAACATGGGCCTAGTAGGGAATACATTGTGATGTCAGTAGGAAAACCATAGAAGTTGCTGACACTCTGAGGTAATATTGAGAAGTGACTTACAGAGCACTGATTTCTGTCTGAAGCACATGTCTGTATGCAGTATGTTTGTATAAGCCTTACTTTAATAGGCAAAGAAATCTAAATTGTGTGGATTGGGTTTCCAGAGGGGAAACTAAATGGAACCTATTCAAAATCCTCAGGTTGATTTTTACTTGAAGTGTCTGATCTAAGGAAAAGAAAAAACAGACATTGTGGCTGAGAAGAGGTCTGGGAATTAATAGTTATAACTACGACAACTATTTATTTTTATAATTTAGTGTTTAAATTTTATAGCAACAAGTAAAATACAAACATAAAAGACCAACATTTTATTGATTTGAATCCCAGTCAAGGGAATAAAATGACTGTAAATTTAAAAGGAAAGTGGATTTAGTTTTGCTGATCACTGCTCTTAGTAAGCAGAGAGCTAGATGTCTCAAATCTCACTTTCAAAAAGCCTATTTTCTATTGGTGATGATAAATTTGTCCCTTGCTTATACTTATCAGTGGGAGTTCAGTTGTTACAGCAGATTGGAAGTGATTCAGTTCATTTCTTGGGTATTTTCAAAATCAGGGAAGGATTTCACACTCTGTGGAGTGCTGCTTCACCAAAAGTAGAGAATATTACAGCTTACAGGAGTGATAATTAAAGCCCATAATAACCTCGAAGTCTCCCTGGCTCTGCAATGCTGGGAGTTATGCTTTACTATTATATGCCTTTCTGGTTGGGGAATCCTCTCACTGGCTCCTGAATCAAGCTGAAATTGCAATTTAAAAGAAAAATGCTGAAATCATATTCCTAAGCTTTCAGATGTAAAATTATAATATGCAAAATGCATGTTGCCATGATGATGGTAGAGTATAAAATTTCCATATTATACAGGAAAACTATTGAAAGTATTTTAGGGCATGATATACAGTAACCTTATGCGCTAGCAATAAAATATTTTAGTCAATAGATGGAACCTGAAATGAAATGCTTCCTACATTCCAAATATGTTGGAAGTTAAGAAATGTTGCTCATGCCAAATTGACAGTGACTATCCCATATTTAATCTGTTTTCCTTATAGATCGGCAAAAAGCACATTATTTCATTAAAAAGCAAACTAGAGGTGGTATTTCATGTAAGATTCAGTGTAGAGATTAGCATTATACAAGGAAGATTTAGTCTGAGATTTTGCACTTTTACGACGAAACAAACAGAAAGGTTTACAGAAAGCACCCTATTTTACTATGTGCTATGGTTTGATGTTACTATATGTGAGAGGTGGGGTAAGAGATAATCATTGTCACTGTTCACTGTAACTGTCACTGTCACCCCATTGCTCATCGATTTGCTCATGCGGCACCAGTAACGTCTCCATTGTGAGACTTGTTACTATTTCTGCATATCAAATATGCCATGGGTAGCTTGCCAGGCTCTGCCCATGCGGGTGAGATACTCTCTATACAGCTTTGATATGTTGGTTGTAAAAGCTATGATAATCATTTCTTTATTCCTGAAAATATAGCCTTAGAGAGGCATATATTAGAATTTATTTCACATTTATAGAAGCCTTTTTGTTAAAAAAGCAACTTACCCAAAGTATAAACTAATATCAATAGTGAGGGTTCAGGACTGAGAGATAGCACAGCAGGTAGGGCATTTGTCTTGTATACAGCCGACCTGGGCTCAATTCCTCCATCCCTCTCAGAGAGGCTGGCAAGCTACCTATAGTATCCCGCTTGCATGGCAGAGCCTGGCAAGCTACCTGTGGCATGTTCGATATGTTAAAAACAGTAACAAGTCTCACAATGGAGACACTACTGGTGCCTGCTCAAGCAAATTGATGAATAACAGGATAATAATGATACAGTGAGGGTTCAAATCTAGCAGTCACCAAAGTGACAGGTTTGTATTGTCTATTTCCATGTCTTTAAATGGAAAGAAATCATAGGCTACTATAAACCTTATACTATTTAATATATATTTAATATATATCACGTGCTCAAATAAGATCTTTTATCTTAGCTATTATATTTAAATGATACTTCAATAAATATTTTTTCTAAAATACTTATGTCACTGTATTATTCAAACAGTACTAAATTGATATTTAATTTATTTATTAAAATTTGATGCATTTATTTATGTTTTCATGTCCCACTTAGGATCCTGACTTACTGAGATTTTAAAATGGATTGAACTGTGGACTGGAGAGATGGTACAATGTGTAAGGTGTTTGTCTTGCATACAACCCACCTGGGGTATATCCCTGACACCCCTTATGGTCAGCAGAGCACCTCCACAAATGAATTCTGAGTGCAGAGTCAATGGTACATCTTGAGCACAGTTAGATGCAAATCTGATGCCCCCTATCCAAACAGGATAATTTTTATCATTTATTATTTAGTGTGATCGATGCCTTTTCATTTCCGTCAGACCAATGATCTTCTGCGCTTGCATCATCAGGTCCTTGATAGATGATTTCGATGCCAGCATATGTAGGTTGAAAGTACAAACAGTCACTTTAGTCCGTCTTTGTTTTGGCAGTCTAATTAGTCCCTGAAATTTTTATCAGCCTCTCCTTGCTCATCCTTCTTAACGCTGTCATATTGAGGGGGTCTTTCTGTGTCAGGTGAATGAGGCCCATTGTTGTTACTGTTTTTGGCATATCGAATATGCTACAGGTAGCTTGCTAGGCTCTGCCGCATGGGCTGGAAACTCTCTGTAGCTTGCTGGGCTCTCTGAGAGGGATGGAGGCTTTTAGGGCTGTCTCCAATTGCCCTTAGAGATGTTTCTATGGTTCACACCATATTTGAACCCCATCAAATATGGTGCAGTAATTTTGGAAAATGGGTATTAAGTGTCTTATGGTATGTCCAGAAACCAGCCCGGAGCTTGGAGGTGGCTGGGAAGTGGAGCTAGTGGAGGTCAGACAATGAGGTATTTATCTGGTGCAGGTAGTGTGGGTCGTCTGGGTTTGATTCCTGGGGAGCTGGAGATTGGGGGAGGCAGGCAGAGGATCTTGTTTCTGGCTCTCATTGAGCCTGGAGTCCAAGGTCACAAAGTCCTGCCTTACTTGGTTCTGTGGGGCTTCACTCATGCGTGAGATTCAGCTCGAGTGCCCGGAAAGTGGCTTGGAGTGTGGCGATGGCCTGGTAGTGGAGCCATTTTCGACACTAGAGAAGAACTGTTCCTTGGAACATGTGACAACAGAGGCATTGGTGGCGTTGCTGTCCTTGTCAGTAAGAACTTGGCCATGATCACTGATTCATTAGAATGCCTAACAATCTGACTTGGATGATTACGCTTGCTCACTGCCAGCAATTTCTATCTTAGTCGTCTACGCACCAACATCCAACTACTATGAAAAAGAAATTGAGAAGTTTTACAC
Organism: Sorex araneus; assembly: GCF_027595985.1. NCBI lineage: Eukaryota > Metazoa > Chordata > Mammalia > Eulipotyphla > Soricidae > Sorex > Sorex araneus. The sequence continues at coordinate 16,014,055 of NC_073311.1, forward strand.
AGAGCTGAAGAAGTTCTAAAAAGAAGACCACACCTTCTACAAGATCATTGTCGGTGATATAAATGCCAAGATAGGACCAAAAAGATTGCCCGAAGAACTCCACATCAGGACCCATGGCTTAGAATGGAACGAACGGGGTGAGAGATTGTCTGAGTTCATCATGTTGACCAAGACCATCCATGGTAACTCACAGTTCCAGAAGGCTGAATCTAAACTTTGGGCATGAGAGTCTCCCGGTGGACAGTTCCACAATGAAATTGACCACATCATATTCAAACAACGGTTTTGCCTGACCGATGTTGCTGTTGTCCCAAAATTCCAAATGGGATCAGACCACCATCTCCTTTGTGCAAAATTCTACTTCACAGAGTGGGGAGAAAGGCCTGGAAAGTTTAAGAAGAGAACTCCCAGAATGACCACCAACTGGGAGCTCCTTAGCACTATTGAGGCAATGTGGGAAGATGCCATCATTGACAACATCAATGAGGAATACTATTGACTGGTTCAGCATCTCCATGACTTTGTGAAGGATGCCAAGAGTGGGAAAACCACAAACACCCCTGTCTTTGGTAACTCTCGAGCTCATTTGCCAACGTGGTTTGGCATGAGCCTAAGGCAATCACAAGCTAACAAAGCTGTGCAGAGAAGTGATAAAGGAAGGCCTCAAAGAGAGAAGAGTAGCAGTGTTAGCTGATGTGGCAGAAGCCAGGAAAACTATTCGCAATGCTCGCCTGTACTTCGCCAACTACAAGACCAAGATGACTGCCCTTCGATGTCCTGATAGATCAATCACATCTTCCAGAAGGGCTATGTAAAGGATTATTCATGACTTCTACTCAGATATCTTCAACAGCCAAGTCCATCTGCTCACATACCAAATTCTGCAAGATGATATGTCATTCCCAAAGTCCTCCCTTCCGAAATCCAACACGCCATTTCGTCGGTAAAGACACATACAGCACCCGGTCCAGACAAGGTCAGACCCAAATACCTGAAGAATCTGCTGCCAGTATTCTTCAACATACTGGCTCAGCTCTTCACATGCTACCTGTCCATATGCAAGGTTCTGTCCCAATGGAAAACCAGCAGGACCATTCATTGTATAAGAAGGGAGAGATCCAAGACTTCAGCAATCGTCTCCCAATCTGCCTGTTGTCGGTCATCTACAAGTTGTTCACTCTAGTCATCCTGATGGAGTAGGCAGAACACTAGACAAGGACAACCATGCAAGCAAACCGGGTTCTGAAAAAGATTCAGCAAAATTGACCATATCCACACAATGACAAAGCTCATTGAAGTTTCGTGAGAGTTCAAGATGATGCTCTGTCTAACGTTCATTTATTTAAAGAAGGCCTTTGATTCTGTTGAAACTGAAGTAGTCATCGAAGCCCTAGCCAAACACGGCATTCAAAGTAAATACATCAAGATCCTCCATAGTTGTATTACAGATTCACCACCAGGATCTCACCATTCTACAAGGAAGTGATCATGGATGTAAAGATAGGGGTTCTGCAGGGTGATACCATTTCACCGAAACTTTTCAGTGCCACCCTCGAGAACATCATGCAATGACTGGAATGGGAAGGAATGGGAGTGAAGATAGATGGCTAGCAACTACACCACCTCTGCTTCGCTGATGGCATTGTTCTCATAACACCAAACATTAGCCAAGCAGTACAAATGCTGGCCGACTTTGACCGCGAGTGTGGAAAGGTCAGATTGCAGCTGAATCTCACCAAAACAATGTTCATGGAAAACAAAATAGTCCCTGATGCTCAGTTTGCTCTCATCAGTACGAACATCTTCGAATGCAGCAGTTATGTGTATCTAAGTTGAGAACTCAACATGAGGAACCACTTGGTGCCAGAACTGAGCAGGAGGAAGAGAGCAGCAGGGAACGCCTTCAAGAGTGTTGAAAAAGTGCCCAAGAGGACGAAGAAACTCCAACTCCAGGCATATCTTTTCGACTTCACCATTCTTCCTGCACTTATATACGCCTCAGAGACCTGATCCCTACACAAATAGGATGAGAACACTATTCGGGTGTCCCAAAGAGGAATCGAAAGAGCTGTTTGGAGTATCACATTTCACTAAAGTGAGAGAATGCATCCGGAATTTCCACCTCCATCAACGATCAAGAATCAGGGACACTGTCTCTTTTGCAAAGGCATCAAAACTCAGATGGACCGAAGATGTAATGCAATTAAGAGACAACTGCTGGACTAGAGCTGTTACCGACTGGATTCCACAGGACGTCAAAAGATTGAATGGCTGCCCATCTATGAGATGGTCAGATTTCTTCGTCAAAACCCTGAATGAGCGGTTTGAGGCTCTTCATGTTCCTGGAGCGAGCAGATACCACTAGGCTAGCAGATATACTAGCACACGACAGGGATGAATGGAGGCATTACTGGCGCCTACTCGAGCAAATCAAAGATCAAAGGGATGACAAGTGATACAAGTGATTATTTAGTGTAAACTTATATTATCATAATACAAAAACTCATCTAAAAAAAGCATGAAGATTTGGAAAATTTTATTTCTTGTGTAATCATTTTAAGTTAGCTGACAGGCATGTTTCACAAGATTTACAGAAATTCTGGATCTTTTTAATCTTTCTTCACTGTCCCCAAATTTATCTTCACAATTAGGTAAGCACCTGGCTTCTAGTTGTTGAAAGCAAGAGAGCTTTCAAGAGGCATGCCCTCTCTCTTAAGGGACCTTGAGTGAAGCGCACATTTCTTATATTCCATCTGTGGAAATTTAACAAAGATGACAACTCTATCAGCAAGGGAGACTGAAAATGTAATATAAATAGGCAGCCACTTCTATGGCTATTGGCAAGAAAGATGAGGAAAAAGATAACTTTCAAAAACTTACTGTCTCCTGGAGGAGAATGAATTTCTAATGTAGTATAGAAGTGTAAGTATAATTGATTATATGCACTTAGTTAAAAAAAATCATGGTAGCAACAGCCTCAATTTCTTTCATATCTTGTCAAATCTGTTTTGCTAAATTTGTATCAAGACCCAGTGGTAGAGTTGGGTAACATTTTATCCATGTTCAGTGAGACAAATAAAGGTAATGAAAGTAATGAGTTCTCATAGATCTAAGTTAGATCCTCTCTCTGTGTCTCTGTGTCTCTGTGTCTCTGTGTCTGTCACTTTCTCTCTCTCTCTCTTACTCTTTCTTTCTCTCTCTTTCTTTTTACTTCCTGAATTTCTACCAGTCAGCATTCCTCTCTTTTTATTGATTTGTTTTCATCACATCTGGTGGTGAACAAAGCTTACACCTGGCTCTGCACTCAGGGATTATTCCTGGTGGCTCAGGATACCACACGGCCTGATGATGATCAGATCTTCTGTCTGCATGCAAGGCAGGTACCCTGCACACTGTAGGAACTCTCTGATCCAAAGTTCTTTTTCTTTAAAATATATATTTTATTGCCAATTTTTATGTTTCTTATATTTTGCTGTTCAAATATCCTTTCATGAGATAATGTTGTCATCATGAAAAACATTTCTACTTGAATATATTTACTTTGATCCTCCCTTATCTATCAACGTCTCCCCACCCAAACTATAAATTAAGGTTGAGCTTCAAACTGGGAACAGGAAAAATTGGTAATTTGTGAATTTTGACAACCACTGGTATTTTCTGTACAATTTTATGAAAAACTGTATTTTTGAGTGCTTGAAATGTCTTGAGTGATAATAATATTTTGAGTGATCAAAAAATCCTAGCACTATGTACTTAAGAAATATATTGCATATAATATATTAAAATATAATATATATAATGGGCTGGAGCGATAGCACAGCCATAGGGCATTTGCGCCTTTCATGCTGCCAACCCGCGTTTGATTCCTCTGCCCCTCTCGGAGAGCCTGGCAAGCTACCTGTGCATATTGGATATGCCAAAAACAGTAGCAATAAGTCTCTCAATGAGAGACGTTACTGGTGCTCACTCGAACAAATCGATGAGCAATGGGATGACAGTGACTATATATAATGTAATACAAAATGTGCTATATAATACAATTGTATTAATATACTGGAAATATAAAATAAAATGTATCAACTATTTTGTTTGGCTCAATAATAAAGCAAAAAGATGATAAAATGATCAATCATATGTGCTATGACAGTTAAGAGCATTGAGTTAAGTTACATATTTACAGAAAATAATAATTTGTGGAATAGTAACTAGCTTAAAAAAATGCATGCATCCAGAGAGATAATCCAGCAGATATGCTATTTGCTTTCAATATCCACTGATACTTTGACTCTAAACTTCCCATATAGTCCTCTGAGCACATCTGGAATTGATCCTTTGGCACAGAATCAGGAGTAAATCCTGAGCACCTCCAGGTGTGGCCCCCAAATCAAAACAACAACAAAAAGACAATGTAAATTGGAAGTTTTGGGGAGAATCCTCTGCACAAGACATTCTGGGAACTTTTTAATTTTAAAGTTAGTCAATATATTTTCTAATAATATTAAAAGGCTTTAATATTTTCCTTTTAAAATTATTTCATACAGTGAGACAAATAAATATTAATCACTGTATCACTGTATAATTGTCATCATTGTCATGTTTGCTCATCGATTTGCTCGAGCAGACACCGGTAACATCTCCAATGTGAGATTTGTTGTTACTGTTTTTAGCATATCGAATACGCCACAAGTAGCTTGCCAGGCTCTGCTGTGCAAGTAGGATACTCAGTAGCTTGCCAGGCTCTCTGAGAGGGACAGAGGAATCAAACCCGGGTCGGCCTTGTGCAAGGCAAATACCCTATCCGCTGTGCTATCACTCCAGCCCAGTAGTACTTGTAAATATAACATATTTTTGCTAGAATGAGATAAGAGAGTATGATTCAGTAATTAATCATTATAAGACTTGTGGAAACTAATGAACATTATCAGGAATCTAAATGAAGCAACTTAAAAAATATTTTCATGGGATAAAGTATGTTACCTGAATTTTGTTTTCTTTTCCTTTTTTTATTTAATGGAGTCACCATGAGATACACAGTTACAAAGCTGACCATGATCAGAATTTAATCATATAATAATCAAACACCCATATATTCATAAGTGTGTGCCATCACCAGTGACCCCAGCTTCCCTCTCATCATACTCATTCTCCCCAGCTTGTTTTTATGGCTCTATGGCAGGCTCTTCCACCTCATCACCTCTCTCATTCTCTCTCTCTCACCTTCTTTCTCTTTCTCTCTTCCCCTCTCTGTATCTCTGTCTCGCTCTCTGTCTCTCTCTCTCTCTTTCTTTTTACTACCTGAATTTCAGCCTGTCAGCATTCCTTTCAAAGATTACACTGCCAAAAACTCATTTAATCTCAATGATCACTGACCTAATATGAAAATGATAAAGCATTTCCTATTTCTACCAGCTTAAAAAAGAGAAAATAGGAAATGTGTGTGTGTCCTTTGTGATGGATATAGTAGTCTGGGGCATGATAGAGAAATATTGGAATGTTGGTAATGTGTGTGGTGTGCTAACAATATAGCTCTCAAACATATAAACCGTTGTAGTCTTGTAAAACAAAATTATTTCAATGAAATACTAATAAATAAATGATAAACAAATGCACAAATATAAGAATTTGTAAGTCAAATCCACTAATGAAATCTAAACATCAGTCTTTATTTTTTCTTGGTCCACTGGTTCCCCAAGAATCTCCCTGCCTTCCTGAATCTAGTCTAATTTGAATCCTGGACATAAATCTATGGATCTTGTCTGATTTCTATACTGGATCCAATTCATTTATTGGATTTAAAAAATCCAATACATTAGGACCCTAATTCTAAGAACTGGATATCTAGCAGTGTCCCTTTCTCCTTACAGCATAAATACATAAAAATAGAAAGAAAAGAAAAGACCCACAAGTGAGTAATCCTATCAGCGAGGTTTCTAAGTGCCAAATGAAGAACTAGTTCATTATTTAACTGAATTTTTGATAGCTCAATCAGAAGTACGAACATCCTATATTCAGCCTTTGTGATGTTTGCATACATTGCTAATGATGGATCTAATCAAGAAAAGAAACACACCTTAAAAAAAGCATTTTCTATATTTTAAGCCACAGTAAAGATGCTCTCAATTTCATAAGAGCATATTTTCTCACTTACTATATCATGAAAGAATTCATACCTATCTGGCTTAGAATAGTACTCTTCAAAGTAAAATATCTTTAGAAAAGAAATAAAACAAGTGATACTGAATTCCAGCAAAACTCAAGGAAATATAACTCAATAAAAACTAAAAAGATCAGCAATTGTTCTTTAATAAACTACCACAAAATAGCCATAAAAGGAAATAGGTGGGGACAGGATAATAAAAATCACAAACTTTTCCAAAAAATCATGAACAACTTGAAGAATTTAAGATGTGACCTACAATTCTTCATTTCTTTGTCAAGTTTTAGTTCAAGAAAAATGTAAATAAAGAATTTATGGGGCTGGAGGAGTGATTGCACAGTGGGTAGGGTGTTTGTCTTGCACTTGGCCAACCTGGATTCGATTTCCAGTCAGGAGTTATTCCTGAGTGCAGAGCCAGGAGTAACCCCTGTGCATCACCAGGTGTAACCCAAAAAGAAAAAATAAAGAATTTATTTGGCACAATTCTAAGTAATTTCAAATCTCAGGGTATTGAAAAAGAGGCAGATAAACTAGATAATCCTACAAGATAATATCAATATTTTCTTTTCTTTTATTTTAATAAAAAAATTATTTTATTAAATCACCATGTGGAAGATTACAATGCTTTCAGGCTTAAGTCTCAGTTATACAATGCTGAAACAACCATCCCTTCACCAGTGCCCATATACCACCACAAAAAAAAAACAAACACACAGTACACCTCCTATCCCGCCTCCCCACCCCCCGCCTTGATCTGATAAGTTTCACTTTACTTTCTGTTTACTTTGGTTACATTCAATATTTTAACACAAACCTCATTATTATTGTTAGGAGTACCCCACTAGAGTCAGACCTGTTGTGAAGAGAAATGAGGTCGGTTTTGGATTTCTGTACTTTAACAACTAAGTCCAGGGAAATTTCTTCCAGATATTGAATCATTGCAAGCTTGAAAACCCCATCTGTGGTCATCATATTATGGTGGACACCATGCCCTTCATCCCTGGAGAGAAAGAGGAGAGAGAGAGAGAGAGAGAGAGAGAGAGAGAGAGAGAGAGAGAGAGAGAGAGAGAGAGAGAGAGAGAGAGAGAGAGAGAGATAGAGAAATACCTTTCCTCCTGGGCGGGCACGGGGCCGAGTCTTAGTTCTCAGGCTGGAGAGACATTCTGCGAGGATTTGCCCATGCCAAAAGAGGTTTTGCTGGGTCTGGATTCACACTCTTGCAGCTGCGGAGAAGCCACACTCGTGTGTGGTCCCGGGATCACATCTCGGCTGCGGGAGGGGCCGGAGCCTCCCCTAGTATCAATATTTTCACACTATATTAGCTAAAATTAGTCCCACAATTAGCTTAGAAATATATAAGAAGTTAATGATATCACAACTGAAACAAATTATCTCTAGTCTGATGGACCTAGTCATCCATCAGAGCATGCATTTATTTGTGATTAAATAATAGACATGCACAATGTTATATGTACTAAAAATGAATTATATGTCAAACACACTAAGGTTATTTTGAAACAAATCTTATTTTTTAATCAGTAATTTGTTTTTCATGACATACAATATAATTCCAGATACCTCAAAGAATTGATGTAAATAAGCAACCAACTAAAGAAAACTAATAAAATACGAGTGAGAATTTGTTTTATCAAACTTATTTTTTAGAGGTCTGGTTTTGTACAAATAGATTACATATTTATCAAATTTTAAATAAAAAAGAAAAGAATTGATTAATCATACAAAGTAGAGAAACTTATTCTGGAAATATTTAAAAAAATGTATGGTTAAGTACTCAAGTGTCTGTCAGGAAGGCAGGCTGAGAAAGAGGATTCTGAAGGGAACCTGGGAATATTGGTGAAGGGAAGTTGACAGTCGTAGTGGGATCTAAGCCTTATGTCTAAAACTCAATGATGTAAAAATAAAAAAATTAAAATAAAAAAATAAAATAAAAAATAAATAAAGCTCAGTTATGTATAGCTGTAAATTGCTGTTCTTTAATAGAATAAAAATGGTTAACCTGTAATATTAAAATATAAAGTAATCACAATGATGCTTTTGCAAAAGTAATACTTCAATTAAAATAAACAATAGAGGCAGTTATACACAAACAGTATGGCAATATGGCCAGCATTTTTTTGAAAGGGGAAAATTAACCTCATTTCTGGAGTTCCAATGATGTAATCAGTTAGAATGCAGTACTAATATAGAGGTATGTGTGGAAAAATCAATCTTAATTCAGAGTATGACATTTAAATGTATAAGGGAATATTTTTTATCTATCAATATCCTTGGGCTGGAGCAATAGCACAGCACTAGGGCGTTTGTCTTGCACATGTCTGACCTGGGTTTGATTCCTCCACCCCTCTCGAAGAGCCCGGCAAGCTACCCAGAGTATTTTGCCTGCACAGCAGAGCCTGGCAAGTAACCCGTGGCATATTCATATGCCAGAAACAGTAACAAGAAGTCTCACAGTGGAGATGTTACTGGTGTCCTCTTGAGAAAATCGATGAGCAACAGGATGAAAATGACACAGTAATACAGTGATCAATATCCTTCAACATATCTATCTATATGTGTGGACATATAGATAGATAGATAGCTACATACATACATACATACATATATACAGAGGTATGCACTTATAATATCTATGGCAAGTGACATTCTCTAACAGAGCTGAGTAAATTTTGAATTAATGAGATTGTCTGGTATACCAACTAGGAAACATAGAAATTTTCAGATTCTTTAACTCAGAAGTTCCATTTCAAAATGTAAAAATATTATGAAGTCTAGGAGATATTATAGGCATTAAGGTGCTTACCTTATACATGAGCAACCCTAGTTAGATTCTTGGCACCTTATATGGTACCTGAGCACCATCAGTAGTGATCCAGGAGGTTGGAGACAGTAGCATCAGTGAGTGTGGCCCAATTCCTCCCCCCTCAAAAAAAAACACACACTTAAAAATATTATAGGAACTTGTTTTAAAGATATAAGGATTAATCTGTAAAAAAAGTACTTAATGCCATAGAGATATCAAAAGTTTGTCAGGGCCTCTACAGCAACTATTAAAAATAAAATCTGAAATAGTAAAACCACTAAAAAATTAGTAGAATGTCATTATGAAAAAAAATCATTAAATGATGTCCTGTTAATATAAATAAAATTAGTTTGTTCATAAAACTATTCTTTAAATATATTTTAGTAAATTATAATATACTTTACATGTGAATGCCTTCTGTGTTTTAACCATTTTAAAACTTTTATCATAATTTTTGTGACTTTCTTTATTTCTTTATTTTGTGACGTTCTTTCTTTCTTTTCCAAGTTTTAGCTAGTTATTATGAATTTATTTGTAGTTAGTAAGTGGAAAACAAAAACATGAGAACTGCACAGAGAAAGAGCTAAGGGAATTTAAATGATAGCAAAGACAGATAGGACTGAAACTTTATTAATGGATTGGCACATATTCTTTGCTAAGTAACAGTTTCTGCCCCACTTAGTTTCAATTACCCACCTGTGTTTTGGTTTCCTTTCTCACCATATTTTTAATAATTCTGTCACCTGTGTGCATTGGTTGCACTTTGTTTCTTCACCTTCTACTTTGCTAGGAATCAACATCCAGGTTAAGAGAACCTCTCTACATTGACTAAATTCACTTCCTGCAAGATCCTAGTTTTATGGCTTTCAAAATGTTTTATATATAAAATTATCTGTATATCTTGCGCACTCCTCTGAACGTCAGGAAACTCTGGCTATTTTTATGTTTAGTCACGTTTACTGTATTTCTAACAGGTATGTCAACTTAACACATTCAACAGCAAAGTGTCCGATGCTCTTCTTCAAATCAATAAAAGAAATTCTATCTTCCCAGTTTGTATAGACAAATACCATGGTGATAATATTGACTCCACTAACAAATCCTGTTTTCTTTACCTTCAAAGTATAATTGGTATCAGCCATTTGCCACCATATTGACTACTATTATATCACAAATCTGAACTGCATGTAGCTATTGCTTGCATTATTGCAAAAGTGCCTAATTACTATCTTTCTTTTAATCTTATACCCATAAAACCAATGACTGGTTACAATAAAGCTTACACATTTCTTCTAATCAAACAATAAAATAACTTTCCATTAAAAACTAAGGTTCAAATGATGATTTACAAAGTTCTAGAAGATTTGATGCCATCCTCACTTCTCTGATTTCATTGTCTATTATTTTCCTACTGATTTGAGGGTGTGAGGGTTGGGGTTACATGCAGCATTGCTCAGAAATACTAGATTTGTTCTGGATATCAGTCCTGGCAGTGCTCAGATGACCATGCAGTGATAGAATGAGGCCCATAACTTTTCTTAACATTTTAAACTTCTTTGCACTTCTTCTGTAAACAAAACCTATTTCTACTGGAACATAATTTCTTTTAAATCAGTACTTTTATGATCAACATTGCTCCTGCCAAAATATGTTCTTTATACTGCTCTCCCTCATCATTTCTTTAATCTATTTTTAATTTGTGTGTGCATGTGTTTGTGTGTGTTTGTGTGTCTATTTCTACATGTGTACATATATGTGTGTGGTGTGTGAGAATGGGAGCAAGGGAAAAAGAAAGGTGGGAAAGATAGGAAAATGTTATCTTGCTTATATACTACTGATTCTCTGCAGAATTTGGATAATTATGTAAGTATTATACAGTAATCTACAATTGAATATATACTTACTCTCATTTTACAAATGGCCATGGTAATTTTGGTAAGTTTAGAAACTTGCCCAAGCTCACATAACTTGTAGGTAACACTGTAATCACTGTAATCACTGTCATCCCGTTGCTCATCGATTTCTTTGAGATGGGCATCAGTAACATCTCTTATTGAGAGACTTACTGTTACTCTTTTTGGCATATCCAATATGCACGGGTAGCTTGCCAGGCTCTGCCGTTTGGGCTCGATACACTCCATAGCTTGCCGGGCTCTCGAGAGGGGCGAATGAATCGAACACGGGTTGGCCGCTTGAAAAGTGAACGCCCAACCGCTGTGCTATTGCTCCAGACCATTGGATAAATAATTTTTCCCAGTCTGTGGGCTATTTTTGTATTTTAGTCACTGTCACTGTTTCTTTTAAGGTGCAGAAGCTTCTTAGTTTAATGTAGTTCCATTTGTTTATATTTGTTTCTACTTGCTTGATCAGTGGTGTTGTTTCATCCTTGAAGATGCCTTTAGCTTCAATATCATGGAAGGTTCTTTCTACATTTTCCACCATGTACTATATGGATTCAGGTCTGATATTGAGGTCTTTAACCCACTTTGATCCGACTTTTATGCTTGGTATTAGACAGAGGTTGAGCTCATTCTTTCTCATGTAGCTGTCCAGTTTTTCCCAGAACCACTGTTGAAGATGCTTTCTTTGCTCCACTTCAAGTTTCTTGCTTTTTCTTTTTTTTTTTTTTTTGCTTTTGCTTTTTGGGTCACACCCAGCAATGCGCAGGGGTTACTCCTGGCTCTGCACTCAGGAATTACTCCTGGCGGTGCTCAGGGGACCATATGGGATGCTGGGAATAGAACACAGGTTGGTTACGGGCAAGGCAAATGCCCTACCTGCTGTGCTATCGCTCCAGCCACTTGCTCTTTTATTAAAGATTAAGTGATCGTATACATGAGAGGCTGTGTCAGAATACTCAACTCCGTTCCATTGGCCTGCAGGTCTGTTTCTATTCCAATACCATGCTGTTTTAAATACTGCCGCTTTGAGATTGGGGAAGATTATGCCACCCATCTTCTTTTTCCCAAGGATTGCTTTGGCTATTCATGGGGGCTTATTACTCCATATGAATTTCAAGAGTGTTTTGTCTATTTTTTGAAATATATCATGGGTATCCTTATAGTGACTATATTGAATCTATACAGTGCTTTGGGGAGTATTGCCATTTTGATGATGTTAATCCTCCCAACACATGAGCAGGAGATGTGTCTCCATTTCCTAGTGTCCTCTTTTATTTCTTGTAGTGTTTTGTAGTTTTCTTTGTCTAGGTCCTTCATCTTTTTAGATAAGCTGATTCCAAGGTACTTAATTTTCTGAGGCACTATTGTGAATGGGATTTTTTAAATGTCTCTTTATTTTCATTATTTGTGTATAGGGAGGCAAAATAAATACCCAAAAATAGCCTTTTTGAGTATTTATTTTGTAACCTGCCACTCTCTATACAAACCTATTATTTCTAGGAAATTTTATGTAGAGACTTTAGGGTTCTCTAAGTATAGTATCATGTCATCTGTGAATATTGATAGCTTGAATACTTCCTTTCCTCTATGGATGCCTTTGGTATCCTTTTTCTTTCCTAAGTGCTATGGGAAGAAATTCCAATACTATATTGAATAGAAGTAGTGAGAGTGAGCAACCTTGTCTTGTACTTGATCTTAAAAGGAAGGCTCTAATCTTTTCCCAATTGAGAATTGAGAATAATGCTTGCTGTTGGCTTGTGATAGATGGCTTTGACTGTATTGACGTAAGTTACTTTGACTCCCATTTTGCTGATAGTTTTTTTTTTATCATGAATGGGTTCTGATCTTGTCAAATGCCTTCTTTCCATCTATTGATATGATCATATGCTTTTTGTCTTCCCTTTAATTGATGTGGTGTATTATGTTGATTGACTTGTGAATTTTAAACCATCCTTGCATCCCCAGGAAGAATCCTACTTAGTTGTAGTGCATGATATTTTTGGTGAGTCGTGAATTCCATATGCTAGTATTTTGTTGAGGATCTTTGATCTATATTCATCAGGGATATTGGTAATTCTCTTTTTTTGTGGTGTCTCTGTCTGCTTTTGTTATGAGAGTCATATTTTCCTCATTGAAACTGTTTGAGAATGTTTCTGTTTCTTAGTTTCTTGGAAAAGCTTGAACAGGATTGGGAGTAGGTTCTCTTTGAAGATTTGGAAGAATTCACTAGTGAAACCATCTGGGCCAGGACTTTTGCTTTTTGGGAGATTTCTGATTACTGTTTCGATTTCCTCAACAGTGATAGGTCTTTTCAGGTATCCTAAGTTTTCTTGGGTCAGCTTTGGGAGATTATAGGAGTCCAGGAATTAATCCATGTCTTCAAGGTTGTCTAGTTTCATAGCATAAAGGTTTTCAAAGTAATCTCTGATCATCCTTTGCATTTCTGTGGGTTCTGTTGTGAATCCCCATTTTTGTGTCTGATTCTGTTTATTAGGGATCTCTCTTTCTCATTCCTTCTGAGTCTAGCTAGTGGTTTATCAATATTTTTTTGGATTTACATGTCTTAATTTCTTCTCTAAGATTTGTTATTTATTTCCTCCTGTGTTGTTTGGGCTACTTTTGTTGATCATTCTCCAAGATCTTAAGCTTTAAGTTTAAGTTATTTATGTGGGCTCACTCTTCCTTCCTGAGGAATGCTTGTAGAGCTATGGACTTTCCTCTCACACTGCTTTTGCTGTGCCCCATAAGTTCTGATAACTCATGTCTTCATTCTCATTCATTTCCAGGAATCTTTTGATCTCTTTAATTTCCTTTCTAAGCCATTTGTCACTCAGTAGTGAGCTGTTTAATTTCCAGGTGTTTGAATTTCTGTTTCTGGGTGTGATTTACTTCAATTTTATGGATGTGATTTTCTTTAATTTTCAGTACATATGTTTCTGCATGTGATTTACTTCAATTTTCAGTGCATCAAGATTGTTGATACAATTTCTATCCTCTTAATTTTATGGAGGTATGTTTTGTGGCCCAATATGTGGTCTGTCTTGAGAATGTCCTATGTGTATTTGAGAAGAATGTGTATTCAGCTTTTGGAGGGTGGAATGTCCTACATATACCTACTAGACCCTGTCTTACATTTCTTTCCTCAGATAAAGTATATTCTTGCTGAGCTTGAGTCTTGTTGATCTATCAAGAGGTGATAGAGCAGTTTTGAACTCTCCAACTATTATTATGTTGATATCAATGTCTTTCTTCAAGCCTAGAGCAGTTATTTTAAGTATTTTGCTGGTTCCTTATTATGTGCATACATTGAGGAGTGTGAGTTCTTCCTGGTGTATAAACCCTTTGATCATTAGGAAATGACTTTCACTGTCTCGTAAAACCTTCTTCAGTCTGAAGTCTTTGTGGTCTGATATAAGTATGGCCACTCCCACTTTTCTGAGAGAGCTATTTGCTTGTAGGATTGTTTTCCCCCTTTCACTTTGAGTCTGTGTTTGCTTTGCCTACTCAGATGTGTTTCTTGCAGGCAGCAGAATGTTGAGTTCTGTTTTTGGATCTATCCTGTCACTCTGTATCTTTTAATTGGTGCATTTAGCCCATTGACGTTGAGAAATATTATTGTCAAGGGGTTTTGTGCCATCTTTCTGCAAAGTTTGGTGTATTTGGGGCGCTTGTCTTGCCTTAAAGTATCCCATTTAGTTGCTCTTCTAGCCATGGTTTTGAGGTATGAAGTTCCTGAGTTGTTGTCTGTGAAGCTGTGTGTTGTTCCGTTCCTTCTGCTGTGAATGAGAGTCTAGCTGGGTAAAGTATTTTAGGTGAGGTGTTTATTTCATTGAGTTTGTTCACGATATCCTACCGCTGTCTTTGGGACCTTAGGATTTCATCAGATAGGTCTGCTGTGAATCTATTTTATTTTTTACAAGCTACAGCTTTATTAATAAATTCAAATGATGAAAAAAGGACCATTAATTCAGAAAAATTGTGAAAAGCTTTAGATTTGCATTTGCTCTACTTATAGTTAGGAAGCAGTTTTTAAATATTACAAGTGAATAAAATGATATTGGTTTGATTTTTATTGAATTTTAATTAATTAAATCTTCTTGCTAACACCAAAAGCTAGAAGACATGATTTGTTGCTTTTCATATTTTTTTTCTTTTTTTTATAATAAGAATTTTATTTTATTAAATCACCATGTGGAAAATTACAATGTTTTCAGGCTTAAGTCTTACTCATACAATGCTGAAACAACCATCCCTTCACCAGTGCCCATATCCCACCACCACCAAAAAAAAACCAAACACAGTACACCTCTCATCCCACCCACCCCCGCACCCTCCCACCCCACCTTGTAACTGATAAATTTCACTTTACTTTCCATTTACTTTGGTTACATTCAATATTTCAACACAAACCTCACCATTATTGTTAGGAGTACCCCACTAGAGTCAGACCTGTTGTAAAGAGAAATGAGGTTTTTGATTTCTGTACTTTAACAACTAAGTCCAGGGAGATTTCTTCCAGATATTGGATCATTGCGAGCTTGTAAACCCCATCTGTGGTCGTCATAATATGGCGGTCCCCACGCCCTTCATCCCTGGAAAGGGAGAGGCGAGAGAGAGAAATACCTTTCCGCTCCTGGGCAGGCATGGGGTCGCAGCTTAGTTCTCAGGCTGGAGACATTCTGCAAGTAGCTGCCCATGTCAAAAGTGGTTCAGCTGGGTCTGGATTCACACTTGTGCAGCTGCGGAGGGGCCACATACGCGTGCGGCCCCGGGATCACATCTCAGCAGTGGCAGGAGGGGCCGATGCCTCCCACCATCTCAAGAGCACCCTTGCGTCCTTTTGCTGCAGTTTTTGTCGTAAAATCCCATCTGTGGTCGTCATAATATGGAGTCCCCACGCCGTTCATCCCCAGAAAGGGAGAGGCAAGAGAGAGAAATACCTTTCCCCTCCTGGGTGGGCATGGGGTCTCGGCTTAGTTCTCAGGCTGGAGACATTCTGCAAGTAGCTGCCCATGTCGAAAGTGGTTCAGCTGGGTCTGGATTCACGCTCGTGCAGCTGCAGAGGAGCTGCACACGCATGCAGAACCCCGGGATCACATCTCCGCTTTTCATATTTTGTGTCTAAATTTTATAAAACTTCTAACCTTCCAAATAATACACAACTGTATTATCTTGTATTGAAGATGTGGAAAATTACTGTTTGGTATATAATGGCTCAGAAAATAAATTTTAAATATATGCTGAATGATATAGAACCATGAAAGAGTTAGACTAAATACAACTTGGGAAACCTACAAAATTGTAAGCAGGCAGAAAAGACTAGAAGAGATAACAGTTATAAATGGTCCCGAGATAAGTAGTTGTTCTCCTTTATAAGCAATTTCTTTCTTGGATCTTGCTGTTTTCAGAATTTTATCTCTGTTTATGGTTTCCATCATTCTGATCAGGATGCATCTTGGAGTATTTTTATTTGGATTTCTTTTAGCTGGAACCCTCTTGCTTCCCGAATCTGATCACATGTGCTCTTCAGCCCTGAGAATGTCTTAGCAATGATGTCTTTGACAGTTTCTTCTTCGTCAGGGTTTTCTTCCTCCTATCCTATCCTTCTGGGACTCAAATGATTCTTATGTTATTCCTCTTGGCTTCATCCCGATTTTCTTTTGACATCTGTTGAGGTTTTTTTTTTTTTTTTTGAGGCTTTTTTTCCATTTTCTGCTGTTGTCTGGAGAGTTCTCTGCAACTCCTCTTGGAGTCCACTGATTCTGTCCTCAGAAGCTGTTACTCTATTGCTGAGACCTTCCACTGAGTTTTTCATTTCACCTGCCAAGTATTTAAGGTCTGTCATTTCTCCTTATATTTTTTATCACATTTTCTTCACTTCTGCCTTCATATTGTTTATATTTTATCAGCAGTGCACATAACTGCTTCTTTGAACTCCTTATGCATCCTTAAAATTTCTATTTTAAATTCCTTATCAGAGATTATAGAGTTTATTGTTATAGTTTGATATATCTGGGCTAGCATCTTCAATTATTGAGCTTAGTGAGTTTCTGCGTTGTTTTACCATAGTGATCTTTGTGTTTTGGAGTTTTTTCTCTTGTTGTTGTGTGTTATGGGCCCTGCCATGGATTGTTGATATGGGCCCTGCCAACAATAATCCTGTTGCCATGGATTATTGATAGATATGTGTGAGACATTAACTAGAACCTCAAATGTGGGGTGCAGAAAAAATAAGTTCTTTACATGGACATCTGATGGAGGAAGCAGGACAGTGGTTGATGGAGGAAGTTGGGGTGGGGTGCAGGGATAGTGACTATCAGGGGATACTGTGGGTGGAAAATAAAGCACATTTTCTTTTGTTCTAGCTTTTTACCGAAATTTCAGATATGACAAATACTAGTATTTGTCAGACAGCCCTCTCAGCTATTTTTTAAATATCAATATTAGAAAATGATTAATCTTTTTGAAACATCTTGTAAAAGCAGAAGTGGTAATATGGGAAATGGTGGATTTTATGATAATTTATTTTATAAGCACAAAGTTACAAAATGTTAATTTAAATCAGAAGTTGAACTGAACAAAGGTAATGAATCCTATTTTTGATTAGAAATAATTAATAGCAACTTATCAAGAATATTGTATCTTATGGATTCATGTCTGATATTGAAGTATTTAATCCACTTTGATCTCACTTTTGTGCGTGGCACTAGACTGAGGTCAGAGTTCATTTTTTCGAAGATAGCTATCCAGTTTTCCCAGCAGCACTTGTTGAAGAGGCTTTCCTTGTTCCACTTCACTTTTCTTGCTTCTTTGTCAAAGACTAAGTGGTCATATATTTGGGGGTCTGTGACAGGATATTCAACTCTGTTCCATTGGTCTGCATTTCTGTTTCTAGCCCAATATTATGCTGTTTTAATTACTACTGCTTTGTACTGCAGTTTGAAGTTGGGGAAGGTAATGTCACCCATCTTCTTTTTCCCAAAGATTGCTTTAGCTATTTGTGGGGGGTTATTGTTCCATAGGAATTTCATGAGTGTTTTGTCCTTTTTGTTGAAAAATGTCATGGGTATCCTGATAGGGAGCATATTAAATTTGTATAGTGCTTTGGCGAGTATTGCCATCATGATTATGCTAATACTCTCTATCCATGAACAGAGGATGTGTCTCCATTTACTAGTGTCCTCATTTATTTCTTGAAGTGTTGTTTTGTAATATTCCTTGTATAGGTCCTTTACCTCTTTCGTTAAGCTGATTCCGAAGTACTTGATTTTCTGAGATACTACTGTCAATGGGATTTTTTAAAATGTCTCTTTCTTTTCTTTCATTGTTTGTATATAAAAAAGCCATGGAGTTTTGGGTGTTGATTTTGTAGCCTGCCACTTTACTATACAGAACTATTGTTTCTAGGAGCTTTTTTGTAGTCTTTAGGGTTTTCTAAGTATAGTATCATATTGTCTGCAAATAGTTATAGCTTGACCTCTTCCTTTACTATCTGTATGCTGTTGATATCTTTTTCTTGCGTATCTCCTATGACTAGTACTTCCAGTACTCTATTGAATAGGAGTGGCGAAAGTAGGCAACCCTGTCTTGTGCCCAATGTAAGAGAGAAGGGTTTTAAATTTTCCCCCATTGAAAATTACACTTGCCGTGGGCTTGTGGTAGATGGTTTTGGCTATATTGAGGAAAGATCCTTCGATGCCCATAGAAGAAAAAGGCAGAACCCTCAAATGACATTAAAGCTAAAAGCATTTTTAAGAATGAAACTGACCAAGCAAGTGGAAACAAACATAAACAAATGGGACTAAGTCAAATTAAGAAGCTTCTGCACTTCAAAAGAAACAGTGACCAAAATACAGAGAGAGTCCACAGAATAGGAAAGAATATTTACACAATACCAATCTGATAAGGGATTAATATCCAAGATATATAAGACACTAGTAGAATTATATAAGAAAAAACCTCCAACCCCATCAAAAAATGGGAGAAGAAATGAACAGAAGCTTCCTCAAAAAATAAATACAAATGACCAAAAGGCACAAGAAAAAACATTGCTAATCATCAGGGAGATGCAAATAAAAACACATTGAGATATCATCTCACACCACAGAGACTGGCATACATTCAAAAGAACAAAAGCTACCAGTGCTGCTGTGGATGTAGGGGAAAAGGGACACTCTTTCACTGCTGGTGGGAATGCTGACTGGTTCAGCCTTTTTGGAAAACAATACGGACAGTTCTTCAAAAACTAGAAATTGAGCTTCCATATGACCCTACAATACCACTTCTGGAAATATATCCCGAGACTGCAAAAAAAGCACAGTAGAAATGATATCTGTACCTATATGTTCATTGCAGCACTGCTCATAATAGCCCAAATCTGGAAACAACCCAAGTGCCCGAGAATAGGTGACTGGTTAAAGAGACTTTCATACATCTACACAAAGGAATACTATGGAGCTGTTAGGATAAATGAAGTCATGAAACAAATAGATGAAGTTATCACTCTATCTGTTCAGAAAGAGAGGAACCGATATAGAAGAACTGCACTCATTTGTGGAGCATAACACAAGACTGACACCCAAGGACAGTAGATACAAGGGTCAGGAAGATTGCTCCATAGTTGGAAGCCTGCCTCTTGAGTGGGCGAGAAGAGGACAGCTGGAATAGAGAAGGGATCATTAAGAAAATGATGGTTGGAGGAATCAGTCAGGATGGGAGATGTGTGCCGAAAGTAGATAAAGGATCAAACATGATAACCTCTCAGTATCTGCATTGCAAACCATAATGCCCAAAAGTAGAGAGAAAGTATGGGGAATATTGTCTGTCATGGGGGCAGTGGAGGGAGGGAAATTGGGGTATACTGGGGATATTTGTAGTGGGGAATGTGCACTGGTGGAGGGATGGGTGTTTGATCATTGTGTGATTATAACTCAGACATGAAAGGTCATAACTATATCTCACGGTGAGTCAGTAAAATTTTTAAAAAAGAATATTGTATCTTTAGAATACTAAATACTATTTTCTGATGCTATAGTGATGATTTTTCATTATTATATATTTGTTGATACCCAAAAGATCCTCTATATAAGACTATCGGGAAACCTTAGACAAGACCAAGAGCAGTAAGGGTGACATGACCGTACACTCAATTATGAATTTAGTTGTAATATGAAACTGTTATTGACTCATCAATTATAACATAGTAATACAAAATATAAATGAAGCTTTTAGGTGAAAATTAATTCTGCTAATCACCTTAAGGCGATATAGAGCAAGTGTCTTAAACTAAATAATAAATAATTTATATAGCTACTTGATATATAATACGATTTAGACCAAAGCCTTAATTAAATTTTTTATATTTAATAGATAATTTTATTTTAAATGCTCATTGAACTTAAATGTGTCATTATAAATGAAAATAAAATAGAGAAAAATACATTACTGTGCCTAATAACTTTGGAAAAATATATTCTTTCAGCATCTAAGAAAATGATTTGATTACAGAAATTACAGCAACTATTAAATGATTTTCCTGCTAGATTTATTTTCTTCCTCATCTGACTGATCATATTTTCCTCAGTGATTTTAATTAGTCTTCCACAAGGCATGTGGTTATGAAAACCTTTGTATAAAATAAAAGACATGACACCTATAGAATTGGTTAGTAGAGATGACTTGGACTGCATTGCTGATTCTTCATCAATCTCTGAGGATCACTTCAAAAGAGAATTACTAACCAAATCAGTAGTCCTTTAATGGAGTGACAGATTGAGTACCTGAGGGCAAAATCAATGGAAGAGAATATAATCACATGGTTTTAAATTCTATATAGGACATTTTCTGATACTTAAATGATCTTTGTGGATTTGGCTTAGAGCTATTTAGATGTATGATAAAGATTATCTCTAAAGAAATAAAAATAAAAATTGAAATTGTAACTATGTCTTAGTCTATCACTGTTGTCTATATCTTTTGTATTCCTTTCTATTTATATTCTAAGCACCCACCTAATGGTTTCATTTTCTTTCCTATATCTATAAATTACTAGCTAGAAGGCTTGCTAAAGAAAAATAAAGTTAGCTCTCCACTCTTCATCTCGATTAATTTGTTCACTTAATGGGAGAAGTTTAAAGATAATACAAAAGTCACGAAAGTGTTA
Organism: Sorex araneus; assembly: GCF_027595985.1. Taxonomy (NCBI): domain Eukaryota; kingdom Metazoa; phylum Chordata; class Mammalia; order Eulipotyphla; family Soricidae; genus Sorex; species Sorex araneus. The sequence goes on from NC_073311.1 coordinate 16,035,096, forward strand.
AAAAGAGCATTTCAGTTCTACTACCAGTTTTTAAAATCTTTCCATATAAATCGTAAGTATGCCATTTCTAGTACCAGTTATCTTTCAGACATTTACGTATAAATATCAACTTGATGCCCGGTTGAAATTCATATGGTCTCTCTATCACACACACACACATAAACACACATACACAAGCACACACACACAAACACACTATCTCTTTCTCTATCTTTATCTCTTTGTCATTCTTTCACTCACCTTTTTTAATATCTTAAAAGTTCTTATCCTCAAGAAACAAAAGCTAAGCTTATATAAGAATTTCAGACTTACTAGTGGTAAAAAAAGAAGCAATAGTGGTTATATTATGGTTGAGATATAGTCTCCAAATAGATGTCTTCTTTATAAACTCATATCATACATATTCAATAAATGAAAGTATATATAATAAATATTCAGTGCATCACAGATCTTATTTATCCATATGACAAATTATACATTGCAATGAGTTTTTTAGAAGCATAAAATAAAAATCTCACATAAAATTCTCTATACTCTTCAGATAACTTTGGTGTTGCATTTATATATCTTATATTTTATTAAATATATTTGGTATTTTAAAAATTGATTCTTCTGTTCTTTTAATGCATGCAGTATTTCAAGTTCAAATCATGACTTTAAATTTATAGCTGAATATGCTATTTATATAATGTGCACATTTTTGCAAAAAGGGTAAACTTGTTCCTGCAATCTCAGACTTTTGCCTTTATTTTTTTCCCTATAATTCTGACTGAGTCTACTTCTTCAACTAGCATTAGTATTGTGGAAAACCAACATGATAGAAAGGACAAAGGCAACTTGGTCAGACTGAATCAGGTAAACAGCAGTAGTAAATATTGACTATTTTATACCTCAGTATAGGCAAGAGCATAGCAAGAAGTAAGAGCAAGTAATTGGGAAAATATATAGAAAAGTGAACTCAACAGGATGAGAAACACTCAGCTACTTTCTAAGTACTAACAATAGAAAAAGATAAAGCGTTTTAATTAGAATTTCTTTTTACAGTATGACAGGATGCCCTCTATTATTGAGAAATGTTTGTAATGATTGATATTTCTTCAGTCTAATCAGAGTTCATATAGCTTTGATATTGAGAAAGTGATTCATCATGGGGTGCTAGATTACCAGCCATTTTACCCCTTTACAAAACTAGCAAACAGATCTTAAGGTATGGCAACCTAAATTCTAATACTACATAAAAAACTACATTGTAATATATCTTTGCAAAAGAAAGTGAGAGGTTGAAATATTTTAATTGATTTATGTAGTTTACTAGTGTTAATCGTCATTTATGTGTTTTGGCATTTGATGACACTATGAAAAGGATTGTCGACATTAGAAGCATATAGCTTCAGGAGGGTTTTAAGAGATGAAAGCAACATTATGATTGTAGAGATTGATTTAAAGTAATTCATATTATTTAGTCTCATTTATTTACTTTTCATTTTTTTGTTTTTTTTGCAAGTTTATTCTCCAAAGACAACTCTGTGATAAGATTTAAAAGATCTAACACTCTTATTTTCATTCTTTTCATTATTTGATTTTAGTACACATTTAAGTTTGAAGTTTTTAATGATTTTTGTGTGTCATGTCAAGTATATAGGTTCTTTCTTTTTCTATTTATATTTTTTCTCTTTTTCCTTTCTCAAAATATGATCCTAACTCCTTTGTGCTAAATTTACTCTCTCTATATATTAATTGGGTGTGTATGGGATTGTTTCAGGGAACTCAAAATTTTCCACTGGCCTGCATTTATCTCTTAAAATGAATGTTTTTGTGCTTTGGGGATGGATAAAAATAAATGGAATCTTTCAATCATATGCATTCTTTATTATTACTTTTATGAGACATCTGCATATTGTTTCCATGGAATCTGAACCCAAGGACATATGCATCAATAGTGGGTGAGGGACTCTTCCATCACATTCCTGCAAACACAGGACATTTTCAACCCTTTGATACATGACATTCTCATTACTTTGAGATGATATTTTATTATAGTTTTGATTTGGATTTCTCTAATATAAAGGTGATAGTGAACACTTCTTAAATATTCTGATTTGCATCTATTTTTTCTGTTTGTGGAAGTTTTTTTTCCATTGTTTTTGATGGAGTTAATGTTTTGTTCGATTGTTTTATCATTGAGCTTTGTGTATCTTGCATACTAATCCCTAATCTGATATATGGCATGTGACTGTTTTCTCATTCAGTAGGTTATCTTTTAAAATAAAAAAAATCAAGGTTATGGGGCCAGTTCGGTAGCACACAGGGTAGGGCATTTGCCTTGCACATGGTTGACCTGGGTTCAATCAAAAACATCCCATATGTTCCCCACAGCACCACCAGGAGTAATTCCTGAGTGCAAAGCCAGGAGTAACCCATGAGCATTTCTGAGTGTGACTAAAAGACAAAACAAAAAAATCAAATTTCTATTGTGTAATTAAAAAAAATTGTTGTAGTCCCATTTGTTCTTTTTTTTTTAAATTTAACTCCCTAACAGTGGAGTCAAATAACTAAAGACAACTACCCAATATTCTGGGGAGTTTTTGACATGTTTTTCCCTAATGTGTTTTATGGATTAAAGTAAATCTCAAGATTTTAAATTTACTCTGAAATAACACTGCACATGATGTAAGATATGGATTCAGTTTCCACTCCTCTCCCTTTCACTCTCCTCCCCTCTCCTTCCACTCTTTTCCTTCCCCCACCCCTCCTCTCCTCTTCTTTCATTTCTTCTCACATGCAGCCATCCAGTTTATAAAGTGTTCTCCAATTCATGCATCCAGCTCTTTTAGCACATATTGACTATTCATGTATCTGAAGGTGGATCTATGGGTTCATTTAAGTTTTATTGGCTTGGAAGTCTATTTTTCTTCCAGTACCACACAACTTTGGTTCCAATAACTTTATAATATAATTCACAGTCAGGAAATACAATAATATCCATCATTTCTTTTTCTTGAAATGTCTTTGATTATTCAGAGTTTTAAAATTTCATACTAATTTTAGCATAGTTTTCTTTGTGTTTTTGAAGAGGGACACTTAAATTTTTATGAGAGTTGAAAAAACGTGCATAGTGGTTTGGATAAGATAGTAATTTTGGCAAAATGTATTCCAATTCATGAATATAATATACTTTTTCATTTTCTAATGTCATTTTATACTCTATCAATAATAACGTATGAGTTTTGATATATGTCTTTTATATTCCTTGTTAAGTTGATTCCTAGTTATTTTAAGTTCGTGGCACTATTTATTTATTTATTTAAATTTATTTTTTAATTGAGTTACTGTGGGAACAGTTATAGGGCTTTTAGGATTGAGTCTCAGTCATACTATGCTCAAACACCCATCCCTTTACCAGTGCACATGTTCCACCACCAATAACCCCAGCATACACCCCCCTCCCACTCTCCCTCTGCCTGTGTGGCAGATGATTTTCACTTTACTCTTTCCTTACTTTGATTACATTCAATTTTCAACAGGAAACTCACAATAATTATTTGGAGTTTTTCCCCCAACAGTCAGACCTGTTGGAATGGTATCATTAGATTGTATGTTTTCTATTATTGGTAACAAAGAGCACATGATGTTGCACAGTCGAGAAACCGGCCGCCCATTTTTGGAATTCTGGTATTAAGTCCAGAGGTATTTCTGCCAGCAGCCAGTGGATTCCGAGATTGGTTTCTGTGGCACTTGGGATCATGGCTGTTCAGGAGCAGAGGAGTGGTTCATGGGCGACCACTCGGGGTCTTATTTGGGCAGGAGGCAGGGCCGGTTCTGTCTCCCCCATTGCAAGATTCCCCATGCATCCCATCCTATCACTGCAAATTCCTACTTCTCTGTCCAGTTGGTCCTGAACGGTGGTGGTCACCATGCTGTCCAGGGGGGAAAAGGCCAAGGGACAGAAACACTTCCCCTCCCGGAGCTGCATGGGGCTGTAGCTTAGTTCAGAATCCTGGAGTATATCTGCCAGCAGCTCCTGCATTTTCAGATTGGTTTATGTGCCTCTGGGATAATGGACGCTCAAGAGGTGGCGGAGCCATTCCTGAGCATATATTTTGTACATCAGAAAAGGCTTACGTGGCCGTACAGTTTGGAAATGTCCCAGTCCCGCATACCAGAGTCGTGTTAGTAGAAGCTCAGTGTCACTGGGGCTGCATCTGTAGAAGGCTTGCTGGCTGTACCTTCTGCATCTGGCATCCGTGTTGTTGACCCGGTCTGGGGTCCGGCACAATCTCCAGCTTGTGGTGCTGCTGGAATGGTCAGGATTCTTCACTGCTCGTTGTGGCAAGATGGTGCCAAGTGCGGGTAGAGGGCATGGCTTCCGGCAGCAAGGGTGAATGGGATACTATTTTGAATGGGTGTGTTTGATACCTTTCTTTTCTAGTTGAAAGTTGTAGAGTCTGTACTCAATGGAATACTATTCACTTTTCATTAAAAAAAAAGATATCTCATTGTTGACAATACAAATTAAATGCAGGTGACTATTCTGAGCAATAAACAAAGAATAATTATCAGATGGGATCTCTCATATGTCAAATATATATAGTCAAAATTTAAAAATATTCTTATAAAATAAAAACATTTATGTATCACAATTAAAAACCTGTTGGATTTTATGAAAAATGTATTTGTCATATTAACCAGTGGATAGTCAGCAGATGAAAGTCAGTAGAAGGAAAGGGTAAAAAAGAGGCATAATTTGAGAGTTGAAATGGCACCGACATTAAATAAGATAATACAGAGTCATTGGGTGATTCTGTAATCTCTTTATCTTACATACTGTATGTTATAATATAAGTATATATTTTTTTCTTCAACAATGCTAGCATAGAAAAGAAAATGAAAAACTTCTCTATAATTTATGTTGACCACGAAAGTCCACGATAACTCGTAGTTCCAGAAGGCCGAATCTAAATGTTGGATATGGGAGTCCTCCAGTGGACAGTTCCACAATGAAATTGATCACGTAATATTCAATTGACAGTTTTGCCTGACTGATGTCGCTATTGTCCCAAAATTTCAAATGGGATCAGACCACCACCTCCTTCTTGCGAAATTCTACTTCACAGAGCAGGAGAAAGGGCTGCAAAGTTTAAGAAGAGAACTCCCAGAATGACCAACAACTTGGAGCTCTTTGGCACTATTGCAGCAACATGGGAAGATGCAGTCATTGACAACATAGACGAGGAATACAGTTGACTGGTTCAGCACCTCCATGATTGTGCAAAGAACACTGAGAGATAGAAAGACCCCCGGGCATTGAAGACAAATTCCCCTGTCTTCAGAAACTCTCGAGCTGATTTGCCAACATGGTTTGGCGCGAGCCTCAGGCAATCACAAGGTAATGTCCGAGCTCTCAAGGGTTCAAGATGATGCTCTGTCTTATGTTCATCGATTTAAAGAAGGCCTTTGATTCTGTTGAGACTCAAGAGGTCATCGAAGTCCTAGCCAAACAGGGTTTCAAACTCAGTGCATCAAGATCCTCCACGAGCTGTATTATGGATTCACCACTAGGATCTCACCATTCTACAAGGAAGTGATCATTGATGTAAAGAGATGGGTTCGGCAAGGTGACACCATTTCACTGAAACTCTTCAGTGCCACCCTCGAGAAAGTCATGCCACAACTGGAATGAGAAGGAATATGAGTAAAGATAGACTGTCAGCAACTTCACCACCTCTGCTTCACTGATGACATCATTCTAATAACACCAAATATTAGCCAAGCCACATGAATGCTGGCCGACTTTGACCATGACTGTGGAAACATCAGATTGTAGCTGAATCTCACGAGACAATATCCATGAGAAATGAACTAGTTCCTGACGTTCCATTTGCCCTCAACAGAACAAACATCTCCAAATGCAGCAGTTATGTGTATCTGGGTCAAGAACTCAACATGAAGAATGACTTGGCATCAGAACTGAGCAGAAGGAAGAAAGCAGCATGGAACGCCTTCAAGAGAATTGAAGAAGTGGTTAAGAGGATGAAGAACCTCCAGCTCCCAGCACATCTTTTTGACTCCACTGTTTTTCCTGCACTAACATACACCTCAGAGACCAGGATCCTGTGAAAACAGGACAAGAAAACAGGACAGACTACTCAGGTCTCCCAAAGAGGAATAGAAAGAGCTATGCTTGTAGTATCACGTTTCATTCAAGTGAGAGAAGGAATCTGGAGTTCCAATCTCCGTAGACGATCTGTATTCACCGGGCTCCCTTGCCCTTGAGTTTCCCTCCCCACCCCAACCAGAGCCCTAGCAGTGGAATACATCCAGAATCCAGTCACAGCCATGCTCAAGGCCCCTCTCCACATGAGCCTCATGCATGAAGGAACCCGCAGAGGAACCCAGGTGTGTGGGACCCAGGGCTGAGATCTCCAAGCCTCCTTGGATCAGGACTGGGCCGCTTCTGTCCAGATCCCCCATTTTCAGGTAGCTAGGTGGTCACACCCAGAAACTGTCCCCAGCACTGTTTAATCCCATTAATGGCCAACATCCATAAAGCCAAGCTCCCCGAAGACATCTTATAGCCTAGTTCTCCCTCTCGGAGAAGCTGGCAAGCTAGTGAGAGTTACCTGCCCTCATGGGAGATCCTTGAAAGTTCCCAGTGGCATATTCATATGACAAGACCAGTAACAATAATGGGTCTCATTCCCCTGATCCTGAAAGAGCCTCCAATGCAGCATCGTTGTGAAGGACAAGGAAAGAGAGGCATCTAAAAATCTCAAGACTGAAATGAACGGGGATGTTACTGAGACCGCTCGAGAAAATCAAAGATCAATGGTATGATGTTGATGAGATGATGATGATGATGATGATGATAATGATGATGATGATGATGATGATGATGATGATAATGATGATGATGATGATGATGATAAATGTTTCCATATTCCTCCCCAACCTCATGTTCCTCTTGAGAGGTACATTACAAAGATTTTGTGGTTACAGCTTAGAACTCACAATTCCTGTTTTTCAGTGTGATTTTGGCTACGTGGAATCTTTTATGATTCCACAAAAACTTTAAAATATACTTTTCTTTCTGACTCATTTCACTTAGCATGACACTTTCCATGTTGATCCACTTATATGCAAAGTTCATGACTTCATTTTTTTCTAACAGCTGCATATTATTCTATTGTATAGATATACCAGAGTTTCTTTAACCAGTCATCTGTTCTAGGGCACTCTGTTTTTTTCTAGATTCTGGCTATTGTAAACAGTGCTTCGATGAACATATAAGTGCAGATGTCATTTCAACTATACTTTTTTTTTGCTTCTCCGGGGATATTCCCAGTAGTGGTATTGCTGGGTCAAATGGGAGCTCAATTTCTAATTTTTTGAGAAGTGTCCATATTGTTTTCCAGAAGGGCTGAACTAGTCGACATTACCGCCAGCAGTGTAGAAGGGTCCCTTTCTCCCCACATAGAAAGATTGCACTCATCTGTGGAATATAAAATAACAGAGTAGGAGACTAATATACAAGAGTAGTAGAAATAAGTACCAGTAGGTTGGCTCCATGGCTTGGAAGCTGGTCTCACATGCTGGGGAAAAAGGCAGCTCAGATAGAGAAGGGAACACCAAGTAAAATGTATTTGGAGATCCTGCTCAGGAAGGGAGATGCGTGCTGAAAATAGTCTAAAGACTGAATACGATGGCCACTCAATGCCACTATTGCAAACCACAACACTCAATTGGAGAGAGAGAGATCAAAAGGGAATACCCTGCCACAGAGGCAGGGTGGGGTGCGGTGGGGGGAGATGGGATTGGGTGGTGGGAGGGATACTGGGTTTATTGGTGGTGGAGAATGGGCACTGGTGAAACAATGTGCTTGTGAACATTGTATGAGGGAAAAACAAGCTCGAAAATGTGTGAATCTGTATCTGTACCCTCATGGTGACTCACTAATTAAAGAATAAAATAAATTTACACTTGGTCTTAGCCAAAAGGCCGAGAAGTGATGAGAATAAAATAAATTTTTAAAAAAGAAGTGTTCACAAGGAAAAAAAATAGAATAACTTTGAGCAACTTCAAAAAAGACTTTTCTAAGTCTTTGAAGAATGTTTGAATTTGGATAGGGATTGCATTGGATCTACATAGTAGTTTAGGTAAGATGGTCATTTTGATAGTATTGATTTTTCCAATTCATGAGCATAGAATGTTTTTCCATTTCCAAGATCTTCAATTTCTTTCTTGAATATTTTGAAATTTCCATGGTACAGAGCTCTCACCTCTTATGTTCAGCTGATTCTTAGGTACTTGATGTTTTTGGACACTGATCTATTGCATTTATTTATTTTATGAGTCAAGCTGGAAGTTCGCTTTTATTTTTTAATTATGTTTTTAATTGAATCACCATGAGATACACAGATACAAAGTTGTTAATTATTGCATATTAGTCATAGAATGTCCCAGTATCCATCCCTTCACCAGAGTACATTTCCCAATACCAATGTCCCCAGTTTCCCTCCTGCCACTACCCTTATCCTCCATCTCCCCCCCCCCCAGCCTGCCTCTACGGCAAGCACTTTGCACTTTTCTTCTTGCCCTCTCCTTTTTTCTGATCTTTTTGGTTTGCAATACACATATTGACAGATTATCATGTATTACCTGTTTTTATCACTTAGTTCTTATGCAGAGAGTTATCATTCCCAACTATCACTGTCATGGTAGTTCCTTCTCTATCCTAACTGCCCTCCTCCTGCACTTCCACTTGTGGCACGCTTCTTTCCATGGACCAATTCTCTTGGCCCTTATTTCCACTGTGTGTGGGTGTTAATCTCATATTATGTTTTTTTTTATATCCCACAGCTGAGAGCAATCATTCTGTATCTGTCTCTCTCCTTTTGACTTATTTCACTCAGCATGATAATCTCCATGTCCATCATTTATAAACAAATTTATGACTTGGTTTTTTTTCAGATGGCTGCATAGTATTCCGTTGTGCTGATGTTCTAGAATTTCTTAACCTAGTCCTCTGTTCTTGTACACTCAGATTCTGGCTGTTATGAATTGTGCTGCAATGAACATAGATGTACAGATGGTGTTTTTGCTGTGCTCTTTTGGGCTCCCAGGGTATATCCCCAGTACTGCCAGGTCAAGATGGAAGCTCAATTAAAGTGTCTTGAGGAATGAACATATTATTATCCAAGAAGGTAGGACCAGTCATAATTCCCACCAATAATAAATGAGAGTTCCTTCCTCCTTGCATCCATGCCAGCACTAGTTATTCTTATTATTTTTGATGTGTGCTGGTTTCTGCGGTGGGAGATAATATATCACTGTTGTTTTGACTTACATTTTTCTGATGATAAGTGATGTATAGCATATTTTTCATGTCCCTTTTGGACATTTGTATTTTTTTCTTTGAGGAAATTTGTGTTCATTTCTTCTCTCCATTTTTTGATGGGTTTGGATGATTTTTTTTCTTGTAATGTTCTACCAATGCCTTATATATCTTTAATATTAACTCCTTGCTAAATAAGGATTGGGTAAATATTTTTTCACATTCAGTGGGCTGTCTTTATGCCTTAGTCACCATTTCTTTTGAAGTGCATGAGCTTCTTAACTTAATGTTTATTTAAGATTAATGTTTATCACATTTGTTTATCTTTGATTCAACTTGCTTGGTCAGTGATGTTTCATCTTTGAAGATGCCTTTATCTTCAATGTCATGAAGGGTTCTGCTTATATTTTCTTCCATGTACACTATTTTATTTTACTTATTTATTTACTTATTTATTTATTATTATTTATTTATTTATTTATATTAGTGAATCGCCATGGGGTACAGTTGCAAACTTATGAACTTTCGCATTTGCATTATAGTCATACAATGATAGCTTACCCATCCCTCCACCAGTGCCCATTCTGCCCCACCAATATTCCCATCATCCCTCCCACCACCCCACCCCATCCCCCATCCCCACTCCCCTACCCCCCTGTCTCAGCAGCAGAGAATTTCCTTTTATTCTCTCTCCTTTTGGTTGTTGTGGTTTGAAATAGAGTTATTGAGCGGCCATCGCGTTTGGCCTATAGTCTATCTTCGGCACGCATCTTTCAACTCAAATGAGTCCTCCCAACATTCTTTACTTGTGTTTCTTTTTCTATCGGAGCTCCTTTTCCCCCAGCATGTATGACCGGTTTCCAAGCCATGGAGCAGACCTCCTGGTCCTTATCTCTACTACTTTTGGGTGTTAGTCTCCCATTCTATTAGTTTATATATGGACACTATTTTAATGGGATACATTCTCCAATCTCTTTCTCCTCTTACTTATTATTTGTAGATAGAAATTCAACTGATTTTGTACTAACTTTTATGTGGACACTTTGATGTATTGGTTAAATGTTTCTAAGTAGCCTTCTGGTGGACTCTTTAGGGGTCTGTGTGTATCATCATGTTAATTACAATTAGTGATAATTTGGATTTTCTTCCAATTTGGATCCCTTTGATTTGTTTTTCTTGCCTGATTGCTCTAGCTAGGACTTCTAAAACTGTTGAATAGATGTGGAGAGAGTGAACATTTATGACTTCTACGTGCTATCAGAGGGAAAGTTTTCAGTTTTTTCCCATTAAGAATGATATTGGCTGTGTACTTATTACAGGTGGCCATTATTATCATGAGGAAGTTTTTTTTCATCTCATTTTGCTGAGGAGTTTTGTCATGAGTGGAAGCTGGATCTTGGAAAAGTCTTTAATAAATAATATGTCATAAATAATATGATTGTGTAATTTATTATTTTATTTTATTAGTTTTATGTATTATGTTAATTGATTTGTTAATTGATTTGCATATGTTGAATTATCTTTTCATCCCTGTCATGAATCCTATTTGATCAGGGTATATGATGTTTTGGATATGTTCTTGGATTTGGTTAACTAGGATTTTGTTAAGGATTGATATTCATTGATATTCATCAGGGAGATTGTTCTGACATTGTCTTTTCTGGGAGTGTCTCTGTCTGCTTTGGGTATTAGTGTAATGATAGTTTCATGGAGGATGTTAGGAATGATACCTGTATAAACTTTTTGCTTCCTTCTTTTAAACTGGAGAAACTAAAAGTAATGGATAGATATTTTGACACATATAATCTCTAAAAGCTATATGAAGAGAAACTTATGTATGAAGAAAACTTATACAGGCCAATAATAAGTAAGGAAATTTAAACAGTATTTGAGAGTTTCCCCAAGAAAAAAAAATTTAGTCCAGATAGGTTCACTGGTGAATTCTATAAAACCTTCAGGGATTTTACTGCATATAATCCTTAAGCTCTTCCAAAATATTAAAAACACATCTCTGATCTGATTTATTTGAACGTTTTTCCTTTTTTTCATGTGAAACTAGCTAGAGGCATATCTGTCTTGTTTATTTTTTAGAAAAACCAGTTTCTAGTTTCATTGATTTTTGAATTTTTCTCTTGGTTTCTGTATTGTTGATTTCAGCTCTAGTTATTACTATTTCCTTCATTCTGCTACTTTTCAGATTTGTTTGATAATACAAATTTAATCCAGAATTTTTAGATGTGTATGTAGGTTTTTTGGCATTGTTTTTCTTTCTTAACAGAAGCTTACATTGCTATGAGCTTCCTCTTTGGTACAGCTTTTGCTAAATCTCATACAGTCTATTAGCTTGTATCTTCTCTCCAATTAGTTTCAAAGAATCTTTTAAAAAATATTTCTTGATTTCCTTTTTGATCCAGTTATTATTTAGCAGTGTTTTGTTCAGCTTCCAGGTATTAGAAAATTTCCCCAACTTCCTTTCCCATCTTCCTTCTGTGATTGATTTCTATTTTGATAGCATTGTGGTCTGAGAAGGTAGTGTGCACAATTTATATGCTTGTAAATTTATGTATTTTTAAGTTGTGTCCTCATATGTGTTCTGTCCTGGAGAATGCTCCATGTACATTAGAGCAGAATGTAGAGCCCTGTATAAGTCCAACAATCCAGTTCTTTCAGTTCCTAATTTAGGCTCTTGTCTCTTTACTTGTATTTTGTCTAGTTGGAAAAGTGGTCTGTTGGAGTCTCTCACTACTAGTGTGTTTCCATCAATGCATTTCTTTAGGTTTGTGAGCAGAAGCTTTATGAAGATTGCTGAGACTTCATTTGGTGTGTAGATGTTGATGACACTATTTTGTGAGCTATTGTTCCCTTATCAATGTCGTCCTATCATTGTCTCTAATTACCTCCTTTATTGTGAGTGGAATTTAGTCTCATATATGTATGACTGCCCTAGGTTATTTTATTTATTTATTTATTTATTTATTTATTTATTTATTTATTTATTTATTTATTTATTCTTCAATTGTCTTGTATGCCTGTAAGTCAGTATTTATCTTGAGAATGTAAAGGTGTGTTTACACACCATATGAATGCATTTTCTTTCCTGATCCATCCACCTACTTTATGCTTTTTTATGGGGGAGTTTAGTCCATTAACATTCTGGGATAATATTGACATAATTGGCTGTGTTTCCATGTGTGTGTGTGTGTGTGTGTGTGTGTGTGTTTGTGTGTGTGTGTGTGATCCAGTTGATTTTTGCAAGAGATCACTATTTTTATAAAAAGCGTTTCAATAATTCTTGAAGGATTGATTAAGTCGGTGCAAATGTTGCTAGCTCTTGTTTGTCTGAAAAGATTTTTAACTCTCCCTCAAATCTTTCACCATTGTCCCTAAAGTTTTATGAGTACTACAATTTGAGTTTAAGATGGCAGGCATCAAAGGTATGATCTAATGTGTTATTTTTCAAAAAGCTGTACTCTTTGTAACCAATTAATTGTACAGTGTCTGCACCCTTAGAATGTTATTTCACTGGTCATGCAGTTTAGTGTCCAATATATTTATGTATGTAGAATGATTAAAATAGATAAATTTGAGGAAATATATGAAACCAAGATCCCGTAGAAGGGGGTAGGGATAAAGGATGGGTGTTGTTGCTAATGCATCACACAGTTTTTGGTTTGAGAGGGATTTGGAAGGGGCCTTCCCAGTCCAAGAGACCTTTGAAACACCTGAATAATGAAAAGGGCCAGTGTCAATTTTCTGTGTTTTGGGGTGTGTTCAGGGCTCAAAAGGGATTTGAAAGGGGTCCCCATGGTCCAGGGGACCCAGGAAAGGGTCATGAAGCAGAATTAGAGCTTGACTATATTATATCTTAAATAGTTTAGTTTAAGACATCATTTCAATGGTGATTGTAATTTTAATTGAACATACAAATTTGATTATTAAAAATCTTACCTTACAAAATTATTATCATCTTATTGACTGGTATTTTTAGTTAATAAGTGATACACTCATCTTTAATAGATTTTGAAATATAAACAAAATTTTCTCAAGCTAAGATACATTTATTTGTTCATCATTTTGGCAAAGGAAATTCAACATGATGAGTTTTTCTGATGATTGTGTGGGGAGAATTGCCACTGAATATCCAGCTGTTCAAACTGTTTCTCAACAGCATTCAGAATAATCAATGCTAGCATGGTGTTGAGATAGATCCTAGTCTTGTAAACAATTCTCAAAACTGATGCCTTGGTCTGGGAAGCAGCTCCTTATCCATAAATTGTAAATGTCATAAACATGTTTGACAGGAGAAGTGAAATTGATAGGCACTTACTACTGAAAAAATGATTGACAGCATGACAATGCAAAGCATCTCTGAAAGAGGGAAATGTGGTTTACTGGGAACTGCTTTTTCAACATAGCAGAAATTTTTGCTGGAACAAATAGGAACACCCTCTAAATTTAAAGCATTCCTCTAAAATTAATGATTATGAAAAAAATCAAGGAGGAGAAAGTGGAATTTCAACCAATACAGATGGGTAGTAGTAAACTGTATCAGGTTCCTATAAAACAATGATTCTTAGAGTACAACATCTATCACAGTTATTAGTGTAGCATAAGAAGAAAGAAAATTCCTAATATTCACTACATATATGGAAAATTATAAACTCAAAGACAGACACTTGGTCTCAGCATTTTTTGCTGTACTTATCTGGCAATACTTGGGAAATCATGTGGCATGAAGTATTGAAATTGGGACTATTGCATGCACTTCAGTACTAAGAAATTTATTTGACCCATTCTCAGCATTTTTCAAAACTCCCACAGATGTTTATCAAATATACTCAGTTTGGGAACCACAGCCAAATAATACTTTCAATGTATTTTTATTCTATTCATATTGCATTTTAAATCATCTCTAACATAAGTTTATGTTAATCTTCACTAACATTTCAATGATTTACTTATTATTATTTGTTATTCCTGTGATGTAAGATCAAAACTAGTGCTCTGAACATTAAAAGGATGTGCTCTACTACTCAGTCATATCTCAGTCCACACTTTCTAATTTCTAGATTAGAACTTCACTTGTATCACTTATAGTCCCATTGATCTTAAATTTGCTCGAGCGGGCCCCAGTAACATCTCCATTTGTCTCTGTCGAGAGCTAGTGTAGCCCAATGATACCTGCTTGCTCCGGGAACAGAAAGAGCCTCAAATCATTCATTCAGAGATTTGACAAAGAAATCTGACCATCTAGTTGGAGGGTGGCCACAAGGTCTTCTGACGTCCTGTGGAATCCAGTCTGTAACAGCTCTCGTCCAATGGTCATCTCTGAATCACATTACATGACTGGCACATCTGATTTTCGATGCCTTGGCAAACGAGACAGCATCCCTGATTTCTGACCTTCGACGGAGGTCAGAACTCCGGATTCCTTCTCTCACTTGAGTGAGACATGATATTCCCAGCATAGCTCTTTCGATTCCTCTTTGGGATACCCTAATAGCATTCTCATCCTGGTTGCATAGGGCCCAGGTCTCTGAGACATATGTTAGTGCAGGAAGAACGGTGGAATCAAAAAGATGTGCCCGGAGTCAGTGGAATTGAAAAGATGTGCCTGGAGTCGGAGGCTCTTCATTCTCTTAACCACCTCTTTGACGCTCTTGAATGCATTCCATGCTGCTCTCTTCCTGCTGCGCAGTTCTGGCACCAAGTCATTCCTCATGTTGATTTCTCGACCCAGGTACACAAAGCTGCTGCACTCCCATTTCTTCCCATTCCAGTCATCGCATGATGTTCTCAAGGTCGGCACTGAAGAATTTTGGTGAAATGGTGTCACTTTGCCGCACCCCTCTCTTTACATTAATGATCACTTCCTTGTAGAATGGTGAGATCCTGGTGGTGAATACACAATACAGCTTGCGGAGGATTTTGATATTTTGAGTTTGAATGCCCTGTTTGGCCAGGGCTTCGATGACCGCCTCAGTCTCAACAGAATCGAAGGCCTTCTTTAAATCGGTGAACATTAGACCCAGCGGCATCTTGAACACTCGAGAAACTTCAATGAATTTGGTCACTGTGTGGATATGGTATATCGTGCTGAATCCTCTTTGGAACCCGGCTTGCTCACATGGTTGTCCTTCCTCTACTGTTCTGCCTATTCTATTCAGGATGACATGAGTGAACAACTTGTAGATGACAGACGGTCAGGCAAAACCTTCGATTGAATATGATGTGATCAATTTCATTGTGGAACTGTCCACTGGGAGACTCCCATGTCCAGTGTTTAGATTCGGCCTTCTGGAACTGTGAGTTACCATGGATGGTCTTGGTCGACATGATGAATTCAGACAGTCTCTCACCCTGATCATTCCATTCTAGGCCATGTGTCCCAATGTGGAGCTCTTCGGGCGACCTTCTCGGACCTATCTTGGCATTAAAATCATCAACAATGATCTTGTAGAAGGTGTGGTCTTCTTTATAGAACTTCTCCAGATCCATGTAGAGCCTCTCAATTTCTTTTTCATCGTAGTTGGATGTTGGTGCGTAGACGATGAAGATAGAAACTGCAGGCAGTGAGCCACATCTACTCAAGCGTAATTGTCCAGTTTGGGTTGTTAGGTCTTCGAATGAATTGATGCTCATGGCCAAGTTTGTGTTGACAAGGACACCAACGCCACCAATGCCTCTGTTGTCACATGTTCCAAGGAACAATTCTTCTCCAGTGTTGAAAATGGCGTGATGTGACTGATGTCTCCTCATTTCGGTCAGACCAATGATGTCGTACTTGATCTTCTGTGTCTGCACCATCAGGTCCTCGATGGATGCTTCTGATGCCAGTGACCATGCATTGAAAGTACAGACAATCATCTTACTCTTTCTTCATTTATAATTTTATAATGCTATAATAACAAGCAATATAATTTTATTTTTATAATTTTTTATTTTCAAATATTTTTATGAAACGATGTCTTACAAATATATTAATAATTGACCTCTTGGTACACAATATTCCTGCAACAACTCCACCACTGCTGTCAACTTCCTTGCACCAAAATTCCCAGACTTCCTCCTCTAACCCAAAACTCCACCACAGGACTGTCAATTTTACGGGTCACTTTGTAAGTTTGGTTGTTAAAATTTGGTTCCAATTTTAGTATATGTGCTGCCGAAGTGAGCACTGGTTGTTAAAATTTGGATCTCGTAATTTCAATGTTGTTGACTCTGTAGTTTGGATTTCAGCTCTATCATTTATTAATTCTACAGGTATATTTTAATTCCCTTGACTGTGATCGCTCATCTGTCTCATTCTCCCAACCTCCCCTCAATTTCTCTCCTTCTCCTTTCTATACTCTGGGGACAAAGGTGACCTGAGTCCCCCTCCCTTATAATCCACTGCATTCTATCATCCAATTCTTCTAGATATTGCATAAAAGTGATATCAGATTAAGTTTATTATTCTTCAGGCTTACTTTATTAAGTATATGTTACAGTTCTAAGATGTTGTAGCCAATTGTATGATTTCATAATTTATTACAGACTGCATAGTATTACATTGTTTATACGTACCACATAATTATTATTTACATATCTGTCATTGAACATATCAGTTGATTCCAAATCTTAGCTATTGTACTAAGTGCCACAGTTAATACTGTTGTATATATGTCCTACTCTTTTTCTAGTACCTTCAAACGTCATTTATCTAAAGACTTATCAAACTTCATTTAAAATTTGAAAATATTTTTTCATACTTTAAAATATATATTTATTTATCAGTGCTTTAATCCTTCTATAATTATTCCAAGAATTTTCAGTCAATTAGACTGCAGTAGCAATAGAACATATTTTTATTTTTGACAATTGCATTATTTGGGGGGTTAAAGTTGGTTAAAAAAAGCTCTAAAAATTCAGCTAGGAATTTAAACTTGCAAAATTAAAGTGAACAAATAAAATTTTGTGCCACTCTATGCCAAATAAATGAGTTAATTATACTCGGGAGGTGATATTTGGAATAGGGATAAAAGTTCTTAGGATTAATAAAAAGAAATAACACGTAGAAAACACAATAGGTCGTAATATTGTAAATATGTAAAGGGGTTAGCGTATAGATGAATAAAAATTCAAGTTCAATGACAACTATAAATGTTTAACTATGGTTTTATAAAAATATAGAGATACTACTAATTTAGTTATGTATATTTTTACATTCCTCAGAATAAACCAAAATCTGTGCGCTCAAGTATGGTAATAATATAAATGATACAGCACCTTTAATGTAATGTTGAATTCTTTATAGAACACCTCAGTATGCTAGAAAGAGTTTGGTTAAAGGGAAAGCTGTGAAGAAAAGAATAAAGTGAGAAAAATGAGAAGTGTACAGAAGATGGAAAAGTGTACAGAAGTTGACAATTAGGGAAGAAGTTGTATAAAATTACATGATATGGGATTCAAAGGAGAAAGTCTTCTGTGAGATAGTTAGATCTGAAATAGAATGAGAAAATCTAGATAATTCCAGCACTTTATACTAACTCTAACATTGTTTGTATGGAAAAGTTATCTCATAAAGTTAATAAATTTGAATATGTCAATCAATATTGATCCTTTATTATATTAAAACTGCTATATTTTTTTAAAATTAAAGAAGTTAGATGTACAAATAACTAAAAGTAACCTCTTAGATCTTAGATCCACTCCTGATGAATAGGAGACTAAGATTCAGATAAGAGTAATAAAAAATGTTGGGTGTTTCCTAAAATATATTCTTAATCTCATATCCACTATTATGGTGTTGGTGTTTATAACCCATTTTTAAGTTCAGATGTTGAAGATTATTTGATTCCTCAAATTGGAACCTTCAGAGAAAAGATTTAAGTTTCTAATTCACATCTTACTTTACTATTAAGCAAAATTATGAATTTTTATGTTTAGTATTATGAAGACAAAAGATATCTGAGTGTATTTAGTTAGCATCCCACTTAAAATTGTATAAAATCACATTTACATATTTGCAAAAATATATTTTGTTTGCAGTACCAAGCTGTATGAAATTTCTGAAGCCTTTGAGATTCACTCTTGAGTAACCACATTCATTAGTTTTGTATTTCAATATTTAAGCATTTATTTTATTTTTACAGTTCAGAGGTGAAATGTTCACAAAAATTACACAACAAAACATAAACAGTAATTGTGTGAAGGTAATTCTGGACAGAGTGCTTCAGCAGAAATTCTAAAGGATGAGAAGGAACTTAAACTGAGGAGACACAATTAGATGCAGTTTTCCATTGCGGGAGGAGGAATTTTTAGCAAAATCTCTGAAATGGTAAAAGATTCATGTGAAAAAGGCTGAACATGAAGTAGATAAACTATAAGAAGTCTTGCTGGCATGTTCAAGGTATCTTGCGTTCTGTTAGATAAACAAAAGTATATAAATATTAGTTATCAATGGTTTCAGTAGTTATCAATGGTTTCAGTAGTCTCTCATAATAGCAAATATACTTGTATTTGAGCCATACAATGATAAAATTATTTATATCACTGATATGCATGTATGTGTGTAGGAGGCTATTTTTAGGGAATGGAAAATATTTTTATTTTTATTAAAATGAATAGAATGTGTAAATAATAAATAAAATGATAATAAAACATTTATTTTTTATTTGGTGGTAGGTCATTTTCTAGTGAATTATAGAAAGTATATGGTAGCTGAAAAATTACAAGATTTCTGAAGCTTTGTGCTCAATGTGGAGTTATTTCCACTTCTGTCTTCAGTTTTTGACCAAAGCAAGTCATATGGTAGGATATAAAGTTAATGAGAGGATTAATATAATTCATTCCTTTCTTGTGGAAGGAGTAACAGTGTATACATATGAATAGTCAGTTGAATGTACATATATATGTATGAGAAGAAAGTATAAAGAGCCGCAGAGAGCAAAAAGAGAGAGAGAAAAAAAGGAAGAGCTAAAAGAGAGGTAAAGGGCAACATGTTTGGTTCTTGGTAGTTGTAGTTTTTTTTATATAAGAAATGCTGCTTCTCAGCCAAGATGAGAAAGGTAAAAATTAAAATGTATAAATTTTAAAATGTTTAAGAAATATAATCAACAGGATTTGGTTGTGCCTTGATTACAGGAATACTGATAAGGTGCTGAACATATAACGATGATGTAAGGTTTCTTTAATGACGATGAATTAAAATGTGTTACTGCCATTCACTGCAAAGAAAATGGCAGAATAGGGAGCCATAATTAATTACCTAGAACATAATAAGAATATTCTGTCATGGAAATACATAATGGGAGGTTCATTTGCTACACCCAAAAAGACATATTAATGAGCTTTTATTCTATTTTTATTTTTCTATTTAAAAAACACTTGGGCATACCTGGCTTTGCTCAGGGTTATACCTGGCTATGTGCTCAAGGATTACTACTGGAAGGAATTGACTATCAATACATAGTATTCTAGCAAGTGCCCTACCTACTTTACATCTCTCTGGATCCTGAATTTTAGTGTTGAATCTTAGAGTGGTATTTTTTTGTGGAGATAAACTTTTTGAGTAGAAGTTACCTAGAAAGTGAGAACTATTGCTGAAGTTTCCCTTCCTGAAAAACTCAGGTGAAGGAATGTCATCTGCAGGGACGGATTAAATAGAGAGATAAAAGGAAAATCAGCAAAATTTTGTGTCATGCAACCCCGTGCAGAGCGAGCTTAATAAAGAAGCATGTTCATAAAAGTCAAGGACAGTTTTGAGGTCAACTAAAAATGGAAACTTTCTTATTCAATTCACTGTGCTCAAATGGAAGGAAAAATAATTTTTAAAATCATTAAAGACTGAATGGGTAAGAGAAATTTTAGTATAGAATATTTAATACTAAATTATATTTAATTTAACATGTCTAATAATCAACATCCACTACACAAGATCACAGCGAAAAAAAGTAAAAAAATCCGTGGTTATGAGATGGTATATATATCTCATCAGTAGTGCTTTGTACTTCTCTTAAATTCCTCCTTATGTAAAAAGAAACATTCTTTAAATTATTACTGGAGTAAAAAGCAATGTATACAAATAAAAAGTTCAGAGTAATATCTTAAAGGAATGTGGTGTTTCTCTAATAGCTTTTACAACAAATAGTAGCATGTCAACCTGAGCTGTTGAAAGTAATGCTACTGGTCTCTGGTGGATCACAGTATACTAGATGTAAATCAAATGAGTGGCAAAAACAGCATACCATTGCAGCATAATAAGAAAACATAGAGTAATAGGTTAATTGTACTACATATTGGTATAGTTAATAATTAAATATAGTAAAATTTAAATTTCTGCAAAAATTTCAGGCAAAAACATCACATTTAGTAAAATTTCAGCAACTCTTTATATCATGTCTGAACCATGAAATGTATTGTTCCCAAATGTTTGAAGTAAGAAATATGCTGAAATATATATTAAAAGAAAACAATTTTTGATGATGGAGAAGCTACTTTGATGCATCGATATGAATGGTATAGTTTTTTGCTATGACTACTAGAAGTGTTCAGTAAGAAAACTTTTATGGTTTTGCATGATTTAGAGTTACATGAAATGATCCAATGTTGGAAAAATAAAATAGGATACTAGCCTTGGCCAGAAATCATCAGCTCGGGTCAGAGTGATAGTACAGAGGGTAGCATTTACCTTGCACGTGGCCTACCGAGGTTGTTTCTTGGCATCCGTATGGTTGCCAGAGTACTGCGAGGAGTAATTCCTGAGTACCCAACCAAAAGTAACCCCTGAGCACTGCTGGTGTGACTCCCCCACCCTCAAAACAATAAAGAAAGAATCAACTCTACTGGGGGCTGGGACAAGTAAGCCAAGCCAAGCAAACTCAAAAGGAATAATCAATTTTACTACTACTCAGTATAAAGGCATGGGAACAGTGATATAGAACTGGAATAAGGTACTTACATATAATCAACCTTGGTCTGATTCTTAGCATTGCCTGTGGTTCCTCAAACACCACTAGGAATGATCTCTAAGAACAGAACCAGGAAAAAGCCGTAAGTACTACCAGAGTGCCTCTCCGTGAAAATAAAAATGTAACTAAATACAAATAGTGTAATCAGTAAACTATTTTTGGAGGAGTATGGGGAGGTGCACACCCAGCTTTGCTCGAGGGTTATTTCTGGTTCTGCTCTCAGGGATTGCTCCTGGCTGGTTTGGGGATGCCTGAGACAGAATTGGGGCTGGCTGGCTGTATGCAGAGCAAATGCCCTATCCTCTGTACATCTGCTCAGACTCAAATCAGTCAACTATTGAACATGATGTCCTGATATGCACAGATATTTCCAATTCTATTGGAAACTACATACATTTGATTTCTCCCAAATTTGTATGATTGAACATATGGAGCAATTCAAGAAACTTAGTTTAAAAATACTTTATTCACACATATGTGATAACAGCATTATGTATTACTAAATAGAAATAGTTTGTTTAAAAATAAACATTCTGTAAAACAGCAATGTTTAAATACCAAAATACGTATTTTATTTGTTGCTATGTGGGTGAATCAGGAGTGTATTGTGCTGAGTGAAATATGTTGGAAGGAAAGGGGCAGATCGAGGATCTAGGATGATCTCCTTCACGTGTAGATTATAAAGCAGCATAGCAAGGGAGAAACAAATAATCGAAGGAAATAGACCTGAGAACTGGTCTGTAGAGTTATACTTACCATTATAGATGGTGGTGTGTGGGTGTACATTAAAAGGGGCATACTCTGTTGGAGGATATGGGATTAGAAGATTTTCTTCATGAAACCCTGTTATTCATGGTACTGTAAATCATGGTGCCTAAAATAAAATAAAATAAAAATAAATGACTAAAACCACTTTATACCATAGTCCTAGATCCTAAAACTGAGGTATAATAGCTTACAAAAATATGATTGTTGAATGAATTTATTTCATAAATCATTCTGTTATTTGATAAAATTATTAGTACATTGAAAATAAAACAAGTAGATTCAGCATTTCTTTGCATGTTGATTCTGATTGCTTGATGGCATGTAAAATATTACTTTTGTCTGCACACATTATCTTAAACTTTATCTTTAATCTTCTCTTAAGATGTTTCAACAGAGTAAATTTAGTTTAGGAGTTCTTAAAAAGTTTGAGTTGTTTTTCATTTAAGCTTTTGTAATTTTCTTTTGTGTTTGTTGCTTTATTTTCAGTTGCAGGTTAGAAGACCTTGATTCCTTGATTACACATTTCTAATATAACAGAAGGGTACAAATTTTATACCTGATGTCAAATTTTGGTTAATCAAATGGTCCCTAATTCAGCAATCAATTTTGAAACCTGAATAATAGTATTTATATGTTTATGTTATTTTTAGCCATATTCTTTCATTTTTCAACCTATATGTTTTGCATTTGTGTCATGCTAATAAATGATAACTTCAGATTCTTAATTCTCACAATATAAGAAGTGTTAAAAAATCTGCCATGTAAAACACTAATTTTGATTACACAAGAAGCACCTAAAGTTATTGGTATGTTAATTGAATGAGGTTTGGGGAAAAGTGTCATCTGCTTACAGCATTCATTTGCATATTAATAACAAAACTTTGTTCAGTAGAGACGTTTTCTGATTAAAGCACTAACATAAGAGCTTGCTTAGAGATTATATGATTTCAAATTATGAACTGAAATAATCATAATTTCTAAGAGAAAATGTCATCTCAAAAAGTTATTTTCATAGAGAAAGAAAAAAAAACTAGACGGAAACTACTGAAACTATGGTCATACACATCAGAGTGCAAAATACAATGTTCTAAGGCACAGTGATTTAAAAAAAAATCTGGTTTTATTTTTGTTGGGAGCAACGGTTTGAGTCAGACCTTTTAGTGTTCTAGAGCTTCTTTTGCTCTATGCTTGGTGATCATTCTCAGCATTGTTTAGTGGACTACGTGTATGGAGATTAAACTCAGTATGCTGCATATAAAGCATGTGCTAACCCTTTGAATTATCTCTCCAATGCAAATTTCTGTTTTTTGTTTTTAAACAACTCTTTAGTGATATTATAAGTTTTATGCTTTGTAGGTGAGGTTTCCTCCTTTAAATCTTCTTTAAAAAATTTTCACAAACAACGATGAAATAATGTTGGAGACCCTGCAACATACACTTGAAATGACCAGCATTGACTATTAGACCATAAATTCATGATATCAATCAAATATTCAGAAATACTTCAATATCGCCTTCTGTTTGGTTACTCTACCCATTTATATGATGCAATCTACCAACACTCATCTAGATTGAATTTCAGAGAATTTTGTTTCTAATTTTTTTAGTCAACCTTGCATAATTCATTATTTTTATATTTAATCTTGTTAAATGTAAACTGGAGTGATAGCACAGCAGATAGGGCGTTTGCCTTGCACACGGCTGACCCAGGTTCGATTCTTCTGTCTCTCTCAGAGAGCCTGGCAAGCTACCAAGAGTATTCCACCTGCACTGCAGAGCCTGGCAAGCTACCTGTGGCATATTCAATATGCCAAAAACAGTAACAACAAGTCTTACAATGGAGATGTTACTGGTGCCCATTTGAGCAAATTGATGAACAATGGGATGACAGTGCTACAGTGCTAATTTTGTTTTATTAACATTTAGGGTCGAACTCAAATGCCAAACAAACAAACAAACAAAATCTAAGCCCTGAGAACCTGAGTAGTGCTCAGTGTCTAGTCCTGGTTCTGTACACAAGACAAGACTCACTCTCAGCAATGCTCAGAGGTCCATGTACAGTGCCACAGACTGAACCAGAGTCAGCTGCATGCATTGCAACCATCTTGCTCCCTGTACAATTTCTACAGCCATAATTAATTTTTAAAATACTTTAAACACTGCGATTTACAAAATAGTTCATAAATATAGTTGTTGCCAGCTTCCAATGTTCCAACGCTATTTTCACTAATCCCACCACAAGGAACCTTTCCTCTATTATTATCCCCATTTTCCTAACTACCCCCAAGCCTGCCCTCTCTGCACTCAGGAATTACTCCTGGCAGTGCGTGGGGGACTATATGGAATATCAAGGATTGACCCCAGGTCAGCCTCATGCAAGGCAAGTTTTATTCCCACGGGGCTGAGGGGTTGAGTTAGCTGCAGCTGTCAGAGGTGGATGTGTCTGTGAGAGGTAGGCAGGCGTGGCTTCCAGGCTTCAGGAAGCAAGGGTGTGGTGAGGGAGAGTTTTCTGCTTCTACTCTGAGAAGATTCCAAAATTGGCAACCTGAGCACCAGAGTACTAGGAATTTTCAGAGTTCGGTGTTGCTGCAAAGATTATTACTGAGGCAATGGAGTTGGGTGGTTGATGTGGTGGCAGCAGTGGGATATGGGTGTAGTTTCAAGGGCTTTAGCAGAGCAGAGACTTGGTTGTACCCCCTCCACACCTGCTCCCACCGACTTCTTGAGGAAATCCCGGAGTTTACAACCAAGAGACAAGTGTGTCAATAAGTTTCAGTGGCTTAGAGATTCAGTTGTGAATCTGAGAGGCAGGCCCAATGGGTGAGTTGGCATGGCATTGGACAGGGGTGGGGTGGGGTGGGGTGGATTTCAGGGTTCTGGAAGTTTGGAGCATTGGGGGAGGCCTCCTACCCACAAGGAAATTAAATTTTTAAATAAATGTGCATAAATTCTCTAAACCGTCCTAATAACTTCTGCAAAATTTCCAGAGAGCTACCAACTGAAACCAATATTTCCTATTTTAACAACCCCCATTATTATTAATCCAGGTGCTTCAGATTTTGCTTTGCAATGATGGTATTTCTTTGGTTGAACACACACCTATGTTACGTCATGAAGATAATAATTTTGTGAAAGCACCTTGTGATTTTGCAATTTGTATCATGTAACACTACTGGTATAGTGGTAAATATTCATTGTTTCCATTATTTGGTTTTAGCGGAGAGGAGGACAACACTTGAACACAATTTATAACTTTATAATTATTAATAGGGGGTAGTTTCATAGGGGGACCTCTTGTGAAAGTTGTGGTATTGAAGCATTGTATGCATGAACCCCTATCACTAACACTGTAAATTACTGTGCCTAAATTTACATGTATGGGCTGGAGCGAGAGCAGACGCTGGAGCAATAGCATAGCGGGTAAGGCGCTTTGCCTTGCATACGGCCCACCCAGGTTCAACTCCTCCACCTCTCCTGAAGAGCATTGCAAGCTACTGAGAGTATCCCACCTGCACGGCAGAGCTTACCAAGCTACCAGGGGCATATTCGATATGCCAAAAACAGTAACAACAAGTCTCACAATGGAGATGTTACTGGTGCCCCCTTGAGTAAATCAATGAGCAATGGGATGACAGTGATACAGTGATGTATATCTAAATATATACATAAATACATACATAAATATACATAAATATAGGCATAATAAATAAATATATGCAAAAATTTAAGTGCAGCTTTTCTCGTCTTATAATTAAGTCATCTAACGGTGATGTTATTGATTCAAAGCTATTTGTATTTAATAATTTACTCTCATTTGTCACTGGTAGAAGACCCCCAATTAATTATAATGCCATGTTAAACAGGCTCTAAACTTGGTCTTTACCTTAAAAATGTTGGTTCCTTTGGGGGGGGGGGGTGAAAGCATTTGAGTTACCTGGCAATGCGTGGATGATCCTCTTGGATGTCACTGTCACTGTCATCCCATTGCTCATCGATTTGTTTGAGCGGGCACCAGTAAAGTCTCTCATTGAGATACTTATTGTTACTGTTTTTGGCATATCTAATACACACGGGTAGCTTGCCAGGCTCTGCTGTGTGGGCTCAATACTCTCGGTAGCTTGCCAAGCTCTCTGAGAGGGACAGGAATCAAACCTGGGTCAGCCGAGTGCAAGGCATACACCCTACCTGCTGTGCTATTGCTCTTGGATGTACTTAGTGATTATTCCTTTAAGTGTTCATGAATTCATAAAGTGCTGAAGACCCAATTTGAGCTATTGCTCTTGCACAAATGTTGGCCTTCTTAAAACACTAAACTAAGTTGGCATATCACAAAAGTCAGAAAGCCATAAATTATATGCAATATTCTTTTTCCCTCATACCTTTAATTTTATTAGGTATAAAACCCTATTACTTTGGTCTCCTTAACATTGTTTTTCCTCTCCTCCCCACCCCTGTCTTCCTCTTTCCCTCCTATTTTTTGGTGCCACACCAGAAGTCATCAGGGCTCACTCTTAGCTTTGTACTCAGGTATCACTCCTGTCTGTGCTCAGGAGACCGTGTATGGTTTGGGGATCAAACCAAAGTCAGCTGATTGAAAGTCATGTGCCCTAACCCCTGTGCTGTCTTTCCTCTCTTCAAATTTCTTGAATATCTTCCCTCTTCTTGTTCAGATTATACTTTTTTCACTGCAACCACTTTACTCCAATCCACTCACTATTAACTCTTCTAGACTATAGAGGTTCCCAAGTCTCTGTTCTTGTTTTTATTCAATCTCTGCACTTTTCCAACAAGGAACTTTGTATTGTGTAATATAATTTTGCCTTTATTTTCTTTCCCTCTTTGCTGAGAGTCCTTGGGTTGTTCATTAAATTTTGAACTGGAAATCTTCAGCATGTCATCTGATATCTAGCAAGCTTTCCCCCACAAATTCTATTGCTCACCATCTCTTTTGCAATTCTCCAGAGTCTATTCCATTTTTAGTAGCATCCTTGATAGTAATATGCCCTATGTTCTATATGAATATATGCAAGTATATTTCTTGCAACTTGCACAGATTGCCCTTTTTGGCTTAGGTATCTATCATTCTCTATTATACCCCTCTAAACTATGATGTAAATATATTTAACCCTCTCATTATCCTGCTGTGATTTCTCATACTTTGTATGAATTGCTATAACATTCCATGTTGACTCATATTGCACTAATTAGATTGCATTGCAGTTAACATTGACCACACACAGTCATCCAGTGTCATAAATTGTGTCTTTGACTTTGGCACTCAGCAGTTAGTTTTCACTTCAAATTTATTGTTTCCTTTTAAGATGTATTTATAATCATTGAAGTGTAGACAGCACGCTTTCTGGTGGTTTTTGGTTTTGGGCACTTTCGATGAAAAGTACTGCATCTTCCACAACACCAAAATGCCAAAAATCCTCAAGCAATGTCCTTGTGTCACTTCTAGACCCACTATTTCTTTCCCCCACCTAAGTAACCTCCTCTCGTTACTTGGTAACCTCCAGTCTGTAGTCAAAGTCCAAGAATTTGCCGTCTTTTGATAACATTCATTCCCATGGTTCATTTCTTTGTATATCACAAAAGACTGAGATCATTGGATGCTTGTTATTTGTTAAATAAATGGTTAGTCAAGTTACAAGTCATTTTTAACTTTGATATGTCTTTTGAAAATCAGTGCAAACACATATACAGCATTACTGCTCAGTTGACAAGGATTTCTCGGTTTTTTTTCCCTCATGCAATGTTTGAGAGCCCATCCCTCCACTAGTGTCCATTCTCCACCACCAATAAACCCAGTATCCCTCCTACCCCCCCATCCTATCCTCCCCACCCAACCCCGAATATGTGTTGGGGCATTCCAATTTGAATATCTCTCTTTCCTTTTGGGTGTTGTGGTTTGCAATAGGAGTATTGAGTGGTTTGCAATAGTGGTATTGAGGATTTCTATTTTAAACTGTTTCATACATATATAGAAATTACTTATGAATGCAATCGTTCAAAGACACCCACAATGTGTGCCCAGCTTAAAACTTCAAGCATATCTTTGACTAACATTCTATTTTATTTTTCTGCATATAATATTAAGACCTTTCAATTTTGTCTGTAAATATTTATTGGTGACTTTACTTATCTTAGTCCTGGTTACCTCTTAATTAGATCATGTACTCATTATTTAAAAAACAATCTTAATTAGTCACCTAAATGTAATCCTCAGGGAATTGTATTATTTTCTATGATGTTATTGTGGTGATAATTGTAAAATAGAAATGTATTACTATTATATTATATTTAAAACATACAACTGTTCTACCATTGAACATACAAAAAAAGCCAGGATTTATTAATCTGTATGACAGAGTAAACTCCACTATTTATATGAAATATTTATTTTCTCTTATTCTAAATTTTACTGCACAGATTTTATTAGTAGTAAACAGGTAAAATTACTTTATTTTTTTAAAAAATATGAGATTCTGTGGCTTATTTTTTAAAAGGCCTTAATGTCACTGGAAGTGACTAAAGCATTTGGTAGCCACAGATATTTGGCCAAAAAATTTGCTTTCATCTCATTTTTTTTTTCGAACTTCATAAGTAACAACTGACAAAAGAGTCATGGTTTTAATCTTGCACATATGAAAATTTAGGAAAAATTACCTATCGCTCTAAATTTGTTTTTCTCTCTAGAAATGATAATATCCTAATTGGTATTTTTGAGATTTGTAATTATAATAAATATTGCCTATTATTTTGCATAAAACAATGGTAATCTTAGTAAACATAGAGTTTCTTCTACATTTTAATTATATAAGTTGTAAATACTATTTATATAGTACTGGGCACATTTTATTAATCTATGAAGCTATTGTTTTTATGATGATTGTTATTCCTGCTGCCCAGAGCAGGAATTATACCATTCAAATTTCTGGCAGGATTTTGGGTTATATTAACCCCAATTTTATTACAATTTCAACCAGTTCTAAATATTAGTCATGGCAATCACTCAGCTATCCAAATATCGAGATTTTGCTTATACAAATGTTATCTATTTTTAGTCAAATGGGTAAGGAATTCAAAGTATTAGTTATTTAAATATTAAATATCACTACCTTTACACCAAAATTTGCTAATAGGCTAATAGTTAATAAACTAAAAATTGCTTTTTTCAGGGGGAATTTAGATATATGATTAGTAGTTAACTCTAATGAACAACTAGATAATCATTGTTTAAATAAATTATATTTTCTTAAGTTTCTATTAAAAAAACTAGTGATAACTTTAAAATCCCAGTATATTTGACTTATTTTGTAAACTGTGTTTTAATGTCTTTCCTAAAAGCTAGGATTTAAGTTACAAATTTATATAGAAAAAAATAAACTAGTGATATGCTGTTTTAAGTATATATAAACTATATGCAAAATCTACTTTATACACTAATATTTCAAATTTTTATTGTTCAAGAAACTTAAGCACTATCACAAATGCATGATTTTCACTTTCAGGTACATTATAGCATACTAAAAACTGCAATTGATTTTTGAATAATAGCTGTGATTTTGGATACTTAATGAAACTGAAATAGAATAACATTTACTTCTCCTTAGAGTATATTTGGTTTAGTTAAAACATGTTGGTATAGCTTTGAGCAGGTAATAATTGGCTGTATTTTAAGGCTGGAGGCAAAGCCCAAGGTGCTAACTCAAGTAGTTCATTAACACGCTGGTAAAAATGCTCTCAGAATATATTTATATTATATCTCCCTCTTTGTGCATTTTTACACTATATATTCCTTATTGGATATGCTAAAAACTATTGTCTAAATAACATTTTGACAGAACTACATATTATTACTCTGCAATTGACCATTTTTCTGCTTTCATCTCCTTAGATTTTCTCTTCCCTTTCTCCTTCCTCTTTCCTTCTCTCCTTTCTCCCTCCCTCCCTCCCTCCTTCCCTCCCTCCTTTCCTCCCTCCCTCCCTCCTTCCCTCCCTCCTTCCCTCCCTCCCTTCCTTCTTTCTTTCCTTCCTTCCTCCCTCCCTCCTTCCCTCCTTCCCTCCTTCCTTCCTTCCTTCCTTCCTTCCTTCCTTCCTTCCTTCCTTCCTTCCTTCCTTCCTTCCTTCCTTCCTTCCTTCCTTCCTTCCTCCCTTCCTTCCTTCCTTCCTTCCCTCCCTCCTTCCCTCCTTCCTCCCTTCCTTCCTTCCTTCCTTCCCTCCCTCCCTCCCTCCCTCCCTCCTTCCTTCCTTCCTTCCTTCCTTCCTTCCTTCCTTCCTTCCTTCCTTCCTTCCTTCCTTCCTTCCTTCCCTCCCTCCCTCCTTCCTTCCTTCCTTCCTTCCTTCCTTCCTTCCTTCCTTCCTTCCTTCCTTCCTTCCTTCCTTCCCTCCCTCCTTCCTTCCTTCCCTCCCTCCCTCCCTCCCTCCTTTCTTCCCTCCTTCCTTCCTTCCTTCCTTCCTTCCTTCCTTCCTTCCTTCCTTCCTTCCTTCCTTCCTTCCTTCCTTCTCTCCCTCCTTCCTTTCTTCCCTCCTTCCTTCCTTCCTTCCTTCCTTCCTTCCTTCCTTCCTTCCTTCCTTCCTTCCTTCCTTCCTTCCTTCCTTCCTTCCTTCCTTCCCTGCTTCCTTCCTTCCCTCCCTCCCTCCTTCCTTCCTTCCCTCCCTCCCTCCTACCTTTCTTCCCTCCTTCCTTCCTTCCTTCCTTCCTTCCTTCCTTCCTTCCTTCCTTCCTTCCTTCCTTCCTTCCTTCCTTCCCTGCTTCCTTCCTTCCCTCCCTCCCTCCTTCCTTCCCTCCCTCCCTCCTACCTCCCTCCCTCCTACCTTCCCTCCTTCCCTCCCTCCCACCTTCCCTCCTTCCCTCCCTCCCTCCCTCCCTCCCTCCCTCCCTCCTTCCTTCCTTCCTTCCTTCCTTCCTTCCTTCCTTCCTTCCTTCCTTCCTTCCTTCCTTCCTTCCTTCCTTCCTTCCTTCCTTCCAACCTACCTACCTACCTACCTTCCTTCCAACCTACCTACCTACCTACCTACCTTCCTTCCTACCTTCTCTCCCTCCCTCCCTCCCTTTCTTTCTTCCTTCCTTCCTTCTAACCTACCTTCCTGCCTACCTACCTACCTACCTTTATTTCTGTTTTTGTTTTGGTTTCTGTTTCTGGGCACACCTGACTGTACTCAGGATTTACTCCTGAATCAGCTCATGGATGACACCTGGCAGGGCTCCAGACACATGCCTTACCAGTTGGATTATCTTTCCAGTCCCTGTCACCTGGATTCTTTAAACATAATGAAACACTATGCATTGTTTCCATACTTTGGTTTTTAGATACTATAAAGTATATTAAATGAAATTTAAACATAGACATACTAAAAGTTTAGAAATGTATATCTAAACTTGTCACTGTATCATTGCTCATTGATTTGCTCGAATAGGCATCAGTAACATCTCCATTTAGAGACGTCTCCATTTAGAGATGTCTCCATTTAGAGACTGGTTACCGATTTTTTTTTTTTGGCATATCGAATACATCACCGGTAGCTTGGCAGGCTCTGCCGTTGGGGCGAGATACTCTCGGTAGCTTGCCAGGCTCTCCAAAAGGGACTGAGGAATCGAACCCCGGTTGGCTGGGTGCAAAGCAAATTCCCTGCTGCTGTACTATCGCTCCAACTTGGTAAACACTAAATGCTAAATGTTGATTTTTCCACAAATAAAGTATTTCATATTTTAATAGCATCAAATGTTTAAATTTTTTTCTTTTCAGGTCACACCCAGAGATGCACATGAGTTATTCCTGTCACTGCATTCAGGAATTACTCCTGGCAGTGCTGGGGGACCATACGGGATGCTGGGAATTGAACCCAAGTTGGCCGCGTGCAAAGCAAACGCCCTACGCGCTGTGCTATTACCCCAGCCCCAAATGTTTTAATTTTTAAGAAAGTAGAAAATCCTATTATGAAAAATGTTTACAATCCTAAAAATGTTGGTCATAAACTGTAACTTATCAAATATTTATTGAGTAGAAATCTTTTCCAGAACTGGAATTACACACCAGGGCTCCTGGTCAACCCCAGTTCAATACTCAGCACTATGTGTGGAACACATAACACAGCCAGGAATGAATTCAAATACAAGACAGGTATAAGCCCTGAGTACCACTAAAGTATCAACTCAAACCCAAGTAAATAAATAAAATCAATAAAATTTATTTCTCCAGCCTATTCTTGTTGAACACAGACATTTTTTCAACTTTGCCCATCTCTCAGAGTTATTATAAATTGTTAAAGCTTTCATATCTCCTCCTGCTACTTACAAATCTAACCCATGAAATCAAGACATTCCTCATGCGAAGTCTCTGCCTTCCACTTGTTCTGCACACCTGTCCTCTTCACTGCAAACTGCTCCGCATGCATTTCAAGTTACTTTTTCTTCTTTTTTTAATCTTCCTCAACTTACACCACTTGATATAATTTTCCTTTAAGAAGTTACAAGCCTAAATATTTTCAAGAATAATTATCTGGTGTAAATATGTGAGATGATAACTACCATGAAAAGAGTAGGAACCTATTATAAGTTTATGTAGATACAGACTACTAAACACATTCAAATTTAAAACTTACAGAACCTTTTATAAGGAATTGGGGAGATAGTCCCATTTTCATTTTACTATTTTGATTTTAGACAGTGTAAATGAATTTCATATTCTGTAATAAATAGAATTTAATCAATAAAAAAACCTTACGGGGGCTAGAGAAATAGCACAGCAGGTGGGGCGTTAGCCTTGCATGCGTCCGACCCGGGTTCGAATCCCAACATCCCATATGGTCCCCTTAGCACCTCCAGTAGTAATTCCTGAGTGAAGAGCCAGAAGTAACCATTGTGCATCGCCGGGTGTGACCCAAAAAGAAAGAAAGAAAAAAAACCCTTACAGAAATTAGTATTGCTTTGTACCTACCAAACTAAGCATGGGTTTTTCTTCTGAGTGTCAGTTTGTAAAACCCAGTTTTTAGTATGAGGAAATAAGTAGATCTGAATTCCTGGCTAGGTTTATGGTAGAAATAGTTTGACATGTATGATTTTAGAAAATTTGATATACTGGGGACAAAAAGCCCCTAAGTATACACTAGTTTATTGTATATTCTCCACAGATTTTTCAGATGATTGATTGCAGCTAAAATCCCCAGAATACCTGACAGTTAGTTGCCTCTTAACCAATGTTAAAATTTTAATTTATATATGCAACCAGTTATAAAGTTTTAATGTTAGTTTTGTTTGTACTATATACTTTATGCAGTTTTTTAAATATAAATATTTATAATCTCTTTTTCTTTACTTACTACCTACCCCAGATCACTAATTAAATGGAATGAAAGTTTCCTGATTATTCTGTAATCCTCTAAACCATCCTGTCATACTTTAAAATCATCTTTTTTATTTTTCTTCATTATATTCTGGAGAACTACCATGACAAATAAAACCTGCATGCTCTGGATATGCATGGTCCGTGCCTTCATAAACATTAACTATGAGTCTTTCACCTTATGTGTTTTATTATCTATGGATAGATTATTGCAAATCTTTTATAATCAGTAAATAATGTTCATGGTTTCATTTTAAATCTCTTATTTGAGAATAAAAAAATACTTTGTAATGAGCTTCTAGAAGAAGCTAATTTTTTACCTTTTATTGATCATTTTTTGTTCAAAATATTTAAGCAAACCATTAAAAGCTTTTCAAATATAGACTCTAAAATCTATAGAAACAGCAGATAATGAAAGGTGGGAAGGAGATTAACCATAAATGTGCATGAGGGATCTTATTGGGTGATAAAAATGTTTGAGAACTGATTTATGATGATGCACTACTTAGTAAATTTACTGAAAAATCACTGAATTGTTCACTTGGAATGGGTGAATTTTATGATTTGTAAAATATGCCTCAATAAAGTAATTTCTTTTCACATGTATATTTCACCTTTCTTGTTAAGGTGATTACTCAATAACTGCTACTTTCCACTAGTTTGAGTTTGGATAAGCACTTGGAAACACATATCGAAATGGATTTAAATGCATTGAATGAATGTTTGTTTCAAAAATCTTTGATTTGCAGGCAAGAAACATTTAGATGCATGTGATGGTGATATTAGCAAGTTTGCTTGGATAGGAAGTTCTAATAGCTACCAGTCAAGTTCCTATCCATCTACCTGTGATTATTTTCTTTAGATAGTTGATGCTTTCTTCAGTAGGAAAACTTTCACAAGATGTACTGTGTAAAAAATTCCTAAAGCAAGTATAGAAGAGTGGTACATTTATATAAGACACATACATGCTAACTGTCCCCAGATTTATGGCTAGAAACTGGAGAAAAGCAGTAATAATGGGTCAGAGAGAGGATAAGGTATTTTCTTTGCATACTGCCAACTCTGATTCAATTTTGGCATTGCATATAGTCTCCTGTGCACTGCCAGAAGTGATCCAGGACCACAGAGCCAGGTGTAAGCCCTGAAGACAGACAAGCCTGGTCCAACATTTTTAAAAAACATGGTACGAAAATAAAGATTTTGACTAACAAGAGAGAACTTTTCTCATATTCACCTGAGGCTAATGCTCATTAAAGCTTTTGATTATCAATCTGGATCCTGAGAGAGTTAATGTTAAAGTAACCTTACTGAGACTTAAGCCTGAAAGCTTTGTAACTTTCCACATGGTGATTCAATAAAAAATAAATAAATAAATGAATAAAAACTAGCCTTCTCACTTTATTAGCAGTGATAATCTTTGAGCACTCAAAGTGACTGTAATGTTTTGCAGTACTTAATTTTGCAGTACTTAATTAATTTTGCAGTACTAAACTCAAAGTGTAAGTTTCTCAAATCCACTTTTTTACACCACTCCTCCTCCCCAACTGTGGAACCAAAGAGGTAGTACTGGATAACTTGTCTCACTGGAGAATTTTATGGATTTGGGGGGACATGGGATAATGGATCATGGACCTGGCTCATAACTTGCTCTTGAACTTCTTGACATCTTGACCTTGCAATTCATAGATGGCAAAGGTAAGGTATTTGTAGTACTATGGTGTGAGGGAACATTTTGTTTTTTCAATTATTTTATCTTGTAACCCACAGCGGGTAGGGCGTTTGCCTTGCATGCGACCGACCTGGGTTCATTTCCTCGGTCCCTCTCGGAGAGCCCAGCAAGCTACCGAGAGTATCTCACCCACTCAGCATAGCCTGAGAAGCTACGGGTGGCGTATTTGATATGCCAAAAACTATAACAAGTCTCACAATGGGGACATTCCTGACATCTGCTTGAGCAAATCTATGAATAACAGGACAACAGTGCTACAGTGCTACGGTGTAACTCAGTAATGACAAGTCAATGGGAATTCAGGAGCTACAGAATTCAATTCCAACCATGAGACAGTGAATTGCTCCAATCATTCAACACTATACAGAGAGTTTTATATTCTTGTAATTGCTTGGCTCAAAATGGAAGTCAAACAGAAATGATAGGCACAATTACCTAAGGAAAGATAGCAATTGTCAATCTATTTCTTTATTTTATTGAGAATTATTCAAAGAAAATCTTGTATTACAGTAAGTTCAAAATTTTCCTGATTTAGAACTCTGTGATTGATTTTCCAGAGATTATCATTGCCTTTTTAATCAAGAAACGAAAATATTTTGCTAATACTTAAAATTGCCATATTTGATGTTTTTAAACTTACTTTTCTTTAGCAATCTTATTAATTTTTTATCATTTTTTCTAATTTTAGATATAAATACACCTTTATCAGCACTGTACAAATTATATATATATAATATATATATATATAATGCTAGTACATTTATTCTTCATTTTTTGTGCTAAGCTGAAAGTATAAGGTGCCGTGTTGCACTTATACTACATGTATTGATGCTTTGATGCATTTCTCAAGTTTCTGAAAAATATACAAGAAAATAGCAGGGTATTTTCAGAGACTATTATCTGTCAGGGTAGCGGGGGTTATCTAGGCATCATCTGTAACTTCAAACAGTTTATTGTCTACAAGCCTGGCATTTTGAATCCACATTTCTCTTGATTAGGAGGTCTTTTTATTTGGCTGGTCTCACATGTCCTCTTCAATACACGGGTGGCACTTATATCCCACTATCATAGTAACTACGGTGTTATAACAATACATGCAGCTTTATTTTGTTGAATAGTTCTTGTCATTTCTAATATCGATTCTCTTTGATAATACAGAACTATAAAGTGTTGGATATTTAGAAGAATGTTGAAACCTAAAGAGATACACACTTTTGGTTCTTTTATATTTCATTTTTTAGAAAAGATAAAAGCAAATACCAAAAAACACAGGTTAAAAATCTAAGAACAAACATAATGTGAGATATTTACATCATTGAATTAAGTTTGAAAGAAAAAAAACGGTACTTATTTTGATACTGACAAATATGAGAGACACTATATTTGTATCTTAGTGATCTGAAGCTAAAATTAGACTATTTGGAGAGTTTATTGAAATAAATTCTAATCTCTTGAAAAAAATCAGTCTTCCATTGTGAATTTTACAATATTTTATTCTCACCTGATAAATAGTGACAATTTTTTGAGAAGATGCATTCTCACGTACATAGTCTGAAATGCCTAGTGGTAAAAAGATCATTCTATTTTAGGTAGGATCATCTTATTTATGAATGAACATGACTACTTGGTTTTATTATTATAAGTGCAATACATTAAGAAGTTAATTTAAAATTATGCTAGGAACATTTTGAAAAACAGTTCTTTTCACTTTGATTCTGTGAGCATTGTTATCAGTACATTGACTATTTCCTTGCTTATTCTGTTTTATTTTGATTGTTTTCACACATCTCTTTTTGGAAGTATATTGAGTTTCATGGGTTAGACTGTCAAGTAGAACTTCACTTTATAAATTCCAAAATGTAATTACCTGGCTTAATTGAAAAACTTTTTAGATTAGTATTAGGTGTTATTTTCTTACTCCATAGATAAATGCTTAGTTTTTTCTCTTCCAAGTAAACCTCCTTCTCCAAGCAAGTACACCTATAACAAGTAGTTGAGCTGTGACTACCTCCTGTTTATAATTACCAGCAAAACAGAGGGAAAAATCACAGATTCTTTCCTTCCTGCAGCGTTGCTAAAAGAACACCTCAATCTTAGAGAGAAAAATACACTTTTGCTGTAATTTGCAACTAATGAATTGTCAAGATCCTTAAAGTAAAATGTAAGTTTCTAGTTTCCTTCAAAATATGTGTATAATTTTGAAAAGTTTGTTCAGTGATAGGTTAAAAATATTTCCTATGATATATAAAGAATTTGGCATCTAATGTAGTACATGCAGTAATAGATGCTTCATGTAAGACAAATAAAAATAACCTTTATTGACATACAAAATATTACATTTTGAGGATTGAAACTTAGACTTTGCATTAAGTGGAATTCTAAGTTATCTAGTAAGAATATAATATTAGAGAAAAAGGTAAATATCATATTATATAAAATAATTGATGAAATTAAAAGGAGGTAAATAGGAATAAACCAAAATTTACTGAAGACCTGTTATCACATGACTGCCAGTTTCACAAATCATCTCTTTTAAGTGCAATGTAGTAAATTTGTTGAAATCAACATTTTGTAGCTTAAGAAACATCCCACTTAAGAAGTGCAGTGAGGACTTAAGATCTTTAAGGGTCATAAACATACTTACAATAAGCCTATGGTCTGATTCTATATGTCAAAATTGTGAATTCATATCTATGTTCTAACATGGACTGATGTGTTTTCTCGTAAAGGCTGACCTATTTTATATTGCCCAAATACTCTAATAAAATTTGGAGAGACTTCTTGATAGATATAATTGAGGCTAAATATTTGTTAGATATTTGATAAAAATAATTAAAGCCCCGAAGTAAGTAAAGGCTTTACAAATATCACAATCTATTTGTGTAAGCCAATGCTCTATTAAGGTTCAGGCTAAAGTCACTGTCATCCTGTTGCTCATCGATTTGTGCAAGCGGGCACCAGTAACGTCTCTCATTGAGAGACTTATTGTTACTGTTTTTGGCATATCTAATACGCATGGGTAGCTTGCCAAGCTCTGCCGCCCGGGCTCCATAGTCTCGGTAGCTTGCCGGGCTCTCTGAGAGGGGTGAAAGAATCGAACTCGGGTTGGCTGTGTGAAAGGCGAAAGCCCAACCGCTGTGCTATTGCTCCAGTTTTTTAATATCTTTATAACTCATATGCATAATATATTTTATAAAATTTCAATTATTTGTTTCCTCAAAATGGAAAGCCACTGAAGAGGATCCAGTAGATCATGGTAGAGGATTACTGTTACTTTGGTGAGCATGTTTTAGTAACATACATTTGAAGGTGTGTAAATCTGTAATCCTAAAGCATGTACTGAATAGCACTGTTGTCCCATTGTTCATTGATTTGCTCAATGGGCACCAGTAATGCCTCTATTGTGAGACTTCTTGTTACTGTTTTTGGCATATTGAATACGCCAAAGGGAGCTTGCCAGGCTCTGCCATGTGGGCAGGATACACTTGGTAGCTTGCCGGGATCTTCAAGCGGGATGGAGGAATCAAACCCAGGTCAGCCGCATGCAAGGCAAACACCCTACCCGCTACATACTCGCTAATACAATAGCACAGCGGGTAAGCATGTACTATCTTATAAAAATATTACCTCAATTTAATTAAAGGATTAAATGAATTAGATCTCAGAAACTATCTATTTTAAAGATAGATTTTGTTGGAAAGGGGCTCGTCAAGTTGTGTCAGAAAAATTTGCCAATACACATACACCCACACAATTAAATTTCATTTTACAACTACATATCCTTTTATTAATGTTTACAATTGATTGCATGATATAAGCAATAACACTGCTGATTTGCAATAGCTTTAGAATGTTTCAATCAATAAACATAAAATTAAGAATTAATAGAACAGGGGCTAAAGAGATACTATAGTTGGCCAGGTGCTTGCTTTGCATGTTACTGATTTGGGTTTGATCCCTGCCACCCCATATTGTTCCCTGAGAACCACAGGAGTGATTTCTGAGCAGAGTCAGGAATAAACCCTGGAACAGCTTAGTGTTGCTCAAGAGTACAAGGAAAAAAATCAAACTATTATTTACCTCTTTTTAGGAATGATATGAAACTTTAATTTCTCTATTTTTTTATTTTATGGAGCAACAATTCTGAAAAATTTTGATCATTATGAGAAATTAAAATCAAATTTATAGCTGTGTATATAAGTCCTGGATTTAATTTGCAATAACTATAGTGGTGAGATCTAAATTATGGCAATAAAATAAAATAATTTTTTAAATGTTTTTGTGGGTTGGAGCGGTAGCATGGCGGGTAGGGCATTTTCCTTGCATGCGGCAGACCCGGGTTCGATTCCTCTGTCCCTCTCGGAGAGACCGGAAAGCTACTGAGAGTATCTCGCCCGCATGGTCGAGCCTGGCAAGCTACCTGTGCCTTTTCGATATGCCAAAGAACAGTAGCAATAAGTCTCACAATGGAGATGTTACTGGTTTCCACTAGTGCAAATCGA
Organism: Sorex araneus; assembly: GCF_027595985.1. Taxonomy (NCBI): domain Eukaryota; kingdom Metazoa; phylum Chordata; class Mammalia; order Eulipotyphla; family Soricidae; genus Sorex; species Sorex araneus. Next base: position 16,074,725 of record NC_073311.1, read on the forward strand.
ACAATGGGATGACAGTGACAGTGGCAGTGACAGAATGTTTTTGCAATATCTAGTTTATATCTATTTTCTAAAGTACAATTATGTGCTAGCAAATTCAACACACATCTTGATTGTCTTATTCTACATTTTATTCATCATTATTTGTGTATTCATCATTATTCATTAAAACACAATATGTTTTGTGAATATTGCAACTTCACATTTTTATGAGCCAAAGTAAAAATAATACACCAACCACAAGGCATCTTCAGTGTTACAACTCTTTATTTGCCTTCCATAAGTTCATATCTGTGGTCAGACTCTCTAAGGCATACCGTTAATGGAATCAGCAGCAGCAGTAACAATGAATTTCGCTGTAGACCCCAACAGCTATTCCTACCATATAAAGTGACCTGAGTTCACAGTATCACTATATCCTCACCCTTAGTTGTTGACTTTGGTTATGCCTTATGTAAATTAAGACTTAGGAACTAATAAATATATGACATATGCATATATAAGGCTGGAGCAATAGCACAGTGGGTAGGACATTTGCCTTGCATAGGGCTGACCCAGGTTGGATTCCTCCGCCCCTCTAAGAGAGCCCAGTAAGCTATCAAGAGTATCCAGCCCGCCCAGCAAAGCCTGGCAAGCTATCTGTGGCATATTTGATATGTCAAAAATAATAACAACAAGTCTCAATGAAGACATTACTGATGCCTGCTTGAGCAAATCGACAAACAATGGGAGAACAGTGCACATATAAAGTGTTGTGGGATTGACCAATCCTATTGCATATGCAAATGAAAGACCTGTGGGCAGTCTAGTTGATCTAGAACTTCCTCCTGGTTTCCTGACATCTAGCAACAAAATTTAGAAAATTGGTAAATAGTTTTAAATTGGTATTTATAGTGCAAGTTAGAAGTAAACTCTTAATAGCTCATACAAAAAGAAACATGTCCACGATTTATTGCAGATATCAGAGAATCAATGAAAAAGCTAAAACTGAGTTCAGAAAGGCCCAGAAAAACAAGGCAGAGTGAAGAGATTACTTTAGCAATACAAGCCTTAGCTAATAGTGATTGTTATTGCTGGTACTGCCATTGCTAAAACTGGGTCTAAAAGTTCTGGCATTTTATTTCCATACTACTGGGGTTTACTTCTACTCTAGCTAGCATTAAAAAAATCCTTGAAAAATTTATCTGTCTCAGATTATTTTCTATATTGTTTGTGTCAACACAGGTGTTTAGAACCAACCCTCAGTTTTGTCCCAGGAAGTTGTATCCAGTTTCTGAAATCTCATAACTAAATCTACAAAATGTCCTCTTCTAAGTGTTTTGTTTATTTGTTTAACATTCCTACTAGTGGTGAGTTCTAAACTCCTGAAAATAAAACAGCTAGAAAGAGATATGGAGAATGTGAGATCTTACGGTATTTTCAAGAAAATACAAAAGGTTGTGATAACACCTTCAAGTTAAATAAGTAATCTTTTAAATGAAAGAAAGATTAATACACGTTTCAGGATACTCGACTCTCTAATCTCATATATTCCCCATCAAATTATCATGTTTGTTTTCTTTATAAATGTTTTAAATATCATGTAAAATATTTAATACATCTTGGGAAATATTTCTTTCTGTAATGTAGACAAAGGGACTCCTTTCACTAACTCTTTTTCAAAAGAAACAAAGAAAGACTTGATTTTGATCTTTACCTTGAATAAAGAAGTTAGGAATCTGATTATGTCGTTCTCTTTATTGTAATTTGTTTTTTTTCCCTCTGGTTCTTCAAAGTGATTCATAGCAGTTGCCCCTTAAACCTCAAATATAGTTTTTAAACAATGATTGCTTTATCTCAGAAGACCATAGAAATAGATTTACTCATTCCTCACTACATACCCTAGAATTACAAATCTCTACTCATTATTGCTAATTTGGATGTTTGCAATATGTAGTACCAAATATATCCAAGAACAAATGATTCCAGTTTCTATACTCTTCATTATTTGCAGTTACAAATAACAGGAAGAAATCTAGCAGAAAATTATGGTATTTGTTGTTGTTTTTTTTTTTTTTTTGGAAGGATTTCAGGTAAGCCCTGAATGAAATCAGTAGAACCAAGTTTGAACAACAGCCAAATGAGGTGAGGTATAGCCAGCATGGCACGCCAGGGAGAATGTGCTACCAATGAAACTGTGAGCCAGCTGGATTTGGCCATTGGTCTGGTATTGCTGCCACCACAACTTCAACCTTTTTAAATCACTGTGCTGTTTCATGGTTCTATTACAGTGTATATATCCTGTGGGTTTATTTCTAGTAAGTAAACATATTAAATTTCAGAGATAACAGTTAATCATGACTTAGTATGTACTATGTGTCAGATAGTAGCATTTTTATGTATAATCTAAATGATAATATCAAGGTTGAATGAAATTTTCTCACTTTAAACAAGACACTTGATTCAGATTTTTAAGCAAATTTCAGAAAAATCATGTTCCTAGTGTGGTGTATTTTTACTTCAGCTCTGTCAGGTTCAAACTCTGGGTCTTATTTCACCAATCTCTTCAACTAACTATATCACTGTCACTGTCATTTTGTTGCTCATCGATTTGTTTGAGCAGGCACCAGTAATGTCTCTCATTTTGAGACTTATTGTTACTGTTTTTGGCATATCCAATACGCCATGGGTAGCTTGCCAGGCTCTGCCATGTGGGTGCAATACTCTCGGTAGCTTGCTGGTTTCTCTGAGAGGGGCAGAAGAATCAAAAATAGGCAGGCCATGTGAAACGCAAACGTCCTACTACTGTGCAATCACTCCATATTAACTATATATCCTTACTTTTAAAATTTATTCTTTCTTATTTATATTTGAATTGAATCTCCATGAAATGCAGAGTTAAAAAGTTGTTAATGCCTGGGTTTCAGTCATACAATGATCCAACACCCGTCGGTTCCCCAGTGTGCAGTTTCTATTACAAATGCCCCTGGTTTCCCTCCCACCAACATTCTCCACCCTCAGTCTACAGCAGACACTTTTCTTCTTTCTCTCTCTCCACTCTCTTTCTCTCTCTTTTCTTTTGGGCATTATGGTTTATAATACAGGTATTGGAAGGCTATTTGTCTCTTTATTGACTTTCAGCACTTAGATCTTGTTCAGAGTGATCATTTCTAACTACAGTTGTCATAGAGTTCCCTTCACTATTCCAAATGCTCTCCCACTATATGTGGCAAGTTTCCAACCATGAATGGTTTTCCTGGGCCTTGCTTCAACTGTTCTTACTAGTCTCATACTATGATTTTTCATATCCCTCAAATGAGTACGATTACTCTCTCTCCCTCTCCCTCTGAATCATTTCACACAACATCATACTCTCCATGCCCATTCATTTATACATGAATATCTTGACTTCACAATTCCTGGTGGCTGTGTAGTATATTCCATTGTGCATATGCACTTTTTTTTATTCAGTTGTCTATTCTCAGGACTCAAGTTGTTTCCAAATTCTAGATAATGTGAATAGTGCTGCAATGAACATAGGAGTGTGGAAAGCATTTCGACATTGTGTTTTGTGACCCCAGGGTATATTCCAGGAAATGGTATTGCTGATTTCTAGTTTTTTGAAGAAAGTCCATATTGTTTCCAAAAAAAGCTGGATTAGTTGGCATTCCACCAACAATGAATGAGAGTTCCTTTCTCCCAGCATCCACATAAGCACTTAGTTGTTCTTGTTATTTTTGATGTGTGACACCATCTCTGTAGTGTCAGATGATATCTCATTGTTGCTTTGATTTGCATCTCCCTGATGATTTGTGATGGAGAGCATTTTTATCATGTGCCTTTTGGCCATTTGTGTTTCTTCAAAGAAGAAATTTCTGCTTACTTCTCCCATTTTATTTTTGATGAGGTTGGATGTTTTTTCTTGTAAAGTTCTACCAGTACCTTATATATCTTGGATATTGATGTCTTATCAGATGGGTATTGGGTAAATAATTTTTTCCATTTTGTGAGTTGTCTTTGTATCTTGGTCACCATTTCTTTTGGAGAATAGAAGTATTGGAATATAGCTCTAAATATTTTAGGCCTGACTTTGGTTTGTCCTTTCTCCCTTCCTATAAAGACTTTAGTTTTATCTGGTAATAATCTTTAAACAATTCTAGACAACATTGGAATGTCATGTTCCCCTTGCCACTAGGAGCTTAGGTATATCGGTCATGACCAGCAAGGTGCTCCCGAGTCACTCCCATTCCTTTGTCTATCTGTAACCACTTCTATGCTCTCTTCCTCAACCAGTTAATCAGCTTTTCCCCTAATTAGACTCTGTTAATTTGTAAGGTCAGACCTTTCTAGAACACTGAACTTGTATTGTAAGTTAATATTGCCTTTCTCCTCTCCTCATGTCTTTTGAATAGTTTACTTTAAAACAATGTCCTTTTTGTATGGACAAAGAAAGACAGTTGTTAATATGCTTTGGTAACATGGGATTTAATTGGCTTCAAATATTATTCACTCCCGGGCATCTGCTTTCTCGACTTAAGCCTCAGCTGTCCTTACTTCCTAGCACACCCAAAATCAGGGTCCCAATGAGGGATGGGACGGACCCAGGGTAAGCGGTGAGTTATGTGTTACCCTGGCATCGAGATGGGCCTGGCCAAAGTGCCTAATGCTTAACTATATGTTAAGAGCTTGGTCATGGACATGTCATGTCATGATCCAAAAGCAACGATGAGGCTAGGACCCTGCTAGGGATAGGAAAGACTAATCTGGCCTGAGCACTGTAGTCTGAGATTGAGATGACCCCAGGAGAGCAATTTTATAAGCTTAATGCATCTCTTCCTATGTCCATACAAAATGATTAACATTATGAATACTTATATGTTAGTTGGACAAGGAGAGGAGAAACACACCCATGGGATTCCGCCCTTGGGTGGGTCATCCTACGGAAAGAGAATCTGTCCTGGAAGCAGCATCCCCTGAGGAAAAGTATTTTACCCCTACTGATTGTGACCACACCTATGTGTAAGCCCTGACCCCTCATGCTGGGGGATTTAAGGAGGCGGTAAGAGGGGGTTCAGGGAAGAATCAGAAAGAGAGACGGGAGTGTTTAGAGAGGAGATTGGAATAAACTGCAACTGAGACCAACCAGCCTGGCCCTCGTTCCTTCCTTCGCCTGCCTGGTCATCACCATCAACCTCCCCGGGGTGGGGGAAGTGGCTGGAGACTACCGAACAAGGGCGGTGGGAGAGATAGAGCGCCGCTGCCCTGTGCCCTGTGTGGTGTGCCCTCTCCCTTCTTTCTTTTTGTGTGTTTACACATAGAAGTGTCTTGGCTTAATGTTTATCTTAGCTTAATGTCTAACTCATTTGGATAACTTTGCTTCCATTTACTTATTCAGTGGTGTTTCACCTTTCAAGAAGCTATTATATTCAATGTCATGGAGGGTTCTGTCTACATTCTCCTCCATGTACCTTGTGAGTTAGGTCTGATATTTAGATCTTCAATCCATTTCAATCAGAGTTTTTGGTGTTAGGGGTCAGAGTTCATTTTTTTCTTTTTTTTTTTGCATATAGTTTTCCCAAAACCACTTGCTGAAGAGTCTATCCTCACTCCACTTATATTTCTTGCTCCTTAATCAAAGATTAACTGATTATATGTTTGAGGGTCTGTGTCAGGGTATTCATTTTTATTCCACTTATCTGAGAGTCTGTCTTTATGCAAGTACCATGTTGTTTTAAATACTTCCTCTTTGTAGTACACTTTGAAGTTGAGGAAGGTGATGTTTTCCATTTCTTTTGCCCCAGGATTGCATTTGTAATTCGGGGGAGTTTACTTTTCCACATAAATTTCAGAAGTGCTTGATCTAATTCTTTAAAAAATGTTATGGGTCTCCTTATCGGAACGACATTGAATCTACACAATGCTTTGGGGTGTATAATTATTTTGTCAATGTTAATCATCCTTATCTATAGCAGGGATTTTTCTCCATTTCCCCATGTCTTCTCTTATTTCTTGAAGTAGTACTTTGTAATTTTTTGAGTATAAGTCTTTCCCCTCTTTAGGTAAGGTGATTCTGAGGTACTTGATTTTATGAAACACAATTATCAATGGGATTTGTTTCATATTTTTTTCTCATTATTTGCATATGGTAAAGCCACGAACTTTCAGATATTGATTTTGTGACCTACCACTTTCATATACAGAATTATTGTTTCTAGAAGTGTTTTTTGCAGAATCTTTAGGATTTTCTAAAGTGTACTGTAGTATATGTCATCTGAAAATAGTGAAATTTTCACGTCTTTCTTTCCTAGCTGAATGCCCGTTTTAATTTTGTCTTGCCTAACTGCTACATAAGTACTTCTAGTGGCAGTGACAAGTGTGGGCAAACTTATCTTGTACCTGACCTTAGAGGAAGGGCTTTCAGTTTTTCCCAATTGAGAATAATGCTTGGTGTTGTAGAAGGATTTGACTATATTGAGGAAAGTCCTTCAACTCCCATTTTATATGAATTTTATCATGAATTGGTGCTGGATTTGTCAAATACTTTCTCTGTAGCTATTGATATGATTACATGGTTTATATCTTTTATGTCATTTATATGCTGTGTTATTTTGATTGATTTGCAGAAGTTAAACCATCTTTGCATCCCTGGGATTAGTCCTACCAGGTCATGGTGCATGATCTTTTTGATCAGCTGACAGATTATATTTGCTAGGTTTTCTTTTTTTTTAGGATATTTGCATCTGTGTTCATCATGGATATCTGTCTGTAATATTCTTTTCGAGTCATCATTCTGTTTGCTCTGAATATTAGCGTGATATTTGCCTCATAGAAACTGTGAGTGCTTCTGTTTCTTCAATTAGGAAAACTTGAAAAGGATTTGCAGTAAGTCCTCTTTAAAGGTTGGAATGAATTCACTAGTGAATCCACTTGTGCCTGGATTTTTGTTGAGGGGAGACTTTCGATTACCATTTCAATTTCCTCAGTAGTGATAGGTCTACTCAGGTATTCAAAACCTTCTTGGTTAAATCTTGGGAGGTTATAGGAACCCAGAATCTATAAATTTCTTCTAGTTTCTCTTGTTTCATAGCATAAAACTCTCAAAGTAATCTATGATGATCCTTTAAATTTCTGTCCACTTGTGGCAGCTTGTGTCCACGTTCATTTCTGATTTGGTTAATTAGGGTTCTCTTTCTTTGTGAGTCTTGTTAGTGGTTTATTGTTCTTAACTGTTTTCTAAATAAAAAACAGTGCTTGGTTTTGTTGATCTTTTGGATTGATTTTTGGAATTCCAACTCATTGATTTCTACTCTAATTTCTATTGTTTCTTTCCTAATGCCTGGTTTGGGCTCCTTTTGTGGTCATTTTTTTAAGATCTTAAGCTGTGAAGTTGTTTTTTTTATGGGCTCTTTCTTCCTGATGAATGCTTGAAGAGCTATAAACTTTTCCTCTTAATACTGCTTTTGTTGCTCTTGCTGTGTCCCACAAGTTCTGGTATCTTAACTTTTCATTCTCATTTTTTTTCCAGGAATATTTTTATATACTCTTTGATTTTCTCTTTTAAGCTACTAGTTGTTCAGTAGAGAGCTATTTAATTTCCCAATGTGATTTGATTCTCTGTTTCTGTATCTGATTAACTTCTATTTTTAATTTATAGTCTGAAGTCTATGTGGTCTCTTTTTAGTATGTTTCAGAACTTGAAGTCTATGTAGTCTGATACCAGTATTCCCACCCTGGATTCTTTGAGGAAGTTGTCTGCTTATAGAATTGTTTTTCAGCCTTTGACTTCAAGTATGTTTTTGCTCTGACTGTTCAGGTATGTTTCTGTAGGCATCAAGGTATTGGGTTCAATTTTCTAATCATTCTGTCACTCTATGTCTGTTGATAGGTGCACTTAGCCCATCAGCATTGAGAGAGATTATTGTTATGGGATTTCATCCCATCTTTCAAAATTTTGGTGTATTTGTGGGACTTGTCTTTAAGAAGTCTGTTTAATCCCTCTTGTGACAATAGTTTTGAGTCTATGAAGTTCCTGGTTCTTTATCTGTGATGTTGTGTATTTTTCCTTCATTTCTAAATGAGAATCTGGCTGGGTAAAGTATTCTTGGTGAGCCATTCATTTCATTGAAGATTTCCACTGTATCCTCTCCAATGTCTTTGGCCCAGATTGTTTCATCTGATGAGTCTGCAGTAAATCATAAGGATGATCCTTCATAAGTAATTTCCTTCTTTGATCTTGCTTCTTCCAGTATTTTATCTCCGTATATGGTTTTTGTTATTCTAATTCTGATGTGTCTTAGAATAGTTTTATTTGTATTCCTTTTAGGTGGTACACTTTAGGTGTCTTGGATCTGGGTGCATGCGCTCTTCATTATGAGAATTTCTGAGAATTCTCAGTAATAATGTCTTTGATAGTTACTTCTTCCACAGAAGTTTCTTTCTGCCCCTTTGGGTCCCAGTGATGTTCATGTTCTACTTGTATTCATGCTGATGTTCTTTTGTCATCTTTTGGTATATTTTGAGATTCTTTTCATCCTCTACTTTTGCCTGGACATTTTCTACACCTTATCTAATAGCTCACTGATTCTTTCCTCAGTAGCTGTTACTTTGCTGAAGTCTTCCAGTAATTTTTCATTTTACCTACTGTTTTTATCAGATCTGTCATTTCTGCTTGTATTTGTATTTGTATTTTCTTAATTTTTGCTCACAAATCCTTTTGTGTTTTATTGGTAGTGTGTTCCATTGTTCCTTTGAGCTCCTTATGCATCCTTAACAGTTGCATTCTAACTTCCTTATCAGATACCTATATAGTTTATTATTACTAGTTGGGCCATCAGGACGAGCATCTTCACTCACTAAGCCTGGTGGGTTTCTGTATTCCTTTACCATTGTGACAACTGCAGTCTGGTTTCTTTTGTGGTCTTTGTGTGGTTGGGGCTTAGAGATAAAATGTATTTATAAATGTCTAAAGTGAATATATAGAGGTGAAGAAATGCATGGCCATGGAATAAAGTTGAGCAGCCACACTGTTATGGGCCAAGTTCACTGATACCTCTAATATAAGATATATATGAAGTAAGTTCTTCAAGTAGACACACTTATTTGGGGGCTTAGATATTAGAGGCAATGCCTGAAAATAGGGACAAGTTTCACCTGTAAAATGCTGCAGGATCCTGTCCCAAGGCTTCCCTTTGTGTGAGTATGTGAGCTTCAGGCTGGACAGAGTGCAGATGTGGCCACAGTGCACACATCTGGTTAGACAGAGGGAGGCGATGAGGGACAGTGTCTGGCAAGGCACTTCTCAAGTGTCTTTTGAATAGTTTTCAATTGGTATTTATAGTGAAAGTTAGAAGTAAACACTTAATAGCTCATACAAAAAGAAATATATCCACGATTTATTGGAGATATCAAAGATTCTATGAAAAAGCTAGAAACTGAGTTCAGAAAAGCCCAGAAAAACAAGGCAGAGTGAAGAGATTACTTTAGCAATACAAGCTTATAATTTATAAATATAATTTCTGGCTCTTCTCAAGAATTATCCTGGTAGTGCTTGGAGGAATGATGCTGGGGACTGAATTGGGGTTGTCTGCAAGCAAGTACATTATCCCCTGTACTATTGAACCAACATAAGAACATAATTTTAAAGATAAGAAATAGTAATCAAAAGGAATATGTATTTATTTGGAGAATTATATAAACCCCATTTTTAATTAGAAGTGCTGGAAGGAATTGTTAGGTTTTTACTTTTTGCCTTGCTTCCTAAGGAGAAAATATTGTTAAATATAAATACAAGTTTGTTCTCATGGAAAAGCTTTAAATTACCAGAATGAAGTATATTACACTTGATTATTCACAAAAATAGAATCCTAGAAAATCGCCTACCAAAGTAAAATAAAATTAAAATTTTTGTCACTGTTTAGTATAACCAGGACTCTGTGCCAGGCTGTTTTCACTCAGGGTGCCCCAGTCAGGGGGCGGGGGTGAGAACCCTCTCTGCCCCAAGGGACCCACCTCCAGCAGCTCACCTCTACTACCCAAAGGCCGCCATGCTCCAGGCCACTTTCTGGACATATTATGACCACCGTTCCTACCCATTTTCCATAATCACCACACCATATTTGATGGAGTTCAAACAGTAGGCAACTAATCATAGAGAGTAACATATATATATACACACATATGTATAAACATATACATATACATGTATATATATGTATGCATACATACACATATATAAATATATATATATATATATATACACACATACATACATATCAGAAAGCCTGGCAAGCTACTGAGAGCATCCCACCTGCATGGGCAGAGCCTGGCAAGCTACCTGTGGCATATTTGATATGCCAAAAACATTAATGATAGATCTCATTCCCCTGACCCTGAAAGAGCTTCCAGTTGTTGAAAAGATGATTAAGGAGAGGCTGCTAAAATCTCAGGGCTGGGACAAATGGAGACATTACTGGCGCCTGCTCGAGTACATTGATGAACAACGAGATGACCATGATACAGTGATACAGTGATTTAGTATAACCAAAATGTAGGTAGTAGTCAAATATACAAAAGCCCATAGGCACAGCAGTGAATTCAGTTCAGAGGTCAATAGACTTCACCTATCTCAAAGGTTTACAGTGTTTTTTTTTTTTTGGTATAAGTCTAATTTAAATTAGAAAGTTTTAAAATTTAATTTAAAATTAATTTAAAATTAATTTTATCCTAATAAATATACATTTGAGTTATTTGATTGATATTTATTTCACACTATGAGTTGGCAAATAATGCAACTTTTTATTCTATGAACATGCATTCCAAAACCACCGCAAATGAGAATTGTTCTCTTCACATCAGCAACCAATTTTTGGACATTTTCTATGTAATTAATGACAAATTACTGAATCAGCAGTGAGAATAAAGATTTTTTAAAATTCATTATTCTTAACAGAGACACTTGAGATACAGAAACCTGAGAATCATGAAAATAAGACAAAATTTAGCTTAACTAGCAGAGTTATTGTTTTAGTTTTAGGTTGCTTTTTGGGGGTGGGGTGGGGTCGAGCTGTTACGTATGGCATGTTCAGGTCTTATTCCAGTCTCTATGTTCAGGATCACTCCTGGCAGAGCTTGGGCACCAGACCATCTGTGATGCAACAGATTTTACCCAGATCTGAAGTGTCAATGCAAGTGCCCTTAAAGATATTTACAAAAGTAGGTGATTGATAGAGCATAATTGCTTTTTTATCTTTCCTTTTGGGAGAACCTGGCAAGCTACCAAGAGTTTCCTGCCCACATGGGAGAGTCTCACAAACTCCCCATGGCGCATTCATATGCCAAAACCGGTAACAATGATGGATCTCATTCCCCTGATCCTGAAAGAGCCTCCAATGCGGCACCATTAGAAAGGACATGTGAAAAGAGACTTCTAAAATCTCAGGGATAGGACGAATGGAGACATTACTGAGACCTCTGGAGAAATTCAACGATCAACGGGATGATGATGATCTTTGTGATGAATCCGAGTGATGAGAAGCTTCTCACACCTCTCCATTGGAATATATGCTCTGCTCACCATCACCACAGAAGGAGCTGTTTTCAAGGATGCAGGCTTGAGAGGCCTTGAGAGCTCAGTGTTGCTGAGCTCATCTGAACTACATGCCTGAGAGAATCCCATTAAGTGTTCTCTATAACCTTTCAAGATCCTGACTAACAGGTGCCTAGTACAAAGTATAAACTTCTGTAAATATCCCCTTGATTTTTTTTTCTTTGTCTTTGTGCCACACCTGACTATACTCAGGACTTAGTACTGGCCTTGCATTCAGAGATCACTCCATGGGGTATTGGGAGACCATACAGGGTGCCAGAATTTGAACCTGGGTCTATTGTATGCAAAGAAAGCATCCTACCTGCTCTACTGTCTCTCTGTCCCCTCCCTTGATTTTAAAAGCTGCCACCAATCCACCTGTACTATTCTGCCTCTTTCTTCCATCTCCATGGATGGGATCAGTTTCATCTTATAACTGAGAATTCCAAAGTTAGAAAACAATTGGGGGTGGGGGCGGTCAACTAGGAGACCTAGGAAACAGGTCTCTAGAAATCTTCCTCTTCAAAATTTTTTTTTCTATTGGTAATCAATTTATATGTGAGGAGTAGTGATCAGTGTACTAGATACTTGTGGATGGTTCTATAAGTATTGGATCATTCGCCAAATATCAGTTACCTTATTGTTCTCAATTTTGGAATTACACAGCATTCATGAGATAAAAAGGTAAGTAAATGACTATTGCATTTTTCTGATGTTTTCTATGAGTTGATCAAATGTAAAAAAATTCTTCACCTATAGGCTACACCTCAAGTTACAAACTTAACTAAAGTTATACATGTGTGATTATACACTGATCTATTCACTTTATTCTTTATTTTTTGTTTTTAAATTAAATCACCACAAGATTTGCTGTTCCAAAGATTGTTCATGGTTGGGATTAAGTCGTACAATGTTTTAGAACCTTCACCAGTGCAAGTTTCTCAGTACCAAGGTCCCTGGTTTCCCTTCTGCCACTTAAAGCCTGCTTCTATGGCAGGCAGTTTTCTTCTTTGTCTCTCTTGTGGTCTCTCACTCTTTCCATTTTTGCATTGTAGTCTGCAGTACAGGTACTGAAGGGTTATTATGTTTGTCCCTTTGCCTACTTTCAACACTCAGTTCTTGTCCAGAGTGATCATTTCTAATTATCATTGTGATGGTGATCTCTTAACTTTGAGCCTGGCAAGCAAGGTTTCAATATTGAGGAATAAATTGTTATCATCAGTATGTTATTTTTTAATCAAGAAGTGTAATGAAAGTAGTTCAATGAATTAAGGTTTGAATACTTATGACAAAGTGCAATTTGAACTCCAAGTGAAGAAATGTCAGGAAAACGAAGGAAGTGAATCGAAGGATACAGCAACTACTGAAAATTAAAAGGACAAAATGATTAACGCAAAGGAACTCTGTATTAACAGGAATCGCCTATTTCAAACATATTCATGGTGAGAGATTGTATCTACTTTTGTATCTACTTTTAGGAATTACTCCTAGTAATGTGGGAGGCACAATATGGGATGCAGGGAATTGAACCCGGGTTGCCTGCATGCAAGGCAAACACCCTAACTGCTGTAGTGTCGCTCCAGCCCCTTGATGACATTTTTCATGCAGCTTTCTTGACTCAAAAATGTTCCAGGAAAAGTCTCCAGTAATGATTAATTGGAAATGGGATTTGGTATACAAAAAAGAACAGAAGGTAGAGAAAATAAGCAAAAATACATCACACCCTCTACTCTGGGATTGTTTATATGACACCTGAAAAAGCAAAATATTCCTATCCCATCATCCATAGGATTATTATATCCTGCCACAAGTTTGACCAGTGACAGATCTGGTTAGGCAGATGCTCTCTGGAAACCTATAGGGAAGGTATACCAAATAGTTGAATTTATAGTTCAGAATACTTGAATTGACAATTGTCACTGTCACTGTCACTGTCATCCTGTTGCTCATTGATTTGCTCAAGCGGTCACCAGTAACGTCTCCATTGTGAGACTTGTTTGTTACTGTTTTTGGCATGTTGAATATGCCATGGGTAGCTTGCCAAACTCTGCTGTGCTGGCAAGATACTCGCGGTAGCTTTCTGGGCTCTCCGAGAAGGGTGGAGGAATCGAACCCGGGTTCGCCACATGCAAGGCAAACGCCCTACCGTTGTGCTGTCCTCCAGCCCGAATTAACAATTGGGAATTAAAAACACCATCTATATATTCCTGTCCTTGAGGACCACAATAAGTTTATTTTCTTCATAGGAATGCAAACCACTGACATTCTAACCTACCTCTATTCTGACTCACTGTGGCATAAAAAATGAATAACGAAACAAAAAAATATTGATTCAGAAACCTCGATAATGGCACATATTATCAGTAACATTAGACATGGGTGATTTTTTTAGAAAAACAACCAAACTACATAGACAATGTATCAAACTTCTGTTATGGTTCTAGAAAGACTACCATAATAGTACATTGTTGTGGGTTTATCTGACTTGCCCTAGGTTACTGCTACTTGAGCATTTATCCACTCCCTTTTTCAACATAGAAAAGACACTCTGTGCAGAACAAATACAACTGTACCTGGTAACTAGTACATCTCCACTATCACTGGTAAGAAGAGTTATCATACACTCATAAGTACACTCATTATTCATGACTTTCCATGTTTCCATGTGAACTAAAGACATAAATGACAGTCAACTGAACTTGCTCTTACTGAACTCTGCTTATGAGAAAAGATATGTCCTAAATTAGTATGGCCTTAAATGTAATTTTAATGCTTCCTTAGTGCTATTATCTAAGCAGAGTGTTTTCACAATATTTAATGAATTAATTTTAAAAAAGAATAAATACCCTGGACAATGTGAACCCAAGGAACGTACTATAATTATCATTTCAAATCACAGGGTTCTTGAGTGAAATAAAATTACTTATTTTGGGACTTGCTCCATATTTTATTTTTCCTGTACTTGTATTACTGTTGTATCATCTGTCTCCAGTGCAACCAAACAGCCACTGAACAAGCCATTATCATGCTCATCAAGCCCTTTGCTCACTGCTATAGACAGATTATGGAAGAGGAGGCAGGTAAAGTCATAAGGGCTGTTTATGATGGGTATAATGTTGTAGGAGATTATTGAAAAGACTTTCCCACCATTTAATGTGAGAGTTTAACCTAAGTAATTGGAGGCACACTGGCCTTAATCCTTGGATGGACTCTATAATCCACTGTTTCCACAACAGGAGTTGTTTCAAAGATGCAGATTTAATTTAATAATATATTGTTGGCATATGTATGATTAAATCCCACTAAAGTCTCTAGATAAACTTTTGAGATTCTGGTAGTCAAGAATGGGGATTAACTTGCTTTACAACAACTCAAATCAAGCCTTTTAAGTAAGTTGCTTTGCTTCTAAAACTGCCATCTACCAATATGAAATGGCTTGGCTCTTTCTTTCATCTGTACTTACCAGAGTCAGTTTCATTTTTCATCTAGAAGTTGTAGATGAATAAAATTATTGTGTTCTGTATCTCAAAATAATTTAAAAAGAGGATAGTTTCAGACATAGCTATAACATAAAGTTAATGCACAAATTATATTTATACAGTAGTCTTAAAAAGTTATTTATTTTGTAAAATAATTCTGAGAGAAAATATTTTAAAAATTCTAAGAAGATGACAACAATTAAAGAAGATGTTCAAGAAGACTTTTTATATATTTCTTATTTTCTTCATTAAAATAATATCACTGTATCACTGTCATCCCGTTGATCATCAATTTACTCGAGTGGGTGCCAGTAATATATACATTCGTCCTAACACTGAGATTTAAGCAGCCTCTATTTACTCATTCTTCCCAGCTGTGCCGAATTGGAGGCTTTTTCAGGATAAAGGGAATGAGACCCAACATTGTTACTGTATTTGGCATATGGAATATGCCACGGAGAGCTGGCCAAGCTCTGCCGTGCGGGCAGGATGCTCTCAGTATACTGCCAGTTTCTCCGAGTAGGAGAGTTAGGCTACCAGAAGTTGTGAGGCCACATTTGCTTCTGGGAGCTTTGTTATATAGTCTCTGGATTTTGGCCATTGATGGGATTACACAGCTGCCAGGTGTAGTTTTTGGGTGTGACTGTCAAGCTACTGGAAAATGGGAGATCTGTTTTTTTTTTTTAATTTATTCTTTTATTGAATCACCATGTGGAAAGTTACAAAGCTTTCAGGTTTAAGTCTAAGTTATACAATGCTCAAAAACTCATCCCTTCACCAGTGCACATATTCCACCACCAAGAATCACAGTATACCTCCCCCCTCCCCCCCACCTCCCCAGCCCCCCACCCCACATGTGTAACTGGTAAATTTCACTTTACTTTCACTTTACTTTGATTACATTCAATATTTCAACAAAAAACTCACTATTATTGATTTGGAGTTTCTCCCCCCCTAAAGTTGACCTGCTGGAAAGAAAGCATTTGGTAATTTGTTTTCCATTGCTGAGAATGAAAAGATATGAGGTCAGGAGGCCACAATGGCAGCCAAACAGTTTTGGATTTCTGTATCTTAGTATTTTAGTAACTAAGTCCAGAGAAATATCTGCCAGAAATTGCATCATTGTAAGCTTGTACCTCTCAGCTACTTTATATTCCACATATGAGTGCAATCTTTCTATGTCTGTCTCTTTCTTTCTGACTCATTTCACTCAGCATGATACTTTCCATGTTGATCCACTTATATGCAAATTTCATGACTTCATGTTTTCTGACAGCTACATAGTATTCTATTGTTTAGATATAACAGAGTTTCTTTAACCAGTCATCTGTTTTTGGGCACCCTGGTTTTTTCCATATTGTGGCTATTGTAAACAATGCGTCAATGAACATAGAAATGCAGATGTCATCTCTATACCTTTTTGCCTCTCCGGGATATATTCCCAGGAGTGGTACTGCTGGGTCAAATTGAAGCTCAATTTCTAACTTTTTGAGAAATGTCCATATTGTTTTCCAAAAGGGCTGGACCAGTCAGCATTCTCACCAGCAGTGAAGGAGAGTCCCTTTCTCCCCACATCCATGCCATCACCAGTTGTTTTTGTTTTTTGGGATGTGGGCCAGTCTCTGTGGTGTGAGATGATATCTCATTGTTGTTTTGATCTGCATCTCCCTGATGATTAGTGATGTTGAACATTTTCTCATGTGCCTCTTAGCCATTTGGAATTCTTCTTTGGGAAAGTTTCTGTTCATTTTGTCACCCCATTTTTTGATCAGGTTGGCAGTTTTCTTCCTGTGGAGTTCAACCAGTGCATTGTATATCCTTGATATCAACCCTTTATCGGATGGGTACTGCGTAAATAATCCTTTCGAAAATGGGAGATCTGGGTCCTGATCTGAGCAGGCTTGGAGTTCTCAGCCCCAGGTCCTGCACACCTGGGTTCCTCTGCCTGTTCCTTCATGCATGAGGCTCAGACAAATGTGTGGAGAGGGGCCTTGAGCACAACTGTGGCTGGGTTTTGGAGATCTTTGGCTGCCGGGGCTTTGCTCGGGGCAGGGAATAAGACTCATCCCACCCCCTTAGAGGGGCCCAGGTGAAGACAGCCAGACACGGCACGGGGGCAAGAGACTCTTAATGTTTATCAATTTATATTTATTTTTAACTCTAAAAAACAACTAAAAGGAAATTCAAATTAGTGAATAATAAAGGAGCACAATAGAATTCTAGTAAAAATTAGTGAGAATGATTCTAAACTGGCCAATAAAGATAAAGACATTTCAAGATAAGAAAAATACAAAATAAAGCATGGAATATTAAAAATAATATTTTTATTGATTGAATTAAACAGTATAAAATATTTAAAGTATGCATAAAACATTACTTTGGAAAATTAATCTCTGCTCTATACTGTTAAAAAATTAAAAATGAAATAATAAAATTGACCATAATTTTTAAGCTAACAGGAAATAAATTTTTTTGCATAAAAACAAAAACTGTGACCAATTTGCCAGATATTAAAATATATCAAAATGTCATAGCTTAAGAGCATCTATATTTACATAAACAAGATAACTTATACATTCAAAATATATTTATAGGAACATTCTGAGAAATAATTTAGAGATATTTATACAAGTGACATTTGTTTAGCTTGAAACAATATGAGATAGACATTCTGTTTATACAAAAATAAGTAAATGCAAAAATAATCAGAGATTGCAAGACCATTTGTGTGCTGTTCCTGACTATATCTCTCAGAGATCCTCATTATTCTGAATTTTTCAAAAAATTAATTATCTGCTTAATGTTTATTTCACTGTATTAACCCATGTATATGTACCAATGCACCATCTTCAATTTAGTTATATCTTTATTTTTATATGCTTATAAAAGAACTTGTATTCTCTGTATATTTCAGCAATTTTTATATCTTTCTCAAACACATAGTTTTGAAACTCATCTGTGATGGTGCTTTTCACAGCAATTTGTACATGTCTTTATGTATTCTATTGTATGAATACCACTCTTATTATTATATAGGCATTATTTTCTGACTTTCTCTTTATTGTAGCTTTTATTCACACACACAAAACAACAAGGCAGAAATATATGACTATGTCAATTCAGGTAAAAAGTTGACAAAATTCAATCGCAATTTATGATAGAAACCCATAGAAAACCAAGTATAAAAGGAAACTTTTTCAGTTGATAAAATATTGCCCAGAGTAAAACATCACAATGATGTTTAGGATGTTTTTCTGTCTGAAAAGTAAGACAAGGTTTAACACCTTCATTGCTCCTATAGACTCCTATACAGTCCTATATTACAATAAAATAATCCTTTGTGGGGAAAACAAGATTGGAAAGAGAACAGTGCTATACGGAATGAAAATTCCAAATATCTCCAGAGCCAGTATTGAGCAGGCTACTTATTTGTTAGAAGATCTGTATTGATCATTACATAGAAAACATTTGAGGATCAGGAAAAGACATCCAACTGGATTAATGACAACAATTCGGAATTCTCGCAGGGTCAGAATCTGTGCTTCTTACGAGTCAGATTTATAAATCACATAAAAGTCTAAATTTGCAAGTAATGAGAAACAGCCCTACATTAAAACCTACTTTAAACTCACTTGGAAAACAAAGAAGCATGATCTAGATGGACCACTGTGGCCTGACCAATATTACAGAAGGTAGGGCCTTTACCTAACATGTGGTCGACACGGGTTAGATCCTCTGTATCGAATATGGTTCCCTGAGCATCTCCAGAACTAATTTCTGAGTGCAGAGCCAGGAGTAACCCCAGAGCATCGCAGGATATGACCCAAAATTAAAAAAAAATAGTAAAAAGACCAAATGTTCCAAAGCAACTTAATAATACTCTAAAAACAGACATTATGGAGATTTTTAGTAATATAAATATCTGACCAACAAAGTAAAACTTGCATATCTCACATCCAATTAGTAATCATTAAGCATTTAAAATAAAAATTAAGAAAATATGTAGTTTAGGAATAAATATTAAAATAAACATTAAAGTGCTTGTTATATGTATCTATAACACTCCCATCAACAATGACATATATAGATCATATCCAATATTTCTGTTAATTACAAAAAAGAATTTTATTTTTATATTACATAAGATTTTATTCTTACATTACATAAGAAAACACTACTTTCCATCTCTTCACTTATTACAACCATTATCATATGAATTTCATGTTATCTTCTGGTCTTAAAGGGCTTCATTTAATGATACATAATTTGATGCTGATCCCCCCGTACTTTTCTAATTTCCTCCTTTGGAAATCTTTCCTGATGTTACCTAAACTCACTTTTATCTAGTTCTTCTTCTGCCTTAGTATTTTTTACTTATTCCAGGCAGTCTTTTACCCTCAATGCATCAATGAAACCACTTATCAATGTCATGATGGCTCTAAATCTTGGTGCTACTTAATTTCATTTTACTTGATCTACTAGCAGCATTTGATCTCGTTGACCACTCCCTCTTTCATAAAATACAATCTTTATTATTTTCACATGCCACACTTTCTTGACTGCTCTATTTCACTTTGCTATTTTTCAGCCACCTTTACTATCTCATCTTCTAAATTTTGGGGTTGATTTAGGACTCGGTGTTTCCTCCTATTTTATCTTTTATTTAGATTAATTCTCTTTATGCTTCTATTCAGCCCATGACTTTTATTTTCATGAATACACTAAAGAAATGCAATAATTTATCTTCCATCTAAACTGTCACTGACTTTGTAAGTCATCTGTTTAATTGACATAATGGAATTTTTATTTGACTAAAAGGCACTGAACCATAATGCTGAATCCAAACATTTTTCCATAGCTGATGTTCATCATCTTCTTCACAAAATAGTGATTTTATATTTTTATTATTTTTCTCCAGTTATTATGTCCAAAGAACCTTGGCAATACCTTTTATTGAGCTCTTTGTTTCACTTTTCACATCATTACCCACTTGTCCACTAATGACATTGGCCTACTGTTAAGTATACAGAAGTGCAAACACTTCTCATGATGTGACAGCCATCTTGCTTGACTCCAGATATTCTTGCTTGACTCCAGATATCTTAAATGTTTTTTCAACTGAGATACTCTCTGTGAATCTTCTCAAATGATACTTGTAAAAGTTCAACAAACATTACACATGCCAGCATTCCCTTTTAGGTCACATTTTTTTCTCTCATTTGCACTTATCAAAGGAATGCTGCATCTTTTTCTAATTCTTTTTCAAATTTATATTTTATTTACAATGTCTGTACACATCTGCCACACTTTTTTCTTACTTTTTTTTATCTTTTATAAGGAAGTGGGAGGGGACACCCAGAGATGCTCAGGAGTTATTCCTGATCTGCCCAGTTATTCTGATTGCCCAGAGTAATTCTTGAATTACTCTGGGCAATGCTCAGGGAACTATATGGGATGCAAGGAATTGAACCTGGAGCATGTATGTGCAAAGTAAATATCCTACCCACTGTATTATGGGTCGAGTCTTGTGTTTCTGACTTTTTTGATGCAGCCCATTCTCAAGGTGTAAAGTGGTGTCTCATTTGCATTATAATTTCAGTAATTATGAGTGTTTTTTTCATGTTCCAATTGACCATCTGTTGTAATATTTGAAGTGTCTATTCAGCTATTCTCTCCATTTTTTGATGGATTTTCTTGAATTCTTTTTTAGTTTTTGAGTTTCTTCTGTATGTTGGATATTAGTTCTTTGTCAGATATATGGAGTACAAATATTTACCCCAAATTCAGTAGGATGTCTTTTTGTTTTAATGATAATTTTATTTTGCTCTCATTTTTAAAACTTTGCTTCTCCTTTATAAAATTATGGATTTGAATTCCCAGAGTTTTAAAAATACAATCATCATAGAGCATTTTAGAGTATTTACTCAAAATCTTTTACTCACTTGTAAGTCATCAGTCTATTTTTGTTAACTTTTGTGTGTAATGGCTGTTCATGATCTTTTGCCAATTTTTGCATGTTATTACCCATTTTTCTAATGAATGTTGGAGATACCCCTTTTTCTATGTTACCCTTTTGGAAATTTTGTCACAAATTGTTTAATTATGTGAGAACTTAATTCTAATTTTTTCAATTATAGTCTAGCTGTAAATATAATACCAAGCTTTTTGATTATTATGGATTTGAGTATATTTTGAATTCACTAAGTGTGATGTCTTCATTTTTCTCTTTTGTCTCAGGACTATCTTGCCTACCAAGGCCTTTTGTAATTTCATAAAAATTTAGTATTTTTAGTTTTATTTCCTTAAAGAACGCCATAGGGATGTTTATAGAACTTAAACTTGTTTTTGATCTGACTAATGTTTTTGATTTTATGGACATTCTTACAATATTAGGTTTTAGCATCCATAAACATAAAATATTTTTATATCTCCATATATTTCTATTTCTTTTAATAGTGACTTGTATTTTTTAGAGTGTTATTATTTCATTTCCTTAAGTTTATTCCCCAGTATTTAATACCTCAAACCATGAGTGCAGTGGTTGGAAAGATAATATAGTGGGTAGGTCATTTGCCTTGTACTCGGTGAACCTGGTTTCAATTCTAGCACCCCATAAGGTACCCTGAGCCACCAGGAGTGATATATGAGTGCAGAGCCAAAAAGTAAGCCCTGAGTACTCATGGCTGTGCCCCACCCTCTAAAAACAGAAAAATGAAGAACATGATTGCAAATCGGACTAAAGTTTTGTCTTAATTGCTCGCATATACAAATGTAATACATTTTCTTGTTGGTTTACAGATTCAAGTAGTTTTTTTTCTGTGGAGCATTTAATATTTTATGTTAAATTATAGCATATATAAGTAAAATGTTTTTTCTTGACTTCCTTGATTCTTTTATATTTTAGTTGCAATTTCATTATTTTTCTAATTAATTTATTATCTTCATTTTGTTGAATTTATATTTATTTCTTTCATTTTTTGCCAGTTATTTCAGGCTATTTTTTAGATTAATTGAAGTTTTTCTGTTTTCCTAATGTAAGTCTGTATTGCTATTACTTCTGTCTTATCATGGCATTTGCTGTGTCTTATATATTCTGATACATCATATGCTAATTTGTGTTTGTTTACATATATTAAACAAAATATTTTGCATATGCAGTTTCTTAACAGTTCTATTCCTGGGATTATAGCTTACATATGAGCATATTCATTAGAGCTTTGAATGTCAATAAATAAATGGAATGGAATTATTAAAATAAGCTAGTTTTAAGTTATTATAATGAAATTTGTGCATTTATTAAACATAGGTTGATATCACATATATATGAAAGCACATATACATATTAAAACTATTTCTGAGAATCTATTTGGATTCATAGTAGAAAATTCATAATTGTATTCCCTGTCATCATATACATATACATATATATCTATGTCTTTATATTTATATCTATCTGTATCTGTTCTATATACAGATTTCCCACTATCCACATCCTGAGTGATGCATTTATTAAAATAGACAAAGTAATATTAACTCATCATTATCACTCCAAGTATAAAGTGAAATTAATGATAAATTGATAAATTTATCATTTATCAATTGATAAATGATATATATCAATTGATTTATAGTACAATCAATTGTACTATAAATTCTATATCAATTATATTTTTAAGGACTCTCATATTTCAAGCAGTATAAATCATTTTATATATTATTCATCAAAATATCTTTGCTTGGATGACTGCTGACCCCTAGAGAAACAAACATCCATTTTATCTTAAGGATTAATAATGCAAGCTAATATTTAGTAATTTATACCTTGCACATTCAGTAATATTCTTTTTTTGGCTGGTGGAGGGGCCATATATTGCTGTTCTCAGTGTATGTTCCTAGGTCTGCATTCAGAGATCATCCCTGGCAATCTTGCGTCTTGCTTGGGTGACTTTATGGGAATAGGGGAAGCCCAGCTCACCTGCATAAAAGGCAATCATTGTACTCCCTGTACTATCTCTCGGACTCTATATTTAGTATATATTCTTATAAGCATGTGTTTTTGTTTAACCCAGAATTTCTATTAGTAAAATAAATTAATCAAATTATAAAAGCACCACTTTTAAGAAAGCAAAATGAAAACCTAGAGAATTATTAGAAATTTCTAAATTTGTATGAAAGGTATTTGAATACAATCACTAGTGGATCAAGTTTGCCTTACATAAGATGTAGCTGTACTTTAATTCAGATGTTTGCAAAAAGTTAAGATGAACTTTCTAACTATTATAGTGTCATCTGAAAATCTAAATTTCTCGATGATCTTGAACTGTTCTAATATCTTGAAAATAGGATTTAAACTGCATTCCAAAAAGAAAAAAATTCTAATCTATTAATCCACCCACACTTGATATCAGAGCTGTAAACAGCTTTCTCAGGTCAGTGGAGAGGATAACGGGTTTCTGAAAGATTACCACTCAACGGAGAAATGTTTAAGACACCACGCTGCCTTGTTTGCCTCAAGGCATCAATTCCCAAAAGTCTCAAGAAACTCCCAATAAAGTCTAAAAGAATTAGCTTCAAACATGTGACCTAATTAAAAAATCTAAAATAAAAAACAAATTTTCCATATTCTTTATTGAGTAGGCAGTGTGGGCAATAAAAAATCAAGATGGATTAAACATCAAGTAACCTAACATAGGTTTGTTGAATGCTTTGTTATACCAATTTCAAAACTTCTACCAAAAATACGCTATTTTGAAAATTCTAAATATTCCTGATGCTTGAGTGCATTACATAACTTGAGACATTTTTTCTTAGAGACTGAAGTAATGGTTCCATAAATTCACACTCTGTTTGCTGTTGACTTAGAGAAGATAGAACAGAATACAAATTGCCTTTTAGGTAATAATGTTCAATATGGTTTATTTTCACTGCTTCTTAGAAACCATCAATCTATTCAATTTTTCTATCTTTATATTAAAGTAAAATAGATAAATATTTCCTAAATATCTTGGGAATTAGACTTCTAGAATAAAATAGTTGTGGGAATGCTATCATGTTAGGAAAATTATAGAGGGCTACATGAGTTTTCGGTACAGTTCTGTCATGAAAAACAGGTTCACTTGGTTAAATCAGTTAATCATACTTGCATCAGATTTATGTAAAGGAAAATTGCTGCTGTAATTTTATAGAACTCCATGAGATGTCATATTTATCTGAGTTTCATTTAAAAAGTGCATATACTTTTAAAATTTGTTTCATGTTCATGTGCCAATAAATCATATTTTCTGTAAGTTTCCTTTTTTTTCAGTTGGGCACCTGCAGAAAGATAATTTATTGTCATAATGATTTGGAGACAAATTCCGATGGCAACACTGAGTGTTAAAAACCTCAAGAGAGGAACTGGATAGATAGTATTACAGTAAAATGCTTACCTTGCATGTAGCTAACCTAAGTTATATCCCTGCACCCCATACGGTTCCCCATATCCCACAAGGAGTAATCCTTGAGCATAGAGCCTGGAGTAAGCCCTGAGCACAGCCTGGTGTGTCCAAAAATAAAATAAACAAACAAAAATATCTCAAGAGGTTCTATGAGATGTATATGTTTCCTGACACACTTGTATTTATAGAACAATATCCAAGTTTATGTTACTTAGAAAAGCATCATGCAATTTAATTTACATATGTTTATTTATCACTTCTAAGATGATTTTTTTTGGTAAATTTAGTTCCTATATAAGTGAAAATAAGCAAGGGTAGATTATATTAGGAATTGATTATTATGACTTTATTTGATATCCTCCACATTTTATAGACACAGATACGCATAAAACCAATATGTTCAGAGTATTCAAATCTTTCATTTTTGTTTTTGGGAAACACACAATGTGCTGAGGACTGAGTACTGCCTCCGTTCAGGGGATCACTCCTGGGTGCACTAACGTCACCAAATGCAGTGCATGAAATTGAATTGGGGTCAACCAAATGCAAGGAAAATCCTTTATCCCCCAATCTCTTTGGTTCCACCTTCAAATTTTTGAAAAGTGCTCTGAACTTCAGAGATTCCTACAGAGGGCAAAGGGCTTTGTTGTATGTGACTGGCTCGTTCAATTCATATATTTTCCAGAACCTTCCAGGAGTGATACTGAAAGGCAGAGGCAGGGGTATGGACTGAGCACCTCTTCGGTGTGGCCCCCAAACAAAAAGAACTTTGCTTTTTGTTTTGTATTAAAAGTAATTTAGTTGTTTTGTCACAAATAAAATGTGACTTCATGAAGGTCTGATGCTTAAATAATTTATTCATTATTTTTTGCACCAATGTGTGGACATTACACTTCGTGTAATTAACTGAATTACTAACAGTATTTTAGATGTTCTTTCAATTTATACTAGCAATATGAATGAAAACATAAAATGAGAGTATGGTAATGATATTTTACTTTCATAGAATCATCAAAGCAATACAAAATAAGTAAGCTATCATACCTTCCAACAAATGTGATCTTCAATTATGACCAATCTTGACTTTAACCATTCATGATATTTTCAACTTAAAGCAATATCTACAATAATCTAAAAATCCAGTAGGCAAAAATATTATTCAAAAATTTGCATGTTTGAGAAATACCTTCAGATTTTATAGTAGTAGTTCTCACTGTATAATCCTTTGACCACAACATTAGTATCACCAGGAGCTTGTTAGAAAAGCAAAGCTACTGGCATTATCTTAAACACACTGAATCAACATTTTTGAATGAAGTCAAAATAGATGAATGTCAACATGTCTTCCATACTTATACATGCTTCAATAGAACAATTAGACTTACTGATCTAGATTAGCTTGAACTGTAAACATTTTTTGAGTTGACACAAATTGTGTAAAATAGAGATTGACAGAAAGAAAATTTTGACTTGGAAAACCAAGGAAAAGTATATGAAAGATAGCTTCCTTGTATTAGTCCTGATTGGATGAGAATGAAATTAATCCCCAGAAAATAGAAAGAGTAGAGAAAACTATGAAAGAAAAAAATGAAAAGTATTATTCATAGATTTTCCATAAAAATCACCTGTGTGTCATTTGAAATTTACAAATATTTAGACTTTAGTTATTCTTTCCACTCAGAATTCATAAAAACCCTGGATTTCCATTCTGTAAAAGCTTCCAAGATTGAGGACTAATCTTGATATGACTAGTCTTGATATGACTAATCCTACAATAAATATACTGATCCACATGGTGGCAGCAGAGTATCAGTGCCAGTGACACTTAGCCTGGGGGTGGGAAAAAAGAAGTTTATATTATTATTATTATTGTTGTTGTTGTTGTTATTGTGCTTCATTCTGTGACTTTGGTATTTATTTTGACTTGAGGACTGGTGCATATTTTAAAATTTGATTACTTTCAAACTTAAGAAAAGGCATTTTAAGATTTTCCTTCTTCATCTTTATTTTCATTGCCTCACATTTAGGAGAGCTACATATTTGATAATTGGAATTTTCTAAATAACTACATATGATAAACACAATTTATGATTAAAATGAAAACATTTTGTTTGTTTTCTAACATAGAACTTTATTCTGATCACCTTTCTGAAATTGAAATCCTCTGATATTTTAATCAAAATTACTTATATTTTGGTGTTTACATATTATTCACATTCACATTTTATTGAACTTGCTTACTTTCTAACTTTAAGAGCTGAGTAATTTCTTGGAGTTGTTACCTTCTTTCAATCAAATAGCAACACGATATGGATATGTACTTGTAGTGAAACAGTTTGGGCCAAACTTTTTGCATTTCACCATACCACTGTATTACTGTCATCCCATTGCTCATTGATATGCTAGAGCAGGCACTGATAATGTCTCCATTGTGAGACTTGTTGTTACTGCTTTTGGCACATCGGATACTCCACGGGTAGCTTGCCAGGCTTTGCTGTGAGGGCAGGATACTCTCAGTAGCTTGCTGAGCTCTCTGACAGAGACGGAGGAATCGAACCCGGTTGGCTGTGTGCAAGGCAAATGCCCTACCCACTGTGCTATTGCTCCGGCTATTGCATTTCACTATGTATATTAATTTAGGGATAAATATATGTAGCATGCTGCAAATAGTAATTCCATGCAGAGACAGTCTGATAGTCTTTGTGAAATGAAATTAAACTGTGTAGCAATTCCCAAAAGCATGACTATGTAATTATTTTACATTGTTAGAGATTCCATTTGAAGGTGATTTCTTTAGCCTTTGTTTTTAAGAATACAAAACAGTAACTGATTAAAATAACTATGAATAATATAAAATAATTCTATATTAAACACTATATGTATTCTGGTATAGTAAGGCATTTTGAAATTGGCTGGTCCTAAAATATCCCTCCTACGGTGACAATATATCAGTAAAAACAAAGAAGTTCACAGTGTTCCTTCTGTATGCTAGGAAAAGCTTTGATCAATGTTTTACAATGTGTCATTATCAGGTAACACATTCTTCACAGTAGGTAATTAGCAGGTGATAATGAGAATCAAGTCCAATATTTCACATATGCCCCTGAAAGCTATACTTCCAGCAGGAAGAAAGTTCTAAGAAATCGAGTTACAAAATGACTTTCCACATATTGCTTTATTAAATAAAAAGGTAGATTCTTTTAAATTTTAAAGCAGGACAAATATTAGGAAAACAGAATCTGCAAATAACTGGATAACTATTGATCACTAGCTATGTATTATCTATGGAATTCAATGTGTTTTGATTGAACTTGTTTTTAAAATAATAGAGACTATTTTCATATGTCATTGACCTCAACTAAATATCTTGACTAATTTACAATTAACAACAAAAGCAAATTACTATTTATAATTGAGCACCAATTAACTATCTGACACTACACAATTGCAAGTATATCCTGATATTCTGTCAAGATTTGCCTGTCTTATGATTTCTGTCACCCGATGCCAAGGTGATGGATTTGGACAGTTAGATCATCCGGGGTTAAAACAGAAGGCATAGGAACCAAAGCCGTAGTACAGCAGGTAGGCTGTTTACCTTGCTCATGGTCTACGAGGATTGGATTTCTTGGCATGCCATCTTGTGCCCCTAGCACTGCCAAGAGTAATTCCTGTATATAGAGCTAGTAGTAAGTCATAAGAATCACTGAGCATCAACCACGAACTTAAAAATAAATAAATAACAAATATAATGTACATGATGGTGAAAGTCTAAAGCTCTATAGCCAAAAGATTAAGTTCTTTTTATCCTTATTCTTATGTGATCAAACTATGTGGCATGATAGATTACTTTAAGCTATCTGAGCTACAATTGCTTCAGCTTTAAGGATAATGAAGTGAATGATAGTGGTTCTTCATAGGGAAATAAAATAAATGTGAAAAGAAAAGTACATTTCTGAGCCACACCTAGCAGTGTTTAGGTCTTATACCTGGCTCTATGGTTACTCCTGGTGTTTCTTGGAGAACTCTAGGTAAGGACAGGGATAGAACCCAAGCCAGCTGCCTGCAAAACAATCCTCTTTACCTTATACTATCTTTCTATCTTCCCCAACAAAAGTAAAGTTATTAGTAAAAAAAAAAAGTAAAAATATATCTGAATTTATAGGTTTCTCATTTCCAATAATTTTATTTTTATTAAATTCTACTTCTATTAGAATGTACTGGAGCAATAGCACAGTGGGTAGGGCATTTGCTTTGCACATGGCTGACCCGGGTTCGATTCCTCTGTCCCTCTCGATAGCATGGCAAGCTCCCTGTGGCGTATTTGATATACCAAAAACAATAACAAGTCTCACAATAGAGACATTACTGGTGCCCGCTCGAGCAACTTGATGAACAACAGGACGACAGTGCTACAGTGCTTCTATTAGAATAAAACTATTAATATTTACCTAGATGTTGCCCAAGAAGAGATAGAATTAAACTAGTAGTTATTCATAATGGATCCAGATTCAGGATAAGAAATAAAGCAGCTTTATAGAACTTTAATTTTGGCACTGATTTGTATTACTAAAAATAATAGTGTTCCATGAATAAAATATTCCAGCACCTACACATACACCTACCCTCCACCATCGTCTAGTTCCCTCCACCATTGTCCCAGTTTCCCCACTCCCACCCCGTCTGCTCTCTCCCTAAACACCCTTTCTCCCTTCAGTGATATGCTTCCTACTAAAAATCAGTTCTAAGTTTCTCTTGCCTTCGGGAAATTACTTATTATTTTTTATATTCTGTATCTCTCCCTCTGCTCACTTCACTCAGTATAGTACTCTCCAAAGCCACCCATGCAGTAGTGTGATTCCTCTTTTCTTATAGTCAAGTAATATTACATTGTTTATATGTGCCATGATTTCTTTATTCAGTCATCTGTTCATGGACATTTGTGTTTTTCATATTTTGGCTACTTTGAATAGTACCGCAATAAACATAGGAGCACACATTATCTTTTCTGAATAAAGTCTTTGGCCCTTGTGCTAGATGCCAAAAAGTAGAATTGCTGGATTATATGGAACTCAATTCCTATGGTTTGTTTTTGCTTTAAGATGCATCCATATTGTTTTCTAAAAACATTAATCAAGTCAACATTCCTACCTCTATTTCCTCCGTGTCTTCACCAAAACTGCTTGCCTTTGTTCTTTGTTATGTGTTCAAGTCTCACTGGTATGAGATTAAATCTCAGTGTTGTTTTGATTTGCATTTCCTTCATAAGTCATACAAAGCATTTTTATACATCTCCTGACCATCTGTATGCCTTCTTTGGATAAGTTTCTGTTCATCTACCTCTGACCCACATTTAAATTTTTGTTTGCTATTAGGCCAGTAGTGCTCAGGTTTTACTTCTGTTCCTAAGCTCAACTGTCATTCCTGGCATTACTTGGGGAACTGCATGTGTGGATGGAATCAAATCTAGGCAGGTCACAATTTCTTGACTAATTCTTGTCCTCTTTCCCCCATTTTTATGGTGTTATTTTCAGTGCCATAAATGTCTTGTATGTTAATCCTTTGTCAGATGCATGGTGCTCAAACAATTTGAAGAAAGAAAACTATTTTAGTAAAATGAAACATGTGGTATGAATTTGAGAAAGCATAGTGTTTCTACTTTGATGATCTCAGGACAAGACTCCCATGTTATATAACAACTATCTATAACTGACTTCATCTAAGAAAAGAAATACAATTATTTACAAAATAAATAGTGAAAACATTTTGGATAAAACATAAAAATGCAGTAGGAAAGCTCTAGTAATTAAATTGGTATTTATTAAGTGATAGATACGTGCCAGGAAATGTTTGAGGAGATAAAAATCACATTTCTTCTAAATAACACTGTCAGTTAGCACTCTAATTTTTGTTATTGCATTTAGACATTAATTTAGTTTCTGGAGTAATTAAAATGGTAAAACATATATCTGATATATATGTATATGTACATATATGTGTGTATGTGCATGAATGTACACTTGTAAGTTATGACATAGTATTCCTATTTCATTAACACCTCATTTTTACAAGATTATATCATGACATAACAGCTTGCCCCTGTCTTTCCAACATTTTTAAAAAAACCCTATTAATGAAACAATTTTCACCTAGACAACTCTTATTACCTGTGCTATAATAGATAATGATATACCCGATGAATTTCTAGATAAGATAAAGCAAATTGACTTTCCAACAAGATTCTATAGTAAATCTCTGAAAGTTATAGCTCTATATTTTCCCTAATTGACCCTCTATAATAATAGTAAAAAAAGAAATAATTATCTTTTTTAACCACTCTTAAAGATTTGTCACTATGCCTTTACAATTGTTATAGTAACTGGCCACTGAGAAAATGCCAAAGGCATTTACAGAAATCTAGAGTTCATCAAAAGGTTCTGCTTTATTAGTCTTTGCTGTTGAGTAAAATTATGCCTAATGAGAGGGGAAACAGAGCAGGGGCGAAAGGTAAGAAGGCAGTGCTGTGATCAGATAACTATGGAAACAGTTGCTAGGAAGCACAGACATTAGCAAGTTCTTTTACTTGGCCCACTCTCCCAGGGCCTAACCCTTGTCCCATTTCTGGGATATATATTGCCACTTATTGCTGTAATCGGGAAGTGAACATTTTTGACTTCATGTGCTAATGATGCCCAATCTCACAATCTGTTTGTTGGAGTCTGAAGGATAGCACACATCACTATGATAAAACAAAACTGCTAATGAGAGAAGTAGACAGTAATTTGCAGTGGAAACATTGCTTCCTTGTGTTGAATTAACTATTCCTATTGTTTAGCATACTCCCAGTATCTTTGATGAAACACCATATGCAACTTTTGGGAAAAAGAATACCAAGTTTCTCTGCTACTAGCTTTGACACACTTTTTATTTAAACTAGAGATTACAAGCTAAATTTATTTTTAAGAATAATGCTGATCCCTCTTAACAAATTACAATGATTTGTACGATGTTTGATGATATTCTGTGATAGGCTATTTTTATTTTTAATTTAAAATATTCCTTTGCAATGAGAAACAAGCTCAGACAATTTTACAGGCCAATAAACAAATGTGTATTATTAATTGCCACTGTCAGGAAGTGTCTTAGTATTTGATTACTGGCAATGGTGCTTGCGAACAGATTCTTGGTAATAAGATCCTTGATTCTCTCGAAAGGTAGTCTGACAGATTAACTAACCTGTGATTTATCAAATCAAGGACACTCTCAGGAAGATTTGCGTGTTTTACTCCCTTTCAATCATAATAAGGAGAACGGCTAGTTCAAAATCAAGATAGGCATTCTCCCTTCCCTCTACAAACTTAGAGAATCAAGTACTGGTCATGGATAGTTGTTACATTAAGACATTTCTCTAGAGAAGTAAGTTTGTGAAAAAAACTGTTTTTATGAAACTCAACAGATGTTATTATCAACATAATTCTTTATGAGAATAGGAAACTTAGAATTTATTTCAGTTTTTAGTGCTACTGTAACAAATTACTACATAGTGACTTAAAATAACATAAATCTATTACTTTGTGGTTCTGGAGGTCAGACATCTAAATTGGTTTCTGGAATAAAATCAAGGTATGGGAAAGGCTTTGTGTCTTCCCTAGAGAATGTGTTTTGCTTTTCTGCTTTCTAAAAGCCACAGCATTCTTGACTAGCATTTTTGCAACTTAAAGCCAGTGAAGGTGAAATGTTTCTTTCACAACCTATCAATGACACTGATAGGTTACTAATTTCATGAATAAGGATTCTTGAAATTAGATTGGATATACTAGGGCAGCTAAAGATAATCTCCATATTACAGGTTCAGCTTATTAACAACCTCATTTCCATTGGCAACCATAGGTTCCTTTTTTCATGTGTATTACATATTCAGTTTCAGAGGCATATGTTGTGCAATGTATTCTATATTCTGTCTCTTTCAGAGTCTAAATAAGTTTGTTTTTTTGAAATTTATATGAAAAGTAGATAATGACCTTTACCAATGTGGGTTCAATGTTTTGAATATGCATTGCTGGAATCTAGTAATTATTAAATTGCTTTTTGATCATGTAAGATCAACTAATTCGATTTCTAAAATCCTTAGAGAAATAAATATGTGGGAGAGTAAACATAGTTGAGAAAATTAATAGCACTTTAATCTATATATCACTCATTCACTTACAGAGTAGTAGTTATGTTTAATTGCATTTAATATATTTTTAAAATATACACATTTATATATATACATACATAAATAGATATTTTAATATTCATCAAAACAAAACGTATCAAGATAACCAGAGGACATTATTTATTTATTTATATTTATTTATTATTTGGGGGCTACATTCAGCAGTTGTTACTGTTTTTGGTATATCGAATACAACTTGCCAGGCTCTGCTGTGCAGGCGGGATACTCTCAGTAGCTTGCAGGGCTCTCCGAGAGGGACGGAGGAATCAAACCAGGTCGGCCTCTTGCAAGGCAAAAGCCCTACCCACTGTGCTATTGCTCTGTTCATATTATATATGCCAAAAACAGTAACAAGAAGTCTCACAATGGAGACATTACCGGTGCCCGCTTGAGCAAATCGATGAACAATGGGAAGAGAGTGCTACAGTGCTACATTTAGCAGAGCTCAGGGATTACTCCTGGCTCTGCACTCAAAGGTCACTTCTGGTAGGGCTCACCAGAAGAAACCATTTAGGATTTCTGGTACTGAAACCAAATCATCATCATGGAAGGCAAGCACCCTACCTGATACATTATCTGTCCAGCACCAAGGATAATTATTGTGTCTCTATATAAATTGTATATTTTATGGTTAGTAAGGGTTGAGTTCTGTTATATTTTTACATATCTGAATTTTAGGTTAATCTTTTAATTGCTAACTCAATGCAGTTGTGGAATACTTCTTTATTTGCATTCTCTTTTATTAATTTTTTATGTTTGTATATTTGTTTCTGCATTTGGGGCCACACCCAGTGGTGCTCACAGGTTACCCCTGGAGGCTCTATCCTGAAAAGTGACCTTACCGGTGCCCACTCTGCCTGGCAAGCTACCCGTGCATATTGGATATACCAAAAACAGTAACAATAAGTCTCTCTACGAGAGACGTTACTGGTGCCCGCTTGAACAAATAGATGAGCAACAATGGGATGACAGTGACAGTGACAATTCAAGAATAAATAATTGCTATATGGGAGCAATCCCTATAAGAAGGTTTTTGTAAATTTTCCTCTATCATTATTTGTTTATCATCTCATGACTTTCCTAATTAATTTAAGATAAGCAAATAGGCTGTACAGTGTTTGTTCTCAAGTTACAGTAAAACAGGTTTAGTTGGCTTGTGGACATTTAATTTTTGCCCAGTCTTTCAGACTACTAATTGATAAATCAATAATATCCAAAATAGGTGATTTGGTTCAGTTGTTAACTGGCTGAAAATGAAGGGATGCTCTACTATGTTGCTATTGAAAACTTAAAGCTAAAGGTAACCAGGTATATGTCTTGTATAGAATATCTCTCTATAACAAGTATAGATATTTTTTATCTTATTAAAAAAGAGCCTTTTAGTTCAGTGCTTCCTAAATTGAACAGTTTATAAATGACAAGTAAAAGAGAGAAGGTTAAAGTAACTGTGTTAAAGAAAATCATTTGAAATGTACTTCATTTTACAGTGGCAGCTAGTTAAATTACCTTTATTTTGAGTATTTAATGTCTAGAGAAAAATGTGACTGGTAATACAAAGAGGAATGATATATAAAAAAAATTGCTAACAATTTATTCTTTGTACATAAAAGTTCCTAAAAGATCAGAAACTTCTCACCTGGAGTAGTTTGTCTTCATATGCATCACATTAAAATAAGGGTCAGGAGAGAAATTAAAGCAGTAGATTGTTTGCCGTTCATGTGGCTGATACAAGCTGGAGCCCCAGTAGCACTGTAGCACTGTCATACCGTTGTTCATCAATTTGCATGAGCAGGCACCAGTAACATCTCCATTGTGAGACTTGTTGTTATTGTTTTTGGCATATTGAATACTCTACGGCTAGCTTGCCAGGCTCTGCTGCAGGCAGATTCTCTTAGTAGCTTGCCGGGATCCCAGAGAGGGACAGAGGAATCAAACCTGGGTTGGCCGTGTGAAAGGCAAACAGCCCTATCTGCTGTGCTATCGCTCCAGTCCCAGTACCCAATCAACATAGTACTACCAGAAGTGACCCCTGAGCACAGCCAGGTATGACCCTCACCACAAATACACAAATTTAGGTAGTCATTATCTGTCATTTTCCCTCAAACTATTTAATCAATATGTATTTTAATAAACATATTTATTCTATTTTAATATGCTTTGCTCTCAAAATGTTTTTCATAATTGAAAGAATAATTTTAGTAAAATTATAGTTAAATTTTCTGCTTTAGTTAAAAATACTTTCATTAATTCCAAAAAAATTTAAGATTTAGATTTCAGAAGAAAATTAAACATTTGTTATATCAGAAAGGGACACTTGATAGTTCTTATTAGCTTTACACTGGGAAAAGAGATAATAATAAGCAATAATGTAGTCTGCATATTTTATTACTTTCACCTGGACAACATCTACTATGAAAACTTTTAAAGTTGAAATTACAAAATTATTATTTTATAAATTTCCAAATATATCCATGGGGAATGATTTACAAATTGAAAATGACATGGAAGAGCTTGCAAAAGACATAAGACTACCAATTAGAGAATAGGATAAGTAAAAACCAAGTATTGAGAAATAAAATATACATAATAAATAGAATACCTATTATTGAAATAAATGAGTTCACTGTTTATTGCAAGAGATTATTATTTGAATAATTAATATTATGATGTCAAAGTAAAAATTATAGCAATAATATTTGAGCAATTAATATTCAAATATATAGCAAAATATATTTGAATATATTCAAATATCTACAATATTTTAATAAAGACACCTAAAGAAAAATACAAAACAATATATTGAAACACAGGTGTTTAAATATAGACTAAAAATCACTTTTCATGATGTGATAGCCTCTACCTTATTTTTCCCCACATGTAAAAGTAGAAATTCTAATAATGACTTGTCTTACAAGACTTTGGAAAGAATTAATTGGGTAATTTTCTCAGGAGCTTTGAGATTAAAAGCTCAGAACAAGTACTAAGTATAAAATAAAAAATCAAAGAATTGCAATCAGAAAATATGCTAGTCAGGCAGATGAAAGGAGAAATAAAGAATGATAAAGGAGGTAAAAGTTAAAGTTTGAACTGATGGTAAGAGCGCAATAGTAATGAGTTTGAAAAGAAAATATAAATAACCTAATAAATTTAAGAGGCTGATATGTAAATATTTATCTATCTATCTATATGTATATATAATACTTCATTAACGATGGCATACTGAAAATACACATTAAATTTATTTGCACTGTAAATGAAACTAAATATTTTCTGTGCAAAGTCACTAGAATTGCTGTTTATCATATCTATGCCTTTCTAAACTGTTTCCTTCATTTTTGTCAACTTTGCTCTTAAGTGTCACATGTTTATCCAGTATAAGACTTTTGTTCCCAGAATCTACTTATCCCTATTGCCTTCTCTAAATGAGCGAGATTCACAAAGTCAACCCAAAATAAGATGGATGGAACTCAGTGACCACAAAGGGTTTCAGTGAACTGTGAAACAGGGTAATGAGCCAGTCTCCAAAAAGAAAAGATTAGACAGACTAAGAAACTCAGAAGACAGATTGTGTAGTGAACTTTATTCTAGAATTTTCTCAAAGCAGATAAGAATTTCAAGGAGAAAATAAGTGACTTAATAATATTAAGGAGTTCTAAATATTTTTATGTTACAAGAGTAATCTAGTTTAATATAAATTTGAAACAGAACCAGAACTTTTGTCAAAAATTAACACATAAACCTAAGTATTCTGATAGTTTACAATAGAAATGATATTTCACATGACCAGTAAGAACAGATGCTGGCAATAAACAATTGAAATAACACATGTGCATATGATATCAGTTCTGAATAGAACTACATGTTAGTTAACAGTGAAGTTTAGTTAAATTTCTAGGATCTCCTTTCTTTCCTTTTTTTTTTTTTTTGGTCACACCTGGTGATGTGCAGGGGTTACTCCTGACTCATGCACTCAGGAATTACTCCTGTGGTGCTTGGGGGACCATGCAGGATGCTGGGAATCAAACCCGGGTAGGTCACATGCAAGGCAAACATCCTATACACTATCACTCCAGCCCCCCCCCCTTTTGGGGTCACACCCAGTGATGCTCAGGAATTACTCCTGGCGGTGATTGGGGGACCATATGGGATGCCGGGGATCGAACCCGGGTCGGCCGCATGCAAGGCAAACGCCCTACCCGCTGTGCTATCGCTCCCCAGCCCCCCTTTTTTCCTCTTTAGTGGTCTCTCTCCTAAATTTCACGTAGCTGGTCACTAACTGATGTTCTTTTACGTTCAAGTTTCCCACTAGCCTTTAAGGTCACTAATTGTATCATTCTTCAACTTTTGACTTAGTATCTACATTATAGTTTTCACATTAGTATGTCATCGAAGATTTAAAAATTTAAATAAAATTCAAAATTTTTCATTGTTATTAGACAAAGTGAACAGAGTATCAGTGAGCCAATTCTTTCAAATATCAGAAACATCAAACAGATCATATGCAGCTTAGTATGTCTGATAATTTAAGGAATTATTCTAGAACTCTTAGAGCCCACTAGAAATCTGTACTTCTAAAAATAATTTCAGGGCATTATGATTTCTCAAGTAAAGCAACTTCTCTACATATGTTATTTATTCTTTACATGATATCTAAATAAATATAATATATAACTTGTTTGAATCCCATATCTGGACCATATTTTTCATGAATCTTTCCCTAATTCTTTACTGATCTTAAATTCACTTTAGAGTTATTTATAACTTGCCTTATCTTGAATTCTGAACTCTGGATTATCATTTCACATATAATTCACCCTTTTATACCCTGTTAATGAATATATAATATCTCACTTATTAATTTATGCTGTATTAGTAATGCAGCCAAATATTTTTAAAGTTTGAATTATGTACCGAATAAAGTATTGGTGGCTGAAGCAATTCTCCTCATTATTTTGGAAACTATCTTTTGATGTTATTAAAGATTTAAGATATCAATTGGATTACTTTTAAAATCAGTGGCCCTGAATATCCCTTCAGTGAGAACAACTTTTAAGATGTTCACCACAAACTAAAACTCAAGCTGCCCATTCAAGAATTAGAAGTATTCCATTATCTAGTTTAAATCATTCTTTACCTTTATTGACTACTGTATATACTTAGGTGCTCAGAGAGGAATTTTAGTCAAGGTAGATTTTGACCATTTCTTCAACAGGCCTTTAAATTTCTCATTTGCTATATTTTGAGTGAGTTACACACTTCCTTTCTCATATAGCTGTCCAAGTTTATAATGTTAATAATGTTCCTATGAAACATTTTTCTTTCCTTCTTTATAAATCTTTCACATTTATTTCATGTTATCTGTCATTTGTTTCTATTGATCTTGGTTGTTATACCTTAGTTCTATTAGGGTAGTTCTTTATGACATGGCCTCCCCTGAGGGAAATTTGTAGACTCAGTTCTGTAATATTGGTTACCAGACTTCAAGGAACTCAGGAAAGTGATCTATGTTCTTCTTGTTTGAATGAGTACTTATAGAATTACCTGGAGATCAACAACCTCATAAAATCACTTAATAAACCAGAAATAATATAAATCAAGTAAACAACTTATGTAAATTTGGAGGAAAGGCATATTATAAATTATTTTTCATAAATGAGAAAATTACAATTGCCTTCATATCTAAGGACCTGAAAGAAAGATGCTTAAAAGAGGGTTTTATAATAAGATATAACTATGTAAATGGAGTCTGTGTATAAATACAAAAACAGAAAACACTGAATTAATAAACTTATCTAAATAACAACTCTCTTCTGGAAAGATAATGGCATTTAATTAATTTGACTAAACAAGCCTGTTAAGATGATCCGGAGCCGCGGAACGAGAAGCAGACCCTCCGAGCCTGAAGTCTGTGATCCTGAGGTCTCCTAACCCATTTTGGCACCAGAGAGGATTCTTGCAGCCAACCATTTTGACTGTGAACTGAGCTAAAATATTAGAAATCCCAAAAAATCACGGCCGCGCGGACTCAAAGTTTTCACTCTCAGCAATGAAGAGAAATTATTAGATGATGCCTATTCAGCAGGCCTGATTGTTGGGGAAAATTTCCAAACAATAATAGTGAGTTCTGTATGGAAATATGGAATGTACTCAAAGTATATAGAGAATAAAGGGAATATCATTAGCTACTTAGATGGGGGGTGGGGTGGGAGGGGGGTGTATTGGGGTTCTTGGTGGTGGAACATGTGCACTGGTGAAGGGATGGGGGTTTAATCAGTATTTGACTGTGACTTAAAACTGAAAGCTTTGTAATTTTTT
Source organism: Sorex araneus (assembly GCF_027595985.1). Lineage (NCBI taxonomy): Eukaryota > Metazoa > Chordata > Mammalia > Eulipotyphla > Soricidae > Sorex > Sorex araneus. The sequence continues at coordinate 16,113,734 of NC_073311.1, forward strand.
TTTACGGTTATACAATAAAATATTTCTTATTAAAAAAAACAAAAACAAAGAAACCTCTTAACAGAATACTCAGCTATGTTGCTAATGGGGTCGCCTAAAATCTAGAAATGCAGACGAGTTTGAATGAAAGAATTGGAAATCTAGGTGTAAAAGAATCTTTAAATTGGATACAATTCCTTAATAAAGTTATTGCTCAGATTTGAAGATACTAATAGACATACTTCACTCACTGAATCACTGTCATCCTGTTGTTCATTGAATTGCTCCAGTGGGCACCAGCAATGTCTTCATTTGTCCCTGTGAAATGCTAATGTAGCCCAATGGCATCTGCTTGCTCCAAAAACACAAAGAGCACGTTGTTATTACTGTTTTTGGCATGCCAAATATATCACCTTGTTGTTACATTTTTAGGCATATCAAATATGTCATGGGTAGCTAGCTTGCAAGACTCTCCCATGCAGGAAAAATAAATAAATAAATGAATAAATAAATAAATAAATAAAAATAAAGAGTTCTCATGGCTATATAGAGAATAATTGGTGCATAGATAATTAAACAAAATATTAAAAGCTAGTCTGGTTTGAAAATTTTGAAAACAAGTTTCTAAATCCTGAATATTTCTTGTTCTATTCCATATGTCCCTGTCAATAGGAGCAAAATGAGTTACCCATGAGTCTTCTTTTATGACCTAAGGAAAATCAAGATGATAGAAAAATGTTAGAAAAGACTACTAGACAATATCTGAGGTTCTTTAAATAATTTTTCTAGAGGTAATGTTACAGAACATTTTCGAAGAAAATTTTTAGATGTAATAATACCTGACTTTGATATCAGAACAGACATACTGAACTTGAATGATAGAATGATAGTTCTATTAAATTTGATTCTAGAAAATCTATATAAAGCTCAATTATTAAAGGAATACAAATATGAATTAATGTAAATTCCATTTTTAAATTTACATAAAATCTTCGTGTTAGGGCTTTTCAAATGAAAAAAAACAAATTAACTGTGTTTGTACAAATTAAACTTATCTTTGGATAGGTTTCAAAAAATACATAAGCAATTATAGAACATTATAGAGTACTTATCTACATCAGTAGAAATTTTTCATTGACTTATTTATGTGCCCAAAAACATATTTGGCAGATACTAAGAATTTTTATTTAAGAAAAATATGATCAATAGTTTTATGAATGTCAGAAGACTAGATAATAGAGTTATGTATCTGTGCATTAAAAAGCAGAAGTGAAAATTCTTTTCAGTTCATAAATATTATCTGAGGCAACAAATTACAATATGCTTATTGATTATTTTCATAAATGTTGTTACTCTATATCCTACATTTGCTAAGTCTGAAAGACTTAAGGTCTTGGTTATAGGATTAATCAAGAAGAAAGAAAACTTTAGAGAACATAAAAGAAGGTACAGAATTAAAGGGAACACATTTAAGATATATTTTAATTTTGGGTACTAGTATCAAATACTATGCCAAAAATAGTAACAATAAGTCTCACATCGAGACGTTATTGGTGCCCGCTCCAGCAAATCAATGAGCAACAGGATGACAGTGATACAGTGACACAGTGATAGAGTCCTAGTAGATTTTAGTTGCAATTTCTATTAAGTATAATATTTTAAATTTCTAATAATTTATGGGCCAAAGAGCGAGTATAGCAGGTAGGGTGTCTGCCTTGCTCTGACCAACCTGGTTCAATCCCAGTACCCGGTATGGTCCCCTGAGCCCACTAGGAGTGATTCTCAAGTGCAGTCCCAGGAGTAAGCTCTGAAAAACACCAGGTATAACCCCCAAACTCTTAAAAATTCTAATAATTTAAACAGGAGATATAACAAGATGTTTACCGGGGGCTATATTCATCTCACACTGTTTATTTCTAGATAACCAATTCACCTGAGTTGGTCTAAATTTAGAGAACATTCTTATTTCTCTACATGTTAATGGAACAAGACAACTAAGATTTCATAGGCATTTCCTATGAGCACTTATGGCTTGACTTTGAAATTATCTATCAACAACATTGTTATATTATTTATCTACAAAAAGATATTGTGTAAGAGTATACATGAGAGATTCACCACTAATGTATATATATGGCGATTCACATTCATCAACAGTGAAAAGATAACAAACTGGGTCAAATAAAAATTTTTGAAAAAAGCATCTATCTCTAGTTATTTTTGAAGGACAAAATGCTTATGCACAAACTGCTGATTCTCTGTCAAGCAGTGTTCAGTACATAATATCTATTTTAAGCAGTTTTACATGTTATTAAGTATATCCTAAAATCAAATCATTGCTTTTCTTAAATCGTTTTATCAGTTAAATCTGTCTGGTGGTTGAAATACACATTATTTATTAATTTTCCTCTCTTGCCAATGGAGGTATTTCTGATTTTTTATCACACGTAGCAGTTATTTTGATTTTTCTTCTTATTCTTTTTTTTTGCTTTATGGGTCACACCTGGCAATATACAGGGGTTACTCCTAGCTCTGCACTCAGGAATCATCCCTGGTAGTGCTCAGAGGACCATATGGGATGCTGGGAATCAAACCTGGGTCAGCTGCATGCAAGGCAAATGCCCTACCTGTTTATACTATTGCTCCAGCCCCTTATTTTGATTTTTCTTGGGAGAAAAAAAGACCCCTTTCCTTGGTTGGAATAAGCATAGAAGTAAATTTGTCTGCATATATGTATAAATATATATGCACAGATATATATTTTATTTTTTTTTAACTTTTTATTAAATCACCATGTGGAACGTTACAAAGTTCTCAGGTTTATATGTCAGTTATACAATATTCAAACACCCATCCCTTCACCAGTGCCTATATTCCACCACCAAAAACCCCAGTATACCCACGCCCCCACCCCCTACCCCCTACTGTATAACTAATGAATTTCACTTCATTTGCTCTTTACCTTGATTACATTCCATAATTCAACACAAAACTCACTATAGTTGTTGGAGTTTCCACCCAAGAGAGACAGACCTACTACCAAGGAAGCATTTGATAATTAGTTTTCCATTGCTGGAAATGAAGAGATATGTAGCCCCACTGCTACAAGTACATAACTCTTTTTTTTTCCTTTTTCCTTTTCCCTTTTTTTTCCCCCTCATCCCCCTTCCTGCGCCTCATAGTATGGTGTACGCCACGCTGCACCGGCCAGCGTGGGGCTTTTGCTTAATTCACAGTCCAGAGAGGTGGCTGCTACATTAAAAACCTTAAATATTTCAACAAAAACTTACTGTTATTATTTGGAGTTTCCCCCCCAAGTCAGACCTGTTCAAAAGGAACCGTTTCACATTGCTGACAATTATAAATGTTGAGTCTGTGCGGTTTTGGATTTCTGTATAAAGTCCACGAAAAATTCTGCCAGAAATTACATAGCCCGGCTCACAGTCCCAGTGCATTGCTGTAAGAAGTCTCTGGAATCAAAGTCTTTAGGCGCAGAGGGTCCGATTCACGCTCAGTGGCTCCAGATTTATCTGGGCCGAGGGCGTGCCGGTTACGCCCTGTTCCCATGAGTTCCTGGGAGCCCCAAAAGTAAAAACCAAATATCTCTGGGTTTGGAGTCATAGAAGATGGCGGTTGCCACGTGGGTGCCGCCAGGCTGCCGCTTTCCGTGCAGGAAGACAGGGTGGGGAGGAAAAAAATCCACCCCCGTCAGTACAGAGTTGTAGCCCAGTTCGCAGTCCCAGTGCATTGCTATCGGATGCTGCGCTGGATGCCCGAATGTGTTAGATCTCTGGAATCAAAGTCTTTAGGCGAAGAGGGTCCCTATATTTTAATATTTGAGCTTGGACCACACTCGACTCTGCTCAGAACCTACTCTTAACTCTGTGATCAAGAATTATCCCTAAAAGGGTTTAGGGGAATATATGCTGTTTCTGGGATAGAACCAACTTGACTTTCTGCAAATCAAGTGCCTTACCATTGCATATTACTATCTCTCCAAGAGGGGCGGAGGAATCGAACACGGGTTGGCCGAGTGAAAGGCGAAAGCCCAACCGCTGTGCTGCTGTGCTATCATTCCAGCCCATTCTTCTAGAGATGAAATTATTTTTTTTTCTGATCCCTGAGCTATCTCTCAAGCTACTGAGGAGACTCTTTATGCATTTTTAAAAATAATCAATGACAACTTAGATGTTTCTGTCTGCCAAAGAGTCAAATTCAAACAAAGAAAAATGGAACTCCTTATAATATGTTATTAAATGAAGTAAATTAGATCAAAGTGAACTCATTGGCTATATAATGCAAATTTGCTCATGTCAAAGAATCAGGAGAGGATTTTGCTTCTTTTAAAAGTTTTCTGTTTCTGCATACCTTAAAACAAACTGATAGTAACCTCTTAGAATTATTTCCTGGGCTAGCTCAGAGTGGAGTTGTGATTTTTCTGGTATTACAGATGATGGTTGACAGCTAATCCTAATGGAAAAGCAATGCCACATTTGCTAATCCTAACAGAGAACATAAACTACTTTCACTTTCTATCTGAAAATCCAAAATCAGATGAGTTTTTTTAAACTGAGATGCCACTCTAAATTCTATTCCAGAAATAGAAGATGTGTATGTTTATCTCTGAACATAAATATTCCAAGCCACTTGCTGTATATACAAATGTATTTCAAGTCACTTTGCCCCCACGCTATAAAAAATGACTGCCATTTTCATTTCTATTTAAAGATACAACAAAATTTATCACAAAATGTAAAAAAATCACAATTACGACTACATGTCCCTAAGAACTGGAAAAATTTTAGGTTAAATTGTGATGTAAAAATGAAGCACAGACAGATGAGTTTGCATATTACTTTATTTTCTTTTTTTGTTCAGGGGCTATATACAGCTGTTCTTAGATCTACTCCTGGCTCAGGACTCAAAGAACACTCCTGGTAAGCTCAGAAGACCATACGGACCTTCAGAACCTGCTGTTGTATCTTTCAAGCTCGAACATTCTTTTTTCTTTTTGGTTAGAGAAAGCTATATAAGAAACATTTCTAAGTTATAGAATTATTAATACAAATTCACTACAACTAATATATTCTCAAGGCTTTATATATTAGAAAATATTTTCATATTTATCTTAGAGCAGTTCATAAATTAGAAGTATTTTATTAGAATATATATTTTGGCATTCCTGATAATATCATCCACATTAGAGGTTTGGGCTGGTTGTATAATGAAGAAGGCTAATATTAGATCACTGAAGCTGATTATTAAATTTTCAAATATTTTATTAGCGTATTGGCATGTTAATAGCATGTCACTAACTTAAAATGGGCTATGTTAAGAATATTTATATTGGGAATCTTGGCAAATAGAAGAGTTATTGCAGTCTACCCCAATTATTATTTTAAACATTTATCAGTATGTCACTGTGATGGAATAGGTTCTATAATTTGCTAATGAATAGAAATATTACAGAATTGTTTTCTTTTCCCCAAGTTTAAATTAAAGATAAAATTTTATTTTCAAAATACTAAGAATTAATAATGAAACATCTGTAATATGTCAGTTAAGAGTCATTTTTTAATTAATTTATTCTACATTTCGATTTCCTACACTAATAAGTTTTCTAAGTGCTGGGCTACATAATGAAGAATAAGTGTACTAAAAGGGTATCTATTTTCATTGATATTTAGTTGAAGTGACTTAACATTTGCTCCACTTTAAAAATATTAGAATAATGATGAAATAATGAAATAATTTTATTTTTAGAGCATAAATTTTGGTTAAATAATGTAGAAGAATACAAAATAACCTTTGTATTTTTAATTTTCTTAATTATGGTGAAATATGAAAATTTGGCATTTTTATCTGACATTTTTAGAACCAAAAAGCAAAGATTGTTTAGGTCAAATAATTATAATAGCCTATAAAAAATTTTCTACACTTTTTTACTCTTTATATGCTTTATGTAATGGTGCCTATATCAAACTCCTGCCTGTTTTAAACCATTGTCAGCAAAAAAAATTATTTGTTTAGGTATTTTAGGCAAAGTTGTAAGTTTAGAAAGGCTTTTTATAACGCATATAAGAATGCCCTCTTCTAGGAGAGAATACTTAACTCATACCTTTGCTATGACCTACCCAATAAATAGAAGATCATCATTGTCCTATATTATATCTTTATATTATGATTTATAGGTTTGATACAATCACGGTCAAGATCAACGATCATTATTTGTGGATTTTGAAAGTGATTCTTAACATTATTTGGTTTTTGTTTGTTTGCTTTTCTTTGTGTCACAGAGGTGTGTGCTCAAGGTTTGCTTTTGGCTCTGTGCTCAGGAATCACACGTGGCACAGTCAGAGGATTATGCCTGGTGCAGGGAGCAAACTCAGGTCAGTTGTGTACAAGGCAAAAGCCCCGCCCACTTTACTATTGTTCCAGTCCTGATTCTAAATTTTACACTGAGAAGCAAAAGATGCAGAGGAGCCAAAACAAATTGAGGGAGATGAAGGTGGAGGTGTACCCAACTTAGATTAGTAGCCAACTTGAAAACTGCACCATAAAACTATAGTAATCCAGAGAACAATGGAAAACACATCAATGAAACAAAATATATGGTCAAGATATAGAAGAGGTAAAGAGTGAATTTGCCTTTCACCTGAAGCTAAGACAATATCCCTGTATCACTGTCATCCTGTTGTTCAGTGATTTACTCGACCAGTAACGTATCTATTACACTCAGCCCTGAGATTTTAGCAGCCTCTCCTTACTCTTTCCCGGCAATTGGAGGCTCTTTCAGGGTCAGGGGAATGAGACCTATTGTTATTGTTTATGGCGTATTAAATACGCCAACGGTAGCTTGCCAGGCTCTGCCATGTGGGCGGGATACTCTCGGTAGCTTGCTGGGATCTCCAAGAGATACGTAGTATATATCGTTTACTGTATTTGGGATATGAAAACGCCGTGGGGAGCTTGCAAGGCTCTCCCGTGCGAGTAACAGACTCTCCTTAGCTTGTCAGGTTCTCCAAGAAGGAGGCTATTAGATGTCTTCCAGGAGCTTGGTCTTATAGTCTCTGGATATTGGCTGTTGGTGGGATTACATGGCGCTGGGGGCAGTTTGTTGGTGTGGCTGCCAAACTAGTGGAAAATGGGGGGTCTGGGTGGAGAAGGCCCAGTCCCAATCTGAGCAGACTTGGAGATCTCAGCCCCGGAGTCCTGCACACCTGCATTCCTCTGCCAGTCCCTCTGAGCAAGATGATCGACAGCAATCTGCGAGAGGATGGGGAGAAGGCGGCCAAGGAAGTGAAGCTGCTGCTGCTCCGTGCTGGGGAGTCTGGTAAAAGCACCATTGTGAAATGGATGAAAACCATTCATGAGCATGGCTATTCAGAGGAAGAATGTAAGCAGCATAAGACAATATAATCATGTAAAAAATATTGTTTCCAGCAAACGATGCTTAGAGCAACTAAACAATCACACTTTCTCCCCCACCACACAGAGAAAAGATAAAGGTAGACACAAGAGTATACCCTTTATACATCGCAACTGAAATTGAATCATAGATTTAAAATTGTGAAAAATCCTAGAAAATAATAGAAGAGAAAACCTACACTGATTATGACATTAAAAGCTATTTTAAGTATAATGATTAAACCATGATGCAGCAAATAAGTAATTGATAAGTTAAACCGTAATAACATTAATAACTTATTTACTGAGAAAACAGTCAAGAACACAGAATGCAACCCATAAAAGGAAGAAAATTATTTGCAAAATATCCAACTGATGGGGTCAGAATAATAGAACAGACATTACTGTGTTTGCTGATTCTATTTAGATCTCTGGTACTGCAAATGATTCCCTGATGACCTCTAGGAGTTATCCGTCAGCACAGAGACAGGACTTAAACCCTGAGGACTGGCAGATGCAGCCCAACAATTGCCTCCCCCCCAACACACTCAATCAAATTGATAAAAAAAAAACTGTTATCCAAAGTAAAAACAAAAAAATAGGCAATAAAAATTGAACAAGAGAGTTGAACATAGAAGTCTAGCCAGAGAAGAAGCACCAATAGCGCATAAGGAATTTAAAATTGCTTTATCATTAGGATAAATAAGGGACCGCTATGACAAGGATAGTTGGAAATGATCATTCTGGATAAAGACTGCATGCTGAAATTTGGTAAAGGAACAAACATGATAACCTCTCTATCTCTTTTGCAAACCATAATGCAAAAAAAAGGGGGGGGGGAGAAGGGAGGGAAGGAGGGAAGGCAAGAGAGATGGGGAAGATGAGAGAGAGGGGAAAAGAGAGAGGGAAAGAGAGAGAGAAAGAGAGAGAGAAATTGCCTGTTATAAAGACAGGCTGCAGGGTGGGGGTGGGGGTGGTGAAAGTGAAGTGGGGATATTGGTGTGGGACAGTACACAGATAGTGGCATGGGGATTGGAGCATTGTTTGACTGAAACCAGATCATGGATAGCTTTGTAACTGTGTATCTCAAGGTGGTTCAATAAAAAATAAATAAAATAAATTAATTAAAATATAACAAAATTGCCATATAGAATATGCCATCAGAGGAGCAAAAATTAATACGAAAAACACCATCATATTAGAGTGGTCAAAATCTAATATCAAAAGCTGGCACATATGTAAAAATTGGAAATAAATAAAATACAAATAGTTGCAGTCAATTTGAGAGATGATTTGGTTATTTCTTTTAAAGTTAAATATACTCAAAAGGCTAAAGAGATAGTAAAGTGTGCAACACAACTTCCTTGCATGTAGATGACCCGAGTTTGATCCCTGGCACTGCATATGGTCCCCTGAGTACTGACAGCAATGATCCCTGAGCACAGAGCAAGGAGCCAGTCCTGTTTACAGCCAGTTGCGCCTCACCTCCAAAAACTAAAGCCGAAACCAAAATTAAACATATTGAACTATCATATACCTTGACATGTGCTGAAACAAATGCAGAAGCATGTTCAGAAAGAAACTTTATACAAATGTTTATAGAAACTTATTTAAAATCAGCAAAACTTGAAGCAAACCAAGTGACCTTAAATGGGTAAATGGATTAACATTCTTAAATCTAGACAGTGGAGAATTATTCAATAATGAAAAGAAGTTACCTACCAAAATGAGAAAAGACATATATTAATCTAAAAAAAACCCTGTTATAATGTAAATAAATCAATATTAAAAGGTAATATGGTTCTATCTATATAGTCCATTATGCAGATATTTAAAAATGCGTGCTTTCCATTACAGGTATGGAGAACAAATTGGAAAAGAAAAAATTCCTGCCCTAGAGAATTTTTAGGCAGTAACAGTAGTGTGTAATGATATGATAGATGATTATACATTTGTGCAAATTCATGGGGTATACAGCACTACAAGTGAGCCAACCAAAATGTAACATCTGGGGAATTATGATTTGTCAATGCACGTTTATCAGTTATAGTAAATGCACGACAGTGGTGCAAGATTTTATCATTTAAAAGAACTATGGGAGCACCCCGGGCTTCTCTCCCCTCCGGACTGCTGGCCGAGTGGCCTGCGAGCCAAAACCAAGTGCCGCAGCCGTTCTGTCTTCTGGCTCAGGTCTGTGACGCTCCCTCGACCCGCCCTTCTGGACCCAGCCTGCTCCGAGGCCCTGAGCACCCCGGGTTTCCCTCCCCTCCGGACTGCCGGCAAAGTGGCCGGCACACCGACCTCAGCCCCTTGACCGCTGTCGGGTTGTGGGAAAAGGGTGTGGCCTAATCGCCAGGGGGCGTGGCCTAAGAAAAGTGGGCGTGGCCTCTTTACTGGCCGGCCAACGCTAACACGGGGGAAGATAGTTTCCTCAACATCATATCTAAGACTAACATCCTAGCTATTCGCAAGCAGTAGGACAATAAACCACAAGACTTCACAGAAAGATTCAAGGAACATCTCAGTGGGAGCCAGGTTCTACAAGCGGGAAATAAAAAGGCAACCACTATTGACTGAGCCTATCCACAATCCTTTTCGCAACAAGAGGAAACAGGGATACTCATCTTCAAGGTGCCTCTTTCATACCACCACAACAACATGAAGAAACAGCGAAAATCCGCATTGCAGCACAGGACGATCAAAGGAATCCAGAAACCTCAATAGGCGTTTCCTACAAAATTGATCTCTCTCATAAAGAATTCAGAGTTGAAATCCTCAACATGTTCAATGAACTCAATGCAAAGATGGACAACTTCAAGGAGGACCTGGCGGAAACAATATAACAGACAGCCGACAAAATACGGGAAGAAATGAGAGCAGAAATAAAAAACCTTCAAAAAGAAATGAAGGATTCGTTACATGAAATCAAAAACTCTCTGGCTGCCCTCAACAATAGGATGACTGCAGCCGAAGACAGAATCAGTATGCTTGAAGATGAGCTGCAAGAAGCCTACAGGCAACAACAAACCATGGCAAGAGACCTCAAAATAGCTCTGGCCAGAATCAGAGTCCTAGGGGATGATTTCAAGAGGAACAACATTAGAATCATTGGACTACCAGAACCACAGGGAACCAACCCCAATGAAAAAGACACAGTCAAACAAATCATTGCGGAAAACTTCACACAGCTGGACAATGCGGGCATCCAGATTCAAGGCACCCGAAGGGTGCCAGCTAAAAGAGATCCTAATAGAAAAACCCCAAGACATATCATAGTTACAATGATGGACGTCATCCAAACAGACACAATACTGCAAGCAGCAAGGACCAAGAAGGAAATTGCATACAAAGGAGCACCCGTTAGATTCACAGCAGATCTATCAGAGGAAACCCTCCAAGCCCGAAGGCAATGGTGGGATATAGTGAAAAAAATCAATGAAATCAACGCTTCACCAAGAATACTTTATCCGGCCAAACTCTCATTCAAACTCAAGAAATCATACACTACTTTGGAGATAAACAACAGCTCAGGAACTTCATAGACTCAAAACTAAACCTAAAAGAAGCACTAAAGGGGCTATTGTAAGACAAGAACAACCACTATAAGCACAACAGACCCTTACACAAAGATGGCACAAAATCCCATAACAATAATCTCCCTTAATGTTAATGGTCTAAATTCACCAATTAAGAGACACAGACTGGCAAAATGGATTCAGAGACTGAACCCAACATTCTGCTGCCTGCAAGAAATACATCTGAATAGCCAGAAAAAAAAACAGACTCAAAGTCAAAGGATGGAAAACAATCCGGCAAGCAAACAACTCCCTCAAGAAAGCTGGGGTGGCTTTACTAGTATCGGACAACATAGACTTCAGGTTGAAAAAGATTAGAAGGGATAGTGAAGGCCACTTTTTATTAGTCACAGGATATGTACAGCAGGAAGAAATCACACTCCTAAATGTCTACACACCCAATGAGGGACCAGCTAAATACATACAACAGCTGTTAGGAGACCTTGAGAAGGACATTGTGGGCAACACAATAGTAGTTGGAGACTTCAACACCGCACTGTCTCCTCTGGACAGAACAAGAAGATTAAAACTCATCAAGGAAATACTGGATTTGAAAGAAGAAATAGAAGAGAGAGGGCTAAAAGATCTATACAGGGCTCTATATATCCAAAAAAAGGAATACACATTCTTTTCCAGTGCACATGGAACATTTTCCAGAATATATCATGCGCTGGGCCACACAACATACCTCAACAGAATCAACAAGATAGACATTGTACCAGCTATCTTTTCAGAGCATGATGCACTGAAGATAAAAGTTAATCATGGACAGATGCAGAAAACCAAATCAAACAACTGGAAATTAAATAGCTCGATATTGAACAATGAGTGGGTCAGGAAGGAAATCAAGGAAGAAATCAAAAGGTACCTAGAAACAAATGAGAATAAAGACACGAGCTACCAGAACTTGTAGGATGCAGCTAAAGCCATTTTAAGGGGAAAATTTATAGCTCTGCAAGCATATCTCAGGAAGGAAGAAAGGGCCCACATAAATAACTTGACTTCAAAGCTCAAGACCTTGGAAAAGAACTAATAAAAGGAGACAAAACCAGGCAGAAGGAAAGAGATAACAAAACTTAGAGCAGAAATTAACAACATGGAAACCCAAAAGACAATCAGAAAGATCAATGAAACCAAGAGCTGGTTCTTCGAGAAAATAAACAAGATTGATAAACCACTAGCAAAACTCACAAAGAAAGAGATAGAGAGAACCCGTATAAGCCGAATCAGAAATGAAAAGGGGGACATCACAACACAAACCAATGAAATTCAAAAGATCATCAGTGACTACTTTGAAAATCTCTATGCCACGAAACAAGAGAACCTAGAATAAATGGATAAATTCCTCAACTCCCATAATCTCCCAAGGCTGAACCAAGAATACCTGGAGTACCTAAATAGCCCAATTAACATCAAAGAAATTGAAATGGTAATCAAAAGTCTTCCCAAAAACAAAAGCCCAGGCCCAGACGGATTTACTAGCGAGTTCTTCCAAACATTTAAAGAGGACCTTTTGCCAGTCCTTCTCAAGCTTTTCCAGGAAATTGAAGAAACAGAAACCCTCCCAAACAGTTTCTATGAGGCTCATATCTCCCTAATACCAAAAGCAAACAAAGACACTACAAAAAAAGAAAACTACAGGCCAATATCCCTGATTAACACAGATGTGAAGATTCTCAACAAAATATTAGCAAACAGAATTCAACAACTCATCTAAAGATCATACACCACGACCAAGTGGGATTCATCCTGGGGATGCAAGGATGGTTTAACATCCAGAAATCAATCAACATAATCCATCATATCAACAAAAGAAAAGATAAAAATCATATAATCATAGCAATAGATACAGAGAAAGCATTTGACAAGATCCAGCATCTATTTATGATGAAAATACTCACCAAAATGGGTATAGAAGGGACATTTCTCAATATAGTTAAAGCCATTTATCACAAGCCTATGGCAAGCATTGTCCTCAATGGGGAAAAACTAAGAGCCTTCCCTCTGAGAACAGGGACGAGACAAGGATGCAACAAACTCTCTCCACTTCTGTTCAATATAGTACTGAAAGTACTTGCAATAGCGATTAGGCAAGAAAAAGATATTATGGGAATTCAGATAGGAAAGGAAGAAATTAAGCTCTCACTATTCGTAGATGATATGATACTATACCTAGAGAACCCTAAAGCCTCTACCAAGAAACTCCTAGAAACAATAGAGTCGTATAGTAAAGTTGCAGGCTATAGAATCAATATCCAAAAGTCCATGGCTTTCCTATATGCAAATAATGAGAGAGAAGAAAGTGACATGAGAAAAGCAATCCCGTTCACAATTGCACCTCAAAAAATCAAGTACCTCGGAATCAGCTTAACAGAGGAGGTAAAGGACTTGTACAATGAAAACTACAAAATGCTACTTCAGGAAATAAAAGAGGACACGAGGAAATGGAAAGACATCCCCTGCTCATGGATAGGAAGAATTAATATTGTCAAAATGGCAATTCTCCCCAAAGCATTGTACAAATTTAATGCGATCCCTATGCGATCCCTATAGGGATACCCTTGACATTCTTCAAAGAAATGGAGCAAGCGCTCCTGAAATTCATATGGAAAAATAAGGCTCCACGAATAGCTAAAGCAATTCTTGGGAAAAAGAAAAGGGGAGGAATCAACCTCCCCAACTTCCAACTCTACTACAAAGCAATAGTCATTAAAACAGAGTGGTACTGGAACAAAGGCAGAGCTGCAGACCAATGGAACAGGGTTGAATACTCTGACACCCCCCCCAAATATATGATTATCTAATCTTTAATAAGGGAGCAAGAAATGTGAAGTGGGGCAAGAAAAGCATGTTTAACAAACTGTGCTGGCAAAACTGGACGGCTACATACAAAAAAATGGGCTTAGACTTCCATTTATCACCATGCACAAAAATCAAATCAAAATGGATTAAAGACCTCAACATCAGACCAGAATCCCTAAGGTACATTGAAGACAAGGTCGGCAAAACCCTCCACCACATTGAAGCCAAAGGTATCTTCAATGCTGACACGTCACTGGCCAAGCAAGTGAAACAAAGATAAATAAATGGGACTATCTCAAACTAAGAAGCTTCTGCACCTCAAAAGAAACAGTGACCAAAATACAAAGACAATCTACAGAATGGTAAAGGATATTTACGCAGTACCCATCCGATAAAGGGTTGATAACAAGGATATAAAATGCACTGGTTGAACTCCACAAGAAAAAAACTGCCAACTCGATCAAAAAATGGAGTGATGAAATGTACAGAAATTTTCCCAAAGAAGAAATCCGAATGGCTGAGAGGCACATGAGAAAATGTTCAACATCACTAATCATCAGGGAGATGCAGATCAAAACAACAATGAGATATAATCTCACACCACAGAGACTGGCCCACATCCCAAATAACAAAAGCAACTGGTGTTGGCCTCGATGTGGGGAGAAAGGGACTCTCCTTCACTGCTGGTGAGAATGCTAACTCTTTCAGCCCTTTTGGAAAACAATATGGACGATTCTCAAAAAGTTAGAAATTGAGCTGCCATTTAATCCAGCAATACCACTTCTGGGAATATATCCCGGAGATGACATCTGCATTTCCATGTTCATTGCCGCTCTGTTTACAATAGTCACAATATGGAAAAACCCAGAATGCCCGAAAACAGATGATTGGCTAAAGAAACTCTGGTATATTTACACAATGGAATACTAAGTAGCTGTCAGAAAACATGAATTCATGAAATTTGCATATAAGTGGATCAACATGGAAAGTATCATGCTGAGTGAAATGAGTCAGAAAGAAAGAGACAGACATAGAAAGATTGCACTCATATGTGGAATATAAAGTATCTGAGAGATATAAGCTCACAATATTGTGATTTCTGGCAGATATTTCTCTGAACTTAGTTACTAAAATACTGAAATACAGAAATCCAAAACTGTGTGGCTGCTAGTGCGGCCTCCTGACCTTATATCTCTTCATTCTCAGCAATGGAAAACAAATTACCAAATGCTTTCTTTTCAGCAAGTCAAGTTTAGGGGGGAGGAACTCCAAATCAATAATAGTGAATTTTTTGTTGAAATATTGAATGTAATCAAAGTAAAGTGAAAGTAAATTGAAATTTACCAGTTACACAGTTACACATGCGGGGTGGGGGCTGGGGAGGTGGGGGGAAGGGGGAGGTATACCGTGATTCTTGGTGGTGGAATATGTACACTGGTGAAGGGATGGGTGTTTGAGCACTGTATAACTGATACTTAAACCGGAAACTTTTGAAACTTTCTACATGGTGATTCAATAAAAAAAAAAAAAAATAGAAGAACTATGCATGTATGAAGGATAGGAATAGAAGGGGAATTTCTGTGCTTTTTAAAAATTTGCTACTAATCTAAAAATGCTCTAAAATTGGTCTAGTTAAAAAATAAGAGTTGATTAAGCAAAGATATTTAGCAATATCTTATAATTCTTGGATCCAGATATCTTATAGTTTTTATGAGCTAAAACGAGCAGTATATGTACTATTTCTGCCTGAATCCACGGAAACAGAGTACTTCACATTAGATGGTCTTGGTCTGATGGTTCTACTCTGTTTCTTTATCGGTTAAATATTTAAGAAACCAGCACTTGAGCCTATTTTGGACTTATATTGTCTCCTCTAGTTAACTTTTTGGATACTAGAACATGAGAATTCCTTCTCTAGACAAATACACTGAAACATTCTAGAGTTTCAGTGTGTAGGCCTGAGACGCAGTATTGTTTGGGTCCTGCAGTGTTGGGGTTACTAGGGACACGATGGTGGCACCAAGAGTACCCTTGTTAAAGCCTCTAGGGCTTTCCACAAAGATGCTGAGGGGATCCTGTGCTCCAGGGACTGAATCAGTTAAGTTGGTAAATGAATTAATATGGGGCATGGCCCTTAATCCTGTACTCTCTAGCCCCCAAAAACACTTTTAACTGTATTATGTTTGCCATCAATAAACAGAATCAAATTTAATGGATGGCTTTCCGGAATTGGATATGCTTATTGCTACAAAAGCAACAGTGTTTTGTTTTCTTCTCATTACTAGATTCAAAATATTTTACCAGTTTTATTTGTTAATGATTGTCTAGGTTTGCACATTTTGTGTCTAATTCCAAAAATAGTCTCTCACACAATTGCAGGGTTTAGAAACAAATGTTTTAAATAACATGCTACCAAGTCCCACTGATGTTTTAATTTCTCAACTGCAATGTTCATTGAAAATAAAAAGTTGGCATGCTAGACTGGGGAAAATAAAATTCATCAAGGATTTGAAATAAATGTTAAACATAAGGATTTGGAGATAAAATTCACTCTCATATCAAATAATCTTAGAATGCATTCAGTTTTAATATATGGATTTTTATGTTCTACCAAAAGATTTCTCTTGCATTTCTAGAGTATTCCTATAAAGTCTCATATGAGCCAAATTTATATGAAATCAGAATCAATTACTCTTTAGTTTGTCGTGGAATTTTGTTTTTGCACTTTCAGATACCCAAATACTTTACCAAATAATATCAGCTAAGAGAACAAAAACCTAAACTAACAATCACAAACAGTAAATTCAGGAATGAGTTGATGGATGCAGACTTTCCCTAAGAGGAACTTGGCCGGTACACTTCTGCAGCTCAGAATGTGTGCCAGTGTGCCCCTTCAAGAATGGAGGCTGCAAAATAAACAATGTTGATGCCTATCAATTTCTCTCTTTCTTCAAAAGTGTTAAGTGCTCTGGATTTCTTAACCAGCAAAACCTAAGTTAAAATAATTTTGTATAGGTTAATTTTTATTTGGGTATGGGTCATATCTGGCACTGCTCATTGCTTCCTCCTGTCTCTATGCTCAGGTGTCACTCCTGACAGGGTACAGGGGACTAAATGCAGTGCCAGGGATACAATCCTGGTTAGCCTCAAGCAAGACAAACACTTGCCTGCTGTACTCTCCTTTCAGCCAATGCTTTGCATATTTTTTTAAGAATTAGGTTATGTGATTAATGTGATCTCTGTCTTTCATGTCAGAAAAAGACATGGCTGACACACATAGATCTGATGCTCATATCTGATCTATGAAATAGCTGATCCATTACACATAAATGTTATTGGATGTTCCAAAAAACAAATGCCATAAAAATTGGAAAAACTTTGCCCCTTATTCATGCAAGTATACATCATTATGATCATACATTTCTCTTTAAGTTCTAATAGAAGATCTTGTTGTCATTTGTGCAGGCAATTTATAGTCTGCAATCCTGGGGTTCCAAAGTCACTTTTCCCAGTGCCAGGGACAAGCAGTGTCATATACTTTTTCAAAACCATGCTGTTTTGAAAAAATGATTTTTAAATGTAATATGAGTGTAATATTGTCTCTAAATGTTTTACATAGATGTTTAGGTAATCATTAATATAACTTTTTTTCCCTCTGAAGATCTTACAACAACCAAATTATTCAAAGCCTGCTAAATTGTAAATTTGTGTCATGTGAACATTTCATTTCTTGCCCAGGCTAATTTCTTTTTTATAGAATTTAGTTATATGGAGAAAAGTATGTTAAATTTAAAGCAATCATTCTGTTTTGGTGAAATTTCATGACATATTGCATTAGATGTTTGAGAGTCACAGAAAAGATCTTCTATATATATTTTCAAGTTTGTAAAAACTCTGAATTTGACAGCATTTCTGAAAGATACCTCTAAATTTTTAATGTCACTATGTGAAAAATTTCAAATTTTCTTATATTTGTATATATATCAAAAATTAAGGAATGATTTCTATTTTAAAAATATACCAAGAACATATATCACCCCTTCCTTTCCTAAGAAGTCATCTAGTTTTCACTTAAAATTTGAATTTGGAAAGTGAAAAATAAAAGTTTCTAGGAACTAGTTTCTACTTCATCAGCTATTTGTGCTATGGAAAATCATTTCTGTCTATTTCAAAAATTTATTTTCTTTCAGATAATTTTATAGCTGTTAAAATTAATGACATTATCAAGAATATAGAAAAATAAGTTTAAATAAAATCCTTACTAGATATAAAATAAAATATTATGGGTTCATATTCTCCTGAGAGTAGAATACTAAAGAAGGAATCACCACTCTTTGTGCTGTAACTCATAGACTTTTGCAGTGTCTGCTCTCTAGCCTGCTTCTATTTTCTTCACTTTAGATTAGCTTAACTACTTTGTCTTCAAGAATAGAATGATTCTATTTCCTTCTCTTCAAGAACTAATCTATATTTTTTGCACAAAAAAAGCATATTATAAGTGTCTTAAGAACAGGATATAATTACAGTATAATAGTGAAAAAATATTTAACACATTGATAATTAAATTGTTTAGACTTCCAAATGCAGTAAACTGTCTGCACATTGCATAAAATAATATTAGAAGAAGTAAAATCAAGCTTGATTTTTTAAATTTTTTTTCAAGCTTGATTTTGTATCATGTGAACAGGAAGACCTTTAAAGTATATATATTCAATGAAACTACATTAAAGATAGAAAACTCAGAGAGCATGATATTTTCAAGGAAGCAGAATTATTTAAACTGTATTTATTTTCTGTGTTAACAATTGTTTGTATTTGTCTTTAGTGAAGTTTTTTCCTTTCTTTTTTTCTTTCCTCTTTTTTTAAAATGAAAATCAGCTTATGAATGTCTTCAGATACTGTAATTTTGCAAAGTCTTTCAATGGGTCTGTAGTATTCAGTGCTGCTCAAAAATTTTTTTCTACATTTTTTTTCTACAATTCTATCATTTATCTACATTAAATTTGTCTTCATTTCCCCATCCTATTTTCTGGGCAGTAATGAATGTGAGATTATTGACCTTCTAATAAAAGGTTTCTTTATTAATAAATAAAATAAAATAAAAAGCTTTTTTCAGTAAAAAGGTTTTTTTTTAAGAAAAGGGAAGTTATTTACATGCTATTATGTTTTCTTTCCATAGTAACAAGTACTACTGGTGACAGTTGATCCAACATATTTTTAAAAATTAAAGAATCATTTCTATGCTGTTATAAGGGTATAGTAATATTTGTGTCTGCCTTTTAGAAAAATCTTTCAATATATTCAGACTGAAAATTATATAAAATAACTTAAAAAGTATCCTCAAAGAAATTGCTTTCTGCCACCCCAGTAAATCAAAATTATCACTAAAGTTTCTGTGAGGTTGATATATACACATAATTCAAATGTACGTATAAAAATTTAAGGTAATTTAAAAAAAAATTTATTAGTGAATCACCATGAGGGAAAGTTACAGACTTACAGGTTTTCATGCTTTCGTTTCAGTCATACAATAATCGAATGCCCATCCCTTTAACAGTGCCCATTTTCCATCACTAATGGTCCCAGCATCCCTCCCACCACCCCCACTGTCCCTTTCAAGCACCCCGTCTCTGTGGCAGGGCATTCCCATTTGCTCTCTCTCTCTTTTTGGGTGTTGTGGTTTGCTACAGAGGTATTAAGTAGGCATCTTGTTCGGTCTATAGTCTATTTTCAGCCTGTATCTCCCATCCCTAGTGGGCCTGCCTAGCACCCTTTGCTTGGTGATCCCTTCTCTATCAGAGCTGCTTCTTCACCTAGCCTGTGAATTCAGCTTCCAAGCTGTGTAGTACTCCTCTTGATACTTATCTATACTATTCTTGGGTGTTAGTCTCCCATTCTGTTACTTTATGTTCCACAAATGAGTGCAATCTTTCTATGTCTGTCCCTCTCTTTCTGACTCATTTCACTTAACATGAAACTTTCCGTATTGATCCACATATATGCAAATTTCATGACTTCATCTTTTCTAACAGCTTCATAGTATTCCATTGTGTAGATGTACCAAAGTTTCTTCAGCCAGTCATCTGTTTTCGGGCATTCGGGTTTTTTTCCAGATTCTGGCTATTGTGAACAGTGCTGCAATGAACATATAGGTGCAGATGTCACTTTTACTATATATTTTTTTCATCTCCAGGATATATTCCCAGAAGTGGTATTGCTGGATTAAATGGCAGCTCAATTTCTAATTTTTTTAGAGAAGCGTCCATACTGTTTTCCAAAAGGACTGAACCAGTTGCCATTCTCACCAGCAGTGAAGGAGAGTCCCTTTCTTCCCACATCCGCACCAACACTGGTCACTTTTGTTCTTTTGGATGTGGGCCAGGCTCTGTGGTGTGAGATGGTATTTCATTGTTGTTTTGATCTGCATCTCCCTGATGATTAGTGATGAGGAACATTTTTTATGTGTATTTTAGCCATTTGGATTTCTTCCTTGAGAAATTTTCCGTTCATTTCATCACCCCATTTTCTGATGGGGTTGGATGTTTTCTTCTTGTGGAGTTTAACCAGTGCCTTGTAAACTCTTGATATCAACCCCTTATCTGATGGGTATTGGGTGAATATCCTTTCCCATTCTGTAGACTGTCTTTGTATTCTTGTCGCTGTATTTTTTGAGGTACAGAAGCTTCTCAGTTTAAGTTAGTCCCATGTGTTTAATCTCTGTTTCCACTTGCCTGTTCACTGGTGAGTCCTCTTTGTAGATACCTGTAGCTACAATGTCGTGGAGGGTTCTGCCGACCTTGTCTTCAATATACCTTATGGATTCTGGTCTAATGTTGAGGTCTTTAATCCATTTTGATCTGACTTTTGTGCATGGTGTTAGGTATAAGTCTGAGCCCATTTTTTTGCATGTAGCTGTCCAGTGTTGCCAGCACCATTTGTTAAAGAGGCTTTCCTTGCACCACTTTACATTTCTTGCTTCCTTATCAAAGATTAGATGATCATATACTTGAGGTTTTGTGTAAGGGTATTCTAACCTGTTCCATTGGTCTACTGCTCTGCCTTTGTTCCAGTTTTAAAACTATGCAGTTTTAATTATTACTGCTTTGTAGTAGAGCTTGAGGTTGGGGAAGGTGATGCCTCCCATCTTCTTTTTCCCCAAAACTGCTTTAGCTATTCCTGGGGGTTTGTTGTTCCATATGAATTTTAGGAGTGTTTGGTCCACTTCCTTGAAGAATGTCATGGGATCTTTACAGGGATCACATTGAATCTGTATGATGCTTTGGAAAGTATTGCCATTTTACAATGTTAATTCTCCCAATCCATGAACAGGGGATGTACTTTAATTTCCTTGTGTCTTCTTTTATTTCGTGAAGTATTGTTTTGTAATTTTCTCTGTATAGGTACTTCACCTCCTTAGTTAAGTTGATTCTGAGGTATTTGATTTTCTGAGGCAGGATTGTGAACGGGGTTGCTTTTTCCACTTTCTTCTCTCTCATTATTTGGATATAGGAAAGCCATGGACTTTTGGGTATTGATTTTATAGCCTGCAAATTTAATATACAAGAGTATTGTTTCGAGGATTTTCTTGGTAGAGGCTTTGGGGTTCTCTAAATATAATATCATATCATCTGCAAATAGTGAGAGCTTGATTTCTTCATTTCTTATACGGATGCCCTTAATGTCTTTTTCTTGCCTAATCACTATTGCAAATACTTCCAATACTATATTGAACAGAAGTTGTGAGAGTGGACATTCTTGCCTTGTCCCTGATCTTAGAGGGAATGCCCTTAATTTTTCCCCATTGAAGATAAAGCTTGCTATAGGCTTGTGGTAGATGGCTTTGACTATATTGAGGAAGTTCCCTTCTATTCCCATTTTGGTGAGCGTTTTCATCATGAATGGGTGCTGGATCTTGTAAAATGCTTTCTCTGCATCCATTGATATGATCATATGGTTTTTACATTCCTTTGTTGATATGGTGGATTATGTTGATGGACTTCCAAATGTTGAACCAGCCTGCGTGGGTCAGGGGATTCTGCTGCGCTCTCTTCTGGGATCTTTAGTTTATAGTCTCTGGATCTTGGCCGGCCATTAACTCTTTGACTGTTCCTTTCACATATTAAAGACATTAAGCAAATATTTTATCTCTGATTTTCTGTGTCTTTATTTCTTATCTAAAGTTTAGGACTATTTATTATTTTACTGAAGTATTTTTATAAGTGGTGCATTTTTTCTTCTGAAAGCTCTGCCAATACAAAGTTGAAAATGGTTTCCTAGAGTTAACTGCTGAGAAATTAGATCTAATAATATTATTATTTGACATTCTTTAGATGAACTCTTGATTAATCTAGATTATAGTAATTAGATTAATCTAATTTAATTTATACCTGTGTGAATAGATATTTTTAAATAAACTTTTTTTGCCATTGTTTTCAATCTTAATATCAGATTTATTCAATATATTCTTACTGACACTGTGCTTAATTCTGTGCAAAGAAAACTGTCTTACATTAAATATTAGCTCTTTTAATTATAAGGAAACATTGCTTTATGGTCAATTGTACATAGTTATTTACTCAAGTATATTTGTTTTAAAAAGGGGGGGAGGAGGACTTGAGTGGGCTAAATAACTGACCTTAGTTTGATCTACGGTTCCCCAAGCATTACCAGGAACGATCCCTGAGTGCAAGCTGGAAAAAAAAACCTGAGCAAAAGTCTTCAGAAATCTGATGTATTTGTTGGATCCAAGACGTATATTAGCTATATATTTTACCATGCACTTCATGAAATTCTGATTAAAATAAGACTAGAATAACAGAATGTGATTTTTTGAATAAAAAGGTAAACAAGCATTTGCTTTATTCTCCCCCCCTTAGTTTCAGGTTTTTAATAAAAATAATAGCAAGTTGTTCTCTATTGTCTTTGTAGATCATCAATATTCACAAATGATCTCTCTCATGTGTTGACTTGATTCTATTTTCAGCAAGATAATTAGTTACATCACATAGAAAAACTATTAGTACCTCAAAGATTTTGTTCTTTGGATCCAAGTAGATGTGGTTACAAAACAAAAATCCAATTGATTGGTAGGATATGCCCGACATCTTATATTTGAATCATAGTTATGTGTGACCAGAAAAGGCTATGAGAGACAATCTTATCTCCTGCTGTTTAGGTAACAGAAACATTGACTTTTCTATCCTCAGAGTCTTCTGACTTTCAGTAATTGAGATTACAGACTACAAGTACAGACCCTTGTTTTGATCTTTCCTCAAAAAATGGTAGATTTGTCCCTGGCTTATCTCTTTTTATAGAATTTAGCTAAAAGTAGCCAAGAGCAGTCAGAATTATGCTTTGTTTTTCCTTTAATCCTCTTTTCCCACAGCTCCAAGTTCAAAAGCATTGGTGTGACTCCTTATTATTGTAGGCTATCATTTACCAATTTTTGTTTTCCTCAAGGCAAGTGTCACAAGCTCATCAGCATATGGTACAAGCTTTTTCTTCTGCTTGCTATCCAAACATAAGGAATATGGAAGATTATTTCAATTTTTATTTCATAAATAAAGTTTATGAAAAATAAAATTCACATGTTAAACTTACTAAAAATAAATTTCCTATTTTAATACTAAATAAAAAGCCATCTAATTAAACAAATAAACCGTGAACTGTGACCTGAAAATCTCAAATTTTGTAGAATGAAAACCAAACCAATTGCAGACACAATTCATACTAACACAAACCTTTTATGTTGTATAATTACTGTAAAATTAGATGTTAAGACTATTTATTCTCTGATGTCACCTCCAGGAAAAACATTTTGTGTTTCAAACTGCAAAAGTGAAAGTGTTTTTATATTTCTAAATATTTATATGGCAAATGTGTATTTTTTTTAACTTTTTATTAAATCACCATGTGGAAAGTTACAAAGTTCTCAGGTTTATGTCTCAGTTATACAATATTCAAACACCCATCCCTTCACCAGCGCCCATAGTCCACCACCAAAAACCCCAGTATACCCCCGCCCCCACCCCCTACCCCCTACTGTATAACTAATGAATTTCACTTCATTTGCTCTTTACCTTGATTACATTCCATATTTCAACACAAAACTCACTATAGTTGTTGGAGTTTCCACCCAAGAGACACAGACCTACTACCAAGGAAGCATTTGATAATTAGTTTTCCATTGCTGGGAATGAAGAGATATGGAGCCCCACTGCTACAAGTACATAACTATTCTTCTTCTTTTTTTCCTTTTTCCTTTTCCCTATTTTTTTCTCACCCTCATCCCCCATCCCGCGCCTCATAGTATGGTGTACGCCACGCCGCGTCGGCTGGCGTGGGGCTTTTGCTTAGTTCACAGTCCAGAGAGGTGGCTGCTACATTAATAACCTTCAATATTTCAACAAAAACTTACTGTTATTATTTGGAGCCCCCCCCCCAAGTCAGACCTGTTCAAAAGGAACCGTTTCACATAGCTGACAATTATAGATGTTAAGTGTGCGCGGTTTTGGATTTCTGTATAAAGTCCAGGGAAAATTCTACCAGAAATTGCATATCTCAGTTTGCAGTCCCAGTACATTGTTATTAGAAGCTGCGCTGGATGCCCGAGACTGTTAGGTCTCTGGAATCAAAGTCTTTAGGTGCAGAGGCTCCGTTTCCCTCTCAGCAGCCCAGAATTTATCTGGGCCAAAGGCTTGCCGGTTACACCCCCTTCCCATGAGTCCCTAGGAGCCCCAAGTGTAGAAATCGAATACCTCTGGGTTAGGATTCTCAAAGATGGCGCCTGCCATGCAGTTGCTGACTCTGCTGTTTTGCGCCGCCGCTGTTTTCCGTGCAGTAAAACAGGGTGGGGAGGAAAAAACTCCACCCCCGGGCAGCACAGAGCTGAAGCCTAGTTCGCAGTCCCAGTGCATTGTTATTAGAAGCTGTGCTGGGTGGCCGAAATTCTTAGGTCTCTGGAATCAAAGTCTTTAGGCGCAGAGGGTCCGTTTCCCTCTCCTATGGCAAATGCATATTTTCATTTTCAATTGATTAGATTTCTTACAAAAATGAATGTGTGCTTTTTAGTTCAATATCTCATTATAAAATAAAACTTCCCAATTGTTCACATATATAAAAGCCATTAAATGGATTCTTTTGAACCATCTTCAAACAGTATAAATAATTAGTGATTCTAAATATCTGTTTTGGCATCTTTATTAACTTTACCTAATAGATACTTTATTTTGTTTCAGTTTCCTGAATGAACAATGGTTCTATATGCACAGCAATATTTATTTAATCAGAAACTATCAGGAAATATTGAGTGCTTTTCATTTCTCCTTACTTACAAGAAGCTGTTCTTAGAGTGAAACCAAATTTGTGTCTTCCATATATACTGTCAGGACTTTCTATGTTCTCCTGTCATCATCACTGTCATCTCATTGTTCATCGATTTGCTTGAGCGGGTGCCAGTAACATCTACATTTGTCCCTGTCACATGCTAGTGCAGCCCAATGGCTTACTGGGGCCTCTTTCAGGGTAAGGGGAATGAGGACTATCATTGTTACTATTTTTGGCATATCGAGTATGCCACGGGTAGCTTGCCAGGCTCTGCCGTGATATTCTCCTATTGGATTATATTGCTACATGAGCCAAAATAATAAAATTGGAATTTAAGTATTATAAATTGGTAACTTATACAATGTGAAACAGAAATTTAAAAAATAAAATACAAAAAAAAATTGCATTTTACTGATTCTTGTCAAGTTATGCAGAATCTCTTGTCCCCACGCCTGGCTGTCTTCACTGGGGCCCCTTGGAGAGGGTGGGTTGAGTTTCCCTCCCTGTCCCGAGCAGAACCCTGGCAGTCGAAGACCTCTGGAACCCAGCCACAGCCATGCTCAAGGCCCCTCTCCACACGTTCGGATGAGCCTCACACATGAAGGAACTGGGAGAGAAACCCAGGTGTGTGGGACCCGGGGCTGAGATCTCCAAGCCTGCTAGGATTGGGACAGGGCCTCTTCTGCCCAGATCCTCCCTTTTCCGGTAGCTAGGTGGTCACACCCAGAAACTACCCCATCAATGGCCAACATCTAGAGACTATAAAACCAAGCTCCAAGACAGTTCTCCCTCTAGAAGAACCTGGCAAGCTATTGAGTTTCCTGCCCACATGGGAGAGCTTGGCAATTTCCCCCTGGCGTATTCATATGCCAAAACCATATTGGTCTCACTCCCCTGACCCTGAAAGAGCCTCCAATGCGGCATCATTAAGAAGGATGAGTAAAGAGAGGCTTCTAAAATCTCAAGGCTAGGACGAATGGAGATGTTACTGAGACTGCTTAAGCAAATCGGGATGATGATGATGATGCGATGATGTCAAGTTATCTGAATTTGATGGCTATCAGGTCACTAATATTTATATACCCAGTCCTAATTTAATTCATGGGACATTATGTATTCTTTGATATTACAAATATGGTCCTTTATTTTTCCTTTAGTTTACATAAAATTTCATAATCTTAATAATTCTTAGAATTGGGTTTGGCAATCAGTCATGAAAAAACCCAGACGAATTCATGAATATTTTTATAATTTTAAATGTATCTATTACTAGTAAATTAAAAATTCCAGAGAAATAAACAGAGAAAGTTGTAAATAGAGAATAACACTAGAAAAATTGTTAAAAACTCAAATGAAAATTCTAGAACTGGATGAATAGTACAGTAACTACACTTACCTAAAGTAAAATATATGAAGAGTAAGATTATATTGTCCAATGTAATATAATAAATAATACCTCATTGAATCTAAATATTACAGAAAACTTTATTTAGATACTTTAAATACTTTATATAGATACTTTAAATATATCAAGTCATGAGGGAAGAGTAAAAATATATAATTTACCATTGGTCACTTAATCAGAATAATGCAGGAATTAAGGAAGAAAGTGAGGTAGATGTAATATTTAAAGGATGAATGCCTGAAAATTGTCCATAACTGTTTATATACCTGTACTACCACATTCAAGAATACCTATAAACTGTGTTGTCGCATAAAAAAATATAGAAAAACAGAAAATTACACAGAGGCACATCTTAGCATGACTGCCACGTAGGTGTGGGGGTGGGATTTGGGAAACAAAGTGGAAAGAAAGAGAAAAACTTGTAAGCATCCAGACTTCAAAAAAGACATTGCTTTTAAAGGAGCAAAATAGCATAGGCAATTTGTCAAATAAATGATGAAAACTGGAAGGCAGAGGAATTATATTGTTAAAGTTTGAAAGAAAATACCTGTTATATTTGAATCTTCTTTCAGTGAAAATAATCTTCAAAAGTGAAGACAAGTCTTCCAAGGCTTCAAAAGTTTCTGACTAGCATGTAGAGAGTTGCAAGAAACCATAAATCAAACCTTAACATAGATGATAATCTAGACAATGGCTACATCATCTTAACTCTTTTTACTATGTCAGAAGCTGAGGATAAGATCCATATGAACAAAAGTGCAGAATGTTTAAAGCCTTTTTGGGAGTGAGAAATCAATATTGCTTGCATTCTTGGTGAAGCAACAGGAAGAGGAAAAACTCATTAAAAAATGTGATAGAAAAAAAGCAGCCCCATTTTAAACTTTGATCTATTGAGTGTTACTCATCAAAAAATGTAATAGGAAAAAAAAAAAGCAGTCCTGTTTAAACTTTGTTCTATTGAGTGTAACCTCATTCAAAATTTGGAGAACCTCTAGGGACAGACTGAGCAAGATTTCCTTAGCTGCCATGTCTTACACTTAGGACTTCATATTTAAGAATGGGAGGAAAGAACATGTCTGGGTAAAAGACAGACAGTCAGGAATGCAGAGCATTGATCAAATGCAAAATAGCTCATGAAATTATTTGTGAAATAAATTTTATATGGGTTCCAATAAACTGCTCTGGAAGAATACTGGAACTTTGTTGACAGATCTGGTATGATAAGTTTGGTAAAATATGAAACTACTTCTAAAAAAAACATGGTAAACCCAAAATAACCCTTATTAAAATTATAAATGGTAAATTTTTATTTTGTGTTCAACTACAGTTATATGAATTACACTAATAAACAGTCTTTTTTCCGGGAAGGAGGGGCGGTACATCCACTGTTGCTCTGGGCTTACCCTTGCTCAGCACTCAGGAATCACTCCTAACAGGACTCAGGGTCCATGTGAGATGGATCACGAGTCATCTTCATCAAGGCAAACATCCCTCTGACTGTACTATCTCTACAGCCCCAACATTGACCTTTATTAAATAAACCAATTCTAACACTGTCATGAAATTTAAAGAGTATTGCAACTTTTTATGGTGTTAACATGTGATGGGCATGGGCCATTCTATCTTTCTCTTGAACTTGGTAGATAAACGAATAAATTCTTTTAGTGTGTTTTGAGTTTTAGATATTTTTAGACTCATTTGTTCTTCTGAGTAACCCCTTCATTTTTGCTTAAAAAACTTAATTTTCACTCCTAGGTTTTGATAATATATTCATGATAGCCATTAAATATAAACAGCTCAAATATGCAAGAAAAGATAACTAGGTAAATAAACTGATCCTATATGCTATGGAATACGGCTCAGCTATATCACTGTATTACTGTCATCCCATTGATCATCCGTTTGCTCGAGTGGACACAGTAACATCGCCATTTGTCCTAGCCTCTCTTTACTCATTCTTCCCAGCAGTGCCCCACTGGAGGTTCTTTCAGGGTCAGGGGAATGAGACCCCTCATTGCTATTATATTTGCCATATAGAATACGCCAGAGAGAGCTCGCCAGGCTCTGCGTTGCAGGCAGCAGGAGGCTCTCACTATCTGGCAGGTTTTCTGAGAGGGAGAACTAGGCTTTATGAGGTCACATGGCTGAGAATGTGGCCACATTCTTCTGGGGGCTTTGTTTTATAGTCTCTGGATATTGGCCGTTGATGGGATTACAGGGTGCCAGGGGCAGTTTGTGAGTGTGACTGCCAAGCTACTGGAAAATGGGGGATTTGTGTGGAGGAGGCCCAGTCCCAATCTGAGCAGGCTTGGAGGTCTCAGGGCCAGTTCCTGCACACCTGAGTTCCTTGAGTTCCTCTGCCAGTTCCTTCATGCATAAGGTTCGTCCAAATGTGTGAAGAGTGGCTTTGAGCATGGCTGTGACTGGGTTCCGGAGGCGTTCGGCTGCTGGAGCTCTGCTCGGGGTGAGGAAGGAAACTCAACCCTCTAAGGGGCCTCCCTTTAAGGGGCTCCGGTGAAGACAGTCAGGCGCGGGGGCAGGAGATTCTGCCTTCTCTATCTACTCTTCACAGTTTTCTGCGTCCAATATCTTTCCATGACATGGTCTGCATTGTTTGCTGGGGTACTGCCTTCTTCATAATATCTTACTTTTTCTTTTTTTGCAAACAAGCCAAAGCCTCCGCCCACTGTCTGCTACCATGTGCAGCTATAAGGAAGGAAAAGTCATGCAGTTTGTGCCTACATGAATGGATCTGGCGAGAGCATTATGCTGAGTGAAAGTCACACAGATAGGGACAGATAGAGAATGTACCCTTCATATGTGGCATATAAAATAACAGTAAAAAGACAGCAAATACTTACAGGTAAACTAAGAAGTGGTCTTCAATAGGAAGCAAGAAAATGGGATGGGGGGTTTCTATGACAGTGGCAGTGGACTGGGATACGGTGGAAGGAAACTGAATCTCTGGTGGAGAATACATTTGAATGTCTTTTAAATCAAAGTCTCTCAGTATCATTATGAAGAACAACAGTGCCTAAATTTAAATATTATAAAATAAAATAAATATTTTAAAAATATTAAAAATAA
Organism: Sorex araneus; assembly: GCF_027595985.1. Taxonomy (NCBI): domain Eukaryota; kingdom Metazoa; phylum Chordata; class Mammalia; order Eulipotyphla; family Soricidae; genus Sorex; species Sorex araneus. Next base: position 16,143,314 of record NC_073311.1, read on the forward strand.
AACAAAAAACTACAAAAGTTTGTTAAAAATAACATATGGTCTAGATTATTGTGGTAGAAACGCAAAATTTATGTTTCTTCACATTGTAATCACTCATAAGTTATTCTAACATTGAATTAAGGGCATTCTCAAATTCATATGATTCTTATAAAATTTCTTTTAATGTAGATTAAAGTGAGTTATTCATATCATTCCTTAATAAGGAATTGTGGTCTCTTACATATTGATTTATATTTATTAATTCTTCTTCTTATTATTATTATTATTATTATTGGGAGAGCAGAAGTAACTCCTTTCAATGCTTGGGGGATCATATGGGACACGTGGGTGGTCTGGGACTGAAGCAAGCTAAGCTCCCTACACTGCACTGGCTCCTATATTTCTTTTTAATCATTAGGGATTCATTTGAATAATTGTATAATATTGAATCCTTACTATATTGGATAAACCTTCATTCCAGAATGAAAAGTGCTGTAGGCTACATTTATCTTCATGGAGAATAACAGTACTTACCTAATTTTGGTTAGAATGACAAATTAAAACATTCCATAAATACAATGAACACATCTGCACCTTCATTTGATTATTGGATAATCATCTATGTCTTTATCCTGAAAAATATTTTCAGTATAGCTTTGAATATTCCTAAAAGGTGATGCTAAAAATATATTGAACTGTATTTATATAATCTAATGTTTAAGATTTATCCACAAAATAGATGATATTGCTCCATTGCTGAATTTCAACTTAGATTTATCGGTAAGTTACTAGTCTGTATTATAGAGAAATTCATTTCTCAGAAAAAATTCCTAGTACTTCTGATACATTGTGCTTCTTATTTTCTACTTTAAAGTGGCAGATTTTACCTATTTAACATTAATTGTTAGTCAAATTAAGTGGTTTTGTTAACCCAGAGGTAGGTAATGCATGGGTTGAAGTCAAGAATTTATAGCAAATATGCACTGGGTCTTCCAGCATCACGAATCTGAGGGATCCTTACTACATGTATCTGTATTTGAACATAAATCAAAGAAAATATTTATCTATTTGAAAATCAAATTACATAATGATAAAGCTAAAATGGGAGTTTTCAGAGCTCTATCAGACTGGTAGGGAATGAATTCATTTTATTTTATTTTTTTATTTTATTTTATTTTTTGCTTTTGGGTCACACCTGGCAATGCACAGGGGTTACTCCTGGCTCTGCACTCAGGAATTACCCCTGGCAGTGCTCAGGGGACCATACGGGACGCTGGGAATTGAACCCGGGTCAGCCACATGCAAGGCAAATGCCCTACCCGCTGTACTATTGCTCCAGCCCCAGTGAATTCATTTTAAATTCTGAAATGCAGGAACTCATTCTCTTTAACATTAGATTGATTGACAGGTTGTTCACTGAATTCTCTGTGACCCTCATCCGCTTTTCAACTGTCCTCTTGGGTTTCATTCCTTGCCTCTGTGGAAGTTGTTTTTTGTTTATATTTTTCTTACTGTTTTTATTTGCTTGATCTGGTTTGGGGTCATACCTGGTGGTGCTTAGCGGGTATTTCTGGTTCTGTGCTCAGGAGTAATTTCTAGTGCCAGGAATCTAATAGCAGATGGCTACATGCAAGACAAATAACGCATTGTCTGTAGTATACTTCCAGCTCAGACGTTTTATTTAAATATCATGAAAAATTTTTTTACAACATATATGTGTTTCTCTTTAAAACTGTTTAGTTAGGACACTGTCATTATTGCCAATATTTTATTTTAGTTCTCTTTGTTTGTAAGTTTGGCATTTAAACCAAATCAGAGATTAGTAAATAAATTAGTTGAGTGCTGCCTCCATAGGAATAAACTAAGGGATGTATTTACTCATTAACAGTACCACTGATTTACCATGCTAACTGAAACGATTTTAAGAGTTAAAATACAGATTAAAATTAACCACAGATTAAATAGATGTATATTCAGGTTTTCAACATTACTGCATTAATTTTAATAACGACAGAATTTTTCTATCTCAAGAAACATTTCCAGTTTTCTTTCATAATTTGAATACAGTCAGAATCATGATTTTTAGATTTTTTACCACAGATAATTAATGGATCATCTTTCCCATCGTGTCCTTTATTTTATTACTAATGAATTCATCCAAACCAAGAAACATGCTTTTACTTGTGTTTGAAGATTGATTGAGAATCTCATATTTTAAAGTAAAAGATAAAATAAAATTGCACACCAATTCATGTGAAGCGTCCATAATGCTGACAAGATCATTTTTGCAATGAAACCTAAGTTCTTTTATTTTGAAATATATCTAAATGTTTGTACTGTTCCTTTCACATTTGTATAACAATTCAGTTCATAAAAGAAGATAGGAGTTCAGGACACTATCTAATTTTATGCTTTATTGCAAAAAAATTTGTAAAACTTTTATACCATTGAAATAATTGCTTCAATGTAATGACATTTAGAATAGTATAAAGGTTATACTTCAGACTGCCTGGATAACAATCTGAGTTTTGCCATTTATAGCTATGTGAACTAGCAAAAGTTAATTAATTCTTTTGTATCTCAGTTTCTTCATGAGTAATGCAGATGTTAATTTAATCGTATCCATCTTGTTATCAGAATGAAATATGTTAATTATCACATGTAATAGGTACACATATATATGTACAATATATACATAGAGTGTGTTAAAACATTGGCACCAGTCCATACCACCAGTGGCTCACACTTGAATGTGGCTTCATTTAAACAAATTGCAGCAAAGCTCTCCGTTGCTGCACAACCATGGCCCCAGAGGCAAGCTAAAGTACTGTGGGCATCAGCAGCTTCTTGCAGAAATGTCTCTAGATTGTGAACTGAGCCACGGTCGCCATCTTACGAAGAGCACAAAAGGGAGGTATGAACTTGCAGTGATGCAAATTCTCACAGAAATTTCCCTGGACATAGTTACTAAAATACAGAAATCCAAACCCACACCATATCTCTTCATTGTCAGCAATGGAAAACAAATTATCAAATGTTTCCTTTTCAACAGGTCTGACTTTGACTTTGGGGCGGGGGGGGGAACTCCAAAAAATAATACCAAGGTTTTTGTTGAAATATTGAATGTAATAAAAGTAAAGAGAAAATTAAAGTGAAATTTATTAGCTACACAGGCGGTGGGTGGTAGGAGCTGAGGTGGGGGGAGGTATATTGGGGTTCCTGGTGGTGGAATATGTGCACTGGTGAAGGGATGGGTGTTTGAGCATTGTATAACTGAGACTTACGTCTGAAAGGTTTGTGACATTCCACATGGTGATTCAATAAAAAAAATAAAAAATTAAAAAAAAACAAATTGCAGCAGTGTCAAGGTATTAGTATATTAATATAATAATATACATATAATATACACATAATATACATATACTAATATATACCTATACTAATATATATTATATATAATACATATAATAATATATCTCTTTCAGATATTTTAAAACTTTTTAGAATATAGAGTTTAACATATGATATCTTTTTTTTTTTTGGTTATAATTGTTATTTTCTGAGCACTCAGTATCCATGTGTCCAGGGTTAGTAAGGAACAATTCTAAAAATTGGGTACAAATCATGTAAGACATCTAAAAATTACCCTCACCCTCACGCATAGAGTTGGAGCAGATATTTGTAGCTAATTTCCATTTTGTATACTTATTAATTTTCAATTGATATGTAATTCTTATATTTTTGTTTTCTGATACAAAAATGTATATAAGGAGTCATGTCTATATTTAAGATTTTCTGCATTTCAGCAATTCTAAGTGTACTTGTGATAAACTTCAAAATTTTATTGTGGCATACTTCATGATCCATTGTTCAAGCATCACAGTATCTTGGAAAGTGAAGATCTTCATTAATAATAAAAATTAGAGTTTATCCTTGATATACTGGGATAAAAGTAACATACTTTACACTAATATAATATTTTACATTTTCAAATTTTTATAACATTTAAATTACTCAAGTTTATTAGGTAGAATTTAACAAATTTTCTTTAGGTTATGAGGCCTAATAATCATCTTGTTTACTATTCCTCATTTGGGAAAAAAGCACATAATATTCTAATTTCACCTAAAAATTAAGATTAATATTTTAATTTGCAAACCAAGTCTCTGAACTTTTCAGACATGTTTGAGGCAGTTAGAAAAAGTAAACCATAGGCATGGCCAATTTCTAACTTTTATTTTCGTTTTTATAATACAACATCTGTTTTTTTAATATTTAGAAGCTACCTGAATAGTTTTTGTTTTGACATCCACCATAAAAATTTGTGAAATCTTTTCATATAGTCAAAGATAATCCTACTGTTATCTAAACATATTGTTGAAATCACAGGTTAATGATTTATCTAAATGGAAAGAAAATAAGAGTTAAAGTTTAAGAATCCCCAGTGAAGAAATTGTTTTGCTCTACAGCAAAATACAGTTTTGCTCTACAGCAAAAATACAGCAATTTTGATGATAAGTTAAAATTCTAACTTGTCATAAGATTATTCCTAAAAGTGGCCCAGTATAACACAGTATGATTATCGTTCTGTTTCTACTTCTTAAAATGATGAAATTATCTTGGTTAGAGATATACTAGCACAAATGAGTAAAAGAAAGTATCAACAAACCCATAAAACAAGACATAGATGGTAAATGTTTATATATGCACATATATATACACACACATACATATATACTATAGCAGGTTTAGCATAGTTTTTCACTTGCAGAAGCTCATTTTATTAAGAAAACTTTTTGATTTTGAGATGTTTCGTTTAGAAGGTGTTTCAGTTGTGTTTACCAAAAACAGATTCTGGGAAGATGACTCTTTGGGAGCTAGAAACATAGGGAAGAAATGTGCTAAATGGAAACAAGGAAGAAAAGAATGGACATAAGGAGATTATCAAGGAGCAGCTATGATGGGTGACTGGAACTATGGTGGCCAGAAACCCATGGGAATTGCTATAAAATACGAATCTCAGAGTGATTCCACAGGAAGACAAGTAAGATGAGAATTCTAGCTACAAATTTCTGCCAGACATTGATTGAAACTTATCTCTTGGGTATCAGGAAGTGTATTGTTAATTGCTTGATATTTTTAGCTTGGAAGGGTCCTGACAAGATGCTTTTCTCCCATTCATAATAAAGCCTTTGGTCACAGATTCAATTACTATTATTCTAAGGATTAAAGTGATAATATCTAAGTGATATAAAGAGGACATCCGTCACATTTATTGCAAATGGTCTTCTCTGTGTCTTTGAGATGAATAAAGTTCTAATTCTATTTTTACTATAAGTGTGCATTTCACACTTTTTAATAATCATAGAAGTGATAATAATAACTTATTTTTGTAAACCTTATATAGTTCACCAATGAAAATCTAGTGAACTGTCTTACAGTTTTTCAATAAATATTCCTTAGATAAATGTTTTTAGAATCAAGGATGGCAATTTAAAGTCTGATTTTCTAAGTTCCACCCTGAGCAAGTCCTGCTTGCCTACTACTTATTTATAGGTACAAGCATTGTAGATTTTAAAATATATACTTAATACTCACCTGCACTTGAAATAAATTTTTCAGTGATTTTGATGTTCCCATCTCATTCCAATTTAATAGGAAGTTTGGGGAAAAATATGAAATGCCATGTGTATGTGTTGGGCAAGCAGATTTGGAGACTATGTCCATTAAATACCAGTTCAGAGGTAGTACAATTACCTGAACAAATTTGAATATCCTAGTAAATAAACTTTTTAGAGATGAATTGAAATCAAGACATTGGTACCAGGGAAAAAAGTGAACAATAGGTGGTCAAGGAAATTTTAAATTGTCACTGCCAATTTTAAAGTTAATCTGGAAATAGTCTTGCAGTATAAATACCAGTCAGTGAAACTGTAGAACTGTTTACTAAGAGACTCTTTTGTAAACTTGCTACTTTCTGCTGTCTGTGCTTACACTTTAGCACATATAATTAAGTATTTTAAATTAATTTAAATGATATCATCCAGTAGATTTCCCCTCTTTGGTTATTCTTTGTCTTCAGCTTTACGTCCACTGTGCAAAAGCTTATATTATGCAAAATAAAGGTATCATTGTAGCAATCTCACAATTCATGTTTAAATCCGTGGGACTGAATTTATTTTTAAGAGACCATAGTCTAAGATATCCAAAAACTATTCATTTACATTTTAAACATATAGCTTTATTTCCTTATAGAATATACACGTGTGTGCACACATAAACTTGTCTGTGTGCATAGACATATATCTGTCTATCTGACAGATATTACTTCTTACCTTCTTGATTATTCTCAGGCTGTTGGATCAAAATTATTTCGGACATATTTGTATATAGAATACAAATGGATGCAAATTCTTAAGTACATGTTACAAAGCAAGGAGTTTCATACTGAGCTAAGGAATATGATAGTGACCTGAGGCTTCAAATAGAGAATGGAGTAGAGAGGCACATTGAAAAGAGGACCATGTGCTGGCTCTTTGAAATTTACCTATGTGTGTGTATATATATTTCTCTAAATAGTTCAAAATTTCAATAATACCACCAATGTTCATTATTCTCAGTAGCTAAAAGTTTCATGTAAGCCTACAGGTATTGGTTAGCCTTAGATTAAAATAATCCAAATGCCAAAGTAATAAGTGATGGAGGACAGATCAGACAGTTGGGGAAACTTAGCCTCCTGCTCCATCTTTTTGTACACCTCTTCTTCATCCAACCACTTCCTTGACCCAAACTTCCTTAATATACTTAGAAATTGTGCTGATAAAGGAGATATATTTAATGAGAGGT